>NW_027555625.1:113880695-114531112 GCF_003287225.1 Phascolarctos cinereus | reverse complement strand
ATGGGGAGGGGAACAGGGAAAGTATTACATGCTGGCTATCTTTAAGTATTTGAAAGGCTGTCAAAATGTGGAAGAGAGGATGTTTGTCCCCAGAAGGCAGAACTAGAAACACTGAGTAGAACTTGTAAAAAGGCTTGATGTTAGGATTTCACATGTAGAACTGTTCCCCCCCCCAAAAAAAAGAACTGCCCCAAAGTGGGATGGACTGCTTTAGTGGGTGGCTTTCCCTTTAGAGCTGCAAGTATGGGCTGAATGACCACTTGCTGGGTGTGTTACAAGGAGCTTTCTTTCTTGGTTCGACCATACAGCCTTCTGACTAAGTGATTCTGTGACTGCCTCATAGATGGTGCTAATGACCTCTGACTGCCTTGCTCCTTTGTTGAGCAGAAAACAGCAACAGGAGGGAGTGAAGTGATTGACCGGCTGTGTTATAATCCTGATTTTGGAGTGAAAAGTTTAGATCAAGCTAGAGTGAGTATTTGAAACCACTCACAATCTTGGGGATATGAAGATCTCTCTTCATTGGCAAACCTTGTTAACAGATGACCTTAGAGTGTTCCATGACAGATGTCAGAGTGAGAGGTTACAGAAGCTATTGATTAAATGGCAGCGATCACAGTTAGAAATTGATCATTGCTTTCCTTCAACAAAGCAGGTCACAGCAGCAGGTTCATCTGGGTATGTTTCTTTGTATAGGTGTGCAGGGGAACCTGGTGGGTCTGCTTTATTGAAACACAATGACTCACTCTTTCTGTCTCTGTCTGTCTCTCCCTTTGTTTCTACATGTCTCTGTCTCTCTGTCCCCCTCCCTCCACACCTCTCCAGTTCTGCAGGCTTCCTTCCCTGTCATTGGTAGCTGGACACAGTTAGGTGAAGTCTATAACGGCAACATTTCACCAACCTTTCACCATCTGGCACAAGTTCATGTTCAAAAAGTCCCTACCCCTTTAAAACACCTAAGATTCTGGGAAATTAGCTCTATTTTTGACCTCTGGGTTTTCCTCATCATTACAGGTGCTGAGGTTCCTAGGAAACAGAACAGAAATAGAGAAAGATGAATTAAGAGCCATACCGCCTCAACGACACTATTTTCCACCTGAATCTCTAGACTCTTTTATTAAAATGGCCCCTACAGTTACCTTCCTGGGATATTGATAACACTTCCAGGAATAGCTAGTTACTGCTGATCTCTCAGGGGAAGAATTGTCCAACCTGATTCTCCCTATGGAGAGGGTGGGCATGCCTTGTAGAGAGAGCAGGGAATGACTTCTGACTAGGCCAGGCTTTTGTTGGAGATGTCCCTCTCAGCTAGCTTACAAAACTGAAATGAAAGATTTACTGTCCTTTTTGCCTTTTCTGTCTTTTCTCTTGGGCTTTTCTTTCTTCTGGATTGCAGGAAGAGGGCATATCTCCCTCTCTTCTTAAACCTCACCCCCAACTCCTAATGCCCATCTATCTAAATGATAGAAGGCTGATACATATTTGTCCAGAAGACCTGAGAATAGAGTTCCTGAGAGTGCACTTTCCCAGATCAAGAGCTAGTAGGAGGGAGGGAGATGATAGCAGATGTGTACTTGTCCATTTGACCTGAGGAGGGAAGACAATGGACAATGTTCCCGAATTCCAATCTCCTCCTGGGTCTAGGAGGGGAGGAATTCAATTTCCTAATGAGAATGATACAAGAACCTGGATTTCTATCCAGAAAAGGTAGATTTCTTGGGCAGCACCAGCCTTAGGGCTACCTCATAGGTAACCTCAGTTCAAAAGTCTTAGAATTCAGTCTTCTTTTATCCAGGGAAGACTGATTTCCTAAAAAGAGTGATCATAGAATCTAGCCTTCTAACCAGACAAGGGAGATTTGAATCCTTGGGCAATGCCAACCAGGAAGTTTGCCTTGAGCAGAACTCCAAGTCTGAGAATTTGAGGACCAGACCTTTCAGAGAGAAGAGGAATTCCCAATGTTATTCTAGGGCAAAGAAGAGATTGCTGATGTCACCCCTGAAGCTGGAAGAAATGCTAAGGCCACAACTTGGGAGGGTAAGACTGGGACCTTGCCAATCCCCTATCCCATATTACAGTGAGTTATTTGGACTATACTAGTCCAGTGGGAAGGGGAGTGGTGGTTTTTTGTTTTTTATTTATTTGTTTATTTTTTTGTCTCAAGATGTATTTGCCTTAAGGGAGGAATTTAAACCCCAAACTAGCACTATGAGTCTCAGAGGTATGCAGGGCTGTGGGAGAGAGGTATTTTACCAGAATGTCAAGTTCAGTAATCTTCAGAAGGGAGCCTATGGGCTACTGTAATTTCTTTGGGTGTTCTCTGCATCTTTTTATGGGTCCCTGTGATTCCAGTAGAATATAAGCTACTTGAGGGCAGGAATTCTTTCATTTTGTCTTTGTATCTAGTGTCCAGCACTGTATATAGTAAGTATTGATATGTAGCATAGGCACACCTCATTCTTTTAAAAACATAATCCCCTAAGCCTTTTATTTCTATCTGAATTTAGAAGACTTTTGTGCCCTTCTAGATGCATGTGTATTGTTTCTTCTTTAACCTCCCAAGAAGGCTACAATTAAGTGTGGTTATATTTGTGTGTGTGTGTGTGTGTGTGTGTGTACACACACACACACACACACACACACATATACATACAGATACAGATACATATACTTACATATACTTAGATCTCCATAATCATACTCATATATAGATATATACATTTATATGCATCTATGTGTGACCATACTATACTTGTTTGTTCTCTGTTTCTCTGAGGGTGGGTAACTTCTTCCTTCATAGGTCCAAGTCTTTCCCTATTTTTCTAAGTCCACCAACTCATTGTTTCTTATACCATAATAATATTCCAACCTTACATTGTCTAGTTATTTTAAAGTCTACAACAATATTGATTAATATGGCTGACATATCGTAGTTTCCCTATTTTTCTCTTCTCATTAAATCTATTTATCTTGAACTTTGTCTGAGATCATGATTAGTATCCCTGCTTTTTTCCTAATAAATTCTACTGCTGATTTTTATTTTATGTTTGTGTGTCTCTTATTTCTTATCCTTCCTGACTCCTCTACTTTACTTCTACCTGCTACTTTGCCCTCCTACACTTAACCTACCCCACCAAAGATCCCTCCCTTATCTTCTTCCCCCCCACCCTTTCCCCTAAGCCTTTCATTTCTTTCTGAATTTAGAAGACTTTTTATACCCTTCTAGATATATATGCATTGTTCCCTCTTTAACCCATTCCTGATGAGAGCAGGGTTCCAGAACTACCAGCCCTCCTCCCCCATCTAATTCCTGTCAGTTCTTCCTGTTACATCATTTGTATAGTTACTCTTTTTATCTTTTCCTAGACAGTTTGCTTTTTAGTATTACATCATATTCAACTCTACCCAATCTTTATTTCAAACTACCCAATTACTAATAATAATCTTAGACGTACAATTTACATTTCCTCATGTAAAAAGTGAACAATCTGCTCTTATTGAGTCCACAGTAGTTAGTCTTTGATGTGTACCTTATATTTCTCTTTCTTGTTTGTCAAATTTTCTATTGATTTCAGGTCTTTTTGCAATATAATCCTGAAAGCCTAACAATTCTTTGAATTCCATTTTCCTTTGTTCACCTGCTTATCTTTGCAAAGCACGATATTTTCAGCTGCAACCCCCATTCTTATGCTCTTTGATATGTAGTATTCCAAGACCTGCAGTGTTTCAGCGTAGCTGTTGCTAGGTCTTGTGTGATTTAATTGTGGATCTGCCATATTTGAATTTTTTTCCTTGTTGTTCGTAATATTTTCTCCTTGAGCTGGGAGTGGGGTGGGGTGGTGGTGGTTTCAGAATTTAGCTATGATATTCCTGTAGGTTTTTCTTGTAGGATCTCTTTCAGTTGGTGATTAATGGATTTTTTCTCTTTCCACTTTCCCCTCTTGTTCTAACACTTCAGGACAAGTTTCTTTAATTATTTCTTGTATGATGGTATCAAGATTCTTTTTTTGATCATAGCTTTCAGGTAATTCTATTATTCTTTTGTTTTCTCTTCTTTATCTGTTCTCCAGATCAGTTTTTTTTTCTTATGAGATGTTTTGCTTTCTCTTCTATTTTTCATTCTTTATATTTTGTTGTGTTTTTCCTTGATCTCTTATAACTTCACTGGCTTTCCCTTAACCAATTCTAATTTTCAAGGAGTCTTCTTCCTTAAGATTCTGGATCTCCTTTTCTAGTTGGTTGACTTTCTTTTCATAATCTTGTTTTTCTTGGATTGTTCTTATTTTTCTTTTTCTTTTTCCTCAATCTCTCTCATTTGATTTTTCATGTTCTTCAATGAATTCTTTTTGGGCGGGTGACCATTTGACATTACTCTTTGGGATAGGAGAGGTTGTTTTTTTTTTTTTGCTTAAATATCCTCTTCTGAAGATGAACCCTGGTCTTCTCTATTCCCATAGTAACTTTCTATGGTTTAGTTCTTTCTTCTTTGCCTGCTCATTTTTTTTAAAATTTGTACGAATTTGTTATTGTAATCACCTCTAGTCCTGGAGTATGGTGTCTCTGACCTCAGATTCTCCTTCAGTTCTCCCCTATGGCCTAGAACTGAAAACCAAGAACTCCAGCCTCCCTAAGTGCCCACAGCCAGCAGAATACCCACCCCAATGCCTCTACGCTTACCTGCCTGGTGCTGGTTCCTTCTCACCCAGGGCCACATCTCAGCTGCACATCTGGGTCTGGTGTTCCTTATCAGCAGAGGTTCCCTTAACCTTTCCAGCTCAAGCAGACTCCGATATGGGGGGGGGGGGGAAGTGAAAGTTCCTGTGGCTGAGGCCAAGGCTCCCTCCCAACCCAACTAGCCCTAGGTCTCACCAGTTGTGGAACTAGTCTGGAGTGTTTACTCTTCACAGGGATCAAACCATGGTCTGGGATTTTTCTTTGGATTGTCCTAGGAGGATCTTGGTTCTGCCCCTGACTCTTGTTTATTTTTACCAATCTGTGTTCACCCTGAGGCACTATTTTGTTTGTGGGGGAAATCTGGAGAGCTTGGAATTTTCTGACCTATTCTGCCATCTTCCCAGAATCCTCTCAGGCACACCTCATTTGACTGCATTTAATTTTATTGCTCTTTGCAGATATTGAGAGTTTTTTGTTTGTTTTTTGTTTTTATAAATTGAAGGTTTGTGGCAATCCTGCTTCGATCAAGTCTTTCAGTGCCATTTTTCCAACAGCATATGCTCACATCATGTCTCTGTGTCGTATTTTGGTAATTCTCACAATATTTCAAACTTTTTTCATTATTATTATTATAATACCTATTATGGTAATATGTAATCAGTGATCTTTGATGTTACTATTGTAATTGTTTTGGGGTGCTATGACTTGTGCCCATATAAGACAGCAAACTAATTGATAAATGTTGTGTGTGTTCTGACTGCTCTACCAACTGGTTCCCATCTCTCTCTCTCTCTCTCTCTCTCTCTCTCTCTCTCTCTCTCTCTCTCTCTCTCTCTCTCTCTCTCCCTCTCTCTCTCTTTCTCCCTCCCTACTCCCTGAGCACAACAATACTGAAATCAGGCCAGTTAGTAACCCTACAATGGCCTCCAAGTATTCAAGTTAAAGGAAGAATCAATCAGTACAGCAAACTTTGTTGTTGTCTTATTTTAAGAAATTGCCACAGCCCCCCCAACCTTCAGTGACTACTATCCTGATCAGTCAGCAGCCATTGATATCAAGGCAAGACCCTCCCCCAGCAAAAAGATTACGACTTGCTAAAGGCTCAGATGATGGTTAGCATTTTTAACAGTAAAGTATTTTTTAATTAAGGTATGTATATATATTTTTAGACATACTACTATTGCATACTTAATAGATTATAGTATAGTATAAACATAACTTTTATATGCACTGGGAAACCAAAAATCCCATGTGATTCCCTTTATTGCAATGTTTACTTTATTATAGTGGTATGGAACCAAACCTGCAATGTCTCAAAAGTATGCCTGTATAGTGATATCTATATATCTATTTCTATATATTTTTCTTGAGAAGTAGATAGATAGATAGAAATGTGGATATATATATATATATGCATATATATATATGCATATATATATATATATATATATATAATGTATAATATTGGTACATAGTAAGCACTTAATTAATACTTGTTGGATTGAATTGAATTCAACTGAATAGGGTATACTACTCTAATAGGATAGTGGTATAATTGGTAGAAGGTCAGCCTTCCATCCAGGAGGACCTGGGTTTAGGTCTTACTTCTCACATACACTAGAGGTGAGACCACAGACAAATCACATATGGACAAATTTCAGTGCCTCAGATAACTTTCTGAGACGATACATTGCTGATGAGATTTGCATTGGTAGAGAGTTCTCATAGCAGAAATCCCCTATACCAATGAAATCATATGTCTAGGATAAAAAAAAATCCTGCTCTGATATTTCATTGTGGCACAGAGGTAAATCTGGATTTTCAAAGCTATGCCAAATGAATGAAAGTTCTGTCAGGCTCTACCAAGCTGGCAAAACTTTGGCAGTAGGGCTAGTAAAGGATTCTATGGCTGTTGTCTGAGGATTACCTAGCTAAATTCAGAGATGCTTTTCACCAAGGTACTTGCATTTCCAGCTCTGACAGCTTTCAAAGACCACCTGTTAGATTAGAAAGGTGACAATTGATGTGGCCATGGGCAAGGAAAGAGTACTTGCACCAATAAAGTTACAGATTCTTGAAGAATGGGAGTGGATTAGGGTTCATATCATTTTGAAAAATCCTCTAGTTTCAGGTTTAGTTTTTTACTTTCTATCAAAAGACAGAGCTTAAATTGGAAGTATGTCAGTTCCCAAACTTAGGGAGAAGCAGCTAAAAATGCCCTTGATTCTGATCATCATGTACCATAAAGTTTACCAGGCTGCCCTCATCCTGCAGAGCCCTTGACAAGTAGTAAAAGAAATGAAATTAGTTCTTAATGTATGAATATTTGCAGGGCTATGTTAAGCACCTGAAGGGTGTGAACTTTTCTGTGAGCAACTAGATTTCTATTGAAATGCCATCCCCTTCTAATTCAGCTTCCTGCCTGTCTCTCAAAACCTAGTTCAAATGTCACCTCCACAAAACCTCCTTTTATCTCCCTACCCAGAAGTGATCACTGTCCCTGAAACAAATACATCCTTATGTATGTATGTAATCATATGTTTCCTTTTATCATAGCTGTTTATGTACATATGTCATTTCCTATGGTAGCCATACTATCTTCTCCAAGAAAAGCTTAGCACAATGCCTGACACACAGATATTTATGTGTTTGCAAACTGGTCTGTCCAGGGGTGTGCTGGGGCCAGCTCTACCCTCTTGAAAGAGCCAATTGTTAAATTTTCGGGGTGAGCATTTACACCTCAGAAATCAAGAATCACTACAAATCGAGACCAAAGACAACCATGGCAGCAGACTCAGTTTATATGCTCTCTGAAAGAGTAGATGGTCAGTGAGAGGCTGAGAGTGACCCTTGGATAGGCTATCTAGAGTCTAGCTCAAGGTGGGGAACCTGAGGTCTGTGAAGTTTGGATTCAGTCAAAGAGCCACACTTGAGGACCTAAGGGGCCACGTGTGGTCTCGAGGCCACAAGTTCCCCACCCCTGGATTCTAGACAAAAGGATCTCTCTCCATCCAAACTGGAGTAGAACACAATGGGCTTCCCTACCTTAGATTAAATTCCTTGTAAAGTTGAGTGGGGTCTGACCAAGATCTAGGAGAGTTAATGCTATCTCATTGTCAGTAATGCCCTTCAAGAAACCAAACTTTCAGGATTTTGGAAGAAGGGGAGATATCTGAATCTCCCCAAGATATTGGTTATTAATAATCATTTCTCATAAATGTGAGATATGAGTGACTCTTTAAGAGTTGGCTGTAAAGGAGAAAAATTTCAGGGAGTGGGGGCTGAGCCAAGAGTTGAAACCAGAACTTAGCCTAACAGGAAGGCAGTGCTGGGGAGACAATAGCCTCAGTACTCAGCCATATTCTTATTGGGTTTTTTTTAGTCAATATTTGTTGAATTAAAATGAAAATGAAGACATCTCCACTTCTCAAGGGAAACTATAGGTATACACTGATAAGCTCAGGGACCATTCAGGGTCACAAGTCCAATTTTTGGGTCATAAGGGGCTATCTCTTTTAAGTTACAAAGGTAGATGTGGCCAATGTGCCCCTTCACTGTTAAAAGGAAACCTCCTGAGGTCTTGTTGTATGACAATCTATTTTTGTAGTGACTGGTGGTATTGTAGAATGTGATGGATTTGAAGTCAGGGGAACCTGGGTTTGAATTCTGACCTTGTCTCTTGGTGGTCTTGAGTCAGTCACCTAGCCAAGTCACTGTTTCCTCATCTGTAAAATGGGGGCAATAGACTGACCTCTAAGGTCCCTTCCAACTCTAAAAATTTATGGAGCATTGGGGCAGCTAGGTGGTACAATGGATAGAGCACCGGCCCTGGAGTCAGGAGGACCTGAATTCAAATCCAGCCTCAGACACATAACACTACTGTGCAAGTCACTTAACCCCAATTACCTCGCTCCCCCCCCAAAAGAAAAATCTATGAAGTATCTCAGTGATGTGTGGGTAAGGCAACTAGATGGCACAGTAGATAAACCACTGGACCATTTGAACCGGTCAGGAAGACTGGTTCAAATCTTAGCTGTGTGACCCTGGGCAAGTCACTTATCCTCTATTTGTCTCAGTTTCTTCAGCTGTAAAATAAGGATAATAACAGCATCTGCCTTGAAGAATTAAAGAATTGTTGTATGGATCAAATATTTGTAAAGTGCTTAGTTCAGTCAGTGCCTAGCACATAGTAGGTGATATATAAATGCTTATTCCCTCCCAGGTGTATGTTTAATGACTTACTCTCTAGAGAAAAAATGTGTACACAACATGCTTTTAAGTTTAATCTGCATTATTATTTTCTCCAGCACTTTATTAAATCTAGACAATCGATAAAACAATAAATCAAGCCCTGAGTTGTAGCATTTGCTCATTTCCAAGGTTTGTAAATACTCAAAAAGAATATTTAACAATCAGCTCTCTTGAACAGGTTCCAGCCCCAGCACACCTCTGAATCCTCTACTTTTAGCTATCTTGGTTGTCTGTCCTTCTTTTGATCTCCACATGTGAGATTTACTAGCCCCTACCCCCAACATTGGTTCCTTTTAGACAAGGCTGACAGTGGGGGAAAAAAAATTTTTTTAAAAAAGAAAGAAAAAACACTACCTCCAACCCAAAAAACCTTGGTCAGAGTAAAATACTTCCAGTGTCTTTATTGCAATTTGCATCACATTATGCATAATGATTTGCAATTTTACATTTAAAGCTATTATCTTTTGGCAGCCACCTTGACTCGAAATAAGCGTCTCTTCCCCCAAGGGGCTGACGTGAACTGGGGCTCTACCAGGAGCTGCACCAGAGTGAGGAGGTTGGGAAGGGAGGGGGGAAGGGCAGGGAACCACATGCCTGCAGTTACTGTTTCCTCTTTGGCATGGGAATTGAAGCAGACCTCAGCTTGGCACTTATCATGGATGCTGCTCCGATGACGATCACCCACCCTGCCAAGGTCTTTTAAGTGCAACATGATGAAAGCATGGCTCTCTTCTGTCCCCTTACTCTTGCTCCAGTCTTACTGGAGTGGATTGGTGGGGGGCAAGGAGAAGCTTGCATTCCAACTCACAGCTGACTCAGGACCCTCTCTTATTGTGGACTGGAGGCTGACCCTTCTTTGCTGTAAATTCTGTAGCTTCTTGGAAGTGCTTGAAACAGAAACCACAAGGAAGCTCCCCAGTAGAAAAGGGCTTGCAGAGGAAGTTGGACACCTTCCAATTGGAATGCTCCATGGTATTCTCCCCACCCTCTCTGGGCCTCTTCCTCCCCCTGCCCCAAGCCTTTAAGTGACAAGTGACTGAAGAATGTCAGTGGGTTATCACGAAATAACTTGGCCCCCTCGTTAGAACTGAGCACTCCTTAGAGCAATCAGCAAGGAAGGATACATCCAAAATGGAAGACGAGCTGGGTGGATGTTCTCAGTCCTGGTTTGGAGCTCTGTTTCCTTTTATCTGGATAACAGAGGGAAGGCAGTGCCAGAGTGAAGGTTAGGTATAGTCAAGTTCCATGAACACAACTCACTTTTTTTCAAAGGCCTTGAAAATTTCACCCAGGTTTGCCTCCCTCTCCAGGATTTGTGTCTGTGTTTCTTGTAGGGTTTCTGCTTTGTTTTTATAGCATTAGGTAAATATGGGTTTGTTTGGCTTTTTTTTTTTTAAGAAATTGACCTTTACAAGTTAAAAAAAATGCTTTCCTTACCCTTGACCCTCACCAGATATTTGCATGTGTTGGTATCCTCAGCACTCCTCACAGTGCCTGGCACTAAGTATGTAAGAAATGGTTATTGAATTATTGATAAAACTAGACATACAGATAGAAATATACACTGACACATAGACACATAGATGAACACACACATACATACATGCATACACATATACACGCAGTTGCTGTGGATCTAGAAAGAGACCTAGTGTATCCATTGAGTCTCATCAGGTAACCACATGCATCTGTGTGGGAAGAGGAGGAGGAGGAAGAGGAGGAGGAGGAGGAGGAGGAGGAAGAGGACGAGGCAAGAAGTAGAAAGGGATTCAGAGTCTCAAAGAAATAAGGTGGGAGAGGAAACAAAATGACAGCACTTACTAAGACCTAGAGAGTGGCTCTCTGGCCATATTAACTTTTTAGGCCCAAAGAGAAAGAGGGAGCTACCATACAGCAGCTAGCTAGCAGGACCTAACTTGTTATTGTTGAGTCCTGTGGATTATGTAAATTCAGAAGAAAATTATTACCCACTCCCCAGCCCAATCCTCCCAGAGAAGGTCACTTGACCCTCTCTGAAAAGGGGAGAAGGATTTTTGTGGTTCTCAGCAGATTTGGGTACAAGTCTGTGTTGTATATTTGTTGGGTTAAATAAAACCTGTCCTATATTCAAGGTCTTATTAGCCTGATTGCTTGAACAGGAATCGTGGCATTTAGAGAGACATCGGCCAAATTCTGAGCTTCCCAGAGGAGATTCTGAGTGGGAGAAAAAAAAGCCATACAAATATTTGAGAGAGGCTCCTACAAGTGAATCTCGAGGTCTGAGACTCAATTGACATGTGGATCATTTTTCCTTCTGAATCTTTAGTTTCCTTATCTGTCAAATAGGTACCTTGGAACCATGTGGATCAGAGAGTCATAGATTTAGTTCTGGAAGGGACCTTAGACTTCATCTGATATAATCTCCTCCTTTTGTAGATGAGGAAATGGAGGCTCAGGGAAATAAAATGATTTGTCCAAGGTCACACTGGTATCACTGAATCCATCAATAGCCATTTATTAAGCTCCTGCTATATGCCAGGCCCTGTGCTAAATGCTAGGGATACAAAAAGAGGCAAAAGACAGTTCCTACCCTCAGGGAGCTTACAATCTAATGGGGAAGACAACAAATAAATAAATATATGCAATCAATCAAAAAACATTTACATCATACTATACACAGGATAAATATGAAATAATTGACTGATGGAGGCCTCAGAATTAAGAGGATTTGGGACAGGTTTCCTGTGAAGATGGGATTTTATTTGGTAGCAGATCAAGGATAATAATGCCTTATTAAGTGCCATATAAACTATTAAGCTATTGCTATGGTCTAATGTACAAAAATTGACCTAAAAATTAAAATTTTTTTTCCATTATAGCCTATCAGGATGCACACAGCTGATAATAGGAATAATATCAGCATTCTGGGCTCCTTTGGGGAACAAGTGGGCTACTTTGAAGTATGGCTTTAGAGAAAAGAATTTTTAACACACATCTATCTTCAGAGAGCCTGCAAAAATTTGAGTAGTAAGAAGGCAGCCTACAAATCAGCGTGGAAGACATTTATTGAGTGCCTGCTTTGTGTAGGGAGCTCCTGGGGACCAGGCCAGCACTCCATGGAGGTAGAAAAGGAAGGAACTCACATGGTAGAATTTGAGGGGGTTCAAGGGAAAAGGAGGGCACCAGCCCCCTAAAAATCTAGCCCACCCATGTACCATAGCTGCTGGAATTCCACAAGTATTGATTATGCCTTTGGGTTCCTCTTTTAAAATAAGTTGTGGGAATGGAGGGAAATTAGGGGGATGGGGCAGGGAACATATTAAAATGTCCACTGAGGTAGGTAACTTCTGAGGCTCTTTACCCTCCTGATGGGAAGACCCAAGAGCAGTGTGAGAAAACATGGTGCTGGTGTTGGCCGATTTGGAGGTGCAGAAATTGGGGCAGTTGGAGTGGAAGATAACCTTTCCCGCTTCCCAGTTTTGCCCAGGCCCAAGCCTCCAACCACACAGCGTTACGTAAAGAAATGAGTCTTTCCTCCTAGGTAAAAGCTTGGTGTTTTGTGGGTTTAGTGCCAGAGAAGTGTGTGAGCTGGCCATAGGAATGGGCGGATGGGTGGGTGGTAAGCATCGCCAGCTTCCACTGAGTCAGAGAAAGCTCCGCGGAGGAGGGAAACTCACCCCCACATCGATGCAGAGGGAAAGCTACAGGCATAATGTCGGAGAACCAGGATATGCCACAGTTGGGGGGGAGTTGTGGTAAAGAGATGGGGGCGGGGGAGGGAGGTGAGTGGGAAATGCGCTTTTCGAGCCAAATATCACAGTATCGGAAACCTGGCTTGTCCAGCGTGTCCTTCTTGCAAATATTGTCTGATAACAAAGCATTTGGGAGTTGTGATTGGGAGTTGGGAGACTGTGCCCGTCTGTGTGCTATGAATCTGTGTTGCTATGAGAACCTGTACTATTGGGTTTCTTTGGGTTAAATTCAGAAGTTGGATGCAATGGTAAAAAACTGGCGTATTTCCTTCGTGCCGCCTTCAGCTGGGCACTGTATGCACGGATGCAGCCGGCTCTCCTTTCCCCTTTTCCTCTCCCAAAATCGTAATCCCATTCAGCCTTTCCAGGATCCTCAATAGGGAGGCATTTTCCGAACATTTTTCAAGGAGTAAAATAATAGAAAAGGCAGGTGTGGGGAGCGGAGATTCCAGGGAAGGGGAGAGGAAGAAAAGAACGGAGGAAGGAGGGACAGGAAAAAAAAAAAGAAAGCAGTATAAGCGAGGGCTCAGCAGCTTCGCTTGGTGAGTGTAATCTGAGTGTGCAGTCCAGGATCTTGCTTTATAAAGTCAGTTTGGAGAGGAAGTGTGACATGAGCCAAATGCATGGAGTCCAACAGCTGTTGGGCCTTTGCTGCATTCCAGAGGCCAGGCTGGTTCTGTCAGTATCCTCAGATTGGGTGGGCATGGGGCCAGGATGGTACCTTTGCTCTGAGATGGCTGCTCCATTGTCAACAGGGGCCTCGGGACCCCTGGGAAAAAGGGGCCAGGTCTAGTCACTCTCCTGAATGTGACTCCAACCTCCCTAGCCAACCGATTTTCCATGTTCTAAAATTACATTTTATCTTATTTTTTGTATTAACAAGCATTTACTTTCTCTCCCTTCTACACCCCCTCCCCACCACTGCAAAGTGAAGCCAGGTAGGTATTGGGGCTCCTGTGCAGACATCTTCCCCTTTGTCCTCCCCATCTAAGAATTTTCGGTTGGACCAGAATCCAAGGATTTGGGTCAGATTGGACCAGACCCAACATAATCAAGTTATTTTGGTCCTCTTTACACAAGCTGTTTAGAGAGCAGGTCCCATGTAGACTGTGCTTCCCTGGGCCACTGAAGGTGCTGTGCAGAAAGAAGTGGGGACTAGAATGTGGGAGGAAATGTCTGGAATTGACCCTCCCTTTACTGTCTCTATCAGAAGGAAGAATGAACTTTGTTAATAGGTCATGCACAACGATAACCACCACTAACATTTATATAGACCTGAGTTTGAATCTTACTTCAGATATTTGATAGCTGTGTAACCCTAGGCAAGTCACTTAACCTTTCACTGCCTCAGTTTCCTCATCTGTAAAGTAGGTATGAAAATAACAGCACCTACCTCCCAAGACTGTTGTGAGATTCAAAAGTGTAAATTAGCTGCAAACCTTAGCACACTATATAAATCATCTTCATCGTATAGGATTTGAGGTTTACAAAGCACTTTCACATGCATGGTTCCATTTAGTCCTCATAACAACCCTGTGAGGCAGATATTGCAAATGACGTTAGTCCCATTTTATAGATGGGGAAACAGAAGCTCAGAGGGAGGAAGGGTCTTACCCACAGTCACGAATTTGTTAAGTGGCTGAGCCAACATTTGAACTCAAGTCTCGTGACTCCAGTTTAAGGTCTTGTCTCCTATACCCTGCTATCATGTGTCAGGGGTGAGCTGGCAGCCCAAGAGGTTAGGATGAAAAAAAGAGGATGGTGAAAATTTTCTCTGATTTACATCTCACTCCCCACAGCACACCCAGAAATCCCCACTCCTGCTCTCTTTTACCTTCTGAATGGAGCCAGCCTCCCAGAGCTGGGATTCACAGCCACCTGTCCTGGTGGTGTGGCAGCCAATTTAGCAGAGACATTGTAGAAAACACTTCTTAGAAGAAATTCTAAGGATTACAATTTGTCATCTAATGTGTCGATTCCAGGGGCTTTAATTTCAGACCTTTGCTAACAATCACATTTCATACAGCAAGCCGTCAGACAACTGCTAAATCACGGCCTTCCCTTTCAGCCTCAACACTCCTATTCTGTTCTTCCAGCCTCCACTAGAGCAGTGATTCTCAAATTTTTTTTGGCTCAGGATCCCTTTACCCTCTTAAAAATTATTGAGGATCCCAAAGAGCTTTTGTTTATATGGGTTCTATCCCCATCTTAGAAATTGAAAACTGATAAAATTTTAAAATATTCATCTTAAAATAATAACAAACCTATTACATGTTAACAGAAATAACATTTCTTTGTGAAAAATAACAATATTTTCCCAAACAAAAAAAAATTTAGTGAGGAGAATGGCATCATCATATATACTTTTGCAAATTTCTTTAATGTCTGGTTTAATAGAAGACAGCTGGATTCTCATATCTGCTTCTGCATTCAATCTGTTGCGATACGCTGTTTTGGTTGATGTATGTGAAGAAAATCTGGCCTCACACTTCCAATTTCAGATATGTACTTAGTTGGAAAAGGAAGGAATATTTTAATAGGCATGTAACATTTTAATTTGATTATGAATATAGTTTTGATGTCACACACCCCCCTCCCCCCCAAAAAAAGGTCTGGAGAACTCTCAGAGGCCTGCATACCACACACAGAGCTACCACGCTAGACCCACTCTTCACTTGGTCTTCTGTAGATTCAAAGGCAGAGAGGGACTCTTTAAATTTAATAACCCAATATTATAATGTGTGAGACACTGTGCTGCAAAGTGAAATGGATACAGCGAAGTATAAAACACAGTTCTTGCCCTCAAGAAACTTACATTCTAGAGGGGAACAGACAAAACCTTTATTTAAAGAGTTAACTAACTATATAAGGCAGCATAAGCATCAAATGACGCATACAACAGAATAAGGTCTTGATGTCTATACTTCCTCAATCACTTGTTCTTCCCTTCCTTGAAATCTGGCTTCCATCCCTATCACTACTCAAAGTGCTATCTCTGAGGTCATTATTGATTTCTTTATCATTAAATCCAATGGACCTTTTTCTGTCTTCATCCTCCATGACTTCCCTCCAGCATAATATTGTTGATGACCCCCTTATTGATGCCTTCTCTTTTCTTGGCTTCTGTGCCTGACTGATTGTTCTCCTAATACTTCTCTCATCACTCTCTGTCTCTTTTGCTTAGGGATATCCCAAGATTCTGGCTCTGGTTCTCTTTCCTTCTCTCTTTATTTTCTATCCCTTGATAAATTCATCTGCTTCTATTGATTGAATTATCACTTCTATGAAGATGGGTGCCAAATCTATATCTCTACTCCCAACCTTTTCCCAGAACTGCAGTCCTGTATTTATAACTTCCTGCTGTGTGTCTACACCTGAATGTCCTACTAGCACTTCAAATTCAACACATCTAAAATTTAACTCATCAGCTCCTCCCTTCAAAATCCCCTCCCCCCAAACCTTGACCTTTCTCTATTTCTGTTGATGGTGCCACCATCCTCCCACTCCTCAAATCTCAAAGACTTAGAGTTATCTTTGTTCCTTCTACTTTACTTCCTACATTTACTCCATGGTTGTCATGTAGGGTATTGGGCAGCTAGGTGGCCCAGTGGAGTGCTGGGCCCAAAGTTGGGAAGACTCAACTTCCTGAGTTCAAATCCAGCCTCAGACACTTATTAACTGTGTGACCCTGGGCAAGTCACTTAACCATGGTTGCCTCAGTTCCCTCATCTATAAAATGAGCTGGAGAAGGAAATGGCAAACCACACCAGGAGCTTTGCTAAGAAAATCCCAAATGGGATCTAGAAGAATCAGACACAACTGAAATGACTGAACAACAGCAAAGTCATGTGGATTTGTCTCTGTAATCTCTCCCAAATCTAGCCTACCTTTCTATCTCTACTGAAATACCGCAGTTTAGACCATTACTTCTCTTTTTTTTGTTTTTGTTTTTTGGTTGGGCAATGGGGTTAAGTGACTTGCCCAAGGTCACACAGCTAGTAAGTGTTATGTGTCTGAAGCTGGATTTGAACTCAGGTCCTCCTGAATCCAGGGCCAGTGCTCTATCCACTGCGCCACCTAGCTGCCCCCTCAGACCACTACTATTCATCTAAACTATTATAATAGTCTCCTAACTTGTTTTCCTGACTTTTGTCTGTCCTTCAATTTACCTTCTTACTGAAGCCTAAGCAAACTTTCCAAGACACCTCTCTTATTACATCCTTCCCCGCCCCTTCTTAAAAATCTTCAAAGGTTTCCCCATTGTCTATTGAATAAACTCCTGATCCTGACATTTAAGGCTTTCCAAAATCTACCTCTAACATACCTTTCCAGACTTATATCACGTATCTCCCTTTTATGTGTATTCTACATTCTGGACAAACTGGGCTACTCTAGGTCAGCACTTCTTATCCTGCCTTCTTTTGTCCCCAGGCCTTTGCTCATATCATTTCTCTTGTCTGGAATGGACCCCTGGAATCTGTCTGCTTTCATGATGCCTATTCTTTCCTGTCAAAGAGGGAACACTCAGATAAACTCATTCACACTGAGGCATCAAAGATTATGTTACTCTTTCTAGGGGTATGTGTGTTTAAAAGAGAATAGCAGCTAGGTGGCGCCATAGTGGATAAAGTGCTGGGCCAGGAGTCAGGAAGACTCATCTTCCTAGGTTCAAATCTGGCCTCAGACACTTACTAGCTGTGTGACCTTGAGCAAACCACTTAACCCTGTTTATCTCAGTTTCCTCATCTGTAAAATGAACTGGAGAAGGAAATGGAAAACCTCTCCAGTATCTCTACCAAGAAAACCCCGAAAGGGGTCACAAAGAGTTGGACACAACTAAACACTAAACAAAGGAAAAAATGCTTAACTTAAAGGAATGAATTAGTAATGGTGAAATTGCTGGCAATTTGACTGACTTTTTGGGGAAGGTTGGGAGACTTCTAGGCCTCTCAAATAAGCCCAAGTAGGCATCTGTCTGTTCTTCCTCATTATGGGATCTGGCAATAATTTTTAAAAAATGTAAGTTCTCACATGTATAATCAATATCATATTGTTTGCCTTCTCAAGAAGTGAAAGAGAAGCAAGAGGGAGGAAGAGAATTTGGAATGCCAATTTTAAAAAATGAATGTTAAAAAGTTTTACGTGTAATTTGGAAATATTTAATAAAATAAATAAAAATACATTTTTTAAAAAAAGTGTAAGTTCTAGCTTTGCAAATGAATATTACTGCCTTAAATGGTGAGGACAATTTGGTGGAGGAAAAAATGTTCTATCTGTGCACCCTGAATCGTAGTGTCTTTAGAAGGAGCCCTAAACTATGACTCCTGGTTTTATTCTGGTTTCAAACTACAGTTTGGGCATTTTCTATGAGACCCTGGGCAGTCATTGCATCTGAATGTCTTCATTTGTAAAATCAAGACCACAAGCTTTGCCCCTTCCACCTTGGAGGGACCATAGTATTGGAGTAGGAAGGGACAATAGAAATCATCTGATCCAACTCGCTTCACTTTATAGATGTGGAAACTGAACCACAGTCACACAAGTGGCAGAGCCAGGAAGCAAACCCAGGTTCTCTGATGCCAAATCCAGGCATGAAATAACCGATAAGAAAACATTTAGGGTACTTTGGGCAAAAGGGAACCCCACGGTATGATGACATGCATGGTGGTAACCATTCACCTTAATTATCCTAGTGTGGCTTCCAGAGTGGAAATGAGGGCGTGGTGTGTGTGTGTGTGTGTGTGTGTGTGTGTGTGTGTGTGTGTGTATGTGTGTACATGTACACCTTCACTAGCAAGCCCCATGCACTAGTGGGATAGTACTGGAGCACAGAATGATTTCCAGTTTTGTTTATTTCTTTCCAAATTTTTCCCCCTAATCCTTCCCACCCCCAACCCTGCCCCCCAATACAGGGATACTACCATAGCACAGAATGATTTCTAGTTTAGTTTCTTTCTTTCCAAGTTTTTTCCCCCAGGTTCCCCCAGCCCCTCCTGCACACAGAAGGATGAGTTGGTAGGCCCTGAAAGGGGTTGCCATCTGGCAGCTGGCCTTTAGCTTCCCATCATTCTTTCAACTGGGCTCCGCAGGGCAGATGTCCAGGCTCAGCTCTCCCTCCCCACCGACCTTTCTTTAGCATCTTTTAATAAGCAGTGCCTTGGAGGGCTTCAGGAGCTCCCAGAAGAACAGAGGCTGAATTGCCCTCTCTGCAGTCCTCCCTGCCCAGCCCCTGCCCCTCCCAGACTAGGTTCCCCAGAAGCTTGAGGCTCGTCGGGGGGACCTAAGAGAGACTTCCGCAAAACTTCACTGGGGAGAACTGGACTGTTCATTCCCCTCTTCTCCTCGCCAAAGGGCCCCCACTCCCTTTTCCACTGCAAGGGCAAACTCAGGACATTGTTATGTTAATAATACCTTGTGCACTTTGCCTGCAGGAGGACCCTGCCCTTGGGATGACTGAGCAAAAGAGCCAAGTCAGCCTTGAAAGGCCCCAAGAGTAAAATGAATTAGTACAATCCTGTGCATTCCATAATTGTGAGCATGCCCCGGTAATTAATAGTGGAGTGAGTGGTTGCACCCTGGGTGTGTCTTTCCTGAATCAGATAGGCAGCTTCCCTCCCACCTTGTTTTGGCGACAATGTCTCTCACTCACAGAGAAGCCATTCCACCCATCCCATCATCTGAGAGGCATCCTTAGATTTTAGAGTTGGAAGAGATCTTAAAGATCAGGACCATTCTACACCCAGCCCCCATTATTTGTCTTCTAGAAGCAAATAAGCACGTGTCGCCTCTAAAAGGAGACATTGACACTTGCTCATTCAATAAAGACATATCTAGGCTGTAGTCAAAAGAGCACTGGAATTTCAGTCACATGATCTGGGTTCAAATCCTGCTCTGTGTAATCTCAGATAAGTCTCCTAAACTCTCTGGGTTTCACTTTTTTCATCTGTAAAATGGGGGGGGTTAAATCAAATGATCAGTAAGGTCCTTTCCAGGCCTAGATCCTAATGGGGGGCTAGACTCTGCAGCCATTCCAAAGAAGTAAAGACATTATCTTTTTTATGTCATTTATCATTTATCTCAGTGCCTGGGACCTGACCTTCTGTCATTAGTTAGCCTTATTAACTTCCACAGCCTCAGTTTCCTCATCTATGAAATGGGGATAATAATACCTAGAGTCTTAAAGTATTCGAGTTGGAAGTGATCTTAAATGTCATCTAGTCATAGGATCATAATTATTAGATGAGAAAACTGAGGTCAAATGATTTACCCAAGGTAAGGAGAACACCAAGGAGAAGAAGGGACATACCCATTGGGACTGGCTGGCGTTTGTTGCCCTGGATCATGCAATCAGTATGTGGCAGAGCCCGGACTCAAATCCGGAATTCCTAACTCCTAGTTCAGAGCTCTCTACCCTCTACCAGACCATCCCTTGCCTAGCACAAAGGAGTTTACAGTCTAGTTTGGGACTTAGTACTTTGCCCACTGGTTTCCATATGCTGGTTGAGGTGAATGGTCAGTAGTTGATGATTGTGTTGTAGTGATGGGGATGGCGTCTGGACCCCAGAAAGGAAAAACTTTGGACTTTCCCACCTGGCCAAATCTTTAGTGTTTGCCTGAGAATACAATCCCATAGACTGGCCTTTCATTGTGGCTATGCCCCATCTCCTAACTCTCTGTTACCTTTAATCTAGCCTAGCCCTCCATTGTTTTACCTCCCTATGGCCCCTGCCATTTCCCACCCTTAATCCTAGCCAGGCTTCATTGTCCCTTGGCCATGTGGTCCAGGTCGCAGGCATTCTAGTCATCCCAAACCACTTGGCCACTCCTAGATCTCTCTCACAGTCTTTCTGTATATGAGGTCCATCTTGTCCCCATTAAAGTGCTCAGATTCTTAAAATCTAGCCTGCTTACATTAGTGATACAAATTCTTAGATGCCTTAAGAGTCTGCCCAATATGGAGGATGTTCTAATAAAACTTGTCTTTGGTTGAAAGAAGGCTTGGGTCGAATTCTTTTGGGCAGGATCCATGTCTCTTGCTCTCAATATTTTGGGGTCCCAGCACCCTATAACCCCTAAACCTGAACAGTAGGAGAGCATAGAATCATAGATCCAGAGCTGGAAAGGACCTCAGACACCATCTAGTACAGCCCTCTGATGGGGTATGGGCCCAAGATGAGACCTTTGCCCCTTGCACCAAAAAGAATTTGGGTCCCATTTGTCTATGGCCCCAGAAAACTCTTAAACTTTCTTTGACCTCACTCTGGTCTCAGATGGTTACCTGAGGCTATACTCCATTCAATGGACTTTCTTATTAACTCTCCCTATCTCCTTTTGAAAACCAAAATGAAGTTATTTTCCACCTTTGATCTTATCCAGACCCCATTCAAACCTCTTCCTTCCAGTTCCCTTCATTATCCCCATTGTCTATTCAACCTCCCAGACTTTCCGGTGGGAATTCTCCCTAAATTCACTCCAGCTTCAGGATCTTTCTCCCAGCCCCTCCTCTGAACACCCAAAATTATTTGAGTCTATATAAGATCCACCTTGGCCCCCATTGAAATGCTGAGATTTTCTCATGCTGTTCATCCTTACAGGCATCACTAATGTTCAGATTCCTTAAGAGTCTGGCCTGTATGGTTTATCTCTAATAAAAAACTTTGTCTCTGGCTGAAAGAAGATTTGGGTCAAATTCTTTCAGGCAGGACCCGTGTGTCGTGATCTTGGGGTCCCAGCACCCCTAAACCTCTAGACCTCATCCCCTCCTCATTTTACAAATGAAGAAACTGAGGCCAAGAGAGGTTAAGTGACTTGTCCAAGATCACAAGGGTAGTAACCATCAGAGGCAGGATTCAAATTCAGGTGTTCTGATCCCAGAGCCAAAAGAAGCTGCTTTCCCAGGTGGCTCTGCTAGGACAATTCTTATCTGGGCTTTGCTAGTAGCTCAAGGGGAAAAAAAAGGATGCCAGTCAGGATTGGACAGAAAACTGATTGATGCTCCACTTTGGTCAGAAACCCAGGCCAGAGAAGAAGCCCAGTCCTCCTTCTGGGGTCTAGAGGCCAGGACTGAAAGGAAGTCTGGGAAATCCCCCTGGATCTCTGACTCCAAGCTCAGACCTTGGGGGTTAACTTTGCAGTATTACTTCCCTGGGCAGCTGGAAGCAGGAGTTTTGGTGAGGCCTTGATGGGTCCAGTGAGGATCTCTCTGCCTTGGTGAGCCTCTCTCTACCATCATTAATAGGGGTGGAGATGCATCTCAAAAAGGCAACTGGAATGTCTCCCTCTGGTCTCTGTCGTGTAAAAGTCTCCTACCTGCCACAAGGAGCGATGGGGTGAGGCCTAAGGGAACAGGAGAGATTCTAGGTGTGGTTTTTAAGTTCATCCCCTGTGCCCCTAGCTTCCCCCTTCTTTGCTCTTCTTTTGTCCTCTTTCTCCTGATCAAGTGAATCATGGCTTCTTACTCTCCTCCTGCTTCTCCCACCCCTCCCCTCAAAAAACCAACCAAAAACAAGTGACTGCTAGGAAAGGATCTGAGATCAGCCATTTATACTTGATGGTGATGCATTTTGAGAAGACCATTGGTTGCAGTACAGGGGAGCTAGGTGGTGTAATGGATAGAGCGCTGGGCCTAGAATCAGGAAGACTCTTCTTCATGAGTTCTCCTAACAATAACTGCCTGGCCCCTTTTCCCATTGATGGGTTTCTCTTAGGGCCTCTATTTTGGGACTGTCCTTCATTACTCTCCTAGCTGTACTTCTGACTTTCCACTCTTCAGCTTCCCCATTGGGGTACTTTAACCCACCCCCCTCCATCCCTGTTATGTGTTATATTCCTCCATTAGATTGTAAGCTCCTTGAGGGCAAGGACTGTTTCTTTTTGCTTGTACTTGACAACAATTTGCACATAGTAAGCACTTAATAAATGCTTATTGCTTTGCCTCAGTTTCTTCATCAGTAAAATGAGGAGACTGGACTCCATGATTTCCAAAGTCCTTCCAGCTCTAGGTCTCTGATTCTATTTTAAATTTTAAGCCGTGCCTCTAATAGTGGAATGAAAGGTTTTGTCCTTGTGAAAGCAATTTCAGGCAATTGCGAGAGCATTTGAAGGGAAGGGGGTAAGGAATTAACCTAGGGCTGAAATTCTTTTTTCTTCTGCCCACTGCCTGCCCAGTCATTTTCTAAAGAAAGAAGAAGCATCTGTAATAATTAACTTACAATCTTCTGAAGTAGGCAGTGTGAATATCATCCCCATTTTACAGATGATTAAACTGAGTTTTGACTTGCCCAAAGTCACATAAGGACTAGAACTGGAAGAAAGACCTTCTAACAAAAAATCCAGTGCTCTTTTCATCCTGCCTCCCTTAACCTTGTTGTGACAAAATCAACAGTAGTGATAATAATAAGAAGAAATACACCTACTTGTATAGCCAGTATAGACAGTTTGTATATAGACAGTTTATAAGGTACTTTCCTTACAACAACCCTGTGAAATTATGGAGCTAACCTTTTCCTTTTGTTTCAAAAGCACTATGACCATAAGCACCTAGTACAGTGGCTCACACACAGTTAATTAGTTAATTAATTAATTAATGCTTGACTTGACACAATGGACTTCCTAGCTACAATAGACGCTTACCTATATATCAGATCCACCCAAAAGGTCTTTGGATTCTGCTTATTCTGGTCACCTGACCTTAAACACGAACTTTTGACTTTTTTTTTTTTAACCAGGTAAAGGGTCCAAGGAAATTGTTAAAAGGCAAGAGATGGAAAATGGAGGATGGGTTGGTTAATAAAGCCAGAAACACAAGATAGATTCCTTTTTATTTTCTCTGATATTGCTAAACCACCTAGCATGTGCATGTAGGTTTAATGTGTAAGAGGTGTGCTGAAGATGATATAGAAGTTTTAGTTTGTGCAATTAAAAATGAGGAAAGAGAGGGGAAAAAAAGAAGGGACAGAGGAAGGAAAGGGGGCAAAAGAGGGAAAAACAAGAGATGGAGAGGGAAGAAAAAGAGAAGGTTAGTAAATGAATAAGAAATTAGCGAAAGCAAAATATGGTAGAATGGAACAAATGAATTGCAGCATTTAGGGACTTAGAGACCAGCCCCCTTCTAACAATGTCTCAAATGTCCCATAGCAGCAGAACAAGGAATTGGGTAGAGAGATTTTATAGCTGGAGGGACCAAGGCTATGATTTTGGGTGACTTGACCAAGTTTTCTGAGCATGGCAATTGAGGAGCCAGAAAGATAGGTTTGGTGTTTAAAAGGCTCTTGGGAACTCTAGAAGGAAAACCAATCATCAGTGTGGGCTCTGAATTTCAAGAGATGGCAGGTTTGCTCTTGGCACTACCCTGATGGACAAACTCTTTGCTCTCTCTTTCTTTATACTATTAAACAGCAGCCTCGATGGAAGGGCCCCAGAATACATTATTCAAATTTTCTTTTTGTATTTGTATTCATGAGATATTTTAAAATGTCTAATTGAAAGAAGACATTGTAGGCCACTTGAATTTTTCAGCCTCGGCATGAATTAGTGTCCAGTAACTCGCAGCCTGTCTGCTTCACTACTTAATTTAGAGATATTCTGGTTAGCTAAAGGTTTTTGGTGCCAAATAATCTGTCATTCCTGAAACCCCCCCTAGTCAAGCTCAATGAAAAATAAGTCCATAAATACCCATTTGAATGGCTTCCAGGGCCATAGTCACAAAGCTTCTCCAATGCATTTACCCAAGGCACCCCAACCAAAAATAATTGTGAGTATTCTGACCAAGAATAGTCTTGCTTACTGTGTTGCATCATGTATTCGTGCTGATTCTTGGACTAGGTTGTCACAGTACCCAGATCCCTAGCTGCTGCTATACACCATGCTTGCTTGCAGTTATAAACATCCAGTTCCTTGGCAGCCTTATCATTTAGCTTACTGTGGCTCCTTCCTTGGGAAATCTCTATTCAAAAAGCACTAGAAGACATCACGATCTTTAGCTTTTGACTTTTGCTTTTGTGAAACTGAGTGACAGAAAGAGATGATTTGAATTTTCCAAATCTACAGCAAATAACCCTCACCTCTTGGGTTTTCTCTCTTCTCTGGGTTTTCAGTACAGTGGTCTCTCTTTCTTGTCTAGCTGGTCCCTCTCAGTTTTCTTTGCTGGGTCATCATCAATATTTCACCTCCTGACTATGAATGTACCTCCAAGGCTCTGGAGTCCCTTATCTTTGAACCTCTGTCAATGTCCTCATCAGCCGGGTTCAATTATTATCTCTCTGAATCTGACTCTTATTTTTATATGCCCATCTTCTTTCTCAGGGCGTGGAATTCTCAAGATCTGGAGAACTGGAGGAGGAGCCAGGGCCAAGGGTAACTGGCCCTAGAACATCGGACTAGAATGATAAGACTTTTCAGCTTTCTGGCTTCCTGAAAGAGATTCATCTTCAGAAAGTTCTTCTCACCATTGAACAATTGTCTGATAGCTGAGATCCTACAGCTATCTCCTCTTCTGACACGTAATAGTTGGAGAAGCTGGGGTAGAGGTGTCAAACATGCCTTAACAGCCTGCAACAGATTAAAATAAAGTTCCTATCTGATTTTAATGTGTTGCTGTATCAATAAAAAAGAAATATATAAACATATTTGGTTTTAAGCAGTCCACAGGAATCTCTATGTATAACTCGGTGGACTCCATTTCTATTTGAGTTTGACACTACCATAAATCTTTTAATTTCATTGAGCCTCGTTTTCCTCATCTGTGAAACAGGGCTAATAATGTTTAGGATAACTATTTCATAGGGTTGTTGTACAGAGATGGCTTTGTAAATCTTAAAGAGGCAGCTATTCCCTGAGCTCATTTGAGAAGTATTGACATGCACCCCTAAATGTTGGTGTTCAGTATGGTAGAATTAACTACTCCATGAGGAGAAACTATCTCCATGTGGTAGGAAATACAACACATCAGTTGCTGACAGGGGTCTTAGGGCTTAGATTTAATTTAAAGACATTGTTAGTGGGAAGAAAGAAAAAATAGCGTGTGGAATCATAAGAGGAATAAGTCTACGTGAGAGAGACAGTATGTGTATGAAAATTATCTGTGTGTTAAGGCTGAGGTCTGAATATTCAGGGACTCATTGTGAATGTCAGTGTGTTCAGAAGAGGGAGAGAGGTGTTCTCTGTCCAACGTCCATCTTCTCTCCCCTCCGAGACACTGGTTTTGATAAGAAACCCAGTCAGATTGTATATTATAGCACATCTTCATGGCAAACATCTGAGTAATCTGGAGTTTCAGAATGGGAAGAGCATACGTCCCAAGAGTTGGGAAGTTTCCAGAAGGGGTTAGGTGTGTACAGTGACTAGAAGAAATAGGTTTGGAACAATGAATGTGATCACGATCAGCAAACAGTCATTGTGTCAGAAGCTACAAAGAGGTTGGTTGAGGAGGATGAGGGCTGGAAGAAGGCCATTGGATCCAGGCATTAGGAGGTAAAACCTTTAAGGCAATGGTTGCATAGAGTGGTAGGGGGACAGCCCAATTGCAAGGCATTGAGGGAGAAGGAATGTAGGGAGGAAGTATGGAAGCATTAGATATAGACAACTTTTTCAAGAAGTTTAGCAGGAAGAAAGAAATGGAACAATAAATGAATGGGAAAGAAGTGTCATGTAAAAGGGTTTTCTAGGATTGGGGAGAATCCTAGCCTGTTTGTAGATAGATGGAAAGGAGTTGATGGAGATTTAAGTAAAACATATAAAAGAAAGAAGATGACAGCTGAACAAGATCCTAGAGGAGACTGGAGGGAATACAGGTAAAGAGGATTAGCCTTTATTTAAATAGTACTAATATCTCTTTATGGGAAGCCCTGCTCCCTTTTTTCTCATGCCTTAGGGTTTTTCAACCTTGGGTCCTTGAAGTTGGTTAAATTTTTTTTAAAATTTCATTTCAATATAGTTGGCTTTCTTTATAATATAGGAATTGTATTTTATGTATCTTAAAATATTATTCTAGGGGCAGCTAGGTGGCACAGTGGATAGAGCACTGGCCCTGAAGTCAGGAGGACCTGAATTCAAATCCGGCCTCAGACCAAACACTTGACACTTACTAGCTGTGTGACCTTGGGCAAGTCACTTAGCCCCAACTGCCTAAAAATTAAAAAAATAAATAAATAAAATATTATTCTGAGGAGTTCCTAGGCCTTGCCAGACTGCCAAGGGGTCCAGGACACAAGAAAGGTTAGGAATATTTAGACCAGAAGGAAAAGAGGAAAAGAGAGTAATACTGTCATGCTGAGAAATTTTGTTCTTTCTACCCTCATAGAGATTTCTTATATTCTGTATATATCCCCTCATAGTCCCAGTCTCTGATGTAATGGTTTGAGTGGCCTTTGGCTTGTGTGAGGTGACTCTTTTTCCCTTAAAGACGGCCCAGATCTCATTCCTGAGTCTTTGGTTTAAAATTCTCTATAACTGCTGACAGCACCAGAGTCTTTCTTAACAAGTTAAATGGCTTCTTCCTCTCCCCACTCTAACAATCTGTTTTCAGGCCAAAGGTGAGATTTATTGTAAAGTGAAAAATTTGGCCTCTAAGGGGGGTAAGAGGAGAGGTGCTCAGTCTTAACTAGTAAAAAGTAAAAATTAGAAAATATTTAAAAGAAATGCAGTAACACAAAGACATGCAGGAACACAAAGTGGTAGTTAGCTATGAAATGAACAATCTCTTAGATTTAGAATAATCTTAGATAATCTCTAAGATTCTTTTTTGCCCTATGAAACAATGTCTATGTTCCAAGTCTGTGTCTAGTGGCTTGCAAAGTACTCCTCAGTGGAGGTCCTGTGTGGACCTGCTTTAATGATTAGATAGGGATTACATTTAATTAGTGCTTTTCACAAATGGGCAAAGCAAACAGTTTGAATACTGTTCTTTTTAATAGGTTAAAAACCTTTTTAATAGGTTAAAATTGCCCCTCCCAGCAATCTTCCTGTTAACTTACTGAAAAGGTCCTTTGTCCACAGATCATAAGCTTCAGCACAACCTATGACTGAGGTAATAATAATAATAATAATAATAATCCTAATAGGTAGCATTTATATAGCACCTACTATGTGCCAGGCACTGTGCTAAGCACTTTACCACTATTATAGCACACAATCCAAAAAAGTTAAGATCTGAATTAATGTAGTTGAAAAGTACCCGGCACACAGCAAGGGATTAATAAATGCTTCTTTATTGATTGCTTTTAAATTTCCCCCAAATTGCACTTAGGTGCTTAAGACTGTCCTTCTTTCCACACCTTTTGTAAGGATATACACTTGCAATATTGGCATTCCCACTCATCTCCCTTTTCAAACATAGGGATCAATTGTGGATGTAATGAGTAAATGAGAAAGCATTTATTTAGCACATATTATGGCCCCCAGGCTCAGCTAAACACTGCAAAATCAAATACAAAAGACAAATACAAGACAGTCTGCCTTCAAGGAGCTTACTAAGTGTCTGGCATGCAGTCAGTGCTCAATAAATATTTCTTGATTGATAGGTGACATTGCCTATAGGGAAGTGGTGGTCAGGGAGGGGAATTTTGGTAGGGATTGTCCCAGGCTCTAGACTTAGACTCCTAACCCACAGGTGCCCTGGCAAGATGGACTCCCAGAGTGAGGAAGGCTACATCTTCATATTAGAGTTCTAAGGGTACCTTGGATAGTTAAGGAGTGTCTTTTCTCTAATGCTATCGACTTGAGCCCCCATTCTAAGAGTTTTCCCTAATGTTAGCCACTAGTGATTAGCTCCAGTTTCATTTAACCAATTAATACCAATTAGCTTTTATGAAGAGATATTTACTGAGAAAATATGTCAAGAATAGAGGTACAGGTATTTCTCCCCCAATTTGTGGGCATACTCTATGTGAATATCATCTCCATCTTACAGATAAGAAAGCTGAGGCTGAGAGAGGCCATTCAGGGTCACATAGCTAATAAATAGCGGAGGAAAGATTTGAACTGTCTTCTTGACTCCAAATCCAACACTTTATCCACTGCGCCAACTACCCGCCTAGATGTTAGTGATATCTATCCCATGAGCTGCTTGCAAAGGTCTAAGACAATGCACTTGTCTCGCACTAGAATCCACACACAGGTCTCCTCACTGGGGGAGCTGTATGATGATGACCTTTGCTCTAAGTTCATGCCTCACTCCTCTGACTGAGCCTACTTCCCTTTTCCTGAGAAACGTGTCCTGACAGTAAGTGGGTCCCTTCCCCATCTTAGGGCACTTTTAGTGAGTCTATATATTTCCCTCTGGGTTTATGCTTTAGGGGCTAATGCAAGGAAGAAGAGTTTTGTCTTTGCCTTTCCAAAAGATCAGAGTCCTTTGGTGGAGGGAAAGGACAGGACTACTAGTCTTCCTTTATTTGTGGGTGGCCAGGTGGTGCAGTGGATAGAGCACTGGGCTTGGAATCAGGAAGTTTTATCTTCAAGAGTTCAAATCTAGCCTCAGACACTTAGAAGCTGTGGGACCCTGGGCAAATCACTTAACCTTGTTTGCCTCAGTTCCTCCTCTATAAAATGAGCTGGAGAAGGACATTGCAAATCACTCCAGTATCTTTACCAAGAAAACCCCAAATGGGGTCGTGAAGAGTTGAACACCACTGAAAAACAACTGAAAAAAAGGACCCAAGGAACTAGCCTGAGCCAGTCAGATTGTTATAGGGAAAACCACCGTGGAAAATTGGCCCACGGTTAAGTTTTGAGAGTATGGCTCTGAGTCTCCCCTTATTTCTAGGGAGATACCTGGGGAAGGCTACAATATCATTTCATTCCTTTCCCCATTAGCTCAAGCCATCCAGTAATGGGCAAGGATCCCTTGGGTAAGTACCAAACACACCTTGCCCTCTCTTGTCTCCTTTGGGAGAGAAAGTGAGCCTCCCTGATTGAAGCCATTGCCCCTTCCCCTCCCCAACATTATCATTCAACCCTGCAATTCTATACAAAAATAT
Source organism: Phascolarctos cinereus (assembly GCF_003287225.1). Taxonomy (NCBI): domain Eukaryota; kingdom Metazoa; phylum Chordata; class Mammalia; order Diprotodontia; family Phascolarctidae; genus Phascolarctos; species Phascolarctos cinereus. The sequence continues at coordinate 114,501,483 of NW_027555625.1, read as the reverse complement.
GGCAATGTGATCTTATTTTATGGATAGTATTAGCCTTTGTTGTCTCTCTAGTCTAATGATTATGTTGCTGTTGTCCAGTCATTTTTAGTCTTGTCTGACTCTTCATGACACCTCTCCCTCCCCCACAATGACGATGAGCTTTTCCTAATTATTAAAAAGTGCTCATACCTGTCTTTGTAATTGATACTCTTATCCAGTACTGATTATGATCACTCTCTTCCTGACAGCTAGAGTTCCCTTGACCTGTCCCTCACCATCCACTGCCTGTTCTTCACATTTCCCTTTCTCCCACAACATTCATTGTTCGGTAGTCTTGAGGTTACTTTATTACTCATCTATTTCTCTTAGCAGCAGCAGCCAGCATCACCACCTCTACTTTTCCCCATCATTTCACTGGCCTGTTCGGTTTAGTGTTTAATCATCTCAGGTGTTAGCACATCTTTGCCTGCTATTCACCTGTCCCTGGACTGAACACTCAACCGTTCTCAGAGAAAGCTTCGGATGGGGGAGAAAGGAGGGCACTTACAAGTTTGAAAGGCTAGACTTGATGAGGGAAGGCAGTGAATCTCATTCATGGTGCAATCCACGAACTCTGTTCAGGGCAGCTCGGTGACACAGTAGATAGAATGCTGGGCCTGGAGTCAGGAAGACCTGAATTCAAATCCAGCCTCAGATACTTACTAGTTTTGTGTGACCCTGCGCAAGTCATTTAACCTTCATATGTAAAATGAGCTGGAGAAGGGAATGTCAAACTATGCCATTATCTTTGCCAAGAAAACCCCAAATGGAGTCATGAAGAGTTAAACACAACTGAAACAACTAAACAATAACAATAACATGACCTCTTTGAAAAGACATATCATCATCAACTTGTCCATTTCCAGCAAAATGATGTGGTTTCTCCCCCTCTTCCTCAGTTAAAAGTGTAATGGTGGTCTCATGCATGCTCAGAGTGTCTCAAATGGCATCTCCACATGAAAAATAGCTTCCTTCCATGTGGAAAATTCTAGAGATTTGCTATGGGGAGAATTTGCAAAGGAAGCACCATGGCGTTGTACTATGGATCATATGTCAACATTCTGTAACTGGTTCGGATCAACTAATTGTATATTGAAGAGGAGGCTCAATGATTGGCTGCAGCCACTATTAACTCTTTGTCTCATGTGCTTCTGAAGGATTATGATGACTTCTTTGCTCATGGCATCCAGTGAAGGGCGTGTAGTCTCTGACCTTATGAGCTTAAAAGGCACAGAGGGTTCCTTGGCATCTTATCCTTTGACAATCTAGTTTCAAAAGTAGTATAGAATTGATGACCCAAGGAATGAAGACTGACCTTTGGGAGTGACCTTTGGATCCCCAGTCCAGAAGCAGCAAAGGCACGCTCTTCTGGCAGTCTAGACGTGAACTGGGTGGGAACAGTACTATATAGGAACTGAGCTAAATTTCAAATCTACTCTCCCAGAGATCAAGGGGGTAAAGGAGGTGCCCCTGAGGTGTTAGAGGGAAAGAAATATGTGTATGGTGTTTGTTGTTGTCGTTTTATCTTTGAAGTAAATATCCTTTGTAAAAACTAATCTGATATTAAGTGGTTAAATAGAATTTGGTGTAAGTTACTGGCCTTCTAACAATAGAAGCACAGTGGATGGGGGCTCAAACTTATGGCCTAAGAGAAGACACTCTCCTTAAACCCCTGACAGCACCCTAGAACCCTCAGAGGGCAGCACAACAGCCTGACCCTGAGCGGAGACAGAGCATATATATATGTAACAAAAACACTCCTTTATATCACTGGCATTGAAAAGTATTAGCATTCAAGGAAATAATTTTCCTCCTTTTTCACAGCCAGCAGGTTCCCTAAACCATCACATTGATAATCAAACAAGAATAAAACTTTGTTCAACAGATGAACTAATGTAACTTGACCAGTTGTGGGAGGGGAGGCAGAAGGTGGGGAATGTGTTTTATATAATACCTGATAAATAATAAGCTAGGGTTAGTGTGAAGTAGTGAATGAAGCAGGAAAGGAGAAAATAGAAATTTAAGGCTATTTAATCTCCTTGTCCTTAGTGACTGTTCAGTTTGTATTTAATGATCTGCATTAATCCTTGAAAAAAAAAGACTAAGGCCTTCTTGGCTTGTTCTCTATGAAGGTGGATTTCAAAAAGGAGTAGTTTCTGAATTATGCTTTGCTGTCTTTTGGTTTTGAAAGTGACTACTGCCTCCTTACTCATTCCCTGGAGGTCTTTAAAAATAAGATCGCTTCTTACTTGACTGAACTAAGTTAAGTGTGGTCTTATTTTGGATAGCCAGAAGCCCTGTATACCCAAGAATGCCCCTAATATCATTGCTTTGTTTTACTGAGACTCATGATTGACCTGTGTTTGAGTGTGCAACCAGGAAATGGAAAGAATGTCCACAACACCCCCATTTCCTGTTTCTGACAAATCGGTGTCCCGGTTGGTTTGAGTGCCAACACCCTCCTCCCCCACTTCCTTCCCTCCGGTGGCCAGCCCCTCCATCTCAGTAGCCAAGGCTGTCAACTCCAGCCCTACTTGAATACTAATCAGGGAACCTTTCTAGATTCCATCCGGGAGCAGCCAGGGCCAAGGCAAAACCATAAAGCAGGTTAAGTTTGTCTTCATTCCCTCGTCCCGTCCCCCCACCCCTTCCCTAAGCCTGCAGTTTCTGTCCCCAGTGCAGCCTGAAGATCCCCCCTCCCCAGTCATCCTTCCCCCACCACTCTAGAAACTGCCAGGAACATTGGAAGGGAGAGGAGACAGGCTTGGGTAGTACTTCTTTAAGGGTGTTTTAGAGTGCCAAATAACAGGAAGAGAGACTGATGAGTCTTAGATCAAAGTGGCCATGATATGGGTGAATGTTCTGAGAGTGCCAGGAGTACAGAAGAGAGGTCAGTTTTGAAGTCAGGAGTCATGTAGTTACAGGGTTCTTCCTGTTTGGTCTTGGCCCTGCCTCCCCTTGCGTTGTTGTGGTGAGTTGGGACTACTCACTGGGGTCTACATCAGCTCAGGGTCGTGTCTCATGATTTTCCAGAACCACTGTACAACAGTACATAAGAACTGGATCTGCTCATGCTGAAAGATCTGGTTGGATTCAGCCTAAAGCCTCCTAGCAGAGCCTTCAAGGCCTAGCTCAGGTCCTACTTCTCACTGGACATCTTTCCTAATCCTTAATAATTCACAGGTACTTAACCCTGGGCTCCATGAACTTATTGGTTTTTTAAAAAAAAATTATTTTGTTAACTATTTCAATATAATTGATTTCCTTTGTAATCAGATATATTTTATTTTATGCATTTAAAAACAAGATTCTGAGAAGGGGTTCATGAGATTCACCAGACTGCCAAAAGGGTCCAAGACACAAAAAAAGTTAAGGAAATCCTGCCCTAGTTGTTTGTACTCTGTCCTTCAAATAATCATAATATAAAATTCTCAGTTCACATGTCATATTCCCTCAGTAGAACATAAGCTTTTCAAGGCCAGGGACTGTTTTAAATGTTAGCTATGTACACCTGAGGGCCTTGCACTTAACAAATTATCATTGTATTGGGTAGATGAACTCTACTAGCTAAGTTTTTTCCTGACTCTTTATCTCTGGAAAAAGATCCCCAGTGGTAGCTAGGAGCATGTAATACCCTATTAGTATTTTCCCCCCTTCCTTTCTGCCCCCTCTCTCCCAATTTCAAGTCCCCCTTAAAATTTCACCTTAGAAGGGATTTGATTTATTTTAATTGCTCACACTACCGTATGAATTTAAGTCAATGTTGTGTTAGCGGGTTTTGCCTGATTGAGGAATGAAAGACTATCTCTTATGGGAGGAATTTCAGGCATCAGCCAGCAGGTGGTGGACATATTTTTTTGGCAAGTGGCCCAGAAATCACACTGCAGACAGTTAGTTGCTTACTCCACCTATGCCTCTGTAAGGCAGACCCTGCCTCAGTCCCCAGGACTCTAGCACTCAATGCCATGCTCATCTCTCCAAATACATTTTCTTTGCAACTTTAACCTTTTGCAAAAATCATTTGGAAGTTGAACTTCCTTATCCTTGGGAACCCAGAGGCAAACTTGAGCCACTAAGGTTTAGTAGAATTTTAGAGATTAGTAACTTTGTAGATTATGTGTTCTATTTGGACAGCCATCCCAAACAGATTTGTTTTTCACCTTTAAACTTGGCATGTACAATCTCATAATCTAGGACTGCATGCTTTGTCTTGTCCACAAATAGATTCGGTTTTGAAATATCCAAATTATAGATGTTTAAAACCAGCCTGCCTCAAAACACACAGCATGTTTGTTTTCTCAAATGTCTAAAACACATTCCACCACAAACCTTTCCTAAGGCCTGCAAATGTCAGAGAGATTGCCTCTCTGTGTGGGAATCACAAGGCTTTTTGATCACTTCAGTTAGTCTAAGTCATGATGGAGAGAGTTGATAGGGATTCTCATAGATACAAAATAGCCAGTTTACAAACTTTTTCAATAGTCTCAGTCTTTTCTCTAGCTCAGTGAGCAGGACTGAAAACACTCTGTAGTGACTTCTGTAACTGCTATCTGATTGGTTGGTTGGTTGTTATCCTTTGTTCTCAAAGAGAACCAAAATGACATCGCTATGTTGGGGTCAAGGTATGACTATGGCTAATCAGACAAACTCCTAAGGTTCTCCTATAGGTCGGGCACAAATGGTCCATATGAATATTTGGAGTAGAGATATCTCACTCATCTTTCTGCATCTCACATTTCTGTTGAGCTACTACAATACTTCTTTGCTCATAGAGCACAGCAATTTCTTTGATGGGGGCGTGCCATGCTGAGTGGTCCCATGCCAGTGTCATTGATAAAGGGGTTTATGGATTCTAACTAATTCAACAATCATTTAATTGAGTGTGGGCTGTGTGCTATATGCTAGGGATACAAAGAAAAAAAAAAGCACTGTCCTTAGCTTCAAGGAACTTAGACAATTATATATGTGATTATTTGAGGAAGGAGAAAGTACTAATGACTAAGGGAATAGAAAAATGCTTCCTAAAGGAGGTGATATCTAATTTAGTCTTGAAGGTAGGTCTAGATTCTAAGATGGCAAGGTAAAGAGGAAGAGGATTAGAGACATGGGGTTGTTGTTATTTGTCCTTCACTCTTCTAGAACACCGATGACATCAGCAGGGTAATGTGCTGATTTGCAAGTGAATTGAGTTTGAATGAGGGGAGGCTGTGCAAAGTCATCAGCCTCATTCTCCTACAGAGTCATTGGAGTCCAGGGGCAAGACATAAGTCAAGACGACTGGCGATGGCCCAGGATGGGGAGACTAAAGTCCTTCCCAGGTCTCGGTTTCAGAGGCTTGTGGGACAATATTAGTAAAATATGGAGGTGGGAGATGGCATGCCAAATTCTCAAACAGCAATTAAGGTATTTTGGCTGGAACATAGAGTGTGAAGATGAGTGATGTGAAATGAAGCCTAGAAGGATAGGCTGGAGTCAGATCGTGAAGGGCTTTTTCAAAAATAGACATAATCAAAACAGATAAAGAGAGCATAATAGCAATCATAATGACAGTAAAAGATATCTCTTCTAAGTCAAGTAGTGTTGGCAAAGAGAACCCTTGTTTTGTAACTGCTTGTAGTAAAGTGCTTCAAATGTTTCTTTCTTGGCTATAATCCTAGCTCTTGGCTTCAAGGGTATACATATATGTATATATATTTTTTTATTTTGGTGAAATAAAGTTTCTTTGTTCTTAGTCTTTTAAAAAAAATCAGGCTGAGAGGCAGCTAGGTGGCGCAATGGATAGAGCACCTGCCCTGAAGTCAGGAGGACCTGAGTTCAAATCCTGCCTCAGACCAAGCACTTGACACTTACTAGCTGTGTGACCCTGGGCAAGTCACTTAACCCCAATTGCCTAAAAAAAAAATCAGGCTTAGTGATTTGTATTATTCTAGAGGTCACAAGAAAATTCTTGAGCAAGGTAGTGACATGGTTACATGAGAGATCATCCTGGAAGCTGAGTGGAAGATGGAGCAAACAAAGGAAATATTGGATCTAGTTAGTCCAATTAGTGGGCTATTTATAATGCTCTCAGGGGTGGAGAACCTGCGTTGTCCTCAAGGTTCCCCACCCCTGTGAAAGACAAGGAAAACCTGAATTAGGTTGGTGGCTGTATCAGTGGAGAAAGGGGAATGGATGTGAAAAACATTGTACAAGACAGAAAGGTGTAGCTCTTACCTTCTTCATGAAGCTTCTTAATATATTTAGTGATTTCTCCCCCCTCAGAACTCATTTTACAACGATCATATGCAGCCTAATAACATCTCTCCATTGTTCTAATAAACTGTTATATGTCTAATGTTAATAATAACTTTTGTTTATATGGTATTTTATGGTTGCAAAGCACTTGATGTATGAGCTAATATGATCCTCATATTAACCCTGGGAATTTTTGTTTTTAATCTAGAAAAAGCTGTTTACATGGATTTGCCTCCATTTCTTCACCTCCCACGCTCTTCTCAATCTCTTGCAGTGTGAATTCCTAGAAATTTGGCTTCAGACCCCACCTGTCTACTGAAACTCACCTCACCAAAGTTACCAAGGATCTCTTGATCGCTAAATTCAAAAGCTCTTTCTTAGCCCTCATCCTTCTTGATATCTTTTTAGTATTTGGCCATATTATCCACCCCCATCTCTTGGATATTCTGTTTTTCTTCAGCTTTCTTAAGACCACCACTTTCTCCTGGTCTTCCTCCTACCTGTCTGGCTACTACTTCTCTGAATCCTTTGCAAGATCAGCATCCATCTTGCACCCCTGTGAATGTGGGTGTCCCCAGGGCGCTATCTGGGGTTCTTCTTTTCCCTCTCTATAATTCTTCTGTGATTTAGGCGGTTCTCATGGGTTCAATTATCATCTCTACACAGATAATCCCAAAATCTGCATATCTAAACCTCTTCTCTCTCCTGAGCTCCAGTCCCAGATCACCAATTCCCTCTTGTCCATGCTGTCCCACAGGCATCTCAAACTCAACATATCTAAAATAGAACTCATTATTTCCCCCCTTAAACTTGCTCTTCCTCAGACCTTCCCTATTTTGGTCAAGGGTAACACCATCATCCCGGTCACCCAGTTTCACAAACCTTGAGTGACCTTCCAATCTTTACCCTACTTCATCCTCCCCTGTATCTAATCAGTTGTAAAGTCTTGATTCTATATCCACAAATTCCTGGACCAGGAAGGAACCAAGGAGCAGTCTAGGACAGAATCAAATGTGGAAGGGCAAAGTTGGGCCTTGTCCTTTCTCGATACCATGAGACATATGGACTGTGCTGGTCTGGAGAGAGGAGGTAGACTCTCTTGATTCCTTGTTCTTTCTCCTTATCGGAGCCTCAAGCTCAGAGTTGTACTAGATAGTACCAGATGTGTAAGACTGTAGAGGGCCCTGGATGAGGCATTGTGGTTCCCTAGAGGGGACCTTTAAGGGACTTTTCCCCTTTAGGAAACCCAGTCTATCAAGCAACCATCTCCTCCAGTGAGCAACACCCCCAGAGACTTATAGTGACCTGTAGACTTAGAGCAATAACCCAGGTTTGGGATCCCCCAGTAAAGCGAAGTATTCAAGTTCATTAGAAATTCAAACAATTCTTCCTTCTTGTGGCAACATAAACATGGAATGGCATTTGGCTTCAGACATTTTTTAAATTTGTCTCCCTTCCTCCATCTCCCACATGATTGGCATTGGCCCCTCTGATCCAGAACCTCTTCATGATTCTATTGGCCCAGGCTAAGAAGATATAAACACCTGCCTGCATAAAAACTAAATAAAAAAAGTAATAGAAAGTGAAATCTTACTCAGTCTCTAGTTATAAACCTTCATTAATGCCCTTGAGTTGTGTAGCAGAATGAAAGCTCTCTGTCATAAATAATTCACACTAAGGTATAAATGACTGATTAAAATATTATTGTTGTTTATTTTAATCTAAATCATTTTACTCATTTCCTTGCATCTTCCCTCTAATTCTAACAACCACATAGCGGCCAAAATCATCTTTCTAGTGCATAGGTCTGACTTTGTTACTTTCCTGCTCAAAAAACCTTAGCTGTCCCCCAATTGTCTCTCGGCTATAACGCAGGATGTCTCATAAGTCTTGCAGTTTTAAGACTTTTGGAACATCCTATATATTCTCCTTAGCCTGCCATTCAAAGCTTTCTTCAATTTACAGTTGTGATCTGCCTTCTTCAGTCTGCTTTTCAACCTACCTTTCCCACCTTATTTCACGTCACTTCTCTTTATGCACTCCTTGTTCCAGACAAACTGGATCAAGCAATCAATGAACATATTTATTAAGCACCTACTATGTGCCAGGGACTATGCTAAGCACTGGATGATGAGATGTTCCCAGTCTCAACTCATCTCCCACTGTCACTTGTGCAGATCTTCTTATCTCTAATTGTAAAAATCATTCTAGAGAGAGGCAGCTGCTATGGTGCATTCCTTGGCTCCAGGTTGGTCTTGGAGTCAAGAAGACTTGAGTTCCAATCCTGCCTCAGATACTAGCTGTGTGATCTTGGTCAAGTCACTTAACCTCTGTTTGCCTCCATTTCCTCCTCTGTAAAATAGGGATAACAATAGTACCTACCTTGCAGGACTGTTGGGAGGATTATATGAGATAACATAGGCAAACACCTTTTAAGCCCCACAGAACTGCTAGCTGTTATTGTTGTCATAGCCTTTGGAGGGTGAGTTCAGCTGCCACTTCACATGCCCTCAGTGAAAGCATTCTCTCCATCCTCAGGTTTCCTAGAGGACTTTGCCTGGATCTTCCTAGGCTTCTCTGAGGGACATTTGCAGACCTGTTCTACTCTCCGTTCCCGCCCCCCCCATCCCTACCCCAAAGAGCAAGGACCATGTGGTTTGTTTTCATCTTTGCATTCTCAAGTGCATAGTTCTGCATGTAATAATACCTAGTAGTTTATTAAATTGGATTTGGTATTTTTCCCTTCTGTAAGCCACCCTTTTTCTAACAAGCTATTTCGACAGTTAACTGTGAAAAGCCCATGCTTCCAGGATAAGCCACTGAGCTAAGGGACAGGAAGAAGAATAGAGAGAGGGAAGAGAAAGGCAATCTTCTATTTTCTTCAATCTCTTGGGACTAGCTTGGGAATGTCCTTAAAAGATAGGACCAAGGCTGGCACAGGTGAAAACATGCATACACGTAATACTTAAGGGTGTTTGTTTGTTTGTTTGTTCTTTTTAAGAGCTGTGGGACTCTGTAAACTCTGAATGTTCTTGGGTACAGACATTTTTGTTGAGACTTTCATATGGTCAGATAAAGAGGGTCTCAACTTTTATTACCAGTAGCAACTTTGCACATAACGTGAGTAAGGCAGATTATGTGGTGTGGATTAAAAAGGACTAGGAGGGTCTCCATTCCCCTACCTATATACCTTTTGTTGTTGTTCAGTCATTTTTCATTTGTGTCTGACTCTTTATGACCCAATTTGGGGTTTTCTTGGCAAAGATACTGTAGTAGTTGGCCATTTCCTTCTCTAACTCATTTTACAGATGAGAAAACTGAGACAAACAGGGTTAAGTGACTTGCCCAGCTAGTAAGTGTCTGAGGCCAGTTTTGAACTCAAGAAGATGAGTTTTCCTGACTGCAGACCCATCCACTGCACCACCTAAACCTCCATCAATGACTGATTCCTTGACATTAAGTAAGGCCTTTTCTTCTTGAGTTAATCTTTTAAAGATCAAATATTTCCTTAAGGATAACATCCCTAACATCTCCTGTGAGATTGGATTGAATTCAAATTAATTGAATGAGTTTATCAGCAAAGTCCAGGTAACAAGAGGATGACTTTCCTCCTCCATACTTCCCTAGTTCTTACTCTTATTTCAAACCCCAGCTCATATCCTTTGTGAAGCTTTCTCTGAAACTGCTCCAGCTGGGGGATTATATATTTATTATATAAACCCAGGGTTTATATCTCTCTTCTCTGAACTCCTAGTCTGCATAACTGGTCTGTACCTCACTTACCTCCCAGTTTGTTGTAAGAATCAAATGAGTTACATTTGATGCTCACAAATAACATGTGGATACATACAGATAACATATAGGGTATATAAAAATCTTTTTAAAAAAACTTAAAACTACATTGAAACTTTTGGGACACCCTGTTTTTAAAACACTTTGTAAACCTTAAAGCATTATACAAATGCTAGCTATTACTATTGTTGTGTTTGTTGTTATTGTCTTTATTACTACCACTCATTGGGTGTGTATCAGAGATGCCAAAGTGCTGGAAAAAAACCTAAAGGTTATGTAGGTCAATCCCTTCATATTGTTATTTATTTCTTTATTTATGCTTTTATATGTCCTATCTCTCCAACCAGATTGTAGACTCCTTGAGGACAGAGATTACGTTTTTATGTTTCTAAGTTAGCACAACAGTGTCCTACAATATCAGTGGTCTCCAAAGTAGGGACCAAGGGGTCCCAGGGAGTTGTATTTTGATCCTGAGGAACCAGATCAATCAATTGGAAATATGAGTCAAATCTCTGTAACAATGAAGGGACCTTTCTCCAACATGGCAGTACAAGCTCTCCACTTCTACCTGGACCATTGGTCCCTGGGAAAATTATAGCCTAACCTCTAACTGGGTGCTAAGAGCAGCAGCTGTGCCAATGCCATTGGGAAAATTCTCCCTTCCCCACCCTGGCATACCTACTCCTTGGACCACAGATCACCAAGGTGTGTTGCCCCTTGGTTCTGTCTTCCAAGCAGCGACTATCGAGCAAGATATACTTAGCTCCCCACCTAGCACTCTCACCCTCCACTTTGGGGAGTATTGGATGGAGTGGCACAGCAGTACATGCAAATACATATACAATGGTACATGCAAATAATTTCTAAATATACATATAAGGGGGTATGTGTTCAAAAATCTTTACCTTAAGGGGATATGCAATTTAAAAAAAGTTTATAGACTCCAGCCATATACAATAGACGCTCAATAAATGTTTGTTCATAATAAGGAGAAATCAGATAACAAAAGAACACATGAATGCCTATGTTACAGATTAGGGGATGAGGGAGAGAGAGTTGGGGACATGCACAGGCAGAAAAGGTGCAGAAAATAAATTCATGATCACTGAAGACAAACTTTGCTTCACTTCATAATTCTTTTACGGTTTCTTGTCAATACCATATCCAAGAGGAGCTGTAGAGGGTGAATTATTATATACCACATAGGGAGAAAGCCTGCTGTATGCCTTAAATAACATTGCTTCCATGTCTGATTGTCTGCCTATCTACATTTCTGTTTATCTCCAGAATAGCTTGAAGTCTTATCAGTGTGCTATAATGAAAGCTTAGCTAATATTCTATCACCATATAGCTCTGTTTACTGGCATTTCTGGATAGCTACTGCATTATGATAAGCGGCTTTTTTTTTTTTAAGGCAATTGGGGTTAAGTGACTTGCCCAGGGTCACACAGCTAGTAAGTGTCAAGTGTTTGGTCTGAGGCAGGATTTGAACTCGGGTCCTCCTAACTTCAGGGCCGGTGCTCTATCCACTACACCACCTAGCTGCCCCACGGGCTTCTTTTTTTGAATGTATCTTCATAGGATCACAGTTACAGATCTGGAAAGGACTTTTGAAATTATTTAATCTGATTCCTTCATTTTTATAGATGAGGAAACTGAAGTGACTTGCCCAATGATTACCTGAAGCATTGCAAAATTTTGAAGTATCTTTTGAATTACTAAAGAAAGATTACATTTATTTAGTATATTTTGAGTGTTAAGGATACCATATTAAAATTCTTTTAAAATTGGTAATCTATGAGCAGTATGTCACTCTCTTTATATCCTCAGTACCTACAACAATTCTGGGTACATAGTAGGTGTTTAATAAATGCTTGTTGATTGATTACTTGATCCCCTTATTCCCCAACTGTGCTGAATAACAGAGAGCTTATTGTATGTTTCAAGTCATTCAGGCTTTAAAAAAAAAGTTTGACATAGGAATGGGAAAAGTTCCTCTCTACATCTCCAAATGAGCCTTGGCCAAGTAATGCTGCCCAAGACAGATTTTAGGAGAGTGAATCTCAAGTTAAAACATGCTGGATTTTCCCTGTATCATGCTCCCTTTCTGTAGCACATTTGTACATCCAAGGAGGGACTGGCTGGGGAAAGAGTTTTTGCTTAGAAACTAGAAAAACTCTATTCCTCCTCCTCTTTCTTTCTATAAAGGATCAGACATTTATCATTTCCCCTAAAGCTTCCTGTCAGTTCGGAATTGGATAGGGCTGAGCAAAATGAATTACCGTACCTCAAATGTGGAGAAAACATGCTGCATTTCATAAATAGTAGTGCTACTATCTATCCGATTGTCTGCTTATCTAGATTTTCTGTCTGTCTCTAGACCACTTTGAGAACTTATCAGTATCACACTGTATCAAAAGTTGCTTTATCCTTTTGGAATATACTGTGAGACCTTCATTAAGTCCACTTCCATAAATTAAACCGCTGGATCCAATTAATCAGCCGGATCCAGGGTCAAGAGACAGTATGGTGTAGTGGAAAGGTCACTGAGTCCATCAGTGCTCAGAAGAACTGGATTATCATTCTTGCTGTCACCCTCTGAAGCTGTGCAAGCTTGGGGATATGACAGCTTCTCTGGGTCTAAGCACTACCATCTACAGAACCAATAGAGAAGACCCACAGTTTACTTAGTTTATTTCTAACCGTAAAAGTCTGATTCAAATGAATCTGATCAACCCTGAAGTCTTGAATTGATTTGGCGGTCTGTAAGGGAATGAACATCCACAGGTGATTTAGGGGAACATATCTTACTCTAGTAACATGTTTGGCGGATTCATCTGATTCATTGACAAACTCTTATTAAGTACCTACTGTATGCCAGGCACCAAACTGGAAGCCTTTCTATAGGTGTTTGAATACCTCTTAAGTAATGGTGCAGCACTGAAGCTCTTGAAAAGAATTTAAACCTTAAGGAAAGGGAGTGTGGGGTGGAAAGAGGAAGGACATTTTACTGAATTAAGAACTCTAAATCTTTTCTTTTTTTAAACTATAAATTGTAGCAAACATGTATCTCTCCATGTTTATATGCCTTTCATTTCTAACCTTTCATCTTCTAACTCAGAAAAATAGAGGTAATTCAAAACTAAAAATGCACACTTAGAAAAAAAAAACCTAACCCAAACCATGAACCAGAAATCTCTCTCTTCTCAACTCCTGCCTGGTAGCACAGTTTCTTTCCCATTATTAAAAATGGCGCAGGCCACCTTTTCTCCAAAAACACATGAAGCTGCTGCATAACTCTTTTCCAAATAATTAATCTTTCCAGTGGAATCTTTCAAAGCCCCACGTTTCCTGTTATTTTATACAGCTGCAATTTGTAACCAGAGCTCCTGCCCAGTGTTCCATGGGCAAGAAGCCAAATCCACTACATTTTACCTACGGAGGTGCCCCGCACAAATAATCCTTAACCACAAGTTAAACAGTTAGGTCCTGTTCTGGCCGAGAAGAAAGGCCTCAGGAACAAAAGACTTTTTTATAATTCTGCGTTAAAATTTCAGTTGATGCTCATAATATTTTACTCTCCAGCTTAGACATTTGGAAATACCTCCATTATGCTGCAATAAAAGAAGATTTTTATGGACTGATTCCTGTGTTAAACTAATATTTGTGAGTCATAAAAATTGCACCCTCTTAGTTATCTGCATGCCAAATATACTGCAAATTGCTGTATATCAAACACCCCTGTTTGCTTTCTTATCCATGACATGAATGACTATGTAAAGACCAGTCAATGCAGAGTAATCAGTACAAATATGGTGTGATATGAGGGTCAAAGGACAGTCCCCAAAATGCCAACTAAAAATAATTCTACCTCTAGAGATTTGTAAAACTAGAAGGCACTTTAAAGGCTCTCTAGTCCAACCCCTTCTTCTTTACAGACAAAGACATGGAGTCCCAGAGAGGTTAAGTCTCCTCTAATTTGTAATCCTGATGGCACCATATGGATGTGAATTATTATTGTTATTGTCTGAAGTCACACAATCAGCTACCAGGGTTGGGTACCAGGAGCTCAAAACCTAAGGTCAGAAGGCCTGGGTTCAAGCTTTGGCCCTATGCCTGTTTCCTCATCTAGAATGTATATTAGACTTGCTAGCATTTTATAGTAATCTGCTTTCATCAGTGACAATAGTGGAACCGTCGAATGTGTACTCTACCCCCTCAATAGCTAATGCGTTATGTTGGAGCAATGAAACTCAAGAAGATGAAGTTGATATGAGTCAAGTCAACAATCACTTACTATGGTGGTCAATGCTAGGGAAACAAAGGCAAAAACAGTCCCTTGAGGAGCTCACATTCTAATGGAGGAGAAAAATATGCAAAAAACCATGACCATCCAAGACATAGAGTAATCTTAGAGAGAAGATATTGGTATTTAGGGGATAGGGAAAGCCTTCTTATAGAAGTTGGGATTAACTGAGACTTGAAGGAATCCAGGCAAGTCAGAGTGTGGAGATGAGAAGGGACAGCATTTCAGGAATGGGGGGCAATTAGTGAAAAGGAACCGGGGATATGGAAAGTCACATGTTAGAGTGTTAAGTGTGAGGAACAGCAAGGAGGTTAAGTGTTGCTGCATCGGAGAGTATATGTGGGGCTTTGTTGTTCAGCCATTTCAGTCATGTCAGACTCTTTGTGACCCCATTTGGAGTTTTCTTGGCAGAAATACTGAAGTTGTTTGTCATTTCCTTCTCCGGCTCATTTTAAAGATGAGGAAACTGAGGCAAACAGGGTTAAGTGACTTGCCCAGGGTCACACAGCTAGTGTCTGAGGCCAGGTTGTCCTGACTCCAGCTCCATCTCTCTATCTATCCACAGTGCCAAAAAGTACTTTTGCCCCAACCTCCAAAAAAAAGAAATGGCCATGAAGACTTGAACTATTAAGACACATGTTTGTGTTCACATTTCTATAAAATCCTTATGAGAATAATTTATGCACAGATTGAGGGTAACCTTAATGAAGACATGAGAAGGGAACAAATAGATGTTTGCAGGTGTTTTTCTGCAGCAGATCACACCTTTATAGCCATACAATTGATTAAGAAGTATATAGGAGATAAGGTTCTTCTGCATCTTAAAAAAAATATTTCATGTGATAGAACAAAACATAGTTTTTGAAACTCCCTTCAAAGATGGTATCTCCCATGCACATGTTAAAATTATCTGAGACTGATGGATTTAACTACTGAGAGAACTTTGTTCAATAATCTCCTTGGTATTGACATCAAGCAATTTAAAAAGAGAGCCAAAAGGTCACCTAAGTTATTAGTTACTGTCCTAGAAGATGTTCTATGTAAAGTCCAAACAGAAGAAAGAGATCGTTGTTTTTAAAAAAAAAGTCTTCTGAATGCCTTATTTGTAAACGATCTATTAAAGTAGGGACTGGTTTTGTTTTGTTTTGGTCTTGTTTGTTTGGGGGTTTTTTGCCTTTCTTTGTAGCATCAGTGCCTAACACAGTACCCAGCATATAGCAGGCATCTAAAAAAAGTTAGCCGACTAACAATGTGCTCAATATACCAAACCCCTGAACTTAATAAAGCTTCCTCAGTGAAATCTACAGCAATAAAAATGAGACTGGTCTAATAATCCACACTAAAAAAGCCAAGTGGATGAAAAACCACCTATTGTCTGTACTACACTATGCAGCTGAACAGGCAGCCCATTGAGTTTGTCCATCTATACATCTTGTCCATCTATACAGCTTGGACAAGTATATTAGATAGAAAATGAACCAAGGTCAGAATTGATTAAAAGGAGAGATTGTACTAATTTACATTTGGGAGATTGTGCAGTATTTTTGATGATACCAAGTGCTTGCTACTGTATCTCATCTTTTTAACACTCAAAGTCTCACAGTAATACAACATGGTTTGAAAATATATAGAATAAACTTAACAAGTAAACCAAGAGGTATCACAGGCATAAATAGTCAGCAGGGTGTTATTGGTGATAACTTTCATGTGAAAAAAAAATACAAATGACATTATGAGGATACATATAACTGGACAAGGAGATAGGTAGGTTAGCCATGTTAGGAGAATGAGATTCAACTTAAGTACTGCAAAGGAATCAGAGAGAGGTCTGTAGATCATTGAATGGATCTTCTATGGAGGATTTATAGGAATACACGAAAAGGAATCATAGGTAGGGTCTGCATTAATGAAGGGAATATCCATACCAATGAATCCTTCAACATATAAACATGGGGATCACTACATTTGTAATATTTCTTGATGTGATTATTGAAAATAATCCTTTTGGGTGATGCTTCCTTGGATGAGGGAGGGGTTAAGCACAAAGTTATTAAAGAAATTATAAGTACTAGGTTATTAGTATCCTTAGTGCCCGATGCCTCTATGATTGAAGGACTAGAGGAAAGAACAAAGAACCCTTCCCAAAGCCTTCATTTAGAGAGGACTCCTGGGCCAATTAACTCTTCATTTCCTACCAGTTGCATTCCTTTGGACTGGACTCCATCTTGCCTCCGTACCAATCATCTTCTTCACTGCCTCTCTCCCTACTTTTTCAGCTTCCTCTTTTGTATTGCCTTTCCCCATTAAATTGTAAGTTCCTTGAAGGTAGGAATTGTTTTTCTTTGTCTTATTTGTGAACCCACTGCTTAGCACAGTTCAAGGCACATAGTGGGCACTTAATAAATTTTAATTGATTGACTGGAAGAGTGCCAGGAGCCAGAAATATATAGGTGTGGCATTGATTGGGTTGGAGATAGGACTTAAATTAAATCTACCGGTGGTCTGAACCCAAGGCTTTAGAAGCTATATGCATGGAATCATGGCTACCACACATAGTCCTAGGAAGAAGAACTATCTTTTAGGGATTGGGCCATATTAAAGAAATATAAATCTTGTCCTGCTCTGAAGTCTGGCATGCCTAATACTATGCATGAGGCCTTAGGATTGGACTTGTGAGAGAATCTAAGGCAAGTACCAAGACTAAGAAAACATTTACAAAGCCTGAGAGCCATCTGTTTATGCACTAGGCAGATGATTTTGTTAGTGCCTTGATTCTCTCATATCCTTTGTACAATTTGTGGACTTTATTTTCCCCTTATAAATAAACCTATCCAAAGCTTACTGGCTTGAACGTATGGAGGGAATGGAAAAGGCTGGAAACAAAAGGTAGCTATTGGAACAAGAGGTAGCAGCAAGAGTTATAGGATACAAGATTTGAGATCCAAGAACGTACGTTGGGATTTTAGACTAAAGACTAGTCAGGGCTTTAAACCCGGAAGAGTAGAAAAAGCTCAGGACAAACTGCCCCCTTGGTATGAATCTAGAATCGATCCATGCCCTCCAGGGAAGCTGTGGTACTAGCAGGGCCCCAGACCAGGTTGTCATAAAAGTAGCCCAAGACTAGTCACAATGTTTAACTTAGAAGAAATAATACGCAAAGTCAGATTGCCATAACCAACACGACAGGGCAATTGATTTCTGGGCTCAGGAAGGCCATAGTTGTTGTTTTTAAATGACAAGGGGACCTAGCTCTTTTTTCCTCTGAGGCTGCCGGTACTTGGCTTATATAAGCAGAGCTGGCTTTTGGACTGATATTCCTGAATTAGCTCTCATAATGGTTACTGACTTCATAGACAGGAGGAAGAGGCCGAATAAACCTCTGTGGGGCAGAGCAGCGCGGCTCTGGGAAGTCTTGTTACCTAAGTGGCCTTCACTTTGGTCTGTCTTTGTGTTCACTTATCTGTGTGTCCCCGGAGAGAGGTTTATACAGTAGGCAATTCTTCAGGCTGCCATAGCTCTGAAGAGAAGTGGGAAGAAAAAGAAGGGGAACAGCATTTATTAAGCACTTATCTATGTGCCAGACACTGTGCTGAGTGCTTTATAAATATTATTTCATTTGATCCTCCCAACAACCCAATCAATTAGGATCTCCATTTTCAATGGAGGAAACTGAGGCAGACACAGGTTAAGTGACTTGCCCAAGGTCATATAGCTAGTATGTGTTTAAGGTCCGATTTGAACTCAGGGTTTCTTAACTTGAGCCAGAATTCTGCACTACCTAGCTGCCTTCCAAGTCACAACAATTACCCAAGGACTGGCCATTGATGACATTGCATCTCAATGTCATTGACAGCCATGTCCCTGAGGATCCCTTTTGAGTTGTCAAATCTCTCAGGACCCTAAGAGCTAAAGGGTTATAGGAACATAAGCTAGCAGCAGTGAATGGCAGAGCAGGGATTTGAACCCAGTTTCCTGGCTTCCTAGTCTATCACACCTTCCTTTTTTATCACACCATCTGTTTAATAATTCTCCTTTTGGCAAGGTCTTGAAAATTCGACAAAGAGGTAATAATTGAGCCATTAGCACCTTAATGTGAATTGTTATTAAAATGCTTTCTTTTATCTGAATAAGAAGTGGATATCACTGAACTGACCCACATGAGAGGGAAGAGCCTTAGCTAAGAGAGCAAAAAAGCTGCCCAAAAGTTGGAGGGCTCTTTCCAAAAGAAATTTCACCTAAACATCCCAGGGTTTGACCTCCTCAGAATGTAGCCAGACAGAGGAGTTCCTTCCCCAACCCCAACTCCAGCCCTAATGGAAGTGTTTTTTTTTTTAATCGAGTTAAATCTTGTTGTCTCAGCACTCAGGGCACAAGAGCAAAGGAGCTCAGAATTCACAATGACATCATTAGAGTGCTTCTTTAATGCCCAGCTTCGTGGATATTATAATAATGCTGCTTTTTCATATGTTATCTATGCTGATTAATTATTAATCCTAAAAACTACTTTAATGCAATGTTTATAGTCAAGACGTAGCTTTTAGAAAGTCTGGAAATTCAAAGTTATAGCCCCCACAGTAACTGTAATTCAGTCTTCATAAATGTGTAGAGTTTTTCTTTTTCTTTTTCCCAGGCTAGAACAGGCAGTAACTTTCAGCAATTGTGTGGATAGGTTAGAGCAGCCTTCCCCAGACTAATTTGCCCACAACACACTTTTGGATTTGAAATATATTGATAGAATTCCTAAATGCCCATCTAGGGGCAAGTAGGGGAAAGTAAGAGATGGGGAAATTGCTAGCAGAATAGTGGAAAATGAACCTACTCTCATAGAAGAGCAACATGGGGGCAGGTGGGTGGTCCTGTGGATAGAGCACTGGCCCTAGAACCAACAGAGTACAATGGCTGCCAAAAGAGCTGATGAGATCTTCATTTGCATGAAGAGGGAAAGCACATAGGAATAGGGAAATAATGTATTGCTATACCCTAGTTATCTAGATTTCAGTTTAGGGTGCTACATTTTTGGAAGGCAGACAGGATGGCTCATGACATAGAAGGCGTAGTTGAACTGAATTGTTCAACTTCCCCAACCTGTACTAATTCTAGGGCTTTCCTTCTGGTAAGTACTCTCTATTTATCCTATGTCCAGTTTGTTTGCATATATTTGTTTACCTATTGCCAGCCTCCCCCATTGCATTATGAGTTCCTTGAGGGCAGGGACTTTTTGCCTTAAAAAAATTTTTTTGGGGGTATCTCCAGCACTTAGCACTGGCCTGACACATAGTAGGCACTTAACAAATGTTTATTGACAGACTGGGTTTTGCCTAGCCTGAAGAAGAAAACATTTAGCCATGACAGAATAGTTATCTTCAAGTATCTGAAGGACTGACATATGGAAGAGAGATTAGATTTGTTCTATTTGGGCTTCAGAGAACAAAACTAGGAACAATGAATAAAAATTGAATATATGCATATTTAGTCCCGAGGTAAGGAAAAACTCGGTAATAATTAGATTAATCCAGGTTGGAATGGGCCACCTCTTGAGATCTTCAAGCAAAAGAAATAGTGTAGTGAGAATCTTTCTTCAGGTAGGGGTTGGACAAGAGGGTCAGAGAGGGACTTTCTAACTACAAGATTCTTGTAGGAGGTTGTGAAAGAACACAGCTGTGGAAGTTCTAGGTAAGAATGACTCCTATCCCCAGTATTTCCAGCTTCTTAATTTGAAACCTGTGGAGCTGCATTAATAAGTGATAAGAGTTAATCCTCCACCCACCTGCCAAAGGGATTTTCCTAAAATACAGACCTGACCATATCATTTCCCCTACTCAAAAAATTCCAGTGGCTCCCTATTACTGGAAGTATCAAATATAAACTACTCTGCTTTGCAGTTAAAGTCTTTTACAGCCCAGTCCCAAATGACCCTTCTAGCCATCTGAGGTATTTTATATCCCCCTCCCAACAGACCAACCAAACTGCTTTTCTTACAATTTCTCATACATGGCACTCATCTTTATGACTTTCCACATTTACCATCCTGTACTCATGGAATTAACTAGCTCCTTACTTCCGGCTCTTAGAATCATGACCCCATTTGGGTTTCTCTTGGCAAAGATACTAGAGTAGTTTGCCATTTCTTTCTCTAGCTCATTTTACAGATGAAGAAACTGAGGCAAACAAGGTGAAGTGACTGGCCCAGAGCCACACAGCTAGCAAGTATTTGAGGTCAGATTTGAACTCAAGAAGATGAGTCTTCTTGACTCCAGGCCCAGCACTCTATCTACTGCATCACCTAGTGTTTATTGACTGACTGATTGATTCTCCCATCATCTTGTCTCTTGCATCCACTTGCATGCCGGGTCTAAAATCAGGAAAACCTGAGTTCAAATCCAAGCCTCTGACAATTGCTAGCTCTGTGACCTTGGTCAAGCCACATAATCTCTATTTGTCTCAGTTATCTCAACTGAAAATGGGGATATAATAAAGCACCTAACCTCCCAGGGTTGTTTTGTGGATCAAATGAGATAATAATCGTAAAGTACATAGTATAGTGCCTGGCACAGTAGGGGCTTAATAAGCATTTATTCCCTTCTTTCATCCTTTCCTTCCCTCCCTCTCACCCAAAAGCCCCCTCTGAACTTCCAGGTAGCTCAAGTGAGGATGACAATGCCATGCACATTGCCAGAAGACTTTTGTTTATTGTTCAGGGTAAGAATTCCTTTCTGTATTCAATCATTGATTCTGAAAAAAGTTGGGGATTAGTTATAACTTTTAGTTGGATTATTTTGCTATAGGGAAAGGATGAGCTGGTTAAAAAAAAAGTAATAGGGAATAATTATAAATGCCAACAAAACAATCCTCTCATAAACTGAGGGCATCCCTTCCCATAATTGTACGTAGCAGCAATGAGAAGTCTCATAGGTAAGATGGGGAAGGGAAGGGAATAAGCATTTATTAAGCTCCTGCTACGTACCAGGCACTATGCTAAGTGCTTTTACAAACATTACCTCATTGATCCTCACAATAACACTAGGAGCTAAGTAGGATCATGCCTGGTTAGTACTTGGATGGGAGATTGGCAATACTGAGGACTTAATGTTAAGAATTAGAGGCAGCACAAGGTAGTAGAAGGAGAGCTGACTTTGAAGCCAAGAGACCTGGATTCATTCCTGCCTCTGACATTCTGGCAGTATGACCTTGGGAAAGTCACTTCACTTCTTAGTGGTCTGGGCGACTCTCAAAGACTCTACAAGTTGTAGAGATGTTGCCAATTTACACCGACAAAGGTAATTGTCTCATCCGGGGTGCTTCCTATACCAGTGAAATCATAAGTCTTACTCCTCTCCTTATCCCTGTTCTGTTTCGTCAAAATCCTAAAGATGTAGTATCTTTCAAAACATAATGAAGACACTGAACTTGTGGAGTCTCCTTTTCTCATATAGCTTGGGAGCAGGTTGGCCTGGAGTTCTGAAGATGTGCACTTTCCTTTCAGGTTTATAGACTGCCCTTGAAGGGACTCACCGGGTCCATGGATGCCTGAAATCAGTATCAGCTCTGCATCCCTCAGATGCTATGAATACGTAGGATTGTGGGATCATTGATTTTGAATGGAAAGGAAGCTTAGTCCAAACATCTCATTCTATAGATGAGGAAACTGAGGACCAGAGAACAAGCAGCAGAGATGGTATCTGAACCCAAGCCTGCTTGCCTCAGATGTCCATTCCACTGTGGGGAAAACTCCATGAAAACCTTTTACAAATCCATTTTCTTTTTTTCAGCTCAGATCATTCCGAAAAGGCTAAGTCATATTTCACCAAGCATTTTATAATTACGGTATCATTTAAGGAGTAGAAATTGAGCCTAAGAAAACTTTCCCCAGTGTATTCCCCCCCCCAGAAAGTTCTATGCTTTATAAAATAAGATTCTAGGATCCAAGAATTTTCTCAACTCAATAGTGAAAGAGTATAAAAGTTGCAGGAATGACTAGCCTAGCAAAGCAGAGAAATGAATTCTAACAATCATGGCGGGCCTGGGCTACGTGTTGCTAACATGTGCATTTGCTTTACAGCATTTGGAGATGCTCTACTCAACCTCCAACATACCTTTCTGTCTATTCCAGCAATTAAGTCCAACTCTACCGAAGCTAGACTGCATATGAGTGCTCTGTTTATGATTATGAAATACAGGCCACACGTTTATTTCCTGTTTATCAATAGCAAATAAAGTACGGAATATTGTGTCAAGTGTCTGACCTGACTCAGGCTGCTCTTTCCAAAAGGTGCCCTTTGAGGTTTGAACTTAGTTGCCATCTATAAACCTCTAAATCACTACCTGAGACTACCCTAAGGAATAAGAACAACATTGACATTTAAATAACCCTTCCAGGCTGGCAAAGCACTTTAAATATATTAATCAATCAATCAATCAATATATATTAAGTACCTACTATGTGTCTTGTGAAGTCAGTGCTGTAGCTATTATTATCTCCATTTACAGAAAGGGCAGCTAAGATTAGTTAAGTGATTTGTCCAGTGCTGCGTAACTTCTAAGTGCATTGGGCTAGATTTGGAACCTATGTTTTTCCATTTCAAATCCAGCATTCAATTTGGTGTGGCTTGCTGAGCATTATTAGCAAGGATTCTTAAAGGCCAGGAATTTTAATGTTGCCCTGCCATTAACAGGGAGGGTAGTCTTGGGCTTTGGTTTACCTCATCTGTGAAATGGTGACAACACTATCTGTTGGCTTAAGCATGTTGAGAAAAGTGACTAGAAGAGACCCTTGAGCTCTGGGCCAATATACAGGGCTACTAAAAATGACCCTTATTAATAAACAATAAGCTGCTGTTACTTGGACTCAGGGAAATTTCTACCCAGATGTTTCCCCCAGTGCAGTCCATAGAACCTTCAAGAAAAGGCCAAGACCGACACTCAGTGCTCTTTGTCATTGTGCTCAAGGTATTAGATCTGGGCAGGCTGGCACCATTCTAACCTCTGCAGTTTGTAATTAGTGAAGAATCCTGAAGGGAAGGAAGGAAAAGTGATTTCAGAGAGAAAGTAAATTTAAAATTCAAATTTATTTCTTATATGAATGGGATAGTTCTCATACTGACTTACTTCTTACTACAAGTAATGAGGTTTAAGCTTCATTTCCCCTCTTTCCATGCCCAGAAATGAAATTCTATCTCTGAACTAACATTGGGCTAACTAAAGAAATTGTCAGAGCTCCAGGTATGATTGCTGGACCAGGAACTAAAAAAAACAGTTGTGGTATAGACAGAGCCATCTTTGACTCTTTCTTCTCCTTCGTCCCCCACATCTAATCCATCAATAAACTCTGTCATGTTTTCCTCTGAAACATTTCTCAAATCCATTCCTTCCCCCCCTCCCCCATTCTCACTGCCACCACTCTTGTCTCAGGCCCTCATCCTCTCAGCCTGCTCATATTGAACTAGGATTTCCCAGGCTTGAATGAGGTAAGTTTTCATATTTATCTCAGCTGTCTAGGACAGGAAGGATGATGAGTTTGGTAGGCCTATCCAGGGTGGGGATGGTTATATGGAAACATGCTCCTGGATACAGCTAGCATGCAGGTATTACAGATCGTTCATTATCGTGAAGCTTTGGGAGATGCTTAGTTAGGTGAGCTAGAAGTCAATACCTAGAGATCTGAACTCAGGGCAGGGCTAGATCTGGTCAAAAGTTGGCAAGAAGTGAGACAGGGACAGAAACTCAGCATTAATACAGATGACAAGGATGGACAGAGATTTGGATGAATGACAGGAGTAACAGACAGACATGGTTAATAGGCTGGGTCAGAACAAGCCAAGCCAAAGCTGTATTGAGGCAAGAGCTCAGTTGGAATAGAGAAATGGGTACTATATCCTCAGGATGGGTAATGAGGACCTAGACTAGGACCAGGATGAGGATTCCTTCCTAAGTCTCAAGACCCTCAGATTCATCTTCTGGGGTTAAAGGCAGAGGGCCTTTGACAGACTATTGGTCTAGAAACCTGACAACTATTGAAAAGATGTTATGAACCCCCTCCTTAGTCTCACTAGATCAGCCAGGAGGCTGATCATAGGATTCGAGAATAGCTATAAGCAAGTATCTCATTCACCAATCTGTAGTATTAACTTCATCATGAGCTGCCTGTGATCTCTCCACCAAATCTTCCTCACCTCACTCACCTGCAATCCCCAGAGAGACACATAACAGGAGATCCAAAAGGGGCACTGATGTCACAACTTCAGTACCTAACTGAAGCAAGGGCTTTTACCTCTGTAGTTAGGCCATGTTTAGTTTAGTTTAGGTGGGGGATGGAAGGAGAGAGGAGATGGCTAGCTGGGCTGTTATACATATCAGGGTTCCTGATTTGATTCACAATGTATTCTTTATTGTTACCCCTCTCTCCTGCCTCTACCTTGAAATTTTTTTTTTTACATGGTAAGGCATAAGACCTTGCATGTATTTGTCTATAGTTGATTGGGCAGATAAGCCCCTGCTCCTGCCACCTAAGGCTGACACCCATTATCATCTCAAAGAGGATGAGATGGGCACCCAATTAGAATCCGAATACAGAGAAGGGTGGCAAAGGGGAAAAGCAAGAGGGAGTAAAACGGTATTACCTCTCCCTGCCTTCCAAACCCAAGTTGACAGATCACTCAGCCTAAAGATACCTAGTAAGCAAGAATAATTATTTAAAATAGGAAGCTGTTGGTCTATACTTCTTCTCCCTTTCACAGCCCAGTTTCCTAAAAAGGGCTTCTTATTCTCTTTGCCTCTGCTTCCTCTTCTCTCATTTCTTAACCCTTTGCAATTTGGCTTTGGACTTCACCACTTAATTAGAACTGCTCTCTTCAAGAATCTCTTAATTGATAAATCTGATAGCCTTTTCCCAGTCTTCCCTCTTCTTGACCTCTCTGCATCTTTGGACCTTGTTGGCCATCCCCTCCTCTTGGTCTTCTCCTTCCCTAGTTTTCTTACACTGTCTCTCCTACTTCTTTTTCTGTATTAACACTCCTTCTTGGTCTGCTTCGTTGGGTCATCATCCATGTATTATCCCCTAACCATGAGAGTCCCTCAAGGCTCTGTCCTGGGCCCTCTTTCCCTCTCTACAAACCCTCCACACTCCTGATGATCTCAACAAATCCTGTTGATGAATTCAACAAATTCAATTATCATCTCTTCTAAGATGAGCCCAAATCTCTCTCCTCTCTCTCTGTCTCTGTCTCTCTCTCTCTCTCCCCCCTTTCTCCTGAGCTCCAGTTCTCCTCTCCAGTACTGCATCACCATTTCCAGCTGGATGTCTTGAAAGCATCTCAAACTTAATATGTCTAACATAAATTCATCTTTCTTCTCCATCTTCTTCCCGCCCTCACCCTGACAGCTCACCCTATTTCTGTGGAGTCATCTTTCCATTCAGCTGAGGTTTAGGAACTCAGCACCATCCTTGAGTTCTCCTCCTTCACTTGGCATATCGAGTCTCATAAATCTGGCCCTTTCTCCCCACTCGCATGACTACCATCTTCATCACTTCTCTTCTGGACTATTGAAGTAGTTTTCTATTGAATTTCAGACTATTAGCCTTTCTTTTCTCCAGAAATCTGCTAAGATAATTTTCCTAAAGTATAAGTCTGACCATGTTACTTCCCTACTCAAGAACCTTCACCTTTTGCCTCTAGGATAAAATAAAATCTCCTCTCCTTGGTATTTAAAGTCTTTCATGGTCTGGCTTCAGTCTATCTTCCATCATTTCTGCCTCTTAGAATTGTAGCTTCCTTCAAGTTTCAGCTCATGTACTACCTCCTATAGAAAGTCTTTTGTGATCCTCTATTTGTAAATACTTCTTTCCTCCTCAAATTATATTTTATTTAGTCATTTGTTTAAATGAATACTCCAAGAGAATGTAAGTTCCTTGAGGGCAGGAACTTTTTCATTTTGTTTTTGCATTTCCCCTTGCACATAGTAGGCACTTAATATGTGATAATAAATGCTTTTTGAATTGGAAAAGAAGCTGCTAGGTCAAGGGTGGGGAACCTGTGGCCTCAAGACCACGTATGGCCCTCTAGGTCCTCAAGTACAGCCCTTTAACTGAATCCAAACTTTACAAAACACATCCTTTTGTTGTCAAAGCGCTGCACTTGAGGACCTAGAGGGTCACTTTGTTCTGTGAAATTTGGATTCAGTCAAAGGGCCACACTTGAGGACATAGAGGGCCACATATGGCCTCAAGGCCTCAGGTTTCCCACCTGCTGATCTTTAGGGGAGAGGTCCTCCCCTCACCTCATAAGCCCCTTAAATCAATTTCCTAGACTATCTAGCACCCACATCCACTCAGCTAAGAACATTTTCCTGCCTCTCATCTTAAGTACAAAATTTCTAGCAGCAAGAATGTCAGATTCAGCTAGGCAATGTAAACTCATTTGAGCAAGGACCTTGTCTTATAACCTAGACGTTGTGAAGTTCAAATGAGATAATGGATATGAAGCACTTCGCAAATCTTAAAGTGCTCCTTTGATGCCAGTTATCATCATTGTCATCATTGTGGTCATCATCATCATCATCATCATCATCATCATCATCATCATCATCCTCATCCTCATCGTCAGCTGCAATCTCGAGACCTCCAGTCTGAATGAAGTGATGTCATTCCCTAAGCCTTCCCTGCACTCCTGCTGAGCTCCAGCAGTGTTTATAGAGCAATACAAGGTGAGCCGGTAAACGTTTAACAACCTGGAAAAAATTGTAATCGCACACACTTTTAAGTTTAATCTGTATTATTAACACTTTCTTAAGTCGGGACAATTAATTTTTAAAAAATCAAATCCTGATTTATAGTGATTGCTGATTTCTGAGGTGTAAATGCTCACACTGAAAATTTAACAATCAACTCTTACAAGTAAGTTATAGTAGGCTCTAGAGAACCCTTGCTTATAACTCTGCATCCTCTTCAGCAATGATGAACACTAGTGGATCAGCAAATATCTCTTGAGTGATATTGAGACTAGAAAGAGCCAGCTTGCACAAGTCCTTGAATGCCAGACAAAGGAATATGCATCTAATTATATAGACAATGGGAAGCCATTAAAGATCTGAAGACCCATTAAAGTAACTCCTCCATCAGATTTCTCTGCTTTGCATTTAGTATATAATGGTTACATATTCTTATACAATGGTTATTTCTGTATGTTTCTTTCTATTTCCAAATCACACCCCCTCCCATTAAACCATAAGGAGTCTTGATAGAAATTTTGATTTGATTCATAATTATCTCTATACCCCAAGAGTCAAGTACACAGTATCTTGCACACTATTAGTGTTTATTGAATTGAATTGGATCAGTTTGAATCTGTGGATTCAATTTTCTGTGCTAACATGATCACCTGTTCTCATGGCTTGGTGGTAAAAATATAACCAGCACCAAAATGTTTCTCACCTTGCCACATACTTCTTTACATAACTCAAAGCAGTCCCCTGATATTTATGAGTCAGTTCTTCTTTGTGAATTAACAGAAAACTGTTCATGAGTCCATTGCCCTAATGTAGCTGCTTGGGTGCCATAGGAAGGTAGGCTATAGTTATAGATAAATAAAGAATATTGTAGTTTTGTGGTTGCCAAGGTAACTAGCTCTCAGTGTGTTTTCTAGTAAAATCTCAGTATGTACATGTATACCTTCACCATACGGTTGCTACCATGGAAAAAACCTGTCTTTAATTTTAGATGTTATCTTAAATATTAGTTTTTAATATGGATCACCCATGAAAAGATGCTTAATGAGTCTGACAAAAAAGTAATAATTTATAATATTTTGTCTTTTATTAAAAATCAGTAAAATCATCATTCTTTTCTCCTCTAGGGCAGATGGGGCTAGTGGCCATTAGTAAGACTACCCTTGGTCTTCTCTGGCCCATATCTATGCCAATCATTTATATTCTTAATTTAGATTGGGGAGAACACTGAAATATAGAATAGAAAAGAGAACCCTGGAAGCAAATAGTCTGGGCTTAATTTTACACTTTCATCATCTTTTTTTTTCAAATTAAGGTGATAAACAAAACCCTTTTTCTTGGTGATAGGGCATAAGACATAATCCTTGGTTGTGTTTATGAAAATGATTGGTCATAGGACCATTGAAAATTAGAGCAGGAAGGGACCTGAAAGATATCTAATGAAACCTTCTCAATGGTTGATTCAATCAATAAAGTAAAAAAAAAAATCTGTCAAGTAAGACTTGTCAGGCATCATTCAGACAATATAATCGGGAGAATGCTTTATTTTTCATAGTTGTTTCAGCCCTTGGTAGACAGTAGGGTACATAAAACACGTTGTTGTTTTTTAAATGAGTGAGTGAATATATGAATGCCTGAGTAGATATTGTGGATTATTTTGGTCTTTCCAAAGCAGAAGCGTTCTTATTCTGTAAGCAAGTGTAAACCAAATGATCAGTCCTATTTGCAACTGACAGAAGATTCAAGGGCTTGTAATTTTAAAAAATGGACATTTAGGAGTCATCACAGGGCAGGCACGGGTATGAAGCTAGAAATGAAACATCTGAGACAGGTCATCAGATTATTCAAGACTTATTAAAAGGAGATTCATTAAAGATGGGTGGGCTGTGAAATGCTCCAGTGGGAGGAGTAAACTCATTGATAAAATAATAAATCCATCAAAGTATAAAAGTTTGCTCCAGTATTTGGGGTTCAAAAAGTGACAAAGCAATAGACTACTTACTGTACAGTAGTTACTGGATCTCCTGATCTATAATAACAGCGAAAATAAACACCTTATACCAGTACATTGCCAGCAGTGTCTTCTAAATTAAAGAACAGAAGACATGATTTCATTAATTGATGCTCTGATTGCTAACTAAATATTTATAAACCTTACACACACTGTAGTCAAAATTTACAGTAGCAGAGCAGCCTAAAGCAACCAAAATATTGATTGGGTCATAAAAACTCAAGGTTATTAACCCAAATATGTTACTATTTTGTATAAAACTAATTGCTAGACCAGGCAATGCAATTTCTGAAACAATTACCAGGAATGAAGGCTGTAATGACTTTGTCTTATTGTTTTGCATAAATAAATGGCACCCACCTCACCCAGTAAACTGGTCAGGTTTCTTTTCTGTGCCTCAGAGTTAATCAAAATGCTTTTTTTTTTCTTACCATGGGCACTGGTGATCCTTCACCTGAAGTTAAACCTGTGAAGCATCCCAAATTCCAGATATGTGTTCCCAAAGCCTTGCGTATCCCTGGGCAACTGTCAGCACCTAATGACACATTATCAGCTATAACATTGTGTGAAGGAAAACAAATACATAAATGTGAACCATTCAGCAATGAGATGACTTTCCATTACCCAAGGCCCAGCTGCAGTCATTTACTACAAGCTCCACCTCAAGAGCAAAAATGATGGCAGACTTCCCATGTTAGCTAGGAAGAGGATGTGGGATGACACTTATTCCTTCTGTGATGGCTTTCCTAGCATGGGGATGAAATGGGGAAGATATTTAGTCTTCTTGGAAGCCAAAGATGTCACTAGAAATTATGGTACTTGAGACAAATTCAGTTAAATTGGGGGTGGGAGAGACCCCCAAGGCTGCTGCTGGGGAGGCTTAGTGCATACTATTGTCACAGCTGATCTCATGTGATGCAGGTTCTCCAGGTCTAGTGGTGGTACAGAGCCAGCGGAAGAATATGAAGTGTGAGGGATGAAATATGCCCCCAACCTATATGTTGATACTATGGAGCAAAGCCCTAGTCACCTCATGCTAGTTATGACTCTGTTAGACTCCAAGAAATTATTTAATGTGTGTGTATGCTTATTATATATGGATGTAAAAACCAAACCTGCCCCAATCTCACAAGGTCTAACCAAAACTAAACCAGTTTCAACACATACAAAGCTGAGTATCCATTTAACTTATTGTATATTGAACTCACCAAATGCATCCACCTAGCTTTGTTCCTTTGGGTCCAAACAATACTGAATTGAGTCTAGAATGTGAAAGGACTTACAGGACACCCTGTGGATTAAAGGAAATCCAGAAATCCATCATGACATAGATCAGAGTTTCCCGAACTTATTTTTTCAAAAAAAAAATTACTCAGTGTTCCTCCCTGGAAATCTACTTTCTTTAACCCTTTAATGGCTTTTAAAAATTTTTTGAATCATTCCAAAAAAATATAAATTTTTTTAAAATGATGCATCTTAAATTTAATAATTTATTGTAAATTTGTGGGGACTTTTCCTGCATTGAAATTTTAATGATGCAATATTGCATCATGTAATCATGTAGTATCATATTGTAAATAAGTCATTACATGCATCTATTCCTCCAATGTATGCTGGACTTTCCAACAATGCACAACACCTTTGGCTGCCAACACTTGCTTTTTAAGACCTGTTGGCAGACTTAACCACTTATTGGTTATAACTTGCATTTTGTGTGTTTATTTGGAAAATACCATAATAACTACAACTTTAACTCTGTTACACAGCAGATGAAACATGTATGAATGGACTTTTCGAAATTTTCTTCTCTTCTCTTCCCTCCCTGTGCTTCTGCAGCCCCATTATTTTTATTCAATGCCCTAGGCTACTACCATTCCCCCCCCCCATAGTTCCAGCACTCCCCAGAAAGTGATATGGCCCATTCTGGGAACCTAAGATTAAATGAAAAAGGGCACAGTAGTATTTTTTTCTTTAAAAAATTCCATTGTCTAACAAGAACCCCCCTTGTCCTTGTAGAACATCAGAGTGTCATCTTCAGTATATAGGTTCCTCAGTAAGGGCTTCCTTGAGTCCTAGACACTGAAAATATGAAGGAAGATTCTCCAGAGAAGATACATGAAACCACCACAAAGTGAAGACTGAGCATAGTAACGCCCCTACTAACAGAGACCTGACTTAGCAGCTGCTATCACCATCCAGAACACAATTCCAACTCAGAAGTAAGGAAAGGACATCTGAGCAACTAAAAGAGCTATAGAAAACTACTGGAATAATGGGATGAGTTTCTTGGGCTTTCACTGGAAATCTTATGAACTCAATTAGGATATAGTTCTTAAGTCTGGAAACTTGGCTTCCTAGCCCAACACAAATGAGAAGCAGAAAACTAGATAAGGAGTGGTGGGTTAGATACAGGAATGGTGACAGCAGAAATGATGCTTGACAGATTAACCCTAAAGAAGGAATCAAAAGCTAAAAAAAATAGACCTAGGATCATAATACCATACAGTGCAGTCATGAATGACATCAAGTCATTTAGGAAAAGTTAAATCATATTTAGGAAGCTTTGTGGAAGGCAGGGAAGTATATCAATTGATTTGAGATTTCCATCAAAAATTACTTTTAAAAATGTTTTCTTGTTTAAAAAAACTTAAACTTCTGCTATCTAGAAAATTTACTTCTAAGGAATAACCCCATTGTTAGGGTAGACATGATAGCCATCTTTAAGTATTTGAAGGCCTATGTTTTCATTTTCTTCTTTGGTGTGGCATAGTGAATAGAATGGTACTTGAAGTCAGGAGACCTGGTTTTGAATCTCTTTAGACACTCACTGTGTGATCCATGGTCAAGTCACTTATTTTCTCAGAGGACCCATTTCCTATAGAACATGAGGATAGTAATATGCACACTGCCTACCTCATAGAGTTGCAGGTATTTATAAGAGCTGTGATACTTGTGCCAGATGTGTTCAAAGAAAAGTGCTACTAGCTCACTCGACATACTTGGAGAGCTTTTTGTTGTTTGTCCTTAGTTTGGAAGAGGACCAATGATATCATGGGGTGGTGATTTGGATTTAAATAAGGCAGAGTTGCACAAAGTCATCAGACTCACTCTGCTTTCAAAGTCATCAAAGTCCAGTGGCAGGACAAAAGTTATGACAACCTGCAATGGCCTGGGATGCAGTGGATGACCTTGGCATCTTCAATATCTGACCAAGCTCTTAGCGTTCCACAGCACCTGCTTCAACTGCCTTCATCGTCTGTTGGAACAAATTGTTCTCATCTGCCCATATGTCCTAGAGAGAAGTCTTCACATGCTTGGGCTAGATATCTCACTAACTCATTAACAGGTTTGAGTCCCCTCTGTTACCCCCAATCTGGGTTAGCCTGTCTGCTGAAATGGTTTACTGGGGTATGGCTGCTGTGCATGCTACAGCTTCTTGGAGCAACAGGTGAGAGTTGGGTGACTGGTTGGACACCAAAAGTGGATGAGCAGCCCTAAAAAGGGGCACCCTCTCATCAGAGGTGCTAGTCTTACCTTAACGCCCCATACATCACACTTGGAGAGTTTAAGTACCAGCAAATCAGTGGAGACTTTTTTTGTTTCATCTCTGAAAGGAGACCAGGAAAATATAAGTAAAACCAAGTGATGTTATTACTAGGCCTATACCCCAAAGAGATCAAAGAAAGAAGAAAAGATTAAAAAAAAGAAGAAAAGACCTAATATGTACAAAAATATTTAGAGCAGCACTCTCTCTTTGCAAAGAACTAGAAACAAATGGGATGCTAATCAATTGATGGATGGCTAAATAAACTATGGTAATATGAATTTAATGAAATACTCTTGGGCCATGAGAAATAAGGAAAAGGGTAGTTTCAGAGAAACATGGGAAGATTTATATGAACTGATGTAGAGTGAAGTAAGCAGAACCAGGAAGACAATTTGTACTATGACAATAACATTGTAAAAATAAACATCTTTGAAAGATTTATTAACTCTGATCAGTGCAGTGACCAATCATAATTCTAGAAGACTGATGATGAAAAATGCTACCTAACTGCTACATGTGAGGCTATAGAGGTGATGGACTCCATATGCAGAAGTGTAGATTGAGACACACATTTTTGGATATGGCCGATGTGGGAATTTATTTTGCTTGACTCTGCATATTTGTTTTTTGTTTTGTTTTACTTTTATTTTTTGAATAACAATTTTTAAAAATTAATTTATCCTACTACTCCTTCAAATAGAGCAAATTTTTAAAAAAGAAACAACCCAAATCCCTCAGGCCAGTGGTGTCAAACACAAATAGGAACCCCACTAGTGACATATTGATTTAGTTTTAAAAAGTAATATTATCCATGTTTTACTATATTTTTATTTATATTGTTAAATATTTTTCTAAATTACATTCTGCCTGTTTGATACCTCTGCCTCGGCCTATGCATATATCTGTTAAAAGGTTTTTTGGTTTGTGTTTCCCCCACCTCACCCTAGGGGATAAAGGGAGGCAAGAGGGATGAAAAATATATGCTTGTTAATTGGGGGAAAAGTTTTAATTAAAAAAAGAAAAGTGTTAACAATATTCTGGTGATGGCAGACCATTTCACACTATATGCACAGACATATACAATCAAACAGAAAACTCCTACAGTTACTAAAATGTTTCTTTGTGTATGGCTTCCTTGCCAGGATCCACTCTGACCAAAGCAGAGACTTTAAAAGCAAACTACTACTTTAGGTGTTGGCCTTGGCAGGAATCAAGAAGTCCTGAACCACACCTTAGCACCCTCAAGGAGACCCACAGCCTGAACATTTCAACCACACCCTGTGGAAAATACCAAGGACCCTGAGGCTTCAGCAGAAAGCTCAGTGGAATCAGTGTGTGGCATTTTCTAGCACTCACATACAATGCGGCCAGGAATACTGAGTGTTGCAGGCTTTGTACCGTACCTGCCGATGTCTGGGCCAGGGCTGTGTTTTTCCCATTGCCATGTGATTTAGTGTCTTCAGGAGCTGGAAAAAAGGTAGAGATCTGCACCCAGTATGTCTCATAGTGGGGAGATGAGCTGAAAGAGACCTACTGTGCCTAGGTATGACTTTAGCTAAGAAGAGCTCTTTTAGAAACAAGGGATATTCTACTGTTTGAGCCCATGGTTAAGATATTAAGGAAGGTGGTAGAATTTTGCTGAGAAATTTAGGTGTACAGAAAACATACAAGATAATGTATAGATGGAAAGCCATCCCATATGAAGCAGTGGCAACTTGCCAGCCTATAATACAACACCAGAGTGTTTGCGCCCTGCCAAGAGAATGTATCACAACTACCTACTTGAAAGTCAGATTCCCTGATGAGCAGGTCAGTTAAGTAAGCAGACTTTGAGAAGAGTCCTTTCTTTACCAGTTGCAAAGAGACTGCCAGAACTAGATAATACCTCAGGGGATGATGATTCAAATGAGGAAGAAACTGAATGTCAGTACCCATAGTATGGTCAGGAAATCTGATCAAGTTTATTCTAGATGAAACCTCTGTTGAGACATCTAGAGAAAGAGAAGCTTAAGCACAACCCCTTTCTACCCCAATACTCCTTTGTGGTGACCCCTAGGAAAGAGAGGGAATCCACAAAGTATAGAGACTGTGACAGTCAACCTGGGCAATCTCCAAACTCAGGACTGGTACCTAAGGCCAGGAGGTCTACAGATGATGTTAATCATCCTGTGCCATCCACTGGTTCAGTGGATCCTGGCGTAAGTAATATTTTGATAGATCCCATATAACTTGCAGAGATGACAAATTTCTCAGGGAAGGGTTGGGGGAGGAGGAAGTAAGACAGCTTAAAGCCTGTCAGGCTTATGCTAGACACTTTTATATAACAAAGGCAGGAATGTGGAACAAGTAAGTGAAAAATAATGGTCGTGCTTCCTTCATATCTGTGTGTGTACGCGTGTACACATACACAATATATATCCCTAGATCTAATTGAGACAAGCCCACACACAAGCCCATATATATATGCATATACATATGTATATATACATGCATGCACACACACACATATGATATCTCCCTGCTTATTGATGTTCCTGTCCGTGGAAATGTATTTTTAGGGATATAGTATTAGTATTATTAATTATTAAATATTATAATTATTAATATTATTAGTATTATTAGTGTTCTATATCCTTACAGGATCAATGTCCGTTTTTCCAATCTTCCTTATGCTTCAGTTATGCTGAAGTAGCAGTGTAAGTGGAGCAAAACCTCTTCCAGAATCCCTACCTGTTGCTGTCATTAATCATACCAGACAGGGATTTGGTGGCTGCCTGATATTCTTTTACAGTTGGACTTAGAACATATATGACAATGAAAGGGAAGAAGAATACTGATTAGATGGGAAAAAGCATAAATGAGTACTAGCCAAGTGGACAGTGGCTGTCTTTTACTCCTCTAACTGAGTAGGAATCAAAATGAGGAGAGTAATGAGTATCCCATAGATTCTGAGTGCCACAGTCCTACCAGACTCCCACAGAAGGGGGAGAGGGAAACTGGTATCTAGAAATGTGCTTCAATCAATCAACTAACATTTATTAAGCACCTGTTATGTACCAGATACTGTGCTAAGCACTGGGGATACAAAGAGAGGCAAAAGATTGTAGTCCTTGCCCTCAAAGAGCTTACAATCTAATGGTGGAGACAACATACAAACAAATAAATATAATGCAAGCTTTTTATAGAATAAAAGGGAAATAATTAATAGAGGGAAGGCACTAGAATTAAGAGAGGTTGGGGAAGGCTTCCAGTAAAAGATGGGATTTTAGTTGAGACTTAAAGCCAGCTGGACTTTCTCCCACATGTTATACAATGGGTGATCTCATCCTTGTCTTCCAGCTTCCACTTCCCAGAATCTTCCACAGCCAAAGAGACATCAACAAACCAGTGAAAACTGGCATTTTGTCTGTTTAAATTTCCCGTCTCCACTGTATTACCACTATGGTGATGTGACATTGTGATCCTGAGTACTTAAGGACAGAACCAAGAGTAGTGGGTAAAAATTGCATAGAGACAGATTTAGGTTTAGCTCCCAAATTGCAGCCGCTGCAGGGTTAGGGGGTTCCCATTTACAGGAGGTCTTCAACCAATACATGAATGACTACTTGTCTAGTATGTCACACATGTAACATATATGTGTTACATGTATAACATATATGCCACATGCATGGCATGTGTGTTATATGTATGAAATTCTAGTTCAGCTCTACATTGAACTCAATGGACCCTGAGGTCCCTTCCAACCTTGAGATTCTGTGATTCTGCAATTCTGCTTAGCACAGCATCCAGCACATAGTAGGCTGTATATAAATGTAAGCCATAACTATTATTATAGCTTATCTATTTCATGTCATCTATTTCACTATTCACTATTCTGTTTAAAAATGCTCACTTTAATTCAACCTTATTTTGATTTAATAAACACCTATGAAACACTTAAGTATAAGGCATTTGCTATAGGTGCTGAAGATATAAAGAAGATGAGTGTCTATCCCTGCCCTCGAGCTGTTTACATTCTATTAAAGAAGACAGATAATAATACTACAAGGTGGAATATTATGGAAAGAGTCACACAAAGTTCATTATGCAAATTTGAAGACAGAAAAGACACTTTCAAACTGGGGAGATTAGGGAAGACTTTATAGAAGAGGTCACACCTGAGGTGACTCTTGAAGAAAGAGAAAGATTTTGACAGGTAGAGATGAGTGGAGACTGAATTTCAGGCTTGGAAGATGTCATGACAACACAGAAGCAGGAAATGGCTTGTTGGCTTTTACTAGAATGTAGGATGTGCAAAGGGGAGTACCATGAAATAAGGTTGAAAAGGTAGATTTGAACCAGATCATGTAAAGTCTTGGATGTCAGGCTAAATAGTTTATATTTTATCCTAGAGACAGTAGGAAGTCACTGAAAATTTTTGAACAGTAGGATAAAGTTGGACTTGTGCCTTAGGAAGATTATTTTGGCAGTAATGTAATGTATAAGAGAGGAAAGATACTGGAGGCAGGGAGACAAGTTAGGAAGTTACTGCAGTAGTCTGGGAAAGAAAAGGTGAGTGTGGACTAGGAAAACAGTTCTCTGAAACTGACTAGAGCAAGGTTATCCAAAGCTTTTTGGTTGTTCATGCCACCAGCAAAAACGTTTTGAGCATGCACATCTAATATATTTATGACAGACAGAGACAGAGACACAGGGAGAGAGACACACTCAGACACAGAGAGAAAGGAGAGAGAGACAGAGACAGAGACAGAAAGACATAGAGAGGAGAGGAGAAAAAGACAGAGACAGGGGAGAGAGGAGAAAAAGAGAGACAGAGAGAGAGACAGAAGGGAAAGAGAGATAGAGAGACACAGAGACAGAGGTTAATCTGTGTTAGGAATATGCAAGACAGCCCCTGCCCTCAAGGAGCCTACATTCTAGTTGAGGAAGATGGTAGAGGGAACCTAGAAAGGAGAGACACACCTCAGCATTATGTTGTAGAGACAGTTAGTAAGTGACTTGGGATCCCAGCAGCAGAATCCAAGGTACCAATGGGAGGGGGATGAGAATGAGGGCCAGGGTTCGGGTAGCACAGTGTGGAAATGAACAGGAAGTATATTTGTTGATTTATAAATCATGTTAATGTACTACTGTACTAATGATTATATACATTATTAAACATATAAATGTAAAAATTTTAAATATTGAGATAAAGATGAAATAATATTTAATCTTTAAGCCACAATAGGGAGCCGCCAGAGTTTATTGAGGAGGAGAGAAATGTGGTCAGACCTGAGCTTTAGGAAAATCACTTTGGCAACTATGAAAAATGAATTGGAGTGGAGAGAAGCTTGAGGCAGGAAAACAAAGAGGATGCTGTTTCAGCAGTCCAGACCAGTGGCATGGTTGCAGGGATGTCTTTAGGGATAGAAGACAAGATCTGGCAGGGGATTGGCTGGTTATATGAGGTGAGAGATAGTGAAGAACTGAAGATGACTCCAACGTTGTGAACTTGGGTGACCTGAACTGACAATATAGGGAAGTTCAGAGGAGGAGTGGGTTTGGAGGGAAAGGTAATGACTGAGATGCAGATTGCAATTCATCTACGCCCACTCATTCTGTGCAGCTCGCTCTGTGCCTCCCAAAATAAAAAGAGGGGAGGACTGGGTACCACTCTTCCTTACCAGTCACAGAGGGGCCCCATAAGGTAACCCAGGGAGCAGGTGGCTGTTATGCTTTAGAGGAGTGGAAATTCCTAATGGCACCTACCCATGTGGTACTATGGGTGCCCAGGTAGTGGTTAAGACAAGTCAAGTCAACAACCTTTACTACTCTATACTAGAGGCAAGCTGGCTGGCTCAGTGGATAAAGTGCTGGGCCTGGAGCCAGATAGACCTGAGTTCAAATCCAGCCTCAGACACTTACTAGCTGTGTGATCCTGGGCAAAGGAAAAGAGAGGGCAATGTGGTTTCTGGAAAGAATGTTGGACTAGGGAATGGAAAACATTGAGTTCTATCCCTGACTTTTCTACTAACTAAGTATGTTACCTTAGGCAAAACATGTGACTTTTTAAAGCCTCAGTTTCCTCATCTGTATAATACGAGGATTGGGCTAGATTATTTCTAAGGTCCATTTAAAGTAAAAAAAAAAAGTTTTGTATTCAATAGTTTTATTTCAAACTCGGAAGGGGTATAAGCCCTCTTCAGGGTGGCAGGTAAAGAGAAAAGTATGTGGGAGAGAGAATGAATAAATTAGGCAGAAAGCGTGAAAAAACTAAGAAACCAAAGAATATGTAGATAGAGAAAAAAAGAAAGAAAAAAGGTTCATAGATTTAAAGACAGAAGGTTTAACCGTGTAAAAGGTATAAAGGTACAAAAAGTATAAAGATTTAAAGATGTAATGACTTACAAATCATCTAATATAACTCTCTCATTTCACAGGTGAGGAAACAGAGGCGCAGAGAAGAAACTAGTCCAAGGCCCTGTTATTGTTTGTCCTTTGTTTTCAGAGGACCAATGACATCACTGGTGATTTTTGACTTGCAAATGAGTTGGATTTAAGTGAAGCAGAGTTGCACAAAGTCATCAGCCTCACTCTGTCTTCCAGAGTCATCAAAATCCAGTGGGCCAGGACAAAGGAAAGGACAATTGGTGATGGCCCCAGGATGCAGTGGATGTGGTGGTGTCTTCCATGTCTGACTAAGGTCTAAGCACTCCACAGCACCTACTTCAGCCACCTTCATGGTTGCTGGAACAAACTGTTCTCATCCGCCCATTACACTTGGGGAAGTCTTCACATGCTTGGAGTAGACATTCCCTAACTCATCAATGGGTTTGAGACCTATCAATTATCTTCAACCTGGTTTAGCCCCTCTACTGAGGTTTGACCTGGAAGCGGCTACTGCACATGCTACATTCTTAAAGCCACAGGCGAGAGTTGGGTGTAGGTGGACAGCAAAGGTGGATGAGCAGCCCTACAGGGGGCTCTGCAAGACCTCACACCAGAGGTGCTGGTGCACTGTTTAATACCCATATAGGTAGTAAATGATAGAGCCACGTCTTGAACGCAAATCCTCTGACTTCAAATCCTTTCCATTAAACTAGGTGGGGAAGAGGACTGCAAAGGAGAAACAGAGAGAGAGAGAGAGAGAGAGAGAGAGAGAGAGAGAGAAGAGAGAGAGAGAGAGAGAGAGAGAGGAGAGAGAGGGAGAGAGAGAGAAAGAGAGGAGAGAGAGAGAGAGAGAGAGAGAGAGAGAGAGAGAGAGAGAGTGAGAGTTTAATTTTAGAGACCAATAATGAAGAAAACACAAGGTTAGGTAGAAGAAGGACAGTCAGGTGGCCCAGTGGAAAGAATGAGAATCGGGAAGACTTGAGCAAGTCACTTAACTGCTGTTTGCCTCAGTTTCCTTGTCTATAAAATGGGGATAATGATAGCATCTCTCTCCCAGAATTGTTGTGAGGATCAAAAGAGACAATAATTTTAAAGTGCCTAGCACATAGCAAACACTATATAAATGTTAGCTATTATTAGTATTACTATATTTCTGAGAAAGAGTAGGCATCATTGAAATATGGAATGTGAATGTTTTGTCCTGCATTTACAATTCACCTGAAATAAAAACAAGGAAAAGAGAAAAACCACATCATTGATGTATAGCGGTCACTCCCCATCAGAGAGGACTTCTCTTCTTATAACCGATGTAACAATGCGCAGCACTATAGCCATTGTCTAAATAGAAGGGAATTCTTTCTATGTTATTTTTGGAGCCTGTTCTAATCAGTCCTCAATTATGACATGGATGCATTCTTTTAGTAACCTATCTAAAGTCATTGTAGCTTCTGGATCACAGAGAAAAGTAAGCCACTTGTAATGCCTGAGTATTTCAGCAGGGACCTTTTGCTTTTGGAAATTATGATACTCTTAAAACCTCTTATGCCAGCAAGCAAAGCCTCCAAGCAGCCTCAGGCTATAATGTTGGCCAAATTTTCTCTTTCACCAATGATATATCCGCCTCCAGACCAGTGGGTCTGACTTGGTCCGATGCCATCTTAGCCCTACAAATACCTTTTAATTCTGCCTTGCCAGTAGCATAACCAACTGTGAGTGGGACCTGTCAGTGGTAACTGTTATGAATTGGAATAGGTAGATAGTGGAGCCAGGGAAACCAGGGATAAGGGTCTAGTCTAGGATAAGAGTGGTAGAAATGAAAAGGAAGGCATGGATGAGAGAAGCATAAGAAAGAATGAATCAGTAGGATTTTGTGACTGATTAACTCATATATAAAGGTAAAGAATTTTTATGAGGAATATTCACATCAATGGGATCACAGATCCCTAAGAAAGTGTTTTTAGCAACTTAACTGAACAATGGACTGAGGGAGAATGTGAAGCTCAAAACAAACCAGTTTTACTACTGCATTTGCTAGCGCTAGGGTTTGGTTGCTAGGAGGTTGAACCAATAATATCTATTAAAACTGATTTCTTCATTATCTGGAGATTTCAATTATTGGTATTCACAATATCCCCATTAGTATAGATGATTAGGAATTAGCATTTATGAAGGGATATTAGGCATGGGAAGTTTTATTAGAATAGGATGTTTCCAAACTTATTTGGTCTACCTCCCCCTTTAAAAAAAAATTACTCAACACCTCCCCCCCAATCTATTTTCTTTAACCCTTTAACATTTTTAAAAAATTTGCATCATTTAAAAAAAATACCTGCGCCCCCATCGTTCCAGTTTCCCTCAGGGGGCATTATCACCCACTTTGGGAACCTATGGTTTCCAAAGTTTTTACTTTTAATTGGCATCATCATTCACATAGCGTTCATCTGGCTACAGATTTGGTGTGAAATTTCTATTTTAAAATCCAAGTGTCCTCAAATCTTGAAGAGTTATGTAATTGCTAGTTATTATTACTATGTATTTCCCATCAGATTCCTGGAATTTTATTTGTGTTGTGGGAAAACATTTTTATCGTATTATTAATTACTGTGTTGTTTGAACCTAGCTTTATGTGGCTAGAAAATTGTCTAACCTAAAGTTTATGGTAGAGGTGGGCTGACCTCAGAGATGCTCTGTGGAAGCTGGAAGGCTGCAGGGAACGCTTAGATTCCACCCGTCTTGTTTTGGGTCTGTTGAACTTGTTTCATGTGTTTTGGGTTCCCCAGGTTTAAAAGTTTATACTTACCTGCTGATATACATCTCAAACTGCCCTTCTCTGGAAACTGCCAACCGCCCATGTGTGGCCAATCAGGCAAACATCTTTACACCTTTGTTTGAACTCTATATAATGTAACCTCACAAAGACTTAAGGAGGAACCATACCTTTTCCCAGCTCTCTCCTTTGCCAAATGACCTAATAAAATTCTTTCAAAAAATTGTTCAGATTTTGGGGTTTGTTCTCAACTAAACAGTATCTATGCCGGTCAAAGTAAAAGGAAGGTTTTGCAATTATCTGATTTTTCTAGGTTATATAGGTGCTTGTGCTCAATAATTCAGAACAACAACAACAGCAACCACAAAAACCCCAACAACCCCAAAAACAAACCCTACAGTCCCCATCAATCAAAGCAGTCACATTTAACACTTTGACCTACTCAAACTTGTAAAAACTGTCTCTGCCATTAGGTTCCACGGCACTGAGCTATCCTGGCTGTCCCCCTACCTTTCTGACCATTGCCTGTTTCCTCTTTCTTCTTCCTCCTTCCCTCCAGATGTAAGCATCCTCTGAAAAAAATTTTTTCCCCTTCAACCTCCTTCTCTTTTTTCTCTGCACTTTCTCCCCTGGTGAGTCCAGTCTCTCCTAGGGTTTCAGCTGTGACTTCTACGTGGACAACT
Source organism: Phascolarctos cinereus (assembly GCF_003287225.1). Lineage (NCBI taxonomy): Eukaryota > Metazoa > Chordata > Mammalia > Diprotodontia > Phascolarctidae > Phascolarctos > Phascolarctos cinereus. Next base: position 114,459,036 of record NW_027555625.1, on the reverse strand, counting down.
CTAATCAGTCTCTCTAGTGACTCCCTTGGTGACTCTCTCTACCTACAAAGTTCCATAGGTTCCACCTCCCAATGTCCCTCAATCCCTTCTCTTGATTCTACCTCTGCTTTTCCACCATAGTTCAGGCCCTCATTACTTTTTTTGGCCATTCTATTAAAATAATCTTCCTGTTTCTAATCTCTCTTTCTTTTACAAGATACTACACACTGTCACACTGTTAGCACCATCATTTTCTTAATCTGATCAATCACTCCACTGCTCAAATATCTTCACTGTCTCTCTACTGCTTACGGAGTTAACTTCAAATACTTTAGCTCAGTATTCAAAATGTTCTCTAATGTGACCCTAAACTACCTTCCCAGACTTATTTCCTCCTATTTCCTTAAATGTACTCTGTAAATATACTCCAACTAAATTAGACCACTTGCTCTTCCCCAAATATGTATTCTGATTTTGTTTGTGCTAAGCAGGAATGCCCTCTTCCTGAATCTCCACCTGTGAAATGTTATCTATCCTCAAAAGTGCAGCTCAGATGGTACTCTCTCTCTTCCAGTTCTCCTGGGACATCTTTCCCCAAGTGGAAATGCACTCTCCTGCTTCTGAAATAATATTTTATTTTATTTTTTGTATTTTCCTTAAAGTGTTTAGCATTAGTGTATCTTAGTGATAATGACCTTAACTTCTTGCAGTCAGGAAAACCTGTGTTCAAATATAACCTCTGATACAAACTGGCTACATTACCAAGGTGTGTCACTTAACTTCTCACTGCTTCAGCCAACTCAATAAATTATGATATTTTAGATTGCAGAAGAATCATTAATATGCATTGGTAGAAGAACTTTACCCACAAGTTCCCTGCACCAATAAGATCATAGGTTCAAGTTACCCCTTGCCCAGAATGGCACTTATCACATTCAGCCATATGTCATAAATATGCACTTACTTGTCTTCAATCCTAGAGTGCAGGGAACCAACATACGTAGCATCATGTACGTCTCATGTGCACTTAATAGATGGTTGTTAAATTAATATCAAGGGACAGACACACAGCTAAGTAATTGATCCAAAATCTTGTCATCAACTCAAATACCTTGTGGTCATTTTTTTTTAAATGAGGCCCTATTTCTATATAATGGGCCAAAGCACCCATGCTATCTTCCAGTTATTTGTCAAACAAACATATTCGAAGTCCAAGGAGATCTTTGAGTCTATAATATGCTTTCGTTCAATTCACTAATGAAACATACTGAAAAATCATGAAAGGCTCATAGATATAACTCCAAATTTAAATATGATTCATTATGTATCTTTATGTGCTCCCTTCTAGCTGTATTTGTATGAATATGTGTATATATGTGCGTGTATGTAATAGCTCATATTTATGTTATACTTTAAGACAATGGTGTCAAACTGAAATAGAAATAGGGGGCCACTAAAACATGTATAAGGATCCCTGTGGACACATTTTCTTAAAAAATCACATATTAACATTATCTATGTTTTGTTGTATTTTTATTTATTTTGTTAAATATTTCCCAAATACATTTTAATCTGGGTCAGGCTGCACTCTGGGGTCTTGCAGGCAGGCAGTACATTTGACCCCTCTGCTCTAAGAGACACAAAGTGCTTCATATAATCATCTTCTTTGTACAACAGTGTGAAATAGGGAATATATGTGTTATTATCACCATTTTATAGATGAAGAAACTAAGATTCACAGAGGTAACTTGAGAAAGGACACATAGATATTAAGCATTACAGCTGGGATTCAAATATAGGTCTCTGGGCAGCTAGGTGACATAGCGGATAAAACACCAGCCCTGAATTCAGGAGGACCTGAGTTCAAATGCAGCCTCAGACACATAACACTTACTAGCTGTGTGACCATGGGCAAGTTACTTCACCCCATTGCCTAGCCAAAAAAAACCCCCCAAAAAACAAAAAACAAAAAAACAAATATAGGTCACCTTAAGCTAATAAATGTTGAATATATATATATATATATATGTATATACACATACACACATACATACAGGTATGTATACACATATGTACATGCACATCGCAGAATTAATTTCATATTAATGAATGTACATCTATTTACCTTTATGTGCATGTATATATACATGTGTATATACACGTGGATAATTTTATATATGAGTATACATGCGCATATGTATACAGACATGTATACATTGTGCACACATTGAGATTTTTATATATAAGTGCATGTGTTTGTATGAATAATTTTATGTAGGAGGGTGTATATGCATACATGTTTATACACATGTGTATACATACATGCATGCATGTGCACACCAATACTTCTGTGAATGTGTGGGTATATTATGTTGTATGTGTATGTGCACATATATGGCTATTGTATACACATACTCACAAATGTATATACATATACACAAATATATATGTATGAGTATATGCATGTATATATGCATTTCCAAGCTCTGGGCCTACTTTCTATGAGTCTGTAAATGTCTGTGTACATATGTGTATGTTTAGCTATCACTCATGCGAAACACAAAAATAGGCCTTATCTTTCTAAGGTACAGTTTGAGAAGACAATATCTTTAGGTTATCCCCAACTTTAAGCTCCTCCCCTCCCCTAGTTCATGAAAGACATAGTAATTTAGGGAGAGAGGGAGGCAGAAAGGGTAGCTAGGTGTGGGATGGGGATGCAAATAATATGGGGGGAGCCAGCTGCTGCTGGAGGAGAGTTAAGGCCAATCACCTAACCATAACCTCCTATATTCCCCCTGACTGAGGGAAAGGAGAGACTAGGCTTCCCCCTTTCTGTGACTTATTTCTACTTTTGAGGCTCCCTTTAATGTTAATTTTAACTTTATTTCACTTTGTAAAAATGTATAGGAGGGAAGCTGTGGTTTTCCCCTTCCTGTTCTTCCTTAATTATGGCCTTGGGCCCCCGTATGAATGAATGAATGAATGAATGAATGAATGAATGAATGAATGAATGAATGAATGAACATTTATTATAGACTTCTGTGTGACAGGCTAAGTATTGTGATAAGTACTGGAGATGCTAATATAAGCAGGCAAAAGAGTTCCTACCCTCAAGGAACATTTATTCTAATAGAGGAAGGTAACACATATAGAGGAGTAGAGGCCAGAGAAGAGAAGCCAATGGTGTCAAACTCAAATAGAAACAGATTCCTGCCTGCAGCATATTGACTTGTTAAGTTGTGTTTGGCTCTGACTCAGTCATGACTGGACCTCTGTCCCTGGAGTTTTCTTGACAAGGATACTGCAGCAGTTTGTCATTTCCTTCTCTGGTGGATCACGATCCTTAGGCAAACAGAGGTTAAGTAACTTGCCCAAGGTCACACAACTAGGAAGTTTTTGAGGCTGGATTTGAACTGTTGAATATTGATTTAGAGAACCACAAATTAACATTATCTATGTTGCCTTGTGTTTTTATTTATTTTGTTAAATGTTTCCCAGTTATATTTTAATATGATTCCAGTTGCTCTAGAAGTTTCGTGGGCCACAAATTTGATACCTCTGATTTCAACAATGAAGTCACAAGGTAACTATAGAGAAATTGACAGGTCCTTTCCAGAATTGGTAGTCTTGATTTGATCTCTGCTCTCAGACTGAGAATTAGAGAGTAGAATATGAGAAGCTAAGAGAAGAGATAATACGGTATAAAGTTGGGAGGTGGATTTACAGAGTTTGAGTCTGGCCAAGATATACTGAATGCTCCCCATCGAGAAGCTGGGGGTGGGGGGACAGGGTAGAAGCAGAAGCCAGAGGTAGAGACTAGGAGGGCAGGAGCATACAGAGCAACTTGAAAATGAGAGGGGAGGGGCAGCTAGGTGGCACAGTGGATAGAGCACCGGCCCTGGATTCAGGAGGACCTGAGTTCAAATGCGGCCTTAGACACATAATGCTTACTAGCTGTGTGACCCTGGGCAAGTCACTTAACCCCATTGCCTAGCCAAAAAAACCAAACAAACGAAAATGAGAGGGGAGTGAGAACCATTTACCCTTAAGTATGACTTGGCTAAAATATATTGTTTCATCCCCCGCCCCCGCCACTTTCTCCCCACTCTCCAATATTTTAGCCCATACCAGGGCTAGGGAACCTGTAGCCTTGAGGCCACACGTGGCCCTCTAGGTCCAAACTTCACAGAATAGATCCCCTTAGTAAAAGGATTTGTTCTATAAAACTTCGACTCAGTCAAAGGGCCTCACTTGAGAACCTAGAGGACCACATGTGGCCTCAAGGCTGCAGGTTCCCCACCCCTGGCCCATACCATTTTACAAGCCTTTCTCATGCTGCATTTATCGGTGTGGGAATGTATGTAATGTCATTGATTACGAATAAAAGAGCTAAATCACAGTACTGAACTGGAGTTTTTATTTTTACCTCAATTCTTACTATTCTACTGCCTGGTTCTTTCTAGCCATATGTCTAGGACTATTTATACCGACCTGGGTGACTGAATGTTGTACTATATGTGCTTCAGACTAGACACTGTAGAACCAACGAGGACCAGATATGTGACAGGTGTATCACTGATGCTAAAAGTGTGGCAGAGTGTGTATCATAGGTTAATGAAGGATTCTGGTCTCCTGATCCTTCAGCATTGCGTAATCAACCAATCCAAAATTCACTTTAAAAGCAGGAGTGGAAGAGACACCAAGGGGTGGGAAATCTTTCTTTAGAGAAATTCCATAAAACTGATTTTCCCCCTGGTTTTCCTGACCATGTTTTGGTTATATCCTAGCAAAGAAGCAATAGAGATAGAACGAAGGTTTGTTTCTTCAGCTACTATGGTTTCATATGTAGTTATATAATGTAGATATATATGTAGATAGCATGAGTATATGCTACATAGCACCTTCAAGCACGAAATCTTGACAATCTCAGAGCCATGAAAATGATACTATAACAATATTCTCTGTGATAAATCCCATGAAACCCTCTTGGTTTTTCCTACATGCCTCCAAGGGTACAAACCTTAGAACACTAAAAGAAATAACAGGTAGAAGAGATTGCCTTTAAAGAGAGCAACAACAAAGAAATAAAAACTGAAAGAAGATGGTGCGAATAAAACCAGCACAAATACCAGAGAATAAAGGTCAAGGGAATATAGCAGAGATACAAGTTAGAAGAGAGAAGGAAGTCTAAGACCCAAAACATAAACTGTTCAAAAGATAGCTAGGAAAAGAAAAAAACAAATTAAGGATAGCTAGAAAAGTCAGAGCTTGGAAGAATGGAGACAGAAGATTGTGGAGGAGGGGCAGGGTGGAAATCCCAGAAACAATCTGTTTATAAGACAATCCTCTGAAAGTTTCAAATGAAACTTTAGGAATTCAGACTCAGAAAGGACAGAGGGAGAGAGAGAGACACACACACATACAGAGATAGAGACAGAGAGAAGCAGAGTGAGATAAAGACAGAGACACAGAGAGACAGAAACAAAGAGATAGAGGGAGAGAGAGAGAAAGGGATGAAAAGGAAGAGAGAGAGAGAGGGAGGGAGAAAAACCAAGATAGGGAAGGAGGCAGAGAGACAGTAAGAGAGGGAAAGAAGGCGGGAGAGAGATAGAGGGGGGAGGGAGGAAAACAGAGGGAAGGAGAGAGACAGAGAAAATAGAGATAGAGAGAAGATAGAGAGACAGAGGAGGGGAGAGAGACGGATAGAGAGGGAGACAGAGAGATGGAGAGACAGAGATAGAGAGATGGAGAAGGAGACAGGGAGAAGGAGGGAGAGAGGGAAGGAGAGAGAGAAAGAGAGAGAGAGAAAGAGAAAGAGAGAGAGAGAATAGAAAATTTCTTCCTCTGTGTATTATTACCAGGCACTCATTTTTAAAAGAATGGGAAAATTCTCCCGTAGCTCAAATATACACTTCAGACATTAGACTCTTTGGACATTAGTAAATCTAAGGCCCTCTCCAAAATGGTGTCAAATTGTGCTGACTGTGGCCCCACTGAGGCAGGCAGAGGTCACTCCTTGCACCAGCACTGAGCTCCTCCCTCCCCTCCCAGGGAACACTGGGGAACATGTTGTGCAGGGGAGGTCTGCTCCTGACAACTTCCCTCACATTGTTCACGGAGGATGCTTAGCTCCACAGCCAGTGCTCAGAGGTTATTGTTCTCCTTTCTCTATCAGGGAGGGGGGATGGAGTGTCGGTGGGGGTGGGGAGGAGCGGAGGTACCTTGAAATCAATGGGGAAGATGAATGTTTTCCCACTTCAGGGCAAGGGATGGATGCCATAAGAGCAAGAAAGACTTCGTACTTTCTGCTCTGCCTTTTTCCCTCAAGACAACACTCAGAACTGGGTTTAATACAATGAATGTGGCTCACACTATTCTTCATGATTGACTCGAGCAGTCAGTGGGGCCGGGCCAACCAACCTCCCCTGGGGCCTGTTCCCCTCCTCCTCTCCACATTTTCATCCTGATTGCAAGACAGAGTTGGGAACAGGAGGCCCCAGGCCACTGTGCCAACAGTAGCAGCAGCAGTGGCAGTTTGGGTCATGCAGAGCGGAAGAAGGAAGCAGCCTTTATCCTAGGTGCTGCTGTTGCTGCTGCTGCTGCTGCTGCTGCCGTTGCTGCTGTTGCTACCCGCAAGGCTCCTTGTTCCAACTCAGGCTGCTGCTTCTCAGGGAGGGACATTATGACGCACCCTATTGGTATTAGAACACTTCACCTTCTATTTATAGCCATTCCACAGACCGCAGAACTCTCTCCCTCCCTCCCTTCCTCAGTGCAGGAGGGAAAGAAAAATTCTACCCTTGAATGGAAAACCATCCTATGCAAATAACATAACAAAATCTAACTTTATGCTACTTTTAAAAAATTCCATATTATTTCTCCCCCAAATATTAGAGATTCAATGACATATCTTTTGTTTAGGGAATGCTCCAATTTTCTGAAGCTTTTTAACTACATGTTTTTAGATGCCACTTGAAAGCATGTTAGGTAAATTGGAACTGTCTTTAGAATTCAGGAAATATTTGCCAAGGACTTGCTGAAGCAAAGAGTATCTGGCCACCAGATTTGAGGAAGGGACATCAGTTGATGGTTTAGTATAGCTGCTGAAAAATCCATAACTTTAAACCTAAATCTTTTCCTTTTGCTATAGGAAGGCAAGATATTTTAATATTTCAAGCAAAAGCAAGAGTTGTCAATGTCTTTTACAATCATCACTTTGATTTCTTTATATTTTAAAAGTAATAGTGCCCACATCAAAATGACTAAAATGTTTCTCCTCTAGTTGTCATATTAATTTGGGAAGTAGTTAAGACATAAGGAATTTCCAAACTAGCATTTATTTCTCATTCGGTTGTTTGTAGTACAGTCAGCTAAAGAGAAAAACAGATCAGTATTTCTCAGCTTGATTTCCATTCAGTTTCACTTTCTAAACTTCTGTATCCAAAGCAATATTGCTGGTTGGATTTATTGAAAGAAAGGATTGTATTTTTTTTTAATGTACAGGAACATTTTCTTACAAAACATCTTACACATCTGGTTATATTGTAGCTCAAATCATACTCAACATAGGCAATGAGCCTCCAACAAGGAAAGCATAAAGTGAGTGTTTTCCTTATTCCACTATTCTTTCACAGTCTGCCTGGGTGTACTTAATGCATGCTGAAAAACACTGAGAAAAAAACTCTTCATTCCTGTTTAAATCTACCTCCATCTCACAGAATTGTACATTGTTGATACTATAAGGGATTTGTCATCTAATGTCCTCATTTTATAGATGAGGAAGCTGAGGACTTGAGAGGCTAGGTGACTTTATATTCAATCACATTTGCTGGTTTTCCATTCAGCTAGTAATAGTAAACAGCCGACACAGTGCTTTGCATACATAAACATTTACAAGAAGTACAGGGCAGGGGGAGTTGGTCACTTGCCCACATTGACGTATCAGAGGGGGCATTCAAATCCAAGTCTCTCCTCACTCCAAAGACAACAAGAGACATTTTTAAAAGAACTCGCTTTTATAGAACACCTGAAGAGTTATGCAGTACCTTCCTCACAATCCTTAAATGTAGTAGTAGTAGTATGAATATTATTAGTATTCCCATCACTAGCTGACATCCAGACGGCACCTTAGGCTTCCAAAGCGTTTTACATGTTATCTCATTCAATGAAGCAGTGATGTAGATATTACAGGCATGGACTTGTCCGTGGTCACATAACCAGGAAATGATGCAGCTGGCACTGAAATTGTAAGCTGCCTTGACTCCATGTCCATTACTCTTTCCACTATACTTAGCTACTCTTTTAAAAATAATTTTCAATTTACTCTTTTGTCTTTTTAGGAATTGTTTCATTTGAAATAATCTCACTGTTAAACCAAAAGGCTGAACTATTGTCCTTCATTACTCTTAGAATTACCTAATCTTAGTGCTAATTATCAGAGCCGTAGTTTAAACCAATGAGAAAACACTACTAATCTCATTATACATCACCCCTTGATGTACTCTCCCTTCCAGCCAAATTGACCTGCTGGTCTTTCTTGCACATGACATTCTGTCTCTCACTTGTGTGTCTTTGCGTAGGTGTGCTTCTATACCTGTAATTCACTCCTTCCTCATCTCTACTGTTTAGAATCCTTAGCTTCCTTCAAAAAACAGCTCCTGTGGTAAAAACTATGTCATATCTTTCTGATATCCTGGCTCTTAATGCTCTTCCCCTCTTGAAATTATTTTGTATGAATTGTATTTACTTATTTGTATACCTCTTGTATTATTCAGTAGAATGTAATGAGAGAAATAACATTTTAGTTGGGTTTTTTTGTCTTTTGTATCTTTAGCACCCAGCATAGTGCCTTATACATAGTAAGTGCTCAATAAGTAATTATTGAATTATTATTATTATTATTATATTCCCATTTCTATGGTTGTGGCATATAATAAATAGTTGTATGGACTACTGTCAAACTCTCTTGGGTTTCTGCTACAAAATATGTATTTCAAGAGATTTAAAAGGTATCCATTTTATTTTAAGCCAGAATTCTAAGGAAAAAGCAGAATCCAAGTTCTCCCACAATGCCTTTCTGCACTAAGAATCAATTGGCTAATTGATAAAACATTCCCATGAGAAATATGGGGAAAGTACTTCTATGTCCATTTTACAAATGAAGGTTTAGTGATAGAGGGTGAGTGGGTCCCATGTGTGTAGTAAGGCTCCATGTATGGCTGTGGGGGCGGGGTGTGTATCTTTGTGTGTGGCTCAAGGGGAGGTGGAATAAACATCTATAGCCTCATCTCCCTGCATCCTTCTTTGAGGGAGACTTTCATTTCTGCCGGGAGGGGAAGCAGGAGGTTGAGGCCCATGGCCACCTCTCTGATATTCTTGGAGAGAGGGGGTACCAGGCTAGAAGTATATCTATCTGCTCCCTTAAATACTGTTCATCTGAGCGGTATGATCAAATTCCAGCTAACTTTTGATCAATTTGTCTTTTGGAGAGCAAGGGCACCCTAGGCTCTATATCCTAGTCTTGACCCCTTCCCCACCTAATGTCAATTCCTCAATGAATACACATAGAGAATTGCAAAGAAATCCATTTACCCAAATCATAGCAAAATAGAAATCAGAGAAAGTGTACCTAGAAGAAATACCAGACAGTATAGAGTGAAGGAGCTCTCCCATTGGGATCCAGTTAACTCAGCTCAACCAAGAGAGAGGGTCCTAGATCTCACCCAAGGGAAAACTCCCTGAAGTCTCTAGAGTTGCAAGCTGGGCATAGGTGCATGATGATGACAGCCAACTCCTCTCATTCTTCAGCAGCCAGGATTGGGATTGACCTCTTCCACCTTCTCTAGTGAAAGGTCAAAACACTCTCACTTGGAGAGTCCCAATAGAGAAGACTGGCTGAGAACCAAAGATTTCACCTCTCAATAACTCCACCCTGCTCCTTATTCAGGGCAGGCCCTTCATCTCCACCAATGAGGAGAGAGTCTCATGCCAATGAGCTTTGGGACAGAGATGACAAAAAAATAAGTAAAGAAATTGAGGTAGAGAAGTAGATAAGGCACACTTCCTATGAATAAGCTACCAAAAGATAACTAGCCAAACAGGCATAATTAATTTTTCAAATTACTATACATGCATATCTTTTTTAGTGTTTTAGACTATAAGGATGTCCACATGCTCTTCTTTGAGGTACTTAGCACATTTTTGAAGAAGGAGAAGAAGGAGAAGGAGGAGTAAGAAAAGTGAACTCCACAAAATGTAGATTTAGTCATTGTGTTTGGAGGATAGTCACCTAGGTTGGGGGTTGCCTTCCTACTCCAAAGCTGCCCATATGGCACCTTTAGATCCAGGAGGTGTCAGTAACATGTGGAGTTTACAATGCAGATGCTTATTGATGATTACAACAGTGAAATTCTGATGAGGACTTTGTGAGACACTTCCAACATACTTTCACCTTTCAGATCTGGGGTGGCTACTGGGGCAACTGGAACAGCTTGGCATGTCACTGCTGCTGTTGCTAAAAAGCAGACACTTTTATAGGAGAAAGCTATTTCAGGCCTGCACCATATATGATTGTCTGACTCAGTTTAGTTATGTCTACTGGGAAAACATCTGGGAATTGTCTATACCCACTGTATTTCTCATATATATATATATGTGTGTGCGTGTGTGTGTGTGTGTGTGTGTGTATGTCAAAGTTATTTATACATATTCTTATATGTTTGCTTGTTATTGTACTCAGTTCAGTGTTAACACTTTCTGAGTAACTGAGACTAACTGAACTATTTCTAATATTGTTGAGATTTAATTATGTTAGCTGTGAAGGAAGCAGTGCATTTTCCAAGGAGGGTTCCCATCTCTGAAATGCTCTTTCCATCATGGTCTGGCAAAGGTTTAATTTCTAACCTGTTGATGTTGGAGTGGGGGAGGGAACCGTATCCTTTGAAATTGGTACAAATGCCAAAAGGCTATAAAACTGTGCATACTTGATCCAGCAATACCACTGCTAGCTCTACATCACAAAGACATCCGAAAAAAGGCAAAAGGACCTATTTGTACAAAAATATTTATAGTAGCTCTTTTTGTGGTGGCAAAGAATTGGAAATTGAGAGAATGCTCATCAACTGGGGAATGGCTGAACAAGTTGTGGTATATGAATGTGATGGAATATTATTGTCCTATAAGAAATGACAAGCAAGATGATTTCAGAAAAAACCTGGAAAGACTTACATGAACTGATGCAAAATGAAGTGAGCAGAACCAGGAAAATATTGTGCACAGTAACAGTAACATTGTGTGATAAAGAACTGTGATTGACTTGGCTATTCTCAGCAATACAATGATCCAAGACTATCCCAAGGGAGTAATGATGAAGCATACTACCTGACTCTAGAGAAATAACTGATATTGTCTGAATATAGATTGAAGCATGCTATTCATTTTCTTTCTTAAAATTTTTTTTTTACTTTTTGGAAATGTTTTACATAATTGTGCATGTATAACCTATATCTGATTGCTTCTTGTCTCAGGAAAGGGAAGGGGAGGGAGGAAAGGAGGGAAGAAGAAATAGAATTTAGAACTCAAAACTTTAAATTAAAGTGTTAAAAAAAAAAAGAAATTGGCACAAAGGAGAAGGGTGCCTTGGTTATCCTGATTAGAAAGCATGGTTGGTGCAGTGTACTTTCTTGATTTGGATTGCATACTTTTTGAAATAAATTTTTGTGCAAATGTGCAACAAAAGAGGTAAAAAAGGTTCAGATTCCTTAAGAACCTAGCCAAGGGCTCAGATTTTTATAATCTAGACAATAGCTCACAAATGTTCAGATTCCTTAAGAGTCTGGCAGATCTTTAATAAACCTTGTCTTTGGCTGAAAGAAGGCTTGGGTTGAATTTACTCGGACAGGACCCAGGTGTGTGATTTTGGGGTCCCAGCACACTTAAACGTCTAAACCTCAACATTTTGGTGGTACGTACAGGGAAGCTGTCTAACCCCAAGCTCTTCTCCAGCCAAGACTGGAAAGTATGTAATCTCCCCACTTCCTTGCCCTGCAGTTGGGGTGACTCTCCAAGCATCTAGGAAGGTTTGGAGGTGCTTTTCAGGCAGACAGTTATGAAACTGTCTTGTACTCAGCCTGATGCTCTCAGGCTCTTGGTCAACTGCTTTGGTTGGAGGCCATGGACCTGGGTACACCTTCTGCAGCATAGAGGATGAGGACAGATGCCCTATCTGGAAGCATATGTGCAATTTTGTCAATTCTTTTGGCATTGGGAAATTGGGAATTGGGAAAACTTCAGGTGTTTTTTGGTTTCCTGAGGCTTACTTACTCCCTTCTCTCTACACCCCTGGATCCTCCTTCATGGAGGACAGCTAAAAACATCTTAGATTCTGGAGGTTTTGTGATCGATCATTAAGGAGTTTTGAAACACCTCCTTACAACCCTAGTCACTCCCTTCTCCCACTCTCTTCTCTTGAGTCAAGAGGGTATCTTTGCTAACCCCTCACATAGGAGAAGAAAGTTTCACCCTTCCCGCCTCACCTTTGAATTCACCCTCCCCCACCTGGTGAAAGGAAGGAGGGGGGAGGGGCAGCTGCTACAGCATGGGTCCCACTAGCAATGGCCTTGGGCCTTTGGGCAACCTTTGCCTGGAAGCATCACCCAGGTTCAGCACATCCTGCTCAGCATGGGTAAATGTGCTTTTTCAAAATTGTAGTTTTAACTGTTAATGGTGAAATGTTGATTCTCTGTGTAAAGTAATTTGGAAATGAATTTAACAAAACTGAAGTCACCTGATTGGAATTGGGGATGTTTCAAGTTTCAAATTGGTGAACTTTATGTCATTATGTCAAGCAACTTTTCATAATTTGGTTACCACTAAAACAATTTGGCTTTTGTTGGTTATGGTTTTAATGTGTGGACTTGACAAAAAGCTTGTTTGGGTTATGCCTTGCTGAGAATTTGCAAGTATATAGGAATAATCTCTAACGATTGGCTTTTTATACCAGGACAAATTTAAACTTGAGATGTAAATCCTGGAAAAGTTTTTTGTAAGTTGTGATTAATGAAACTTGCTGTTTGAGGTAAAAGCTCATGGGACTGAATTATTTTATTTTGAGTTGTCTGATGGGATTATAATAATCCTTCAATAGTCAATAATCCACCATCTCTGACAGAAATGCCACAAGACATTACCAACTTGGCTATTCCTGAGTCTGGCTATGAGGTGGATTTGATACTGCATGGTTGGAAAACTGTGAATTATCTGAATCCAAACAGAGCTAAGGATATTTTATCCTGTAATATTTGGGCCCTAAATCTTGTCCCTGCATTATCCTTTTATAGCAAATTTCTATAATCAGAGCAAGTGGTCAGTAAAAGATCAATGCAAGTGTGTGAGATCTTGCTGTTTTGACCTGAATGTGTAGTCATTCAATACTCCTAAATAACTGAAATTAAATCAGAAACAGCTTCAGTTTGGTTTGGGGAAGAGAATTTCAGTCATAATTGAAGTGAAAGTCAGTCTCTTGGCTAATTCATTCGTGTAACTATTGAACCCAGGAGTAGAAAACTTCTTCCTGCAAAAGTGTTACTTAAACTTTTGAAAAAGTAACAAGATCAGATAATCCTGTAGGTCAAATGTAAATGATCTTAATGGGGCTCCTACACTTTTACTTCTGGCTATATCTGGGCCCTGCAGTCTTTTCTGTCAGATTTGTGTCTTCCAGATTATAGGCCATTCACCTGTAGTTGGTAGCAAACAGTGAGTACCAGCCAATGTCCCCCCATCATCCCCTGGATGCAGCCTGTGCTCAGTTCCAGTCAACCTCCTCTTTGGGACCCCCTCGAGGCAGGGAGAGCTCTACACCCCATGCCAGCAGGAAGCAGTTTCAGAAGCCAAGACCTTTGCCCCTTAGGCCAAAATAATTTGGTTCCCATTTGTTTGAGGGGGGAATGATGAGGATGAGATCTGAACACCTAAAAGGAAAAGACCATGTCTTTGGGATCTGGGCCCCCAAAAAAGAAATCCTTGGATTTTGCCCAAATCTCTGGCATTTTCCTGAGGCTGTAATCCACTCAACTGGCCTTTCATTGTGGTTACACACAATCTCCCAATTCTGTTCTGTTACCTCCTGATTGCCCCCCCCCCACCCTTAATCCTATCAAGACTTCATTCTCCCTTGGCCACATGGTCCAGGTCCCTGGAATTCTGTACAGCCCAGCCTGCTGGCCACTCCCATCAAGATCCTCCCTAGATCCCTCCCACAGTCTTTCTGTGTATAAGGTCCATCTTGTCTCCATTAAGGTGCTCAGATTCCTTAAGAACCTAGCCAAGGGCCAAGGTTTCAGATTTTTATAATCTAACCAATAGCTCACAAACATTCAGATTGCTTAAGAGTCTGGCCAATATGGTGGATCTTTAATAAACCTTGTCTTTGGCTGAAAAAAAAAGTTTAAAAAAATGTGATGATGCCATTCTATAAGTCAAGAAGAAAAATCTTTGAAAGCTCATGTGCAGAGTCACATCCTAATAGAATGCAGCTGGTGGTGCAGCAGATATTTTGCTAGGCCTAGAGTCGGGAAGACCTGATTTCAAATCTGGCACAAAACTCTCTGTTTGCCTCAGTTTCCTCAACTACAAACTGGGGATAATAATAGCACCTACCTCTCAGGGTTGTTGTGAAGATTAAATGAGGTAACATTTGCAAAATCCGATCCAATAAACATTTATTAAGTGTCTATGAAGGACCAGGCACTGTACTACGCACTGGGGATACAGTTAATATAAAGACAATCCCTACCCTCAACAGACTTATGATCCAAAAGGAGAGATAACACACAAAAGGAGGAGGGGTAGGGGGGGGAGGGGGGGAGAATAACAAGACAACAGAGATACTCAGCTATGGGGATATCTTGTTCCATGGAGTTGAAACCAGGCAAAATGGAGTAGTCTGAGAGTCCAATTTCTGCCCTCTGCAAAGGAAGGCATTGGAAGGAGTTTGATATTATACCCTCCAGCCTTCCAAACAGATGAGGAGTCAATGGAGGCTCTGAGTTAGCCATTTAGGGGTAAGTTTAGAAGTGATGAGCTTATCCTGGGAGGGGCATCTTGTTCTGTGGGGATGAAACCAAGCAGGGCAGCAGATACAAATATAAATAAATAAAAATAAATGATTAATCCTTTTCCAACCAATAGATAAGTTGTCAAGAGATATGAATAGGCAAATTATTTTTTTGTCTTCTTAAAAATGTTTTAATTGATATATTTCGCTCTAATATGCATCATTTTCATTTAAAAATTTATCTCCTCCCCCCCTTTCATCCAGAGAACTATCCTCTATAACAAAGAATTTTTATAATAGAGAGTAAAAAGCAGTTCAGCAAAAATAATGAACTTCAGGGCAGGTAGGTGGCACAGTGGATAGAGCGCCAGCCCAGAAGTCAGGAAGACCTGAGTTCAAATCTAGCCTCAGACCAAACATTTGACATTTACTAGCTGTGTGACCCTGGGCAAGTCACTTAAACCCAATTCCTCAAAAAAAAGAAAGAAAAATAATGAACACAGCAAGTGAGTTTGGTAGTATATGCAATGTTTTGCATTCATAGTCCAATCACTTCTGCAGAGGGAGGAAGGTACATCACATCTTTTCTTGGGACCAAGTTTGGTCATTATAATTATGCATCATTCAATTTTTTTTTCCATTTACATTTTGTAGTCATTGGTATATTTTTTTTCTGGCTTTGCGTACTTTACCTTTCATTAGTTATGTCTTCCCATGCTTCTCCACATTCCTCATATTATAATTTCTTATAGCAAAATAATATTATATTACATTTATGTAACACAGTTTGTTTCTCCAGTCCCCAATCAATAGGCATTTATTTTATTTCCTTTTCTTTGCTAGTACAAAAAGTAATGCTATGAGTATTTTGCTACATATCGGACCTGTTTTTCTATCTTTAACCCTTTTGGAATCTATGCCCAAGAACAGCATCTCTTGGTCAAGGAGTATGGACGCTTTCTTAGCATAAATGCAAATTGCTTTCCAGAAGAGTTGTACCAATGCATAGCTTCAGTAATGAGACAAGGCAACTGAACAGGAATTTAGTAAGCACCCCCTATGTGCCAGGCACTGTGCTAAGAGTGCACAAAGAAAGGCTTTCAGGGAGCTCACGGTCAGAAGAGGCAACAAGCAAACAGCTATGTACAAACAAGATATCTTCAGGACAAATTGGAGATCATCTCAGAGGTCAGCCACTAAAATTTAAAGCCATTTTGAAAGGCTTCTAGCAGAAGAAGAGAATTTACTTGAAACTTGAAGGAAGCCTAGGAAACTGGTTCACAAAAATGAGGAGGGAGAGAGAGCTCCAGGTATGGGGGATAGCCAGTTAAAATGTCTACAGTTGGGAGATGGAATATTGCATGTGAGAAACAGCATAACTGTGTATTTATGTGCCTGAAAGGCAGTTTCCCCACCAAAAAAAAATACAAAAAATAGCAAACATATTGGAGAATACTCCAAATCACATATAATAGGAGAAATGCAAATGAAAACAACTGAGGTTTTTCCTAATACCCATCAAATTGGAAAAGATGACCAAAAAATCACTGGGGATTCCACCTCCCCTTGCCTTTTCCTTCCCACTTTGCCCTTTCCCCAGAGCCCAGCTGCCCTATAGTCCACCCAAGTAGTTTCACTGCCCACATGGCGTAGAGAGATGAGTCACAAGTTTTATCCTTTCCAGTGAAAAGAAAGACTAACAGGCCTTACTGTCAGCCCTGTCTCTACTCTCTTCAGACGCCCAGCACTGCCATTTGACCTCTTGACATAACCTAAGGACTTTTCTCTGCCCCATTGCTGTTTCATTAGTATTTCCAGGCCTTTCTACAAGCACATAAACCTTCTTTTACATGTAATTTACCCTCTTAGAGTATAAACTCATTAAGAGTAAGGACTGTCTAGCTTTTTCTGTTTTATCCCCAAAGTTCATCACAGTTCTTGGTTCATGATAAGAATTTAATGCATACTTTTTTCATTCATTCATTCAAAGATGAAAATAGAAGCATTGTAGGGTCTTACAAGAAGATAGCGATACTAATGTACTGCTGGTGGAATTTTGAAAAGGTCCAACCATTCTGAAAAACAATGTGGAATTATTCTAGAAAAATCACTAAACTGCCACACCCTTTGACCTAGTAATACCACTACAGGATATCTAACCCAAGGAGATCAAGACAGAGGGAAAGGTCCCATATATGCAAAAAATATTTATAGTAGTACATTTATGGTAGCAAAGAACTGATAACAAAGTAAGTGCCATTGATTAGGAAATGGCTGAACAAGCTAATATGTGAATGTAATGTGATATGTGAATAATACAGTGCTTGGCATATAGTAAACACTCAAAGTGCTTTTTCATTCACTTTTCATTCATATACTTGAATATTATTTTACCACAACAGGCAACTAATATGAATTCAGAGAAACTTAAGAAAGCTTGTATAAATCAAAGAAGTAGTCACTAATCTTGACTTGAGAAGAGAGATGGCAAAGTAAATCTTCTACCTGTTGGCAGAGAGGTGAAGGCTTGTTAGTGCAGAATGAGGCATACTTTGTTAAATGTGACCATTGTGTTGGTTAATTTGCTTAACTATACTTTGTTACAAAAGAAGATTTTATGATGGTGGGGGGGGAGCCATTGGGAAATGATAATATATATAAAAAAACAACACTAAGACACATATTATCATAATATTTTTAAAGTACATGTAGCAGACAGGAATAGAGAATCCAGGTCACTTTTAGGGGATTCTACCTGTTTACCTACCTCATATGTGTTAGAAGAAAACCGTACAGTGCTATGAACAAGGGATACTGGAAGAGAAAGAAAGAGAACCACAAGGAAGAAAGAGACTTATTGCCTATAGTAGTTAGAGGAAAAGGAAGCAGAAAAGGTGAAAGCAGCTACTATGGAGCAAATTCTTGACCCTCAATGAATTGGTGGTCCCTTCCAGGGTCCTTTGGAACTGCAAAACGGAGAACTGAGAGAGTTAGGGTACAAATCATGTATGTGGCTGCCAGAACGATGAGGAAGTAGACCATGATCCCAAAGGGAAGCAGGCAAACAGAGAGATGCCAACATTGCTCTGTAATAAGGTTCTCAACTTCATTGTTGCTACTGGAACTTCATCTATCAATCTTCTATATTATTTGGGGCCCAGGAAGTGCTATTGAGTGGAGCTTTGACTGACCCTCTGTGGCAAGGAAGGAAGGAATAGCCCTAGAAGGTGGATTGTAACTAGTCCCTTGCTAACTCAGCTGAGGAAATAGTCCTTTCTATTTACATATATTTTAATAATGCCAAGTCTATATGAATTCCTTCATAGCCCCAGCTGCATACAGGGGAACTGAATGCCCTTCAGAAAGGGCCAAATTCAGATGATCTCAATGTTACACTGGGTAGGTGAAAAATAAGTCCAAGTGTTATTATCAGCAAGTCTTCAACATTAAACCTGGTGTCTATGAGCCCAGGGCTGTAGTAATGGGCCATAGGTAACACATACAAATTCCATGACAGTATATGCCTTATGCACATATAAATAAAAAATAAGTAAATATAAAGACTAATAGAATAAAATATAAGTAAAATAATTCAGTAGTGAATAGTGGGAAAAGACAAATTCAGTAGAGGTAACAACATAAATGCCTGTTCATCGAGTATTTCTGGAGGAAATAGATGCTCATTTATTTTTACCTTCCCTTTACCTGAACCAAGTCACCAATACATAACATAAAAGAAATTTGACCTCAGGTGTACCCCTGAGACTTACTGGAATAAAACTTATAACTAGATTATGGCTCTAGTTATGTGTATCTTATTCAAAAGAAACAGGACAGGTTAAGGGGGAAGGGAGAATAGGTGGGTTGCACTGTATATTAAGCATTTAAATTCTTGAGGAAATCTAGGAACCAGAGTGAGAGAAGTATGACAGAGAATATTGAAGGTTAAAGGATGGAAAAGAAAAGTGGCTTTGAAATTAGAGTATACTAAAGACCACCTGAATGGAAAAGAAAGTAGAGAAAGTTTGGGAAATAGATCACAAGTTTGGCATAAAGGTATGATATGGTAATGACAGGAGACTTCTATTATCTAGACATCTATGGGAGTACTCTGTCTGCTGAAAGCTGATCAGCTAATAAATTGGTGATAATTTTATTCTTCCAAAGGTAGAGGAACCAACATAAGGGAATTCTATTCTGGGTCTCATTCTCACTAACAGGGAGGAACTAATTATTAGTTTTTGTTTTTGTTTTGCTTTGTTTTGGTTTTTTTCGTTTGTTTGTTTTAGGCAATTGGGGTTAAGTGACTTGCCCAGAGTCACACAGCTAGTAAGTGTCAAGTGTTTGGTCTGAGGCCGGATTTGAACTCAGGTCCTCCTGACTTCAGGGCCGGTGCTCTATCCACTGCGCCACCTAGCTGCCCCAGGAACTAATTATTAGGATAAAAATGATAAGAACCTTAGAGGGACATGACCTTCCATCCTATAGTTTCTGATAGAGGAGACAAAATAGTTTGAGCACAGTTTGATATGCAGTCCTGAATTCTGGGAAACATTTTGAAGGTTCAAAGAAAGATAAATGAGGATACCATGGACTGAAATACTTCAGGGGAAGTTAGCCCAGGTGGGATAGGAAACTCTCACCGTCAAAATTCTGAAAACACAAAAAGAAACAATTCTAATAAAAAAGAAAAATGGAACTTATCTAAAGAGATGAGGTGGGAGGTACAGGTTAATTCATCAACAAGCTTAAATTTTAAAAAAGAAATATACAGAAGATGGAAGCAAGTTTAGGTAGCAGAAGATGAATAGGAGCATGGTATGGTCCTGTAAAAATAATGTCAGGAATACTAAAGCTCAGATAAACTAAAATTGATGTGGGAAACTAATGAGAACAAAATTTTGTTTTGTTTTGTTTTAATCTATATCAGTAGGAAAAGGATGACCAAAGGAAGGAGAGGACCTTTGCTTGGAGTGGATGGGATGATGATATCTGATAACAAAGAGAATGCAACACTGCTCAACTCTTATTATGTTTGTTTTCTCTGCAAAGGAGAATAACCTTGACTCTGAAGATGGCAGAACAAAAATTACTAACAAGGAGTTAATCTCTGAAACAAGAAAGGAGATAATAAGAGAGCACCCTGGAAGAATTAATGTTATCTAGTCCAGATAAACTACATCCTTGGTTCCTGAAAAAACTGGCAGGTTTAATGAATGAACCACTCAGTGCTGTTTGTTCTGTTTTTTAATTTTTTTTTAATTTTCAAGCAAAGATCAGCCTTCTCCCCCCCCCACTTCCCACTCCCCCCTCCAGGGAGAAAGTAAGAAAAACAAAACTATTGTTATAGTCAAGCAAAACACAATTTCCTTTTGGCTATTGCCCCCTCCCCCAAATATATCTAAGTCTGCTCTCTGAGTCCATCTCCTCTCTGTCAGGAATTGTGGTAGATCATTGTGTTGATCAAAGTTCCCAAGTTTATGTATGTGTGTGTGAATACATACATACATGCACATATGTAAATATACACACATATCATACATGTAGTTTTAATCAGCCAAGATACAGTTTCTCACCTTCCCACCCCTGTATATGTCCTGTCCCAACATACCCACACACACACATACACACACACACACACACACACACACACACACACACAGAGAAATAAAACCTATTATATACATATATAATCAATCAATACAAATTTCCTCCTATCCTAAAAATATTTAGTTCATTCTGCATTCTGAGTCCTTTACCTCTCTAGCAGGAGGTGAGTAGCATGTAATGACCAGCTAGGATTCCAGAGGAATAATGATGAAACATACTACCCACATAATATACTTGCCTTTCCCTCCCCCACAGTGTATTTTTCTTTTCTCTTTCCGTTCTTTTAAGATAATCAAGACATAACAGAACCACATCCAAATCTTGTCTAACTGAACTCCTCCGTGAACCCTTTATCTGTGTTAATTCATGTTAACCTTTTTAATGTTTCTCTATTCTTATGTTTATACTTCAGAGTTTCTCCACAGCTCTGGTCTTTTCATCAGGAATGCTTGGAAATTCTTTATGTCATTAAGTGTCCATTTCCCCCTCTATAGGGGGAATATGTTCAGTTTTGCTAAGTTATTCCTGGCTGTAAGCCCATATTCTTTGCCTTCTGGAATACTATATTCCAAGTTCTCTTCTTCTTTATAGTGGTGGCTACTAAGTTGTATGTGATCCTGACTGCAGCTCCTCAGTACTTACATTCTTTGTTTCTGGATGCTTAAAATATTTTTTCTTTGACCTGGAAGCTCTGGGTTTTGGCTATGATGTTCCTAGGAGTTTTCATTTTGGGGTTTCTTTCAGGAGGTGACCTGTAGATTTTTCTATTTCCACTTTGCCCTCTAGCTCTAAGAGAATTGGGCAGTTTTAAGATTTCTTGAAATATGATGTTTAGTCTCTTCTTTTGGTTATTGCATTCAGACTGTCTAGTGATTCTCCCAATTTTTTTGTTCTTAGTCTGTTTTCCAAGTCAGTTATTTTTGCTGTGAGTTATATTAAATTTTCTTCTATTTATTTCAGCCTTTTGACTTTGCTTTAATATTTCTTGTCTCATGGAGTCATGAGTTTCTATTTGGTCCATTTGAATTTTCAGAGACTTTGTTGCTTAGGCCGGGTTTTGTATCTCCTGTACCAAGCTATTAATCCCCTTTCCAATTCTTTCTGCTATGGTTCTCACTTCTTTTCCATTTTCCCCCCTCAAATGCTCTCATTCCATTTATTAAAATGTTTTTAAGCTCTTAAAAAAGCCCCAACTCTTGCTTGATCTCTTCTAGGAATGCTAATTGAGTTTGTGCCCAAGCTGTGTTTTTCTCTGAGGCTTTGCTTGTAGATATTTTGGAGTCATTTTCTTCTGCACGTGTGTCTTGAGTATTTCTGCCACCATAATAGCTCATTATAGTGTGGTTCTTTTTTTGTGTATGTCCATTCTTCCAGCCTACTTCCTGATGTCAGATTTTGTATTACAGTTGGACTCTGTAACACTTCTGAGTGTTACAGAGAGGTCTGAGCTGGTGCTATTGATGCTTTCTTGGAGTAGTGAGTGTTTTATTATTGTAGGACCTTGGGGACAGGCTAAGGACCCACAAGATTTCAGTGCTCCCAAATGGTCTGATCTAAGACAAAGTCTATTTGCTGCCTCCTGGTCTGAGTTCTACAAGTTCTTGACCTGGGTTTGGGTCTGAACAAGAGTAGACTCTACTCCTGTCAGCCAACTGAAAAGCTCTGTTGGCTCAGAC
Organism: Phascolarctos cinereus; assembly: GCF_003287225.1. Taxonomy (NCBI): domain Eukaryota; kingdom Metazoa; phylum Chordata; class Mammalia; order Diprotodontia; family Phascolarctidae; genus Phascolarctos; species Phascolarctos cinereus. The sequence continues at coordinate 114,436,716 of NW_027555625.1, read as the reverse complement.
CCGCAGAACTGTAGGCTCTCTTTTGGTCCGACATTCCCACCCTCATTATTCCTCTGCAGGCATGGCTAGACATTACAAGTGAGACTCTGCTTTGTACCTAAAGTCTGAGCCACACCACTGCTGCTGCTGGCTTCTGAACTTCCTCCTTTCTCTATATACCACCCAGGGCATCCATATAGAATATCACTGCCATGGCCAATTCCCCTTCTCGCTCCACCCTGGATCTGTGACCTGGGACTGGGCAGTCAGCAATAAAGCCGCCAGTTAGCATCTATCCCTACAGTGACCAGTGTGTATCTGGTGGAGTCCTGGTATGGGTTTGAAACTTCCTATTGCTCTGGTGCACAGGGTGCTTTGTGTTCCTTGCTGGATGCTGGAATGTTCCTTGTCTAGTGGGCATTTGACCCAGCCTGTCTCCATTGTCCCCAGATGTCCTGTCTGTCTGTCTCTCTGTCCCAAGTGGGCTGACCAAGAGCTCACTGTGGCTTCTTCTGGATTTCCCCATCAAGATTCCATCTGGTACATTTTTTAGATCTGTTAGGAGTTTATGGCGAGGTGTTCATTGCATTGCTTTCCATCATTCTGCCATCTTGGCTTCACCTCCCATTCAGTGATGTTTGAAAGATCATGGAAAACACATCATTAGAAAACAATGAATGTGCTAATTTCCAAAAAGGGAAGATAACCAAGTCTGCAAATTCTAGGCCAGTTCACTTGACTTCAGTCTGGGAAAATTCCAAAATTGATCCTTAAAGATAAAAACATCTAGAAAAGGAGGTGGTAATTACAAAGAACCAGTGTGGCTTCATCAAGAACAGGTCATGCTAGACTAGCCTCACTTTGTTTTCTGACAAGATTACTAGATTACTAGATGAGGGGATTTCTGTGGATATAGTATGCCTAGATTTTGACAAATGATAAAGTATTTCTTACTGTTCTTGTGGGGAAGATGGAGAGATATGAATTAGTTGATAATATAATCAGAAGGATCCAGAACTCATTAGATGGCCAGACTTAAAAAGAATAATTGTTATTGGTTCAATATCAACATGGCAGGAAGTTTCCAGTACTTTGTTCTAAGCATTTGTGCTTGACCCTAGGCTGTTAAACATTTTTTTTCAATGACTTGGATAAGATATTAAATGCATATCAAATTTGCAGACAACATAAAGCTGGGAGAAATAGTTAACACACTGGATGGCAAAATCAGGATCCAAAAGGATTTTCATAGACTAAGGCATTGGATTGAACCTAAAAAGATGAAATTCAATGATGATAAATGCATAGTCTTTTACTTAGGTACAAAAAAAGTCAACCTTTCAAGTATATAACGAAGGAGGCATAGATAGATAGCAGTTGTTCTGAAAAAGATCTAGGGGGCTTTCTAGTGCTTCTTAAAATGTGGATTGCAACCCCATATGGGGTCACAAAAAATTTGGCAATAGTATAAGGTTTCTGAAAGTGCAACGATCAGAAACTAATTCAAAATCAAATGTGTAATGAATCCAAGGTGTTTCTGGCAGCACTTGCCTATGTTACATCATACAACATCACTGTAGCCTTGGTTCTGAAGACACAGCATGCGAAGTTTTCACTGCGTATACTGTCACGCCACGCACCACCAACAAACACTGCCAAAATGCCAAAAGGGGTCATGAGCGGAAAAAGTTTAAGAAGCCTTGTACAAGACCATAATTTCAATATAAATAAGCAATGTGATATGGCAGCCAGTGCAATCTTGAACTGAATTAAATGGGTCATAGCTTCCAGGGATAGGGAGGTGATACTCCCACTATACTCTGCCATCATCAGATCTCGGCAGCAATAGCGTGTTTAGTGTGGGTACAATGATTTAAGAGGGACATTGATAAGTTTGAATTCATGACGTATGAGGATGAGTTGAAGGAACTGGTCATTTTTACTCTGGAGAAGAGAAGAGTTGAAAGGGACATGATAACTGTCTTCAAATAATGTAGGAACTGTTATGTGGAAGGGGGTTTGATTTGTTCTATTTGGTCCTAAAGAGCAAAACTAGGAACAACCAGCGGAGATTGCAAAGAGGCTATTTCACGCTTGATTTCAGGAAAAGCCTACTAACAACTCTGAGAGCTCTCTGAGAGTGAAATGGCCAAATTGAAGTGGTCGGTTCGGCCTTCTTGGAGGGTTTCAAGTAGAGGCTGGGTGATCACTCATCAAGAATGTGAGGTATGTAATAGTGAGGATTCCTTTTATGAATGAGGTGGACTAGATGGGAACTGAGGTCCTTTCCAAATCTCAAATTCTATCGTTCTGTGAAGTAAAGGCAGAAACCATAAACAGCATTAAAACTACTGCCTTTATTCTACCAGACCAATATCTAGATTTTTTAAAAGCCCTCTTTCCTCCAGTCATATTTTTTTCTTTTCCTTCTTTACTCATCTGATCTTTCTTCTTTTCCCCCTCTTTTTTATATCGTAGAATTCCAGTCAGCTTTCATCCTTCCTCTCACTGTAACTTCCCAGGCTAATTAACACGGCATAGGTCAAGAAAAAAGCCCCAAACCCAGCTGTTAACCAAAGGGGGAAATTCAGTAGATAATACAATGAATATGTTTATCTTACCCTCTTTTGGGCCTAGTAACTGCTTTTTACTAATGTAATGAATGATAAACAGGCAGCTAGGTGGTACAGTGGGTAGAGTACTGAGCCTGGAATCAGGAAGACCTGAGTTCAAATCCAGCCTCAGACACTTACTAGTTGTGTGACTCTGGGCAAGTCATTTAACTCTGTTTGCCTCAGTTTCCTCACCTGTAAAATGGGTTAGAGAAGGAAATGGCAAACCATTCCAGTATCTTTGCTAAGAAAACTCCAAGCAAGGTCATGAAGAGTTGGATATTACTGAAAACAACTCAACAACAAGAAGAAATGAATATAAAAGAGAATATAACTTTCACAGCCCCTTTAAATATCATACTGCAAGTACACTCCTAACACAGTGATAGGGAAAAGCTAGTTAATGGTACAACATGAACAACTTATTTTGTCAGAAATTTCCAGAGGAGAAATTACGCTGTTGAGGTTTATGATGGAATAAAATAGTAAAATATATCTAGTATGTCATTAATATTTGAAAAGATCCATGACTTTATTAGTATGTGTAGTACTCCATCCACTCATGCAGATTGTAACCCTTCCATGCCTTAGTAGATGCTCTTTGTGTGTTGTTGTGGCCAAAATAATTCATTATTTGATGACCAACTATCTGGTGATAAGACTCCTCATGTTTAGCCTAGCCCTTGCAAAAACAGCCCTCGCGTGTATGGGAAGCTTTCCTTGGATTCTGCTAATTTAACCTTCCAAAACTCCGAGGTTTCCTCCACACCACAGTAATGGTCTGATTTAGTTGTCTGTATTTGTGTCTTATTTCCTTAGCAGACTGTAAACTCTATGAGGGCAAGAACACTGTCTTATTTAATTTTGCATGTACACGAGATCACAGTGGGCTCATGTTTGTTAAATGTTTAATGAATGAATGAGGCATCAGAGCAGAATTTTAGTGAAGGATGGTATTGTTCAAGTTTTTTAAAAAAGTATTCCCATTTGGGGGCTGAAATAATATAATATATTGTTTTTTATATACTGTCTTGTTATAACCTCAAGGAACTGTGCAAATATTATAAGATCACCTATACTTTTCAAACTTGGTTGCTACTTTATTTTTCCTATTTTATAAATAGAGCTACTATGGCCCAGAGAGATTAAGGGATATGTATTAAGTCAATTAGCATATCTATAGTAAAGCTGAAAGTATAACCTAGATTATTGTTGCATAAGTCAGTAGGATGACCAGAAGTGATACTACATGCTTTAGAAGCCCTAGCTAAAAGTCAGTCATACAAACCAAGGAGGAAGGCAGAGTTGTCAGGGTTTTTATTTCTTTCCTGGTTGTTACACTAGGGAGTAATGAAAGAAGGTATCTCAAAGCTAATTTGTAAGGAAAAAGCTGACTTGGCTTAGTATATAACCAGGTTTCTTTAGGATAGACTTTACAATTTCTTCCTATTGCCTGTAGATAAAGATTAGCAAGTTGCCATCCAAATGATCCTGGTTCTCTTAGGAAGAAACAGACACAGCACAGGGTGCTGTGAAAGTCTAGGGTGTAGGGGGCATCTAGGTGGCACAGTGGATAGAGCAGTGGCCCTGGAATCAAGAGGACCTGAATTCAAATCCGGCCTCAGACACACAACATTTAATAGCTGTGTGACCCTGGGCAAGTCACTTAACCCTATTACCTAGCCAAAAAAAAAAAGTCTAGGGTGTGGGGTAGGTGGAAAGGCAGCAAATAATGTTGACCTATCTCAGGCATGTGTCTATAACACATACTTTCCATCCCCCTACTTCACATCTGTGCATCTATTATTTTTCTGTCCTAATCTGTTTTCTAACCCACTGTGTTATATATTCTTACATGAGAATGTGCAGCACAGTTGCACTGAGTGCTGCTAAAAAGTTTTCTGTCAAATGCTTATGGCTTTGACTTAAAACACAGAGGCTGACCTTTTGAGACAGGGTAGACTGGAGAACCAATTGTTAAATTTTTGTTGTGAACATTACGCCTTGGAAATCAGCAAATACTACAGATCAGGGCTTGAGTTATTGTTTTGTTGATTGTCTAGACTTAAGAAAGGGGTGGAGAAAAGTGTGTCATGTGTACATTTTTTATTTTTGGAGAGCTGGTTTTTAACCATTGACCATCACACCCTTGCTTAGAGACTCCATACAGTCTCATGAGTTCATAGAACAGAGAGAACAGGGGTCATAGTTTTATATCTGGAAGGGACGTTAGAGATCATCTTGTTCAACCCCCTTGTGTAACAAGTAACGAAACAGGCCCAGAGAAATTAAATGACTTCTACGTGTTCAAACAGGCACTGAGCAGCAGAAGTTGGATTCAGAGCTGTTCCTCTGCCTCTAAATCCAGTGCTCATTCGACCACATACTATGTCACCTTTCTGTAAACTTCCATAGAGAACCTTTCCAGACGACAAGAGTTCTAAGTCTTTTAATAGGCAGATATGTGCCAAGTATGCATCTCTATCTCTGATAGAGATTAGGGTGTAAGATATGTTCAGGAAAGACTAGTACCTCTGGTGTGAGGGCTGCTGAGCCCTTTTCAGATCCCCTTTTCACCTTTAGTGTCCACTTGATCCACTCAACTCTCTCCTATGGTTCCAAGAATCTGTAGCATGTGCGGTGGCCATTCTCTGGTAAACTGTTTTAGCAGATGGGCTAAACCAGGTTGAGGGTACCTGAGGCGTCTCAAACCTATTGGTGAACGAGAGGGGTGTCTACCCCAAGCATGTGAAGATTTCCCCTGGGGGAATGGGGGAATAAGAACAGTTTGTTCCAATGGTCCCAAAGGCAGCTGAAGCAGGTGCTGTGGAGCACTTAGAACTTAGACATTAAAGATGCCAAAGTCATCCACTGCATCTCGAGCCATCACCAGTCACCTTGATTCTGTCCTGCCACTGGACTGTGATGACTCTGGAAGACAGAGTGAGGCTGATGACTTCGTGCAGCTCTGCCTCACTTAAATTCAATTTACACACAAATCAAAAGACATCACCCATACCATTTTACCTTTTTTACCTATCTCAAAGTCCTATGGCAACAGACAAGTGATGAAGCAGCAGGTATGGATACACTGGGAGTTGCAGTCACAACCTTGCCCACAGGCTGCCCAGGTCATATAGTCAGTCATCTTCTCACTGGAAGCAGCAGTGGGATTCAGCAGCCCCCTGGGTGTCTGAGCAGCCTTTTAAGGATCACACTCTGGTATGAGGAAAGGGCTAGAAAACATGCCCTAAAAATTTTCTACTTACCCAACCCTTGTCTTATTACCACAGCAGGTGAGGATCTCACCCTGTAGTCAAAACAAAAAAAATGTACAAAACTTCTGCAAAAATGATTCCACTCACCATCAGTGCATGGAATTAGTGCGCACTTATAGAAAACACAAAATCCAGTAGACCTGAAAGGTGAATAGCTCTTGTTGCAAGAGAACTCAGCAGGTATCACATCCAACTAGCAGCCCTGAGTGAAACAAGGCTGGCAAATGAAGGCCAGCTTATTGAATTTGGAGCTGGATACAAGATTTTCTGGAGTGGCCAGAGTGAAGGAGAATGCTGTGAAGCTGGTATAGTTTTTGTAATCAAAACTAATCTAGTCAATAAGATTGTGTGTCTATCAAAAGGAGTGAACAACAGACTCATGACAATGTGATTGACACTTGCAAGAAAATGCCATGCCACCATCATCAGTGCCTATGCTACCACCATGACAAACTCTGATGAGATCACAGAAAAATTTTGTGAAGACCTGGATACCCTTATCATCAAAGTGCCAAAAAAGGACAAGCTTATACTTCTGGGAGACTTTAATGCTGGAGTAGCGTCAGACTACCAGACATGGCAAGGGGTCCTTGGGAGGAATGGAGTTGGAAACAGCAACAGCAATGGTCATTTACTACTGAAGACTTGTGCATCTCATGACCTCATCACCACACTGTCTTCTGTTTACCAAAACACAATAAAACTTTGCAGATGCACCCTTGCAGCAAACACTGGCATTTAATAAACTGTGTGATTGTAAGGAGAAGAGACAGACAGGATGTGAGAGTAACAAAGGCAATGTGTGATGCAGAATTCTGGACTGATCATAGACTTATCCTCTCCAAGCTAAATATTCACATTCAACAAAAGTGGCATTCCCAAGGCAAAATGACTACCACAAGAATTAATGTCAACAGTTTAGAGTGCTTCTCTGAGCTGGCATAGTTTGTTGCTGAGTTGGAAGGAAAGTTGAGCCAACAGACAGCTGGCAACAGTGGAGCAAAAAAGGAGTGGGCAGCTTTCAGAGATTTGGTGTACAGCATTGCATTTGCTCATCTGGGTCATACCATTTGCAAATATTAAGACTGGTTTGATGAAAAAGATGGGGAAATTCAGAAGCTGCTAAATGAAAAATGAGAACTCCACAGGATTTACCAGCAGGATAGTTCATCCATCTCTAATGCAGCATTTAATTACATCAAAAGTATAAAGTATAGACGAAGCTTACAGAGATGCAGGATTCTTGGCTCAGTAAGAAGGCAGATGAAATTCAGTTTTATGCTGATAGTAACAATCCAAAGTGCTTTTATGATGCCCTGAAAGCCATTTATGGGCCAAAGACTTATGGTGTGTCTCAACTACTCAGTGCTGATGGAGCCACATTGATTAGTGATCAGGACATTATCCTAGGGAGATGGGCTAAACACTTCCAAAGTGTTTTCAACAGATCAGCATTAATCAACGCTGAAGTCATTGACCGTTTACCTCAGGTTGAAGTAAACTGAAGAAAAGGTTTTGAATGCCATCAGGCTCCTTTCATGTGGCAAAGCACACTGATTTTATTCTAACAGATTTACAAGGTGGCCGGGGAGGGGTCCATTGCTCATATAAAAGCTGATTGAAATTTTTTGGGTTATATGGCAAGAGGAGGTTATCCCTCAGGAGTTCAAGGATGCCTCCATTGCCAATCTCTATAAAGGTAAAGGAAATAGATTGTCCTGTGATAATCTTGCTGGCAAGATTCTTACCAGAGTCCTCCTTAGCAGGCTGGTCCTTCACCTGGAAGATGGTCATCTACCTGAGAGCCAGTATGGCTTCAGAAAGAGCTGAGTAACAGTTGATATGGTGTTTGCTGCCCAACAACTCCAGGAGAAATGCCAAGAGCAGAACAAAAGGTCTGTACACAACATCTGTAGATCTGACCAAGGTCTTTGATACAGTCAGTCATGAGGGCTTAAGGAAAATTATGTCAAAATTTGGTTGCCCAGAGAAGCTCATCAGTATTGTATGTCAATTTCATGACAGCATGCTTGAAAGGGCTCTGGATAGTGGATAATGTTCCCGTGCTTTCCCAGTCACCAGTGGAGTGAAACAAAGCTGTGTGCTTGCTCCCACGCTTTTTTAGCATGATGTTTTTGGTCATGTCAAATGCCTTCAATGAGGACAAACATGGCATCAAAGTCAGCTACCGCACTAACGGTAAATTCTTCAACTTCAAAAGTTGACCAAAGTGACCAAAGTGAAGGGAGTGTTGGTGCATAATTTTTTTGTTTGCAGATGATTGTGCATTCAATGCAGCCCCTGAAGCTGAGATACAACAAAGCATGGATCATTTCTTTGCTGCTTGTGCTAATTTTGGCCTAACAATTAACATCAAGAAAACTCAGGTGCTCCATCAGCTGCTGCTACAATATCCATATGTGGAAACATGAATGCTATGGATAAGTTCACCTACCTTGGCAGTATACTTGCCAGGGATGTACACATTGATAGTGAGGTTGATGCACATATTGCCAGAGTGTTAACTGTGGGAGAGAAGAGGTATTAGACTGACTACCAAACTGAAGTTCTACAGAGCTGTTGTGCTGACCTCATTATTGTATGTATGCCTGTGAAACCTGAACAGTATACCAGCACCACACCAGGAAACTCAATCACTTCCATTTGAATTGCTTTAGGGAGATTCTGAAGATCGCCTGGCAGGGTAAGACACCAGCCACTGAGGTCCTTTCTCGAACTAAACAGCCACGCATTCCAACTCTATTGCAGAGAGCACAACTCTGATGGGCTGGCCGTGTTGTTTGAATGCCAAACATATGCTTGCCTAAAAGATTGTTTTGTGGAGAGCTCACATAGGGCAAGTGCTCATATGGTGGTCAGAAGAAGAGAAACAAAGACACTCTCAAGGTCTCTCTTAAGAACTTTGGAATTGATTGTGTGGACATGGGAGACACTGCCACCGGACTGCCCCGTATGGTATGCCCACATCAGAGAAGGTGCTGTGTTTTATGAGCAAAGCAGAATTGAAGTAGCTCAAAAGAAACGTGAGATGCACAGATTTAGAGAATCTACCTCAAATGTTTACATGGACTATTTGTGCCTGACCTGTGGTAGAGCACTCCTGGCTCATATTGGTCTGATCAGCCACAGTCTGATTATAACCTAACTCTAACATAGTGATGTCATTTTGGTCCCCTTAGAGAATGAAGGACAACCACCACCAACTAATCCCTCACCCTTCTCATAAACTCCAGGCCTACATGTCCAACATTTCCTCTTTGGTTTCCTCTCTATCACCTTAAATTCAACACATCTAAAACAAGATGTGTTTTAGAAGAAAGAAAATTGGACTGGTAGTTAGAAGACCTGAATTCTAGTTCTGCCACCTATTTGTGACTATGAAAAAAACATTTCATCTTCCCCCTATGTACTCTGATAAGGAAACTGAGGCAAAGAGGGTTAAATGACTTGCCTAGGGTCACACAGCTAGTGTCTGAGGCTAGATTTGAACTCGCAAAGATGAGTCTTCCTGACTTCAGGCCCAGGACTCTATCCACTGTGCCACCTCTGCCTATTGGCTTCCTTCAATTCACAGCTAAAATCCCATCTATAAGAAGTCTCCCCTGATGGCTAAGAATTGGAAATTGAGGGGATGCTCTTCAATTGGCAAATGGCTGAACAAGTTGTGCTAGGTGATTGTAATGGAATATTGTTGTGCTGTAAGAAATGACAAGCAAGATGATTTCAGAAAAACCTGGAAAGACTTACATGAACTAATGCAGAGTGAACAGAAGCAGAACATTGTACACACAGTAATAGCAATATTGTACCGTGAATAGCTGTGAGTAACTTATCTATTCTCTGCAATAAAATGATCCAAGATAATCCCAAAGGACTCATGATAAAAAAAAATGCTATCTGCCTCCAGCAAAAGAACTGATGTCATCTGAATACAGATAGACCAAAACATACTAATTCTCTCTCTCTGTGTCTCTGTCTCTCTCTTTCTCTGTCTCTCTTTCCTTTTCTCTTTCTTTCCTTTCTTGCTTTGTTTTACTTTCTGTTTCTTTCTTCGAGTTTTCTTGGGCAAAATGACATGCAGAAAGTTTTATATAATTGCACATGTATAAACTGTATCAGATTGCTTACCATCTTGAGGAGGGGCAGGGGAGGGAGGGAGGGAAGGAATTTGAAACTCAAAGCTTAAAAATAACAACAAATGTTTAAAAATATTTTTATACATAATTATGGAAAAAGAAAGTGCTATTTTTTAAAAAGAAAAATGTAAGTCAATAAACATTTATTAAATACTGATTTTAAAAAGTCTTCCCTGATCTCCCTTAACATTAGTACTTTCCTTCTGTTGATTATGGGCAACTATTCTGTACATATTTTGTTTATACATAGTTGTTTTCATGTTGTCTCCATTGAACTATAAGCTCCTCGAGAGTAGGGACTGTCTTTTGCTTTTCTTTGAATCCCTCACCATGCAGTGCTTAGTACAAAATAAGCACTTAATAAATGCTTATTGACTGGCTGACTGATCTGTAAAATGAGAAATTTGGACTAATTTCTAAAGCTCCTTTTAGCTACAAAATTCTATGTTTTATCCACTTTTCCAGAAAATCATCTCCTCTTAACTTTCCTTTTGCCATCAATGATATCATAACTATCCAAGTCACTTGAAATTTCAAGTTCCCTTCTGGTTCCAATGTCATTTTTGATTCCACCCTCTTGTTTATTCTCATATCTTATAAGTCACCAAGTACTGTTGATTTTTAACTTTGAAATGTCATTCAGATCTATGCCTTTCATTTTATGGGGGCAGCTTGGTGTATAGTGGGCAGACTCTGGATTTAGAGTCAGAGTACTTGGGTTCGTGCCTAGTCTTTCCATTTACTTTCTATGCGACTTTGGGCCCCTCTTGTGACTTTAGTTTCCTCATCTGTACAATTAGTGTTGAACCAGATGATCCATAAAGTCCCTCCCAGCTCTAAATCTTTGATCCTGCTCCTATTGCCAACTCCCCAGATCAGTTTATCATTTAAACACACTTGGATTATTCCAAACCTCCTAGCTGGCTCTTTAACCCCCAGCTTCTCTCCATTATGCACCCAGATTAATCTTCTAACATATCTTTCATTAGATAATTCAGACTTTTTAAATAGCTCCTTATTAACTATAAGATTAAGTCAAAACTTCTCAGCAGTCATCCAGTTTCTCACAATATTTCCTGAACCTTTTTCTAAACTCATCTTTCATAAATGTCAAGGGTTTTGCAGATATTTACTAAGCTGTTCAAGGAATGATGAAGCTCCTTTCTTCAAGAAGTGGATAATCTAGTTGTGATGAGCAAGATATCATTGAAACAATGGCAAATGGTGGGGACTTTTGGATAAAATAGCACTGTGAAAGGTTGTAGAGGAGCCCAGTTGTATCACACAACCCCAAGTGAATATCTGAAAAGAATCAGATAGAGGACTGAACAAAAAAATAGAATAAAAACAGAAGTCAGGTCCTCCATTCAGCAGAGAACTGCACAAAAATGGAGCCAGAAAGCCAGTAGAAGCTAGCAGGGAAGCCAATGTAACCTCCATTAAATGGGCATTAGCAATTCTGAACAAGGACACTGTGTGTAAGGGGGGGAAGGGTCCTAAGTTAGTGGGAGCTCCAATAACTGGGGTTTCAACAATGATAATAATAACAGCTACTATTGCTATAACCACTTAAAGTTTACAAGATGCTTTACATATGTTATCTCATTTAATCCTCACAACAACCCTGGGAACGTAGGTGATATTATTATCCCCATTTGACAGATCAGAAGACCAAGGCTGAGTGAGATGATTTGCCCAGGGTCAAATAGGAAGTGTATGGGGCAAGATTTTAGCTAAGGTTTTCCTGACTACAAGCTCAGTACTCATCCTCTTCAATCTAGTTTCCTCAGATGTCAGCTCTGGCTTGTCAAAACAGAAAGAGAGGATAGAACTTGACCCCACATATCACTATGTAGGGAGATGGGTATGCTGCGTGCTTCTCCATACACTGGGAACCGCATCAGGAAATAGGGCCATCTTTGAGATACAGTAGCCTTGCTTATAGCTCATAGATTTTCAATGGAATTTAAACTGGGTGAGTTCCCAGACCATTGAAATATGTTTTTCCACAACTCTTGGATAAATTGCTTATCCTTTCATGATATGTGGCATGATACAAGGCCATATTACAGTATCTCCATTTGGAAATTTCTGTAATCAAACTATAATTTGACTTATCAATATATTTATCAAAGTTCATCATTCACTCAATGAGGACAATACTTCTAAATCCACTAAAAGTAAAAAAATCCATCACCTCCCTCCAATTTGGAGGGTTGATATTTTACTGTCTGATGAAGATGCTCAGATCTAGTAAGCTCACCTGGATTTCTCCTGACAACAGTTTTGATACTGCCTTCAGTGGAAAAAGGAGGTTCAATAATGCCATTAGTAAAAATTACCTTTTCTCAAACAATCTAATCTTTGCATTGATTTGCCTATGACAAATAATTTTTGTAATCCGTTTCATTATTAGTTTGAATGATCTTTGAAACATTTGATTTTCCCACACCAACTACTATATCTACAAGTCTCTGAAACGTGCTTTTTGTAACTTTTAAACATTTTTGAAGTAATAGCCATTTTTAAAAATCATAGAATTTAAAACACAGTAAAAGAAAGCAATAAACTTGTCACTCAACTGACAGAGAACTAATCTTGGGTGAAAGTTCAGTCTGGTTTTATCTAGTGAAGGGTTATACTTTTGTGTTATCTTAGTTTCGATAGAAGCACACACACACATACACACACACACACACACACACACACACACACACACACACACACACACACACATGACCATTGCTATTACAAACTGAAACCATGTCAGAATGCTGGCTTGTCCTAAGTAATTTTCACATACCATAGACAAATACATTTGAGCAGTTATAAGAGGCTAAATAATGATAAAGTGCTTACATTCTAAAGGAATAGAGAAGAGTATGTCCCTTTAGAAATCCACTGCCTTCAAAGTCACAGGTGTTAAAAACACACACAAATATAGAGCCTGGTATTGTTTTGTTTGGTTGATTTTAAGAAAGTAAAGGAAAGGGAATACACTAGTGAAGAAAGAGGAAGAACTTACTAGTTAACATAACTAGGGTATATGAAAAGAAAACATAAACATGGAGAAAGGGGTGAGGAGATTGGCTATCTCATGAACTTTAATCTGAACTGGACAAGGAATTGAATACATCCACATGCAAAATTTGTCATAGAAATATCTTATACTCAACAGGGAAACAGGTGGGGACAGGGAGAGGGAGAGCAGGGTTTAAGATGGAGGGCAGAGGAGGGAACAGTCATTAGTAAAACAAATTTCAACTTTGGAACATGGTTCAGAGGCCTGGATTTGGTGAAGAAAGGAGGGACAATGGAATAGGAACAGATAATTTCAATTATAGATTAGTGGTGATAATCAGATGAAAAAGTACAAGAAAATATGGTGGCTGAAAATACACAACTAACTATCATAACCCTGAATGGTCTGAACTCATCCATAAAATGGAGGACTGTAATGAAGTGGATTTTAAAGCAGGATGAAACAATATATTGTGTACAAGGAACATACTTGAAACATAAAGGTTCACACAAAGTTAAAACAAGTTGAGGCAGAGTTTATAATGTTTCAGGAAAAAAATTAAAAAGCAGGCATCATGACATCAGAAAAAGCAATAATAAAAATTGGCATAGTTAAAAGAGGTAAGCAAAGATACTACATTATGCATTGTACATAATGAAACAATATCAATGCTTACTATATGCGTACTGAATGGCATAGCATCTAAATACTTAGGGGGAAAGTTAATTAAATTCTAGGGAGAAATAAATAACAAAACTACAGTAGTTGTGAACCTCAATGTGCCTCCTTTCACACCTATACAAATCTAAAAAAAAAGATAAATAGGAAAATAAATCTCAATAGAATTTTAGAAAAGATCTCTGGTAATTACTGAATAGAAACAGAAAGAAATTTGCATGTCTCTCAGAATTTACTAGGGTATAAAAACCTTATAAACAAATGAATAAAAGCAGAAATAATATGTTCTTTACTAATCACAACACAATAAATATTATAATTGATAAAAGACCTGTGAAGAAATGATTTAAACTTAAGTGGAGACTAAATAATTGAAGCCTAAGTAATATATGGACCAAAGAACAAATCAGAGAAACAATAGATTACTTCATTGACAAAACTGATGATGTATCAAACCTTTCGGTAAGTAGCCAAAATGGTCCGTAGGGGAAAATTTATATCTCTAAATACTTTCATCAGCAAAAGACAGAGACCAGATTAGTGAATCAGAAATGCAACTTAAAAAATACACTAGAAAATGACAAATTTTAAAAACCAACCAAACACTCAAAAATGAAAATTATGCAAAACAATAAATTTTTTAAAAATGGAAACAAAAACATTGAATTAATAAACATAACTAAACTGTTCTTAAGCTAATAAGATAAACTCTTAGCTAATATGATTTTTTAAATAGAGAAAAACAAATTCCCAAAATCAAAAATGAAAAGCAGAGAATTCACAACAAAAGAGAAGAAATAAAGAAAATTAATAGAAACTATTTTACCCAGTTATATGCAAACACAAGTGAAATAGATAAAAGATTTCAAAAATATAAAGTACCCAGATTAGCAGAACAAGAAATTGAAATTTTAAACAATACAGTTTCAGGAAAAGCAATTAACTAAATATAAAGTATATAAATAAAGTAACTCCCACAGGGAAAAAAAAATCCCAGGGCCATTTGAATTTAAAAGTGAATTCTATCAAACATTCAAAGAAAAATTCATTCTGATATTACATAAATTGTTTGCAAAAATAAGGAAAGAAGAAATTTCTTTGAGATAATTATGATCCTAACACTTAAAAGAAGCAAAAGAGAAAACAGAACAAAAAAACTACAGATAATTATCTGTAATGAATAAAATGCAAACATATTGAATAAAATATTAGTGAAGAGGCTACAAAAATCTATTTAAAAGATTGTATATTGTTAATGGGTTAGGAGTATACTAGAAATGCAGGGATGGTTCAACATTAGGGAAATTACAAATATCATAGGCCATATTAATAGCAAAAACAGTAACAATCACCTGATTATATTAAGACATGATGGAAAAACTTTTGATAAAACATGGCATCTCTTTATGTTAAAAAAAATAAAAAAGAATTGGAGTAAATGGATATTTTCTTTATATGATAAATAGCATCTTTCTAAAACAAAGAACCAGCATTTTCTGTAATGAAAAAAATGGTAAAGGTCTTTCAAATAAAATTTAGTGTAAAGCAAGGATATCCATTGTCACCATTTTTATTTGGTTAAGTTCTAGATATAACAATAAGGAAAACAAATTGACAGAATAAGCCTATGAGAAGATAAAACAAAATTATCACTTTTCTGCAGATGATAGTTGATCTTCTTGGAGTGCACTAGTGGTTAAACTAAAAATTTAATTGAAACAATAACTTCAGCAAAATATCAGGTTAAAAAATAAACCTACAAAAATCATTAGCCTTTCTGAATATGACCAATGAAAATTATCAGGAAGAGACTATGAGAATACGAAGTTTCTCTCAAAATTACTACAGAATATAAAAAATATCTAATAGTCTACCTACATAGACACACACACACACACACACACACACACACACACAGGAATTATGTGAATACAAATACAAAACACTCTACAAAAACAAAAACAGATTTAAATAATTAGATAGTTAATTGCTCATGGTTGGGCCATGCCAAGCTAATAAAAATGTCAATTCCATAGAAATGAACAAATAGATGCAGTGTAGTATCAAGCAAACTATAAAAAGGTACTTTATTGAACTAGAAAACATGATAATGAAAGTTATCTGGAAGAACAAAAGGTCAAGAATCTCAGAGGAAAAAGTGGGGGGGAAAGCTGTGAGGAAGGGGACCTAGCAGTGCTTGATCTCAAACTATAATACAAAGCAATGATCATCAAAACTATTTTGTAATCATTTAAGAAAAAGACAAATTGATCAGTGGAACAGATTAAGTACAGAAGACCCAGAATCAAACATAGTAGCATTGTCTTTGATATTTCCTAGGAATTTCATAAATGTAATAGTCCATTTATTGCTATACTTTTTATGCTGGAGTAAGGAATCACCATCCACAAAAACTGCTAGAAAAATTGGAAAACAGCCCTTCAGAAATTAATTTTAGACCAACGTCTCATACCAAATATCACAATAAGCTCCAAGTGGATACATGACCTAACTATAAAAGGTCATATCATAAGCAAATTAGAGGAGCATAGAGGGACACAATTTTCACAACTATGAGTACTTGTTTAAGCAAAAGATAGGGAGAATCACAGAAAATAAAATGGATAACTTCAATTATACAAAATTGAAAAATGCAGAAACAAAATCAACGCCATTGAAATTAGAAGAAAAGTGATTAACTGAGAAAAAAAATTTGTGATAAATTTCTCTGATCAAAGGTCTTAATATCCATATAAAAACAAAAGCCACTCCTCAATAGCCAAATGGTCAAAGAATATGAACAGAAATTATAAATGGATTAAGCTATCAAGAACCATACGAAAATATGCTCCATATCACTAATAATAAGAGAAACACAAAATAACTCTGAAGTCATGAAAACTAACACACTGCTGGTGGAGCTGTGAATTGATTCAACATTCTGGAAAGGAATTTGGAATGATACCCCAAAAGTCACTAAACTGTGCATACCCTTTTACCAAGCAATATCACTACTAGGCATATAGCCCAAAGAGATCAAAGAAAGAAGATAAAGGACCCATATGTACAAAAACTTTTATACCAGCACCTTTCATTGTAGCAAAGAAATAGAAATAAAAGAAGTGTCCATCAATTGGGGAATGTATAAACCAAATATGCCTTATGGATGTAATGATATATTATTACACTATAAGAAATCATTAAAGGAACAGATTCAGAGAAACCTAGTAGGCCTTGTAAGAACTGGTACAGGGTGGGGCAAGCAGAATTAGTAAAACAATTAATATATATTATAAAATTGTTAAGGAAAACAATTGTGAACTCTACTTTAGAACTCTAATCAATGCAATGAACAGTGATTATTAATCATGCTTCTTACCCTTTGGCAGAAAGGTGATAGATTACAAAAGTGGAGTTAGTTATACATGTACAAATACAGTCAATGTGTGTGGATTTGTTTTCTTTGATTATACTTATTTGTTATAAGGGAAGGCTTTGGGGTTAAGGAAAGAGTTACGGGGGACGATTTGGGGAGGTAGTGGTAGGGATTACCACCTTTCCCCATAAAAATCATGGCAGTAAAATTCTGAAAATGAATTAGAGGAGAAGACAAAGACATTCAGAAGGGGATACAAGCTATCAAGGCAGTGTTGGAAATATCTATATGCTTTTTTAAAGCATTAAACACTTAGTAGCTATGTGACCCTTGACAAATCATTTAACCTCTATGTGCCTTAGGTAACTCGCTAGTATTTACTATTTTATATGTGGTTACAGTTGCAATCTGCATTAGTGGAAGGAGTTCCCCATGCTGCTTAAATTACAGGTCCTTCATTATTTTTTTTTGTGTGTGTGTGTATGGAGATTGAGATTTTTTTCACTGGTACAGTGCTTTTCACAGTACCAAAGCAATCAGGCTTTGTTGCTAAACCAAAATAAAACAGAAATACTGCTAAATGAGTGAAGAACAATCACAGAATTTGAGTTGGAAGGGACCTCAGAGACTTTCTAGTCTAAACCATACATGAAAGAATCTTTACTATAACATAACCAACAAATAGATGAATGGTTTCTGCTTGAAGACCTCCAAAGAAGGGGAGCCCATCATCTCTCCAGATGGGTCATTCCATTTTGGGACAACTGTTATTAAGCCCAAATTGGTCTCTTTGTTTCTGGTTCTGCCCTCTGTGGCCAAACAGAACAAATCTGATTTTCCCTTACGTGACATTAATATATCCAGGGCCATACTCTGACGCAGATTTCATGAATCCAAAGCTGGTCTTGGAGTCTTGTAAATAGCTATTAGTAACTCAGGACCACAGGAAAGAGATGTGAACAAATGGCACCTTAGGTTACATGATAATGTACAAAGCTTTCTTCCTTTGCTTAGGTATGTATACGGACCATACAAATCAAAAAGTCATAAAAATTGTAGCCATTACCAATGGTCAGAATTTAGCCTACTAATAATGAACCATCAAGGAAAATACTTGGGCAGAAAGGTTTTTGAGGAAATATAATCAAAACAGTGGCTCTGTGTGTGTGTGTGTGTATGTGCGCATGTGTGTGTGTGCGTGCACACACATGCGCACCAGTATGTGAATGAAACAATTGTTTTCAACATGCTTACTCCTGTGAGAATCATAAAATGAAAGGGAAAGGAATAATCTAGAGAATCATCCAGTCCATCTCTATTGCCTTTAGGTTAAGATAAACCTGAATCATCCCTAACAGATGCACATATATACTATTGTTCAAGGGATTTTACAGACTTTTGGTAACCCATAACCCAATAATCCAACATTTATTTAAATTTCAAAGTTCTTTTTAGTTATCTTTAGAAAAGCCTTGGTGCCTGGTTCTTACACACATACACACACATACACACACACACACACACACTCATTTTTTTTTTATCATTATTGCATTACCTTCCTTTTTTTGATAGCATGCTAGGCAGTGCATACTTATATCACACAAAGAGATAGAGTTCCAAGTTAGCCATGCAAAAAAAATTTAAAAATAACAAATAGCAGCTCCTTGAGTCTTACCTGAATTGGAAATTAAAGTAGGTGAGAAAGTAAGCAGATTAAATGGTAAAATGGGAGAAAGAAGAGCTGGATCTCCTTACTGAAGGACATATACTGGTCCCCTGACCAACTTGAAGCCAATTGTGACTTGATTTGGAACTGGGAAAATGGAGGAGCTATGTATTGATAGAAGTCACATTGGCACAGAATTCAGGAAGACTCCCTCAGATAGCATACATGATGTTCACACCTGCTACACACATAGCTCTGAGCTAAAACTGAGCTCTAGCTGCAATTTCTTACTTCTTCAGCCCCCTCCTTATAGTGTGTCTACTCAAAAATGACAATGGAATTTTGGGACACAGGAACATGACCTGTTGGGAAGAAGCCCTGAAAACCTGAAGAGGATTTTCTGTAAGTTTTCATTTTCAAGTTTGCTATTTGAAATTCAAGTTCTACTACCTTGGCAAAATTACTTATTCTGTCCAGACCTCAATTTGATCATCTATAAAATGAGGGGATTGGGCTCAATGATCTTCTAGCTATGAAATTCCATTTCTTATATAATTAAACAGCTTTAAATTAAACTTCAGAGTTATAAAATGTGTTTATCTTTCTTTGGGGGTTTCTCCTTCACATGGGTTTGTTATACAAAAAAAGTAACACACCAGAAAATTTTAGAAAGGTCCCAAAGTCTGCGCTTTATATGGACCAAATATTATTATTGTTATCTTATCCAGCTGTCAAGACCCAATAGAAGTTCTAATTCCTCCATGAAGCCTTCCCCATTTAAGCTTAAATTGATTTTTCTTTCCTATGAAAATTCCTGTACTACACTCCATGATTCTGCTACTCATCTTGGCAATTTAATTATAAAATCTTGTACCATTATAAAAATGTTTTGTCTGAGTATGCCTTTTCATCTTAATTAGATTGGACATTCCTTGAGGGAAAGAAATGTATCTTATATAGTACTACTCTTTTATAGTTCCTGTGCCATCTAATTGTGTTATGCTCTATTTCAGTAGGTAGTTAATTATATCCTCAATAAATATCTGTTGAATGAGTGACTAGAAAATGGAAGGCACATAAACTCAATATATTATTTACATCTCAGAAAATGGAAGATGAACAGTAGAATCTGTCACAGAATCTTAAGGTAAAGAGGCACCTTAGGAGTCATCTAGTCCTACCAAATGCAGGAATGTTCTCTATAACATCTCTGACAAATGCTTATTTAACTCAGAGGTTCCAAAACTTATTTGGCCTACTGCCTCCTTTAAAAACAAAAATTACTCAGCACCCCTCCCCAGAAATCCTCTTTCTTTAACCCTTTAATGTTTTTTTAAAATTTGCATCATTTCAAAAAAATAAAATATTTTTAAATGATGCATCTTAAATTTAATAATTTATTGTAAATTTGTGGGTTTTTTCCTGCACTGAAATTTTGATGACACAATCTTGCATTGTGCAACTATACAGTATCATATTGTCAACAAGTCACTACCCACACATATTCCTGCCAATGAATACTGGACTTCCCAACAATGTGCAACATGCTTGCCTGCCAACACTTGCTTGTTAAGACCTGTCTGGGGGCAGCTAGGTGGTACAGTGGATAGAGCACTGGCCCTAGAATTAGGAGGACCTGAGTTCAAATTTGGCCTCAGATACTTAACACTTACTAGCTTTGTGACCCTGGGCAAGTCACTTAACCCCATCGCCTAGGCACCCCCCCCCAAAAAAAAAACCAGACCTGTCTGTAGACTTCACCACAGATGGGTTATAACTTGCATTTTGTGGGTTTATTTGGAAGATAATGTAATCACTATGACTTTAACTCTGCTACACAATAGATGAAACATGTACAAACAGTTTTTTCAAAATTTTCTCTTCTTTTCTTATGCTTCCACTGCCTGTTATTTTTATTCAATGTTCCCCAGTTGTGCCCAAGGCTACTACTGTCCCCCTGGATCATTCCAATGTCCCCCAAGGGGTGGTATCACCCACTTTGGAAACCTATGAATTAACTACTTATTGGATACTTCCAGTGATAGGGAAATCACTACTTTATAAGATACTCCATTCCATTTTTGAACCCCTTGGTCAGGATGTTATTTTTTTATGCTGAGTCTGTTGGTTACAACTAATTCTGCCTCCGGAGCTATACACAATAAGTATAACTCTTTTTCTATATTATTGTCCTTTGTATATAAGAAGACGATTATTCAACTAAAATATGAATCATCTACTGTATTCAGAGCATTGTGCCAGTCTCAGAGAAACATGATGTTTAGATAAGATATGATCTCTGGCCTCATGGAGCTTATAGGCCACTATCACATCTCTCCATCTACTTTTCTTCAGGCTAACCATCTCCATTTCCTTCCATTGTTCCTCACACAGCATAGTTTCCTGCAACATCACATCCTGGTTATTTTCCTCTGTATGTGTTTCAGTTTATCAATGACCCCAAAACTGTACTGCTCACAGATGAACACAACTGAATTGTGGTCTCACTGGTACCTAATACAGTGAGATTTGCCTCCTTTATTCTGAAGATTATATGTTATTTATTAAGATAGGATTAATTTTTTGGCAGCCACCTCAGCACTACTGACTTACATTGGACTTACAGTCAATATAGACTCCTAAGTACTTTTTTTTCACATAAAGTTAATCCATTTCTCCCTATTCAATAAGTATGCATTGACTTTTTGAACCTAATTGCACAAACTCTACATTTATTCCTAATTTCATCTTGTCAAATTTAAGCCATGATTAAAGCCTGTTGAGATTATGTTAGATATTGACTGATTCTGTCATCTAATATAGTAGTTCCAGTCCTATTAGTTTTATTTTATCTATATTATCCACATACCTCTATGTTTCCATCAAAGTCTTTGATAAAAACTTTGAATCTGACAAGTCTGAGGACTGAGCCCTGTAGTACTCACCCAAAACTGACATAAAATACATTGCAAAAACACTCTTTGGATATGGTCATCCAACCAGCCATGATTCTACCTAATTCTATTCATTATATTTACTATATTATCATCTATGTTTCAAAATATTGTCCTTAAGGATATCATGTTTTTGTCAAACACCTAGCTAAAACCTAGACATAATATGTCAACAGCATTTCCCTGATTTACTATCATAATAACTTAAATAAAAAAGAAAATGTAGTTAATTTAGAATGGCTTATTCTTTACGAATCCATGCTGGTTTATAGGGAGTGTCGTTTCTTTTTCTAAATGTTCACAAAGTATTCATTTAATACTACATTTAAAATTTTGCTTGGGGTTGGGGGGTGAATGTCAAGTTCACCAGTCAAAAATTTTCAGAACCTACCTTCCACTTTTATTTGAAAACTAGACAATATTTTGCTGACTCTAATTTTGATACTTCTCCTGGTCTTGATTATTTCTCAAAGATTAGGATCACAGATCTAGAACCGAAAAGGATCTCAGTCCATCTAGTCCAACCTTCTCATTTTACATATGAAGAAACTGAGGCCAGGGAGGTTAAGTTGCCCAAAGTCACACAGGCAGCTTACTAACAACTGTTCAAGAATCTTATTTACAAACAGTTTTATCATTCTCTTTCCACCAAAATGTTATTTTTTTAGTTTCAAGATCACTGGGGAACTCCCTTATAGATAAATATGTCTCCGTTATCATAATTCATGATGTATTGTAGGAATGTATGCTTTCAATACTGAGTGCAGATTAATTTCTCTTCTAGAAAAGAAAGCAAAGGAGCTTGAAGAATGTCTCTCCATACTTCCAGTTATCATGAAGAATGAAGTATTCTTGTTAAAGAATAGTAGAAGGATTTTAAGGAAGCAGGAGGAGGAGGAGGAAAGGAAGAAAAAGAAGAGGAGAAGGAGGAGAAGAGGAAGAGGAAGAAGAAGAAGAAGAAGAGGAAGAAGAAGAAGAAGAAGAAGATGATGATGATGATGATGATGATGATGATGATGATACGGAGAGGATGAGTGATGTCACTTTGGCCCTCATTGGTTGGCCAACAGTAAGTTCCAAGCCAAGCTTCACTTGGTCATTGTTTGGGCCCTGATTGGCTCAGAGTGAATGAAAAAACCAATTGTTTCTATTTTGGTTAGAAACTCTGAGGGTCTTCTCTTCCCAGACTGATTTTTTTAAACCAGGTAATAGAGGCCATTCTCTGCCTCATTTCTTACCTAGCCTTAATCACTGAATGGGCTCAAACTAACACCTGTTAAAGACCTTAGCTTAAAAAGGCCAAGGTCTCCCACTGCAGCCAGTGCCATCACCAGTCCTCCTGATCTATATCTTGCCACTAGACCCAGATGACTCTGAAGAAGAAAGAGGCTGGTGACTTTGTACAGCCCTCCCTCACTTAAATTCAATTCACTTGCATGTCATGGCATCACCTACCTGATGTCATGGTTCTCTTCCAGAATGAAAAACAAACAACAACAATCCCTGACCCATGTTAAGAGATTAAAAAGTAGGAGAATGTGACACAGAGGAAAAAGAGATGAAGGAACACTGAACATTTGGAGTTAAGTAATATATTATGAGGTTCTTACTGGCAAGAGAAAAGTTGAACCCTCTTTGGAAGAAGTGACTGCTTACTGTTAGGCAATGATGACAGATCTACAAGAGCTTTCAGAGAACATCCAAAAAGGACTAGAAGAGAGACTAATTGTAGCAGTTGGTGACTCCTGTTAAGAGTACGAAGGCAGTTATCTGTTGACATGACACTAAGAATAAAGAGGTCTACAGCTTTCATGGAAAATGTATAGAACATAATAGTTGAGAACTTCTCAAGACTTGTTAAACTTCATGACTATTAGGCACTTTTGATGATTTACATGGGCAAAAATTATATTGCCAGAAGAAATCTAGAAGGCAGTGCTAAAGATAACAAAGTCTTGGGCAAAAAACTAAAAGCCTTAGGGACACAAGTGTTTTCATTGTTGCTGGTGACTGAAACTCTTGAAAGCATGAGTTTCAGAGAAGAAAAATTGATTTGGGAAGTGGATAGCCAATTAGGAAAATGGTATTTGAAAATAGGATTTCAATTGCTAAATCATGGTTCAAAATATAAGAATGATGAACTCTTTTGGCCAGGAGTACACATAATGAGTGTTGCTAAAAGTGCCTCATATAGAAAAGTGGCTTTAGAGCTGAGTCTTGAAAGAAACCAGGGGTTTTAAGAAGTGAAGGTGAGCAACTAGTACAAATGGAAAGTCATGGGTAGGGAACAGTAAGAAGACCAGTGTGTGTGTGTGGTGTATAAAGAGCTTGGAGGAGAGTACTGTGTAAAAAGGCAGGGAAGGTAGGATGAGCTCAGGGTGTAAAGGGTTTTAAATGCCAAGAAGAACTTACATGCAAGTTCCTTATATGTAGGAATTGTACATTTACCACAGAGCCTGGCATGTAGCAAGTGTTTAATAAATGATTGTTAATTAATTTGATCCTAGAAGTCTTCTACAAGAAACCTTACCCAGTTCTCCTTAATCTTAATGCCTTCCCTCTGAGATTATCTCCAGTTTAGGCTATGTGTGTCTTGTTTGCACATAGTTAATTGCATGTTGTCCCCGTCATTAGACTGTGAGTTCCTTAAGAGCAGGGACTATCTTTTGTCTTTCTTTGTATCCCAGACACTTGGCACAGTACCTGGTACATAGTAGGTGTTTAATAAATGTTTGTTGATTGATTAAAAGTAATATGGAACTACTGGAGTTTATTGAGTAGGCAAAACATCGTCAAATTTATGCTTTAGGAAAATCACTTTGGCATCTATGTTGAAGATGCAGTGGTAATAATAATTGCAATAGGCCATGCAAGAGGTGATGAGGGCCTGATCTGGGTGGGTGACTGTGTGAATGGAGATAATCAGATACAGATGGGAGCTGTTATGGAAGAAGAAATGTAAAGATTTGGCAATAGACTTAATATATGGGGTGTCTAAAAGTGAATAATTGAGAATGACACCTAAGATGTGAAAAACAAGTGAAAGGATGGTTTTTCTTTGACAGAAATAGGGAAGTTTGGAAGAGGGGTAGATTTGGGGAATAAAGTGGATAAGTTATTTTTTTTTAATTTGAGACACCTAAGGAACATTAAATTCAATATATCCAAAGGCAAGTTGGTGATATGGTTGGTAGTGGAGCTCTGGACTGAAATGAGGGATGGATTTATAGATCTGGGAGTCATCTACATAGAGGTGATAATTCAATCCACGGTAACTGATAGAGTCACTAAGAACTGACAAATTGTTGCTAAAAGAAAAAAAACCACACCCTAATTAAGCCTCAGAAAATACACAAAGACCTTGCAAAGGATGTCAGCTGGCAGTTATGTATTTCTCTACAGGAGGAACACAGAATTCTTAAACTTTGAAGACTAGGTAGAAGAACAGTAAAACAGCTGCTAATTATTGCTCTGAAGGAAAAAATGTTTGTCATGGGTAATACAATATAAAGTTGTTAAATTGTTTCAGTGGTGTCCAACTCTTTGTGACCCCTTTTGGTTTTTTGGGGTTTTCTTTTTTTTTGGCAAAGATACTAGAGTGGTTTGCCATTTCCTTCTTCAGCTCATTTTACAGATGAGGAAATTGAGGCAAACAGGGTTAAATGACTTGCCCAGGGTCACACAGCTAGTAAGTGCCTGAAGTCACATTTGAACTCAAGTCTTCCTTACCCCAGGCCCTGAGATCTATCCACTTGGCCACCTGGCTGCTCAAATATGACTGTCACAGTACAAAGACTGGATTACTAAATTACTAATTGCTGGGTTACTAAAGTTTGGGAAAAGGTCATTTTTAAGGATGAAACTTTCTTTTTCATTCAAAGCTATATCTAAACTATTCTCAGAAGTCTTAGTGAACTTATAACAACAGCTGGGCAGGCTAGCCTCTTGCCTCAAACTCCTGCTTCCCCTCCTGGCAGAAGGTAAAATCTCCCTTGGAGAAGAATGGCGGGGAGAAGATGCTAGAGTTGTCTATTCTTGACTCTCTGTAAGCCATACATTACACCCCTCACTATAAATATTTTGGGGATTTTTTTTTTTACTTTTAGTGGGCTTAGAAGTCTTCCCTATTGATAGAACGATACTATGCACTTTCTAACAGAGAAATAATGGGAGAAAACCAAACAAATTAGATAGATAGATAGATAGATAGATATAGATAGATATGTGTGTGTGTGTATTCACACATATGTGTGTGGTGTATGTGTATGATATAATAAATACATATATAATACACATACACATACATAATATAAATATATATGTATACATTCATATATGCACATATATACACACGTATATATATGTAACAGAGTGTTGAAGCATTCTCAGATCATCTAAGATGGAGTGACCAACTTGTGGGAGAATATATTCTATATAATCCTATCACATAGTGGGGAGTAGCTTCTTTTGATTAGCTGTGTAGCCAGAAAAGACCACGTCATTAAAATTGCCACCCTAGAACAGTATTTTTCTCTTTCCCTTGCCATCTAGAAAGGACAAAGGGTCCAAGTTCACCAAGCTTCTCCAAGAAGCTATGAATTGACTGTGACTCTGAGACAAGTTTGAGAGTAGGCTTTTGTTTTGGTTTGTTCTGTTTGTTCTTTTTAGTTCTAGGTGCAAGTGGTGGAATCCCCTTCTGTATCGTGGAATTCAAGCCATGGCAAGCTTGGAAGCAGGATTCCAGGCTACCCAGCAGGAAAGGTACAAGAAGCCGTGTGTGCGTGTGTATACACACACATATATGTATACATACACACATACACATATATGTGTGCATATACACATACATGTGTATGTACTATAAATGTGTGTGTATTTACATATCCACATGCATATGTATGCATATTTATATACAGCCAATGAGGGAATTTGTTTTACTTGGCTATGCTTATTTGTCACAAGGAATTTGTTGCTCTTTTCTTATTTTTTAACAGAGCAGAAATGGAAAGAAGAGAAAAATATATCCCTATTAATTTTTTTAAAAACAAAAACAAGTTGGTAGGCCTACAGGTATGGAATGTTGCATGCACTTTCAGATGAAATGTTACTTTTGTTTAATCGTTTTTCTTTATTATAAGAGCTTTCACTGGTTAGGAATAATCTGGAAATGTTTGTAATGTAAAAACAAAATTCATCAATAAAACTTTAAAAAGAAAGAAAAAATAGCTCCAGCCACCAAAAAGACTATATTTTCTGGATGGCAGTATTAGATCATGTAAACAAGCAAATATATACCCGAAAATATGAGAAAAAAAGAACATTTAACAAGGGTATAAGGAAAAACTTCCTGTAGGAGATAGCACATGAGCTGAGCCTTAAAGAAAATTAGTTATTGTAAGAGGCAGAGGTAAAGAGGAAGTGGGCTTGAGGGTGGGGGTGAGGGATGAGGGGGTAACTTACACAAAGGCATAGAAGCAGGAAGGAGATGGAAAAACTAAGTTTGAGGATCAGCCAATAGACTGTAGTATGTAGAATACTCAAAGGGGAGTGATATAAAATTACCCTGGAAAGGTAGAGGTGTCAAACTGTGAAGAGTTTTATATGGTAAACAAATTTTGTATTTTATTCTAGAGACAATGGGGAGCGCTGAAAACTCTTGAGTAGAGGATTAAGGTGGTCAGATTTGTGCTTTTGGAAGACCATAT
Organism: Phascolarctos cinereus; assembly: GCF_003287225.1. Taxonomy (NCBI): domain Eukaryota; kingdom Metazoa; phylum Chordata; class Mammalia; order Diprotodontia; family Phascolarctidae; genus Phascolarctos; species Phascolarctos cinereus. The sequence goes on along the minus strand of NW_027555625.1, from coordinate 114,409,289 downwards.
AGGTTTGGAGAGGGCAAGAGCTCATTAGTCAGGTATCTAATCAGTAGACTATTGCAATACTTCAAGTGAGAGGTGATGAGGGCCTTAACTAAGGTAGTAGCTACATGAGTGTATAGAAGACGATAAAGGCAAGATACATTGTAGAGGTAGAACTGATAAATATTGGCAACTGATTGGAAATGGGAGGTTAAAGCACCATGGCACAGGGAAAAGAATATTAGATGTAGTCCTGCATGACCTTGGTCAGGTGACAACTTCTCTGGGCCTCAATTTTCTCAACTGTAAAATGAAGGGGTTTGTCCATATCGGTAATTCTTAAAAGGTGATCCAGAGATTCTTGGGGGTTCCTGAGATTCTTTCAGGGGGTCCACAAGGTCAAAACTATTTTTATAATAATACTAAGACATGTTAAATTTTAATATGATAAACAAAGATAGATGTAATCCACACAAAGAAAAGCTGTTTCAGGGGCCTAAATAATTTTTAAGAGTGTAAAAAGGGTCCTGTGACCAAAAAGTTTGAGAACTGCTGATCTAGATGACCTTTAAGGTCTGTTCAAGTTGTAAATTATGATACTATGACAAGTCTGCAAATCTTGGTGAGTGGGATGAAATAGAAAAGTGTAGAAGAGTGGATTTTGGGGAAAAGACAATGAGTTCTTTTTTGACATGTTGAGTTCCTGATCGCAACAGGACATCCAGGTAGAGTTGTCAAATAGGCAATGAGAGATTTGTTTTTTCTTTACGTTCCTCAGTGTTTAGCACAACGGCACATAGTAAGTGCTTAATAAAGGCTTGCTAATTGACTAATTTGGAGGGCAGGAGAAAGATCAAGGCTGGATATAGAGATCTGGAAGACCTCTGCATAGAGATGATAAGATGATAATTAAACCCCAGGGGAGCTTTTGGGGGTGGTTCAGATAGAAGAGAAGATGAACTTAGGTGGCTGAATACAGATGGTGATCCAGTAAAGGAAACTGAGAAGGAGGAGTCAGACAGGTAGACAGAAAACCAGGAAGAAGTAGTATGACAAAAACATGGGAAGAAAATAGTATTTAGGAGGCTGTGATTAACAGTGGCAAGTGCTTTGGAGAGGTTAAAAAGGAAGGAGACTAGTAAAGGCCATGGATTTAGCAAGTAAGAGATTCTTAGCAACTTTGGAGAAAGCAGTTTCGGTTGAATTGTAAGACTGGAAATCATATTGCAAAGGTTAAAAAGTAAATGGGTGGGAAGTCAAAATGACTGGGTAACTGGAGGCAGCACAGTGAGCTCCTCTCACTCTAAACAGACCTAGAAAATGTACCAGACAAAATCTTGATAGAAAAATCCAAGAAAAAGTCACAATGATTTTTTTTTCCAGCCCATGTCAACATAAGGGGACAGAGAGGTCTGCAGATTCTGGAGCAGGAACACTTTGTGTAGACTACTCCAGTGTGTAGGGAGAAGCTGTGCAGTGGGGCAAGAGAAGGTTCCAGACCCATACTAGGGCTTATTGAAGATGCAGATGCCAACTGGAAGCTTTGTTGTCTCCCACCCAATTCCAGGTCATAGATTCAGGGTGGAATGTGGAAACGAACCTGCACTCAGGGGTAGCATTCTGAGAAAAGGAGCTGCCAGAGGTTCTAGGCTAGGAGGAGCAAGGTCAAAAGCAAATAGTAATGGTGAGACTTGTACCCTAGAGGCAGAGAAGGGTTTCAGTTCCAGCTTCTAGCCCAGTCTGAAGGAAGCCTACAGAGCAATTTCTAAGGCAGGAATCCCAGACCAAAGGGAGTCTTGCAGTTCCACCACTCATAACCAGTGGTGCTTCCCAGATAGTTGATAGTAGCTGAGTCTAACAGCATTCTACTCTTACTGAAACCCAAATCTAGATCAGGAACTTGCAGAGATCAGACCAGGGGGGCAGCAATAAGACTTTACCCTGGATAAGACTGTTTTGGGAGCACTAAAAACTTGCTGGTCTCCAGCCTGAGTTGTCTCTGAAATCCTAGGAATGATACATCACTCAGTACCTCAAGAAAGCGGCACCAAGACCAGCCCAGACCTTTCCTCCAGAAATGTGGCAGAGCCTGGCCCTAACATCAAGTCTGAAGTCAGGAAGTAGGCTGGAAGAGTGAACAAACAAACAAACAAATAAAAAAAGAATTCTACCATAAAAAGCTGTTATGGTGACAGATGCTTAAGATACAAACCCAGAAGAGAACATCTCTAAAATATCTATAAGCAAAGCTTTAAAGTAAAACACAGCTTGGACACAAATTCAACTAGAAGTCCTAGGACAGATGAAGAGAGAACTTAAATAAAATAGATAAAAATGTTTTTTAATCAAAGAAATAAGAGTGCTAGAGGAAAAAAAACGGAAAAGAAATGTGAGCTATGGAAGAACTGGAAAGGAAATTAATAGCTTGGCACAAAAGATACAAAACTTGGCCCAAGCAATAAATTCCCTAAAAATTAGAATCGACCAAATAGAAGGCAATGACTCCACGACATGAGAAATATTAAAATGTACTCAAAAGGGTGAAAAAAAAATAGAAGAAAACCTGAAGTAGCTCACAGCAAAAACAACTGACTAGAAAAACAGACCAAGTAGAAAAAAATTGAAGAACCATTAGACTACCTGAATACAATGACAAAAACAAAAAATAACAAAAGAGCCCAAGACATTATTTATCTAGAAATCTTAAAAAATACTACCCAGATTTCTTAGAACTAGAGGTCAAAGTGGAAATAGAAAAAACTCACTGATCATCTCCTGAAAGAAATACCAGAATGAAAATTTCCAGGAATATCACAGCCAACATCCTGAGCTTCCAGGTCAAAGAAAAAATACTGTAAGCAGCCAGAAAGAATTCATGTTCCAAATGGTTAAAGTCAGGATCACACGTGGTTTGGCAGTTAACCACCATTATACAGTAGCAGAGAGTTTAGAACACAGTATTTCAGAAGGGAAAGGATATAAGCTTACACCTTACAATAACTTAACCAGCAAAACTGATTATCACACAGAGGAAAACATGGACCTCTAATGAAATAAGGAATTTCCAAGCATTCCTCATCAAAAGGCCAGAGCTGTGTACAAACATTGAAGTTCAAACACAAAAGTTAAAAAAAATTAAAAAGATTAACAATAATAACAATGATAAAGGACTAGACAAAGACAACATGCTTACATTCTAATATGGGGAGATAATATGTGTCCTTCTGAACCTTATCATCATCAGAAGTCATAGAGTAGATAGAAGACCTTGGAGTGGTTCTGTTATATTTTGATGATATTAAGAGTGGAAAGAGACAAAAAAAATTACATTAAATGAGGAAGGAAAGGAAAGTTAGGGAAATTTATCTCACATAACTCTCGTGGGTAAGTAGACAGCTATGCAAACAACAAGGTAGTGGAGAGTACAGCAGCTGCCATTCGAATATCACTCTCACCTGAACTGGTCAAAGAATAGAAAAATGCTTACGGAATAGGGTTTGGAAATACATTTCACTCAATAAGGAAATGAGGGAAAGGGGAAATGGAGGAAGAAAGAATTAGAGGGAGGATAGGTTAAAGGGGAATTAGTCCTAAGTAAAATAAATTCTAACTAAGGGTGTGTTAAATATAGTTCTTTTTGAGGGGTAAAGAATAGGAGTCTGAGAGGGTGTCCATAAACTGGAGAATGGCTAAACAACTTACAGCATATAAATGTGATGGAATAATATTGTACTGTAAGAAATGATGAAGGGGATGGTTTCAGAGAAACCTGGGAAGACTTGTGTGAACTGATGCAGAGTGGAGTGAAGTGAACAGAATGAGAACAATTAAATAATGACAATAATATAGTGAAGACAAGCAACTTTGAAAGAATTAGGAGCTCTGATCACTGTAATAATCAACCATGATTCCAGAGGACTAATGATAAAGCATGCTACCCATCTCCTAGCACATGAAAGACTCAGAGTATAGAAAGAGACATTTTTTTTGACATGTCCAATGCAGAAATTTGTTTTGCTTGGCCATACATACAGACATACCTTATTTTATTGTGCTTTGATTTATTGTACTTCACAGATACTGTATTTTTTACAAATTGAAGGTTTGTGGCAACCCTACATTGAGCAAATTGATCTATCAGTGCCATTTTTCAACAGCACATGTTCATATCATGAATCTGTGTCACATTTTGATAATTCTCACAATATTTCAAACTTCATTATTATCATATCCATTATGATGATCTGTGCTCAGTGATCTTTGATGTTACTATGGTAATTGTTTTGGGGTGCCAAGAACCACACTCATAATTGATGAATATTGTTTGTGTTCTGACTGCTCCACAGGCCAGCTGCTCCTGTCTCTCTCCCTCTTCTCAGGCCTCCCTATGCACTGAGATGCAACAATATTGAAATTAGTCCAATTAATAACCCTAAAATGGCCTCTAGGTGTTTAAGTGAAAGAAAGAGTCAATCCGAGCAGCAAACTTCACTGTGCTCTTATTTTAAGAAATTGCCACAGCCACTCCAACATTCAGCAATCACCACCCTGATCAGTCAGCAGCCATCAACATCGAGGCAAGACCTTCCACCAGCAAAAAGAATGCAACTTGCTGTAGGCTTATATGATGGTTAGCATTTTTTTTTTGTAGCAATGAAGTATTTTTTAATTAAGGTATATACATTTTTGTAGCCATAATACTATTGCACACACAATAGACTACAGTTTAGTATAAACATAACTTTTATATGCTCTGGGAAACCAAAAAATTCAGGTGACTTGCTTTATTGTGATATTTGCTTTATTGCAGTGGTCTGGAACCGAACCCACAATATCTCTGAGGTATGCCTGTATTTATAAAAGGGGTTTTGTTTTTCTTTTGTCCTCACCTGTTGGTGGGGGAGGTGGTTGGAGTAGGAGGATGAGAAGGCGGATTTTTGTTCATTAAAAAATAAACACAGGGCAGCTAGGGTGGTGCAGTGGATAGAGCTCTGGCCTTGGAGTCAGAAGGATGTGAGTTCAAATCCAGTCTCAGACACATGACACTTACTAGCTGTGTGACCATGGGCAAGTCACTTAACCTCGATTGCCTCACCAAAAAGTAAAAAAATAAAAAATAAATAAACACTTCCACAAATAAATGAATGATTGGTAAGAAAGTGAAGATAAGGAAAATGAAGATAAGGCAGTTTTTGGAGTTTAGCTATGACAAGGAAGAGAGATAATAGCTCAAGGAGATTACAGAGTCAAGTAAGGTTTTTTAAGGATGGGGAAGAACTAGATATCTTTGCAAGCAGCGAAGACAGAACTCTTAACAACAATAATAATAGCTAACATTTATGTAAGGTTTACATATGTGACCTCATTTGAACTTTATAAGATTCTGTGAGGTATTATGGTTCCCATTTTACAGATCAGGAAACAAACTGGTAGAGGTTGTAATTTGCTCTCAGTCACACAGCTGATGAGTGTCTGGGAAGGGATTTGAATAAAGGTATTTCTGACTCCAAGTCTAGCAAGCTATCCACTAGTGAGAGGTTGAAAGTTAGAGAGAAAGAAGGGATAATTTAAGGTATAAGTTACTAGATGATTCAGAAGTGGATAGAATCAAGGTCTCAGAGGCATTGGATTTGGCAAGGAGAAGGCCACTTCATCAAAAACAAACAAGGGAGAATGGAAGATGATGTCAAGAAATTTTGTGGTATAGAATTGACATACCATCTACATCCTACCCCCAAAATCTGATCCCCCCAACAGTACTCCAGGTCTGAGACATATTCTGGGTATAGGCCAATAACCTGTATCCAGTCTACCACTATAGGCCATGAAACCCCATTGATATGTTTCTTCGAGCAGTCAACCAGAGAGCACATGCATTAAATGCAAAAGACATAGAGTCAAATAGCATAGTAAGGTATTAATGAAAACTTGATTCCCTAAATATGGTAGTATCTTCTCTCACAGGTTAAGATACCATAAGTAGAAAGAGAATATATGCAGTAGACACATGTGAAAGGGCACACACAGAGATCCTTTGTGGCCAGGGCCCATGCTTGGTGGAGAAACTCACATTTCTGAAGCTAGAGAGACCCTGATATCCTCTGGTGAAATCATCATGTTAACTGCTTTCTCAGCTAAGCTGGGATTTTCTGTTACTCTGCTTTTTTTCTACTTCAGGGGCATTCCTTTGGACTCTTTCAGTTCAATTTTTATCTGAGTATGGTCATAAAGTTCCTTTTAATTCCTACTATGCAACTGGTCTGAGCAAATTCTTTTCCAGGGATGCACTTAGAAACTGCAAAGGAGCTGAATAAAGTTGTGGTAGAGAGATTGCTTTCAACCCTCCATCATGGCCCCCTCATGTTCCATACAGATTAGAGGAGCTGGGATGGGATTGAGAAGACTGAAAGAGGCTAGCAGCCTTTGCCCCACTCCCCATCCTCCCATTCTCCCAGCAACAGCATCACTGCGTTTGGTTCTGCTTTCCATCCAACACAAAAGTGCTGGCCTCACCACATATGGGAGAAGAGGGAGATCATGACAGATGGCCTCTCAATTTTCTCTTGACTTTAAGACCTCTATTCCTTTTGCATCTCTGACTAATCCCTTTCTGTTCATACCCCTTTCTCTTTGACTCCCTCTCTCACTCTCATCTTTCTTGCCGCCTGAACTGTCCCTCCTCGATTGCTCTCATTTTTTCCCTCAAACTAAAATCATATTTTGACTTCTATTTGTGTCTTACTGTACCTAAATATAGGAGGAAGGAGGATGGGAGAAAAGATATAAAAAAGGGAAGAAAGGGAGGCAACTGGTGTGAGGGGCATAAGACTAAAATGATCTATGCTATGCCATATGTCTCTAGTAAACTAAAATTTTGAGAATAATACTATACATGAAGTATTTTTATATTAAGTTTCATTTTAAAATAGAACTGTGGGAACACATCCAGGAAACAGAAGAAACATTTTGTCAACTTCACCATTTTGTCTAGAATTAACTGGTAGTTAGTTGCCACTGCTAGTCAAGAGGAAAGGAAAAATGGGGGTGGGGAGAGAGGGTAAAGGACAAAGAAAGTTGTTGATGGAAAGATTAAAAAAGAGGGAGGGAATAAGAGAGTAGAATATGAAAAAGATATGCAATGTTGAAGTAGGGAGAGCACTAGAATTGGAGTCAGCATTCAAATCCTGCCTCAGATATTTACTTTGCTATGTGATCTTGGACCTCTCTGGGCCTCAGTTTCTCTGTCTGTAAAATGTAGATAACAATAGCACATCTCTCGAAAGGTTGTGAAGATGAAAAGAGATGCTGTATGTAAAGTGTTTTACAAACCTCAAAGCATTATAGAAATGTTAGCTATTATTATATACTGGGAAATAGTAAGAGTGTCACCAAAAATTTGTCTTGTGGCCAACTGTGGTCACCTAACTCTAACAGAGATCTTTAGATAGAAGGCACTACTGTATATCTAAAGTCTATTTACTATGTATTACATGCACACTATATATTTTATGTACTAATACAACAGATACAATGTAGTATAGTGGATAGAGTGGCAATGTCAAAGACATAGGTTCAAGACTTGCTTTTGACACATAACTGGCTATGTGATCCCTGGCAAGTCACTTCGAAGCCTCTATAATTGTAAACTGCAAACAAACCAACCTGCATTGGAAAACGGAATTTGCTCTCCCAGGAGTTCCTTACTAATGAAATTACAGGACTAATTTCTTTTCTAGCCCCTATTAGTAAAACACTTCTATAGAAAACTTTGATGTCACATTTACCTAAGCTATAAAACAACTTTGGGGGAAGGAAAAAAAAAGGTTTTTGAACTTTAGATTTCTTTTCTCATAGGGCATTTTTTAATATATTCAATAACCATATTAGAAATTGAGTGATTTTTCTATGCACAAAAAATTAAGTTATTGGCCTTAATAACCTGGTTGATCTGTACCTAGAAAACTGATGTGAGGCCTTCTTCTGAAGGGCTCTTTTAAAACAACCCTTCCCTTTTGCAGCAGGTGTGACTTCTGATTTCTTTTTCTTTGCTTTATGAAGAACAAGTTTTAGTTAGCACCCAGCCAGAACCTCACCTGGCAGTTGGGGTGATGGGTGGTTGTAGGTTTATTTGCTTTCTTTTTTTCCCTTGTTGACCTAGAGCGGTTCCTTTCTTCCTCAGTTCAAAGGCATCGAAAGGGTTAAGGCCTGTGAGACGACTGCTGGATAGTAGCCAAGAAATGAAAAAAAAGCCATGGCTCCTGGGAATAGACAGCTAGCTAGCAGAGGATCCAACGGGTGTGCATCCTCTTTGCTGCCAGCATAGAAGGGCAAGGTAGAGAAGACAGAAGGGGAGGGAAGAGAGTAGGGGGTCAAGTGGGACCAGTGGGGAGATGGAGATTTAAAGGGTGGGGGGTAAGGTGAGGATCAGCCCTCACCGCTTTGGTCAATATCGTTAAAAGAGAAGAGATTTTTCAGAAATTAAATCAGGAATAAAGGGTATGTGCGTATATGTCTCTGAGTGTATATATAGACATATATAATGTGGTGCATGTGTATATATGTATATGTGTGTGTATGTTTGGAACTTGCCCTAAACCCGACTCCTAGTTAAAAAAAAAAACAAAAAACAGAGGGCAAAGGTGGCACAGCCCCCACCCCACCCCCTTGTCAAACCACCTCGAAGGTGCCCCGACAGTTGAGCAGGGCCGTCTACACCCTCTCGGGCTCATGTGGCTCGCACAACCCAGATCTGGACCAAAGTTTTGGGATTTTAAAAAATGTTTCTCTTCACATCTCGTAGCCCACAGAGTCCTGGGGCCACCTGAAGGGGTCTGTGGGACTTCTTTCTCCAATCAAGGGGAGGCCGAGGCGGCGGCAGCAGCAGCAGCTCAGCGCGCTGAGTAAGTTGCCTGCCGCCTCCTCTTCCTCCTCCTCCCTGCTCAGAGTCGGCAGCACAGTCAGTCCCTATCTCTGTCACGCAGCCAGCAGCCCCAGCTCTCTTCTTCTACTCCTCCCCGGTAGCCCCAACCCTCACACAGTTATTTGCGTGACCAACCCAAACGGAGAGGGAAAGGTAGGGGGGAGGGGCTTAGACCCGCCTACTCCTTCCTTTCTGGCTCCCAGTCCTACGCCTCCTCCTTTTCATTGGCCGCATCAGTACGCCCATCACCTCCCTGGCAACGCTCCGATTGGTGGAGGCAGCACATGGTCGGGGGGGGAAAGAGAGCCGCCCACTGGCGAGAATGGGGCTTCTTTTCTCTGTCTCTCCTTCACCCCTCCTCAGTCTCAACGTCCACCCACCTCTCCTCCCCCCTACTCTCATACTCTCCCTCCCCACCCCTAAATTCGCGGCAGTGTCCTTAGAAGACTCATTGGACCGGGGGTGACGGCGGCCGCTTAGGGAGCGGCACGCCCATTGGCCGCAGCTCGCGTCCGTCCCCAGGGCGGGCTCGGCCATTGGGCGTCTCCGTCCTGCTCCCCCCCGACCCCGCCCTCCAACGCCTCGCCCCTGGGTCGGGTCGATCGACCTCCTTCCCCTCCTCTCACAGATCTTCCTCAGCCTCTTCCCCCACCTCCTCCTCCTTCTTCTCCTCCTCCCCTCCCCTCCCAGCATCTTCCCTGTCCAGCTGGGCGGGGACTGCTGTACGACTCAGTAAAGTCTGTGAGTCACTGCACAACCCATCAATCCAATTAAATGTCTTGTGCTAGCCGAGCAGGCGGTGCTGCCGCCCGCCGCCGCCGCTGCTGCCGCCGCCAGCGCCGCTCGCTGCTGCTGCTGCTGCTGCCGCCGCCGCTGCTGCCTCGGCTGCCGCCGCTGCCTCGGCCGCCGCCGCTCCCAGCTCCCCTCTGATCCATGGCTGTCTGTCTGTACTTGTTACAGTGTAACCTCCTCCTCCTCATGAGCGGCAGCAACTTCCCCCTCAGCCAGCCTCCTCCTCTGCTCGGGGACTGCAAAGGGATGGGATAGAGCAAAAGCGTCTCCTCACTGCCTCCCTGCCAGCCCGGGCTTTCCATTAAAGTCTGGTCCTTGTTCCTTTCTCAGCCTTTTTTTTTTTTAAGAGAGTCACTGACCAACGCTTTTTCATTCCTTTATTATTTTATTGGCTCTCCCTCTCACCTCCTCCAGGGGTGGTGGCACTTGGTGGGTTTATTTTGGGGAAGGGGTTACTCTTTCCCCTTTTCACGCACCCCACCTTATCATCCCTTCACCTCTCAATCTATTTCTCCCTTAGACTTCATTTTCTTCTCCCTATTTCCTCCCCCCCCGCCTTCTCCACTAAGTACCTTTCCCTTCCCAAACTCCCAATCATCTACTCCACTGACGCACCGACACCCCCCACCGCACACATCCACCCCCTCCAGCCAGCCAGACACCCTCCCTTCCCTCCCTCCCAGTGTTGGAGCTAGACTGTGAGTAGAGTTCTTCAGAGAAGGGTGAGTACCAGACCGTATCTGTCCTCTGGGGTTTTGCAAAATGTAGCTGGTCCACTTTTTTTTTTAGTGGGGGGAGGGGAGAGATCACGTTGTGGGTTTAGAGGTTTCTTGCCCTACATGAATTTGAGGTGGTAACTCCCTCCCTCTTCTGTTTCCTCTCCCCCACCCCGTTCATCATTCTTAATGTATTCCTGGGTATTGCCAGGCGACTTCAGGGTAATAGGATATTTATAATAATCAACCCTAGTGGGATGCTTCATATCTTTAAGATGCCTTCGTGATCTGCGACAGTTAACCTGATGTTATGTGATAGTCCATGTTGATTACAAACAGGATAAAATAGCTAATGAATCTATTTTTCTTGAAATTAAAGTTAAACTTTTATTTAATGCAAGATGGAGCAAAAGAGGTTATTCCCCCCCTCCCCCATTTAAAACGTGGTTTGGCTGAGCGGGGAAAGGCAGGTTACTGCCTAAATGGCATATCTTAGTATCTTGCTATTGTTAACGCTGTTATTACTATTACAATTAGTAAATCATACAGCTGTAAAGAATAGAAAGTCTTTCATCTGAACCTGTTGGAAACGGTAGGGTGAAAAATCTGATTTGGCACTTCATCCTTCACTCACCCCTTTTGTGCCTAGCACATTGCAGAACATTCAGAATTTCAGTTCCTTAATTATTAGATACAGCGGAATGAATTGCATATGCTGAGAATTTTGTGCCTCTGCTATCTTTCCTTTTGTATATTTGATAGCCCGTCACATGAAGTGATGATACACAAGTTTGGTAGGAATTTAATTGGCTTTTTGCTATTAGTGGTCTCAGTGGTATGTGTCTGTAATATACCTTCATATCTAACTTTCAAGTATATCCTTAATACTTTAATGCATGATAAAAGTCACAGTTATTAAAAAAAACTCTGCAACTACTTCTGATGATGCTTTTGAGACTTCTAGCTTTTTTGGTTATTTTATCCTGGGTAGTGCTTTTTAACCAAATTCTGAACTAGCTACCTCTAAGATTCAAATTAGACTAAATAAAAATAGGTTTTGAAATGTTAAAGAACCGAAAAAGCATCCAAAACACCACAGTGGTTCAATTTCTTATTCATTTTCATGCTCGTCAAAATAAGTTTTTAATAAATGTAATTAAAAGAATAGATGGTCCTATATGGAAGTCTGCCAAATTCCATCAGGAGGATCTTTTCAGAAAGTATGCATCACTATGGAATTATACTAGTGTTTTTGATGATTATGTAAATAATATGATGGTGCTGTTTGAAAAGTTTTTAGAAATAAGGTGCTGATTTGTGGAAGTCTTGTAATATTACTGTGACAATTACTGTAAATAAACCATAAAGCCTTAGAACATTTTTTAAGCTTTTTAATGTAAAGAATTTAAAAGTTTGTTTTATTTTAGAATCTTTAATAACTAAAAAGTGTGTTTAGGGTAAACAGGCCAGAAGCTCTTAGATATTTTTTTTGTGGTAACTCCATAGTTTCTACCTGCCAAAAACACTTGATTCCGTAAAAGGATATAGATACCTTAACTAATGTCTTTAATTGGCTCCTGAAAATACAGATATTAGGTGAAACATGTTTTATGGGATGGTTGGTAAATTTTCAAGGGCAATGTCATAAGTGTTCCAACTAGGTGATCAGCTAAAATTATTTATGTTTGGTTTTGTACTGTTAATATGTGTTTTGGTATAATGAATTAAGCATGTTATTGTAAAATAACGTTAAACCTGGCAACCTTATGAATTGTGCCTGTACTGTCTTTTATGATGCTTATATGCCTGAAATAAATAACCATTGTTTTTTCACTGAAGGCTGTTGATAGAAAATTGCATATTTTTACCTTTAAAAATTTTTGCCTTTTAGAAATTTAATTTATGCCAATAAATTGAGCAAATGAGTTTTGTGAGTTTTTTTTTCTGCTTTGAACCTAATGAAAGATGGGTTGTGAGATTCAGTGCTTCTGTTCTCAACTTCTCATATGACCCTCAGAAGTATAGTCATCTAATAAGATGATAGAATAATGCTCTTAGATAGAATAAATCTAACAATTTATTTTCAACTAGCTGAATGAGCTGTAGTTCAAATGTAAGAAGATACTATTATTCAGGTATCTTCAATTTTGTTTTGAACTGCAACTTTTCTATGGAGAATACATTTTAGGGAAATGCTGTTATATAATATGTTGATACATCTGGAAATTGTCAATTACTACAAGAACCTGTACCTGGAAGCTCATCTTTGATATCTGATGTTTTCTATTTTTGGTATGACTTCTAAATTTACTATCACTCACTAAAGCGATATAATTACTTTTAATTGTATAAATTACATAAATAATTTGTAATTATTAAAAACAAATTGCATAAATCTTTTAGTGTCCAAAGTATTGATATCACTTTGCTATTACTACTAAGAGTGATAAAAAGAGCTCACCAGAACTATGTACATAACTTACGTAAGGATTTGTTTGAATGTAAAAACTAGTACTTTACTTACTTTTCCATTCATAAGAGAAACTTATTCATAATGAGCAAGCTAAATAAAATATGAATATATAGTAGACAAAGAAATGAATATAAAACTCAGTTAGTCATACTGCAAACTTCACGACATGCTTAAGAGGATACAGTTCTTTTAAGAGAAATAATTTTTTAGAACAATCAAAATTGAGGGGCACATGACCATATACTAATGAAATCTCAGTTGATTACTATGTATCTACAAATTATACAATTCAAAAAGTATATTTTAAGAAAGAGGAAAGTTATAGTGACAAATGGCTAATGGTAATTTGTATCAGAAGTGTTGGACATTAGAATTTATTGCAATATGCCTCAGATGGTGCATTTTAAACATAGATTTAAACATTTTATTATTTTACGTACGTGGAAAATGTGTTAATCATTTACTCTTTGAATATACACCAATTTGACTGGCTAAACTCTCCATTTAGAAAGATACTCTCTTTAGTAAAGGAGTTTTAAAAATTTCTCAAAATGAAAAGCTGTTAAAAATCACACAGGTAACCACGAAAGCTGTTTCAGTGTTATGTCCTGCAGTTGGATTTCTTGTGGCCCTGCTTATTTGCAGAACACAAAGTGTAGGTCACTTATTTTTCAGATGATAGCTATATCTTCGCATGACATTGTTTCCTATAGCAAAGATCTGTTCTTTCATTTTATCTCCTATGCAATTGTTCAAGTATGTGCTGGCTTCCCACAAACTTAGATCTGATGTGTTCAGATGAAAAATAATGTTTATTATCCCGAAGGATTTGATGGAGAGTTATAAATTATCTTTTTAGAGTTTGTGATTTGTCATTTTATTTTTTGCATATGAGAAATTTTCACTTTCTGATACTCAGTCAATTAGAGATTATAGGGAGGAAAATATACTACAGCAGTATCTGTCTGGATTACTAGTAGCAACTGAAAAGACTGAAAGTCAAGATACTTTGAGTTCTAACTCCATATCTACTTCCAAATGACCTTGAGTATGGCTCTATTCCCATTTGAAAATGGCGGAGGGAATAATGCTTCCCTCAGTGATAAGGAAAGATATGATATACTTACTATTTACTAAATGCATTTGAAAGAGGCACAATGCTAGGTAAACATAATTGGCTTCTAGAAATAGGTTTTTGGTTTTCACATTTATTAGTTTCCATATTATCTATTAGAAATTTTTTTTTTACTGAGTCAAAGAGGGTTTAAATAGTGTCAGAAGCTAGATTTGAACTCAGGGCTTTCTGACTCCAGGTCCAGTGCTGTAGACTAGTGTCCACTGTGCCCCAGCTGCCTGGATTAGTACAGTTTGTGCAAAGTCATGGAGATAGGAAGGAGCTGAAAAGAAATGCAATAAATTAGGAAACTGAGGACCAGAGAGGTTAAGCAATTCAGTCTCATATGATTATTATAAGTGGCAGGCAGAATTTGAACCCTGATCCACTGACTCTAAATTCATCACTCTTTCCCCTACATCACATTATACTAGCAAGCACAGTGAGTTTTGATTATGTAAAGGCTTATAAAGCTTTTGCTTGTATTTACATTGTAAGTATGGAGTGCTCAAATGATCTGACAGTACAGCAATAATTCTAAAGTTCACAAAAGTGAAAAATTAATCATATTCAACTTGAAATGGCCAAATAATACTTACTTGTGTGACTCTCCAATTTACTTAATTTTTCTGGCTCTAAAGTTCTAAGACTTCTTGAATGCAAGAAAAAAAAGTAAGGAAGGAAACAAGCATTTATTAAGAACCCGCTATATGCCAGGTACTGTGTCAAGAGCTTTACAAATATTACCTTATTTGAACCTCACAACAACCCTGGGAGGTAGCTGAAGAAACTAAGGCAGACAGAGTTTAAGTGATTTGCCCAGTGATTTTTGAGGTAGTGAGTGTCTGAAGCATAATGTGAACTTAAGTCTTCCAGACTCCAGGCCTTCCTGACTCCAGAACTCAATCTAGAACACTGTGCCACCTAGAAAACGTTGACAGCTTAGAAAGTATGACTCTAATCACTCTGAAGTTTATGTATTACAACTTTTGTTTTTGCTTTTTTGGTGAGGCAGTCAGGATTAAGTGACTTGCCCAGGGTCACACAGCTACTAAGTCTGAGACTGGATTTGAACTCAGGTCCTCCTGACTCCAAGGCAGGAGCTCTATCCACTACATCACCTAGCTGCCCCTATGTATTACAACTTTTAAGGCTTTAATGTTCTGTCTTATTTTACAAACTACTTTTTGTCTTCTAGTATGCAGTAGGTAGTCAAGGGGCTTTGAAAAGATCAAAAGGGAGGAGATTCTAGTTAAAATATTATTGTGATCCTTCATCTTCTGTCACTATCCTTTGTCACTGTGAAAATGAAAATGTAACTTATAATGGGAACCAGTCAGAAAGAAGAGAAATGAAGAATAGGGACCTAGCTAGAAACTAATACATAAATATTTAATGTATATAATTAATATATATATATGAAGAAAAAATAGTAGTTGCATAAACTCTGCTCTCTGCTTCAGAACCTCATATTTTGAGCTCCAAATATGAGGTTCTGAAGCAGAGAGCAGAGTTGATACAGTTACCATTTTTTCTTAAGCCATTGAACCATCAACAAGCCAAAATTCATTAATTCTGATATCATATTTCTTCCAAATTTCTGAATTTACGTGTTATCCAAATACATATTGATATATAGACTCTTTACATTATTGTAGTATTATGTACAACTTTTATTGTTTCATTTTTCTTTTTAACATGTTTTATATAATTACCTACATATTTGAAAGTGTTTGAAAATCTAATTTGTTCAAATTACTCAGTTCTACTCAGTCCCACCTCCATTTCCAGTTCTCTCTACTTTCTTTGAGTTTATGTTTCTTGTTGCATGTTCTCTGAATCTTTTTTGTGTTTTGGCTTCTGGACCCCCACCTCATCACACCTGTTTTCTAAATGTTTTATGTTTGGTTTTCTCTTATACCCAATATAGTAGTGGCATTTGAGTGTGTTTTGTGTAGTTGATTTGTAGTCCCTCTTCTATGTAAAAAATTTGCTTTGTCACAATTCGAAAGATCAGCTGTACATTGATTTTCCATATAATCTAAAAAGTGATTGGGCAAAAACAAAACAAAACTCATTTAAATTAATAACTATTCACAGTATACAAGTTCATGTTCTCTGTTTCCTATTAATCCAGCTCATTATTGAAAACTTCACTCATTTTTCTGAGTTTTATCTGAGAATGTTCATAATATCCAAGATTGTTTGCCATCACGCACAGTTCCATGAGCCATGTCTAGTGGTAGTCTTTAAAATAGAAAACTGAATCTGACCTCTTACAGGTGACTGTATTGATAATATGTCACTGGTAATAGGAATAAGAAGTAGAGTTGTGAATAGCAATTTTTTAAAGTCCCCTTCAACTAGGCAAAATTTCAGACCATGTCCACTGCGAGGTTTTCCACTATTTGACATTATTGGGATGATTCGTGGTCTTTGGTGGAAGCAAACAAGCAGTTTTATTGTTTTACACTGTTTCAGTTCAAACCCGAGTGAAATATATTGATTTCTTTAATATATTTCTCAAATATATTAATATTTGGGATTTAATACCTGGGATTCCTTTTACCTTCAAAGTGAAAAGAAATGAAATACACATGAATTGAAGCAAATAAGGTTTACATGAAAGTTCTCTGAGTCCTAATAAATATCATCCTGAATTTTACTGAGAAGCAGCATGGTATAGTGGAAAGAGAATCGTCCTCCAAGCCAGTAAGGCCTTGATTCAAGGCCACCCTCTGGCACATTCTGGTTCTGTGACCCCTGAGCAAGTCATTTAACCTCTTAATGCTCCAGGCAACTCTGACTAGAAGTTGAAGAGGGGCAGAGCTTTGAATTTGGAGGATTTATTTAACAAAATATATTTTCTGTTAATTTAGGAAATATACATTCCATGTTACCTGTTAATATAATGTTAGTTAAACTGCCTCTTAGTATCACAAATATCAGGTTTCCTGAGATACAATGCTTCATAAAACCTGACCTAAATGAAGATGTTTCCCCCTTTTTGTACCTCTCTTGCTATCTTCTTGACTTCTGAGAAGTTTAGTGTGTAGAAAGGGTTACTTTGAGGAGAAAAGATCCAGGAAGGACATTATAACTGTCTTTAGGTATTTGAGAGGCTATGATGTGGAAAAAAGAAATAGACTTGTTCTGTTTGGCCTCAGTGGGCATAACTTTGGAGCAATGGGTTTGCAAGGCAGGCAAATTTGGGTTTGATGTCAGGAAAACTTCCTATCAATTAGAGCCATCCAGGACTGGAATGGGCTGGTTGGAAAGTCGTCAGTTCCCCATCATCAGAGATCTTTAAGCAAAGGCTGATTGTGTTACAGTGAGGATCCTTTTTTGGTTATAGATTGTACTAGATAGCTACTGAGGTTACTTCCAGCTCTGAAATTCTGTAATTTTGAGTGGTCACATTTGAGCTTTGCGTTATGAGCTTTATTTATGATGTCTTGAAAAAATTCATATGTATGTACATGTCTATATGTATATATATGTGTGTGTGTGTCACACACACACATATCACATCTTGTGATCAGAGTAAAAGAAGTACCAGCTCTTCAAAGCAAAATGCCATTCAAATTCACAAACATTATTGTGGTTTGGGTTGAAAATCATGGAATACAATAAAACTGCCTATTGTTTCCACCAGAAAGCTTGAATCATCTCACATTCATGAACTCTGGAAAAACCTCATAGTGGACATGGACTGAAGTTTCTTAGTTTTCTTTGTACTTTATTCTTTAAAAGTTGTTTCCTCCTGCTGTTTTGTTTTCCTTGTGACAGGAGCTGAGAAAAGTACCAGTGTGAAAATTGCACAATGGGAATGTAGCCACCTCAGCATTATTGTGCAATTAAAAGAAAATCTAAAATTTGTGTTAGCCAGTATGCACAACAGGCCTAGCCCATGCTTTCAGTGGGTTCTATTATTGGAAATTCTATATACTTCTTTTAAAAAAAAGCTGAACTCATAGTGTTTCCCTTCAAAGTTTATCTTGTCAATGGAAATTGTAGCATTATATCAATTCAGCAAAAATTTGAGTGCCTGCTGTGCTGAAGTGTAAATTGGTCCTCACCCTCAGAATGTATAATCTAGTGGGAAACAAGATACATGTACATGAAAAACTAAAAGCGTAGAGTCTATATATGGGTTAGATTGTCATGCAGTTTTGAGGGGGTGGGTAGAATGAAACTTATGTTCTGACTACCCAGGTCAGCCTAGCTTTTAGGTCAGTCTGGTGAACTATCACCTACTCTTTAGTATTGAACATCTCGGCTATGGCTCTTGACATTTTCATTATTAGAGTTATTTCTTTGGGTTAAGAAACTGTCTCTAGAAGGATATTGCTAAAAAAGTACATCTAACACATTAGTGCCCATTTATAGAACATCGGCATAGGTTAGATATTTTTATTGCTTTAGGCTTTGGAAAGCAAAAAGCAGGACTTTAGGATTCAGAGCAATTATGTTTTGATAGAGGTCAGGAGGAAGGGGAAAAAAAGTAGAGCAGTCTTAGTGGGAAGATAAAATTCCTTAGAGATAAATTTTACCTGCTCAAGTATTAATACATTATATTAATTATATATTATAAATATAATATATTTATGTGTAATTACATATAATATAATTACACATAATTATATTATAAATATAATATATTTATGTGTAATTACATATAATATAATTACACATAATTATATTATATACAATTAATAAATATAATATATTAATAATAAAGTTATTAGTAGTTTTGTTTAGGGCCAGCCCTGATGGGCATCTGTACATAACTCTGTGTATAATCACATTAAATCAGTAAATACTGTATTTATCTTATCTCTAATATATATACATATATATATATATATATATATATACATACATGCATACATATATATAGAAGTTTCTGATTTTTGTTTTTGGAACAGTGAAAGAAGTTTCTGAATCATGTTAAAAATTTTTAGAATATGTGGTGTGACTATGGATTTTGTTCTCAATATCCTTAATCTTAAAAATATTTAGAATTCCTATGTGTCCCAGTAACATATGCTATAGTGGGTATTTAAAATGTTTATTTAAATATACCTAAAGGACCATATAGTTAGATTTAAATAATAGTAAACTTAAATAACAACAAAGACAAAATTTTGGCATTTATTTTCAATGTTTGTCACTCTACATGACAAGGCATCTAGGTAGAAATTTCTTCACTTTATCTGAGTGCAGCAGCCTCTCCTAAATTTTTTTTGAGAGGCATTCTTATGAGAGACAAAAATATATTGGGATTAAATGTCTATTTGGGATTTTATACATTCTATATTAAAGGCAACACTTAATTACAGATATTAAATAAATCTATTAGTATTGTTTCTTCTTGAATTTTCTCCTGTTTCCTCAGTTGTTATTGACCTAAATACCTTACATCAGGAATGTAAGACTTAGGCAGGAAAGAGATACAACATTGGGACATTTGAGAATAGAAATGTAGAGAATTTTTGCCTTATGAAACTTGTTGAAACAGTCCTTAGTGATAGGGCTCAGAACAGAATTTATGGAATTGGAGGTTTAGGTTCTCATTTGAAGACTCTTATGCCCAAGGCTTTCTTCCTTATGACTCTGTTAGCATCATTTTTCAGTAGGATTCCTTTCTTACTCAATAACAATCATCTAGCATAATGAACTTTTAAAGACATTTTTCTTTTTCTTCTTTATTTTGATGTATTGTTTTTATCTTGTGTTCATTTTAGGTATGTATTTTATCTTGATGTGTTGTTTAAAATTTAGTTGAATATTGCTTATTATTATATATTTAAGAATTTTTTTTTACTGTTGGAATCAATATTTGTGAAGTTTAAGATATCAAAAGTAATTCCAAATTTTATGAACCAAAAAATCTTTGGAAGTGTTTCATGATGAACTTTTTCTGAGCTCTCTTTGGTACTTAGACCACAGAGGAAAGGTATTCTGATACGGTGCTGTATGTGATGTGATTTGGGGGTCACTGAAAGTCTTGCCTTAAAACATTCTTGCTGCTCAACATACTATCTGAAATTCCAGATTATAGGATCATTTCCTTCAGTTAAGGTATTATGTCCAGAAAACCTCTGTCGAAATAGATCTCAGGGGAAAAATGCATCAGGACAGACTTGTTTGTCAAATTAGCTACTTGTCAACTATCAGCAAGCAAAGAAAACAAAACAAAAAAAGCTTTTAGAAATAAGTTTTATGGGAATTGGGAATGAGGAAAGTAGAATTGAGGAAAAAAATTCTGATTTATATTCACAAATGTTGCCTGGATCTGGCCCTGGATTCTAAAACTTAGATAGAGGATTTAGACTAAATAATTTCTAAAATTCACTTCTGTCTTATACTTACTATGAAAATATAAAGGACTTTCTGACTTTAGCAAGGCAGCATGGTACGGTGCTGAATTTGGAGTCATAGGTCTTTGGATTAAAATCTTGGCTCTACTGCTTACTATCTGTGTGACCCTGGACAAACCACTTAACCTCCCTGGGTCTCAGTTTCCTCAACTGTAAAATAAGCCAATCAGACTAGATGACCTCAAAGAACTCTTCTCTAAATCTTTGATCCTAAGGGAACAGACAAAATGTTGTTCCTAATCTAGGACTTTTGTTACTTAAATTATGCTTAGAAATAAATGATCATTTAGCAGTTATAATAAAAGTGTTCTCATATGGTTATGGGCATTGCCACGTTCACAGTTTAAAGAATGTAGGTATATTTTCATAGTACTTGATTATAATAATCATTTTATATTAATATTAATAGTATTTAATATACTTTGTACAGGTAAAATGGAAATAATTGACAGGGCAGTATATTTAATGTCAATTTATTGTTTTATTAGCTTAATTATTTAGATTATTTTAAAATATGGAAACCTGTGGCAAGGAAATGTAGAAAATCAACCAGATTGATAACAGCATAATGAAACATGATGTTGTCTTAGACCTATACAATATAGATAGAATTTGATAATAACTAATAAACAGAGATTATTGGAAACATCAAAATGAACAACAATAGCACAACTCAATTTTTTTTTGTTAAATTCTACCTAATAAAATTATGTGAGTTTTATATAATATTGTTTTATAGATGAAGAAACAATAAATGAAAAGTCTTATGGTAGAATATTAAGTCCTTAAAGTTATGAAAATTCTAAAATTAACAGATTTTATATGTGCTAAAAGGCAATGGATTCCTTGAGTTCAGGGACTATTTTGTTTTTGTCTCAAGTAGTACCTATGCCTAATATACTACCTTACACATAGTAGGCACGTATGTAATTGTTGCATTGAATTGTGTTTGTGATTCCAAAGTAAAGAGTTTATATTCCAATTTGTCAGTTTCATTTGGCCAACACTATGCTTTTGTTTTGTTTTGTGGAGTATTATACAAATAATATTGCTTTTCTTGTTTATGTTGAAGTCCTACTTAAAATTTCTGCCATATACTAATGAGAAGGAAATATTTTGCCAGGCTTCTTGGAAATTCTACAGTAAATTATTCCAGGCTTGGGTTAGGTGACAAATGAAATCAAATTACTTCCTTTTGAAATACATACATCTGTTGCTGTGCACATGGTATAGTGGTATGTATAAAGTGTAGCCCAGGGCCTGGACACACAGCACTATATAAATGCTTATTCTTGTCCTTTTTTTATTTCCTCTTCTATTTCTGTGATGTAACATTTTAATTGAGCTTGATTTGGACAAATTTACTTCATTGATCTCTACTGACCTGTTAAGTTATTCTTTCAGCACCATCTACTCTTATTTCAGAAAAATTTGCAGTATATTTTTATTTCTTATCTAGGCCTTGACTAATTGCAAACGTACAGTTTCCTAAAGTGTCTCTTCTATATTACTGTCTACAAACCAGTCAGAGTTACAGTGATTTTGACCATACTATAACCTTATAAATTTAGAGCTGAAAGGTACGCTAGAGGTCACCTAGTCCAATCCCCCATTCAAAATGTTCGTTCAGTTGTTGAGTCTTACTCATCCTACCGTGGTAGATCTCAAATGTACTCTCTTTTGTTCACTTACATGACCACTATGTTCAGGTCATTCTGGCATGGACTAATCTACCAACCTCCTACTTTGCTTCCTGACTTCTAGTTTTTCCCCTGTCATGTAGGTCTGTCTTCTATGCTGCTGCCAAAATAGTCTTCCTCCAGCACAAGCTTCACCATGTGAGTCCCATGCATAAGAACTTTCCATGACTTCCCATTACCCTGAAGATAAAATACAAATTCCCCTTGTCATCATTTAGAATCTTTCATAGTCTGACTCTATTCTCCCTTTCCCAGACTCATTTCAGGTTGTTTCCCCTCCCTACCTCTCCCTGTTCTACTTTCCAAGCAAATTGGCCAAACTTAGCCTTTCATCTCCTTCCTGCTTCTGTGACTTTGCACTGGCCTTTCTCTCCACTCCCCGCCCCCCCCACCTCCCCTTAGCCTCTACATACCTGGAATGAGTGCCTCTTAGACTCCTTGCCTTCCCTCTAGCCTTAGCATAGGTGCCAAGTCCTATGGAAAGGCTCTCTTGCTGCCCCCTCTCTGAGCTGTGTTACTAGCATTCTCTTCATGGATTTATCATGCTATGTTCCCCAGTAAACTATAGTCTCCTTGAGAACAAGCACTGCTTTGCATCTCTGGTGCCTAGCACAGTGCTTAAATGCAACAGACACTTAATGAATGTTTTTTTTCTTTCTTTCTTTCTTTTTTGCTTTAGATTGCTTAAGTGATTTTTCAAGTTTACGCAGGCTGTAAATAGCAAAGCAGAGGTTAGAGTAGAGGAGTGCTTCTCAAACTTGCCCTCAGGACTCCTTTATAGTCTTAGAAATTATTAGGGACTCCAAAGAGTCCCTAATAATTTTGTTATTGTCATTTGTATATATTATTAGGACTCCAAAGAGTCCTAATAATTTTGTTTATGTGGATTATACCTATCAATATTTATCATATTAGAAATTACAATTGATAAATTTAAAACATTTATTCATTTAAAAATAATAATAAACCCATTACATGTCAGCATAAATTATGTATTTTTTAATGAAAAATAACTTTCAAAACAAAAATTAGTAAGAGTGGTATTGTTTCATATATATTTATATATTATATACATATACATATTATATATATGTATATATACATTTTTGGGGGGTTGAGGCAATTGGGGTTAAGTGACTTGCCCAGGGTCGCACAGCTAGTGAGTATCTTGTGTCTGAGGCCAGATTTGAACTGAGGTCCTCCTGACTCCAAGGCCGGTGCTCTATCTACTGAACTACCTAGCTGCCCCTGTTTTATGTATTTTTGCAAATATTTTTAAATATCTAGCTTAATAGCAGACAACTAGATTCTCATATTTGCTTCTGCAGTCTGTTTTGACGTGTTGTTTTGATTGAAGTACATGAAGAAAATCCAGCCTCACACAGATAGGTAGGTGGAAAAGGGAGTGATATTTTAATAAGCAAATAACATAGTTGTTGACCTTGCAGCCCTTATGAAAGAGTCTTGGGGACTCCCAGGGATTCATGGATCACACGCTAAAATAATGGTTCCAACCAAGTCCTTTCAGTCCAGATATAGTACTTTCTTTCTATTGTATTATTGCTTTACAGCATGATGATCAGTGAAGGAGTTAACAAAGCAAAATATTATACTTAAAATTGTAACATTCTATTTAGCCAGGACAAACCAGGGCTTGGAAGCAGTCACCAAATTTTAAACATTTGATGCTTTGGGGAGGATCTAGGCTCACCACAGACAAATTTGATTGCTACAGTTTCAGTAATAGGAATGTTTGAAAATAATTGCTCCTTGTATGCTAGCAACCTTTTCTTGGTCTTGAACCCAGCCACACCTATTCTGAAAGAGTCCATCTTCCCTTGATACAAGTAAGCAGAGAAGGGTCTTTGTTGAGGCATGCCCTTTATAAAGTACTTGCCAGAGGATTGTCATATTTGTTTCCTACAGTATTTAAGTACTCTTGGAACACCTGCATTGCCTTGCAAAATACTCATAACCTGGTCAGAAAGGCAAGATCCACCATGCATTCTTCCAAGTTTGCCTCAGAAGGAGAACAACTACTGTTGAAAGAAAGGCACTTAGCCTCTTTGATCCCATACAATGAGATCTTCCACATTTTGCCAACCTAGACAGCAACAAACTGAAAGGTGTATGGTACCTTGCTGTGAAAGGAAGAAAGGTCAGTAGATAAAATCTCTATTCCCACAGATGACTTGGCAGAGGAGTTTGTTTGGTAGTTAAACCTTACCTTGTCCTTTTAAAAATTATACTTCTTTTTGCTGTCTTTTTTAGATTTAGTAATAATGAGAGCTACATCAGTCTGAATAATTTCTGCTTGAAGGTATTAAGCTCTATGAATATTGAAAGAATATCATACCCTCAGTTTTGAATGGTACCATTCATAATTCAGAGCTTCTGTTGGAATGATTTGTTTCAACTGGAGAACTATTTTTTAAATAGAACTATTTAAGCGTGTGTTGCTGTCTCTTCTCATACATAACAAAATGAAGTTGTATAAATGTTGAGTTATTATGGAGCACTGTTAGAATAGCACTCAGACTTCTGAAATTGCAATTTCATTAAAGAAGCTAGGGAAAGAATGTTTTGGCTACAG
Source organism: Phascolarctos cinereus (assembly GCF_003287225.1). NCBI lineage: Eukaryota > Metazoa > Chordata > Mammalia > Diprotodontia > Phascolarctidae > Phascolarctos > Phascolarctos cinereus. The sequence goes on along the minus strand of NW_027555625.1, from coordinate 114,384,622 downwards.
TCTTAATTGTAAGAATTGTGTTGTTGTGGAAAAACTTTTAAACTTACATTGAGCTCCCTGGATTTTTTAAAGAAAGGTAAAATATGATTATAAATTGTGAACTTGCTGGGCTTAGGAGAATTTTTGCTTTTAGGTACTTGCAGAGGTATATAACTTACTGGTCCTTGAATAAAAGAAAACGATTCCTTTTTTCCTTCTAGCACATATAATAATAACGTGTTTTTATAGCACCATAAAGTTTGCAAAGCATTTTCCTCCGCAGCAACCCTATGAGGTAGGTAATACAAGCATTAGATCTCTAGTTTACAGATTAGAGATTTTGTGTAGATTTTCTACCTGATGTTTGCTATGGCTGGCTTAGCGGCTGTCAGAAATCAAATGGTTATTGTTTTCCTTTTTATACAACACTTTATTATTTTTACCCTTCTCAGTTTTTTTAAGAAGGCCCAAAAACTCAAATTAAAATTAAATTTCCTAATTAGAATAAATTGTGGTTTTCCTGTAATGGAGAAAAATAATACATAGGAAACTTTTTTCCCTCATAGCTACAGTATGCTAGGTAGACTCAGTGGTCAGAATAGTGAGCTTCCTTTTCTTTGGCCAGTCATCAGGCAGATGAAACCAATGGGAATGAAGCAACTGGGGCTAATTTAATATTTTTTTCCCCTCTCCAGAGAACTTATTTTCCATTCTACCTCCAAGTAGTACTGTAGAAGTGACCTGAGAATATGGAACTGAAACCTAAGTGATAGTGGAATAGAGAGCAAAGAAGATCCACATTGCTTCTCTGCCAACTCTTTCTTGGCCTCTATTAGTAAGGACACTTACACCCCAATAACAGCTTAACAGCCGCAACCTCTTTCATTTGCTGTTCCTTAATGCTGCAGATGAGCGGAAGCCATGTTCCCTATTCTTTCTCTGATGCTCTAAGGAGCTAGTTTGGATTAGCAAACTGCATGTTTCTGTAAACCAGTTGTTTCACTTATGAACAGTTTCTTCTTATTTCTTCAGTTTTATCTATGCTTTGACTTTGGTAATATGTTTTGCTTAGGAAAATTTCCTCTGCTGAAAATTAACAGAAGGATGAATAAAGAACCATTGGCCCCTGGAAGGAAGACTGGCTAAGAAAAACTATTTAACAAGGTTCTAGATCCAGAAGTATAAGGGACCTTTGTTGTTATTATTCAGTTGTTTCTCTGTCACGTCCAACTCTTTGTGACTCCCCCTCCTTAGGATTTTCTTGGCAAAGATACTGGACTGCTTTGCCATTTCCTTCTCCACTCAATGTATAGATGAGGAAACTGAGGCAAACAGGGTTAAGTAACTTTCTCAGGGTCACACAGCTAGTAAGAGTCTGAGGCCAGATTTGAACTCAGGAAGATCAGTCCTGACTCCAGACCCAGTGTTATTATATCCATTGTTACCACATAGCTGCCCCATAAAGGACCTTAGAGGTCACCTAGTCCAGTTTCCCCCAGATGGGGAAATGGAGGCCGAGAGAGGGTAAGTGTCTTTCTCAAGGTGTATAGTAACAAAAAAAAGTTGAAAAATGCAGATTATAGCAGGAAAGAGTAATTTCTATCATTGCTGAAGGAATGCAAAAGTGAATTTAAAAATTTTCAGTCTTGGTCAGTCAGTAAACATTTTTTGAGTGTCTACTATATACCAAACATGGTGCTAATCATTGAAGATACAAATGAAAACAAAAGACATACCCAGCTCTTTCAGGGCACTCAGAGTCTAATGGGGGAGACAACATGCAAACTACTATGTGCAAAGAAGATATATAGGATAAATTGGGAATAAAAGAAGAAAGACACTAACATTAAAGAGATCAAGAAAGGCTACTTGTAGAAGGTAGGATTTTAGCTGGTTCTTTAAGGAAGGCAGAGAAGCCAAGAAGTGGGGATGAGGAAGGAGAGAATTCCAGGCATGGAAGACAGCCAGTGAAAATATCTGGAGTTGGGTGATGGGGTTTCCTATGTGAGGAATAGCAAAGAAGCAGATGTCATTAGAGTGTAGAGTGGGGGCTGAGTACGGTGTAAGAAGCCTGGAAAAGTAAGAGGAGGCCAGTTATAAAGGGCTTTGAATGCCAAATAGAGGGTTTTGTATTAGATTTTGGAAGTGATAGGGGGGCCACTGGAGTTTATCAAATAGGGATGATGGTGTAGTCAGACCTTTGCTTAAGGAAGATCAGTTCGACAGCTAGTGAAGGATAAAGAAATGGGGAGAAACTTGAGGCAGGGAAACCAACCAAAAGGCTATTGCAATAGTACAGATGTAAAGTGATGAAAGCCTACACCAGGGTAGTAGCAGTGTCAGAGGAGAGAAGGGGGCATATAAAAGAGATGAGGAGATGTGACAAAGGTAGTACTTGGCAGGTGGTTGGATATAGAGGATGAGAGACAATAAGAAGTTGAGAATGACACCTAGATTATAAGCCTGGGTGACTGGGAGGATGGTGGCAAAGCAAAGGAGACTGAGAAGGAGCAGTCAGAGAGGTAAGAGGAGAACCAGGATAGAGCCATGTCATGAAAATCTATAGGGAAAAGAGAGTGTCAAAAAGAAGAGGGCATCTGCAATGTTGAAAGCTGCCGAAAGGTCAAGAAGGATAAGGATTGAGGGGAAAAAACATTGGATTTGGTAATTAAGAGTTAATTTGTAACTTTGGAGAGAAGAGTTCTGGTTGAATGATGTGGCTGAAACCCACACTGCAGAGAGTTAAGGAGAGGATGAATGATAAGAAAGGAAGTGGAGGCATTGATTATAAATGGCCTTCTAAGGAGTTTAGCCACAAAAAGAAATAGAGGTATAGGATGATAACTAGGGAGATGGATGGTTTTACAAGCTGTAATTAATCCAGATTCCTTCCTCATGCTCCTGAAAACTTTTCTTCCTGGAAGATCACTTCAAGGGTAGAATTTACACCTAGGAAGTACATTAAATTCCTGTAGCCCCTCTCTGCTTGTTTAAATGGCTCTTCTCATAACTTCCATTTAAGTAGGCCTCCCAGGCCAACCATCTCTTCATTTCTCAACAGGCTACAGTCTAGACTTCTCTACCATACAGTCTTCCCCCCTCCCAACTTCTTTTTATGCATTGTTTTCTCCCATTATAATGTAAGCTTCTTGAGGGCAAGGACTGTCTTTCTTTCTTCTTGTGTTTGTATTCCTGGCTCTTAGCACAAGGCATGTAGTATGTGCTTAATAAATGTTGTTGACTGAGGATTGTTTAAAGATAAGGGAAATCTGAGCATATTTATAGTTATTAGGGAAGCAGCAAGTAGAGAGTGAAGAAATTGAAGATAAGTGAGAGTGGGGATGATAAAGGGGGCAATCTGCTAAAGAAGATGGGATAGAATGGGATTGGTTGTACATGTAGAGGAGTTCATGTATCACTCCCTAGTAAGGAACAATTCTTCAGGTAGATAACGGGGGATGGCATCTAAAAGATATGAGATGAGTTCTTGGTGAATGGCCTCTATTTTTTTAGTGAAATATGAGGCAGGATTCTCAGTTGGAGGGAGAGAGAGCTGTGGGAGATTTAAAGAGGGATGAAAAGATTTGGAAAAGTTGCTGTAGTGAATGGAATAGGAATTGATTAGGTAATGATAAAACAATTGCCTTACTGCAGTTAGGACCTGATCTAGATTACATAATATAAATTTGTTGTGGACCCATTCAGTACAGTTTTGTGTATTTATCTAGCTTCATTCAACATCACAGTAATATTAGTGAGGGCAGTGGGAATGGTGGGAAGACTAATCCAAGGCTGAGGCTTGGCAGGGTAAGATTGATGGTAAAATAAGGAGAAAAGGGAATCAAAAGAAGAGGATAGTGTAAAGTTACACTGGTTCATCAACAGGTCCAAATAAGAAGGGTAGAGAGTGTAACCACTATAATGTGATGGCTCTGAACTTGTTGAGGAAGGAAGGAGAATGTCTTGGAGATCTCTAGACAAGGGCTACCAGAATCTTGACTGACTGATAAGTAGGGATTGAATGAATCTCAAAGTAGAGGATGTTAACTGAGGAATGGTGGTAGAGGGACAGCCTGGAAGTGGCAATAAGGAGTTAGGAAAATTGCATTTCCCCCACCATGAGCGAGGAGTCAGTGGATAAGTGAGAGTGCTACCAGTCACCCAGAGAAAGAAATGTGGAATCTGAATGCAGATGGAAGCATACTATTTTCTCTCCTTTTCCTTTGTTGTTTTGTTTTATTGCTTCATTCTCATGGTTCCTCCCATTAGTTCCCCATTATTCTTTACATCATGACTAATGGGAGAATATGCTTAACGTGAATGTATGTGTAGAACATATATCAGATTTTATGCCATAGGGTGGGAGGGGGAGAAAATTTAAAACTCTAAATCTTATGTAAGTAAATGTTGAAAATTAAAAATAAATAAATTTTAAATTAAAATTTTTTTTTAAAAAAGACTACTACAGGTGCAGGAAAGGGTGTCCAGGGAAGCTTCAGAGGCAGTACTCGAACCCGTGTCTTTCATAGATGAAAGGATCATATATTTAGAGCTAGAAAGGATCTTAGAGGTCATCGGGGCCAACCTATCCATTCTGTAGTTGATGAAATGAAGGTTCATAGAGGTCAGGATACACAATACACACAATAATTTATATACAAATTTACACATACATTTCCTTTGGGAAAAATATTAATTTGTCACTGAATAGTTATAAAATGTGAAGGTGATTCTTTGTTGAATTTCCCAAGTATAGTCTTTACAAAAGAGGCCTTTACCCTTCTACACTTGTATCATGGCTCACATTTAAATAGAACCTTACAATTTGCAAAAAATTTTCCTCACAGCAGCCCTCTAAGTCAGTTAATATGAGAAGAAAATATCCTTGTTTTACAGATAAGAAAACTGAGACCCAGAGGTTTGTCCAAGGTCATACCTGGCAGTCAAGATTAAAACTGATGGCTTACATCCAGTTTTCTTACCACTGTATCATTTACTTTCTAGCTTAAGAGATCTATTTATAGTTTCTCACATATTATGGAAATAAATTTTTTCACTTTCAGATTATTCTCCACTCCGTATTAATGTGTTTCCATTTTAGGTAGACAAAATTTTTTTCCCTCTGGATAATATTTTATTGCTGACATGGAGGTGGCCTAGCTCCTTAAAGACCATACCAGCAGAACTCAATTAGTAGGTTCTACCAAGGCTTTGAGCACAGCTGAATTGACATACTATCTGCTTTCTAGGGACAAGCTTAGCTAGGAAGAGAGACTGTCACCTGTTGGCTTACCATGATGAATTCTGTGATTGTTGAAGTCCTGGAAACAAACAAAAAATACAAAATATCTCTCAGTTCTATGCACTCTCTTTATGCTTATATGATGAGGATTGCAAGATGGTAGAAACTGAGACAGAAGGTACTAAGAATCACACAGTTTTTCTGCTATCTATAAAAAATCAACTCAGCTATTGGTACAGTTTGTCCTCAATTTTTGAAGAGATGATAGTACTTACTGCAACATCAGAAAGTAATGAGAAAAACCAAGCATTGTTTGGATCTAGCCCAGTGAAGTGATGTAAGACCAAGTCTTGAAGTCAACTGGACTTGAGTCTTAATTCTGGCACTTAACTGGTGGTATGATATTGGGCAAGTCTTGACCTTTCTGGGTCTAAATTTCTTCATTTGTAAAAGGAAAGGATTGAGTTAGATCTAGCTTAGATCCCTTTTAGCTATACATTTAGGAAATTATTTCTTACTATAGCAAAGAATGCTTTTTCTGTCAATTACTAAAAATAGAACCAAATCACTATTGTGAATGCCTTTAAGAGTGGGGCAATATTGCTGAAACCTTTCTGGTTGCTTAATAGGGAAGAAATTTTGGAGTCAAGTCTCTAGCATGCAAGTGTATTTTTATTTTTTTTGCCTTTAAATAATGTATTATGTAGGTTCTGGAATGATATTTATGGTGGAAATTTAGGATCTTTCTCAGTGAAGTTAGGATCATAATATCATAGACCTATAGGTGAGGAAACTGAGGCCCAGAGAGTTTAAGTGACTTATTTATGGTCATACATGTATTAAGTGACAGGGCTGGGATTCAGACTTGGGTCCAGTGACTCCAAATTCAATATTCTTTCCATTCTACCACACTGCCTCCATGTTCACTTTACTTTCCAGTTTACATTACATTTCTTGTCTTTGTTTATTGATGTCCATCCATGTGACAAACAGAAAAAAATTGTAGCCATTTAAGTTACATACAGTTTAACCACACTCTCCTGTGTGATCACCTCTTCATTATTACAGAACTGAGTAATCAATTTTTGTATTTTCTAGGTATTTAGTGTCTCTTTTTTGTTACTTGACTCTGAGACATTTTACTGCTTGTTAATATCTACTTACTACTAGAAGATGAGTAGAGGAAAGTTAAAGAAATCAAACTTTTAGCTGCCCGATTTAAAAAAAAAGTTTGGGGAGATTGAAAGAGTGGAAAAAAATTAAGTTTGGGGATTAATATGCATTACTGTACCTTTTCATATTTATGCTTATTGCCATTGGTAATTATCTTGAATAAATGAAAGTTGACTGTATGGCTAATGCATATAATTCTTTGATAAGTGAAGTTGATGACCTTTTCTTTTGGCACAGAAATGAATAGTGTTCTGCCCTAACTATTGCTCAGTTCAGTTAATAGGAATTTCTACTCACTTAAATTACTGGCCTTAAAGCCATGGATTTTTTTAATGTACCTGTTGTGTTTTCTGCTATTAGTGCTAAACATCACTAATTAACTTTCGTATTGATATGTTGTTCATCAGATAAAGCTGATAACAGCTGCTTAGAAATTCAATCTGAATTTCTTCCATATCTTTCTACAAGTTTAGAGCAAACTTTTCCAGTAATTTTCAAATGTCACCATGATGGTTTTATAATATTTTGAAGTGGGGGCATGATGATTTTTGGGGTAGAGAGAAAAGGTATTTGAGAGGCAAACTGGCTTCATATTTTTAAAACTATATTTATTTTCTTTTTTTTTCTTTTTTTTCCTTTTTTTTTTTTAGTGAGGCAGTTGGGGTTAAATGACTTGCCCAGAGTCACACAGCTAGGAAGTATTATGTGTCTGAGGCTGGATTTGAACTCAGGTCCTCCTGAATCCAGGGCCTGTGCTCTATCCACTGTGCCACCTAGCTGCCCAAAACTATATTTATTTTCAAAAATATTTTATTACTAACAGCCCCAAATAAAAGTACAGCCCCCCCCAAAAAAGAACTTTCTTAGTGATATTTCCACGTAAATGAAGTATTGTAACTAATTTCAGTTACTTCCTCTTATTCCTTGTCAGAATTATTTGTCCATTCTTATTTCTCCTCCTCTTCCTCCTTCTCTTCTTCCTCCTCCTCCTCCTCCTCCATGACTTGCCCAGAATCATATAGCTAGTGAGTATTATGTGTCTGAGGTTGAATTTGAACTTGGGTTCTCCTGACTCCAGGGTCAGTGCTGTATCCACTGTGCCACCTAGCTGCTCTTTGTCCATTCTTAATTACTTTTCCTCTTATGATAGTAATTAGCATGTACTCTGTTCTTCAAGTTCTGCCCTATTTCATTTTGTATTATTTCATAAAAGTCTTTGCAGAGTTTTTTTATTTTTAATATTTTTACTTCTTAGTTGTGTTATATTTCATTACATCCATGTACCATAATTTGCTTAGTTGTTCCCAAATGTTTGACATTTGTATTTTCTAATTTTTTTGTGCAGTTACACATAATATTGTTATGAAAATCTTTAAACAGACGACATTTTTTCTCCTGTTTTTGATATTACTTTTAGGGTATATTCCCAATGATGCAATTATTGGGTCAGAGGGTAAGATTATTTTTGTAACCTTTACTTCATTCTTCCAAACTGCATTCCTACATTTACAATTCCATTAACAATGAATTAATATATTTGTTGTCTATAATACTTTATTTTATAATATTTTATATACAATATTTTATATATTTTAATTATTATTGATAATTTGACATATGTATGTGAGGCACTTCCTCAATGATATTTTAATTTGTATCTCATTAATGGTTAGAGAGGTAGTGTTTTTATTTAACAGCAAAATGAGGAAAGTGATACCTTTAGTCAGGTCTACGATCTTGGTGAAGTCATTTAACTGTTTAGGACCTCACTTTCTTTATTAGTAGAATGGGCAAGTGGGATGGCTTAGATGATTCCCTAAGGACCCTTCCAGCTCTGACATTTCATGGCTATTATTTTAACATACCTCCCTTAAAGTTAAAGTTCTTAATTTTCTTAACTTTCTTTTGTCATAGACCCCTTTGGCAGTCTGGTGAAGCCTATGGACTCCTCAGAATAATGTTTTTAAGTGCATAAAATAAAATACATAAAATTATAAAGGAAACCTATTATATTGAAATTCAGTTGTCAAAATATTTTTCAAAACTAGTTTAGAGACCTCACATTAAGAACCCCTGCTAAAAGATCTCAAAGATTTGATGGACACAGGGCCAGATTCTCAGTGCATGTAGTTCATTCATTCTTGTCTAGCCCATGTTAGTACTGTGCTAGCCTAAATATTTTCCTTCCAACCAAATCTGATTTATATAAAATCTATCTTCCTATTATCATTGTTATTTTTTCCCATGTATTACTGTATTTATCTTTTTACTTTTCAAAGAGCTCTCATTTTGGGTGTGTGACCAATAGTGGGAATTAAGAAAGTATATCTAATTTAAACATGTGGAAAATAAGATACAGTAAAGTGACCACTCTGCAGTCACCCAACTAGAACAGTGGCCCAGTGGAAACAGCACCAACTTGCTGATCAGAAGACCTGGGTTGAAATCCCACCTCTGATACCACCGCTGGTGCCTTGCACAAGTCATTTAATCTTCTTGGGCCTCATATCTAGAATGAGAGAATTGGATGAGATGGCCTGGGAAATCCCTTCCAGCGCTAGATCTGTGATCCTACATGAGTTCTGGCTTTCACTACTACTATGCCAAGGTTCTTCCCGTTGTTTCAGCCAGATTCATGACAGAATTAGAGAAATAATATTTTCACATAACAAAAATGATCTCTCAAGCCACATTTTCTTTTTGTTTACATAATTTATGTTAGTTTGTTGTCTTCAGTAAAATTTCAGTTCCAGTGAAAAACATGATCCATAACCATATTATTACTGCTTTAAATTCCATCATGGTAAACATCAGATAGTTGAAGAAAGCTTTTTTTCTTTCTAAATTTGATGTTTCCCAGAAAATTTCATAAATGAGTAAAAGTTAATAAAATATTTTTTTCTTTAGCAGTAATAGATTAGACAAAATATCCCCCATGGTAGATTTAGTTTGAGTATGTTAATCCTACAGTACTTCCTGTATGTATAAGAATAAGGAACTCCAACTGATATGAAAATTTAAGTAGGTCCTATAAAACCTGATTACTGTGTACAAACTTCTGACAGCTGGCATTTTATACACTGAAACTTATCTTTATAGTTTTTGGCTAATGACTATTCACAGACTTTTTGAAAAAAGGTTATTAAGATGATTAAAAAATAGACCAGACGACAGATTCCATTCTCAATGTGATATTTTTGTTACTATGAAAGAAAAAAAATGAAAATTGATTAAAAAAAACAGTTTTGTTTTCTGGTCTGTCCTAAAATTTTAAGACCTAAAGCATGTGCTATTCCCATGCCCAAATATAACTTTCTTAAACATTTTTATTTTTCCTTTCTCACATACAGATGTTAGCATACACATTTGCACATAAAGAGTTTATTCTAGATTGTGCACAACCCTAAGTTGCAGGACACTGCTGTCTTTAACTCCATGGAAATTGGCAGCATTTCATCTCCTGTAAACAACAGTCTGACGTCAGCTCATGCAATGGTGATCAGTAGCCCAACTCTAGAAATTTTCAATTGGCCAAGTTGTTGAAAATTTATCATAATGCTTGATAATCTTTGACTATACTTTATATGATTAAAAAAAGAACAAGTTAATGACAAAATAATAGAAAATTCTTAACTTCAGACAAAGTAGATAAAGGTTTTAAATGTAAAAGGTAATAAATTTGTGTTCTAATCTTCATATAGTAAGTCTATCTAATAAATTTTTTTTTGGTATCCATATTCAGATTTGGAGCTCAATTGAAATGCAAGGGAGTCTGGCATTTGATTTCATAATATAGTTGATCTTTTTTATATTTATGTACATTTGGTATGGTTTTAGTGATTGTTTTATCTTTGTGTTCCCAGAACAATGCCTTACACATAGTAGGCTTTTAATAAGTACTTGTTAGATTTGACCAGATTGTTAGTTTTTTGTATTTAACTCAAATAAAGTAAATTGAGCCTGAAGTTAGGACGCTTTTGTCTTATCTGTCTTTATTTTTGTCCCTAAAGAATATAGATGTCTTTTCATTTTAAGCATGGCATTATTATAATGATTTAATATTTGTTTCTAATCAAAACATGGATGTGAATAATCTTACGAATCTTATTTGTCTCTTATTGTATTAAATAGATGAGGAAGTTTCTGACAGTTATAGATAACATTTGAATTTTGTTTAAGGAATCATTCCTGCACTATGTGGTATTTATTTCCTAAAAAAACCACTTTTTCCTTAAGCCTTAAGAACAGCAACCATAGCATAAGTGTTATATTGAAATGAAGTTATCGCTGAAATACCTATTCTGATTCAAAGACAAAATCATTTTATTACATTTATTAACAATGTATTCCCATAATTATCCTGTAAAAGACTGTATTCTATTGTTCATTTTGCCACTGAAAGTGTATATAAACCCTGGAGAATTCTTTGCCAAAATCAATACTTAAAATTGAATGGTTTAATTCTATTATGTTGGTAATAGCGAGGAGGGCAAAACAAACATGAAAAGCCCCAGATTCCTAGGCTAAAATCTGAATATTAACCAGGAAAAAGTTGTATGGATTTTCACCATTAAAAAGTGCTCTTTTAATGTCTTTCTATAATACGTTAAAAGATTTCTTTCCTATTTTTAAAGAAAATTCTATTTTCAATTTATGTTTGAAATTATAATGACAATTAAAAGTGTAATTTTCACATGAGTGTGTAATGATAAATTAGTAGAGCTTGGGAACAACCCCTGATGAGGGAATAATCAAAACTTGCATTGTGCTTTAGGATTCATATTTTTCAAAGTTATATTTGTATGTACTTAAAGAATGCACATAGCATCATCTACCAATAAGTTGGTCCCTATCTTTGTTGTCACTAGAGATCTATTCTGAATTCCCTCTTCTCACTCTTGGTCTCTGAGTCTTTGACCTGCCACTCTCCCTTGCTTAGCCTGCACTCTCTTCTCATCTCCTCCTCCATAGAATCTCTTTCTTTGTTTTTGATGCAGCTCAAGAACCACCTTCTACCTAAATCCTTTCCTGATCCCCCCAGCTGGTGGTGACCTCCCTTCCAGGAACCTTATGTTAACTATTTTATATTTATTTGTGTTTTATCCTCATTATATTTACTCTGTATTTACTTAAATATGTACTTATTAGTTGAGATTGTTTGATTCATTATATTTGTGTCACCAAAACATGTATTTGCTATTCCCATGTATAGATAATTATGAATAATAAATAATTTACTACATTAGCATTTTCTATAGTGTAATACTTCCTATGTTAACACGTATGCAATATTTGATCAAAGTATCTTAACAAAACCAAAGGTAAGTTTGTAGTGAAAAACCATGTATTTTTGTGAAATAACTGAAAAATGAATAAGAAATTTGCTATGCTTTTTTTGGTTTCATTAAGAGCAGAAATTTTAAATTGACCAGGCTTTTCAAAATATGATATTTTTTTAAAAGCAAGCAATATGAAGGAAGAATAAGGGATGAGGTACACATATTCAGCCTCAACAAAGAAATCAAGTTGCTGTAATCTCAACATTTTTCTCCCCTTTCTCTGAGTGACAGAAAATAAGTAGCAGTAACAGCTGCTGGCCAAAGCCTTTCACTTCCTTTCTGCAGTAGGAATCTGAAAGATAGGAGTCCTGCTGAGGGAGCGTCAGACATGCAGTGTGCCAAGAAAAGGGGTGTGGCCTTACCACCAAAAACTCACGTAGAAGGAAAAGTGGGCACACCAGCATAATGTGCTGTTAGATTGTTTATTTTGTTGTCTGGACAGCAGACCTGCTGAATATCTTCTGGACCTAGTAATCATTTCTAACTTACAACAGTGTGCCTGTGTTTGTGTTTGTCAGCTTAAAGTGCTACAGCTTTTCATCACTGAATTGAGTTATCCCAACTGCAAACACATTAAGAGTAAGGAAAGAGGACCCATGTGGTAGCATACCTTCCCTTTGGCTTCAGATGATCTAATTCAGTTCACTGAGGCTAATTTGAAAAGCCAAGTGGAACTTCAGTTTGAATTCCCAAAGAAGCAAGTTACCTTGCTTTTCTACAGTTCATCATTGTCATGTGAACGTATTGCAAAATAGAATTTTGGCTCTTCCTGGAAGTATGTATAGCTTTTTGTTCTAACACTACTATTCTACTAGGAATATTCCATAAGAGTCACTTTTGTTGTTTAGCAAAGAGCAACCAGGTTTTCTTTGCCACACTATAGCCATTTAACCTTTTTCTCCCAAATACATTTGACTAGTGTATCCATATGAAACAATTCTTTTCTACATGGCTCATACTAGGAACAAAGTAATATAAATGTTTCATGAGTTGAGTAGATTTAGTTTCACTTAAGGCAAGATTCGGGGGAGAAAAGATCTGTTTTACTTCATTGTATTTTGAGGAACCTGATCCTGTGTTCTACTTTATAACTCAGATTTGGTGTTTTCCAATGGGTATGTGATGAACCTGTTAAGTGTCAAAAAAAAAAAGTTAGTTTCTTGATTGACTTAAATCTGATGCTAGAGGGAAAGTACAGCAATGTTGACTTTTTCATAGAAATGATATGCTGACTTCAAGAGCTGTTGTATGAGATATATACCTTGGCCACTGGAACTAATTGGACTTTAGAGCTAGACATTGGGAATATCCTGGTGAGTCTGTGGATAGCACAAATTAAATTTCAATACACAGAAAATGTTTATGAAGGAGTCCTTTCTTATGTGACTTCGTATTTGAGATGAATGCCAAACATGGTCACTTTGGAATTTTGAAAAATCACCCCAAACTTCTCCCAGAAACTGAAGTATAAAAATTAAAAATGAAGCATATTAATAATTATAGCATTAAGTTTCACCTTAGGCATCACAGTTAGAATTTTTAACAACTTTCTTACTGAGAAAATCTCATACAACTACTGCCTTTTGACTGTATAACCTTAATAATCATTTTGACTCCTTACAGTAGATTTTTCAACAGAACAGCATAGAGGACTATTCAGATGATTTCAGGTCTTCAATAGGAGTGGTACAGCTAAACTCTAAAAATCTTTAAGAATTTGTCCTTAATGATTTGTGCAGACTCCAAATTAAGTTGAATTAATAGGGAATGAAGAAATAATCTGAAATAATCCCAAATTCCATTTTGCAAAAGAGATCATTTTACCAACAGACACAAACAGAATGCTTTTATATCCCTGATTTTCGGAAAAATAAAAGTTTTCATTCCCAGGAACTGCTGCTGAAGCCAGTTGAGCTGTATTGTGTGCCTAACAGCCTTACGTGCATGAAATGTTCCTTCTTCAAGCTCATGTAAACAGGAGTAGAGTTGTGCTGTAAGTTTCAAGGGGGAAACGTAGCCTTTAGTAGAGCAGGTAGAGCCAGAAGCTGAGTGATTTTCCCAGAAGGAGAGATTTTTCTTTTTTCTCATCAATTTAGAATATGCATTCAAATCATTAGTCCTTAGATACTTGCACACACTTGTCCTGGTTCTTGCCTGACTCAGTACAGGTCCTGTTTAGCCCTCTAGCCCACCTTTTTCATCCTCCTACACTTTTGCTTCCAACCTCTTGAACTATTGAGCTGTATTTGGTTATAATTAGGTGACCTTGTCCCCAAACCAACTCCAGAGAGAGATATGTGTTGCAGCTTTGCGGAACCAGCAATGAATTGGGTCAGCTTTAAAAGAAAACAAATAGTTCATTGAGAAAGGTCTATACATTTCTCCCATCACAAAGTCTCATTGCCCCAAATCAGGCCAGAAATAGTGGTAAGTTGGAAATGATTCATGGGGACTTTATAGGAAAAGACGCTAAAGGGGCCTTCCCCTTCAACTAGCTATTTATTCTCCTATATGTTTACCATTACATGCTTTTTATTTTTATATCCAAAGCATGGAATACCAAAGTTAAATTTATGTCATTGTACTATTATAACCACTTTTATTTAATTTAATTTATACATTTCTAGATAGTGGCCAAATTCACTTTTTAAGAAGTAGGTGAGGGGTGAGTAGGAAATTTCATAGATTTCCATAGGCTCAGAACTGACCTCATATCCAACCCAATTACAATTTCCTACTTGTTAACCTCAGTCCGAAGACATAAAATAAAAAATGGACCATTGCATGCCATACATTTAAAATGTCAGGCAGATAATTTACTGTGTTAGTTGAAACTTGTTTTGGCATATACTCAGCATTGATGTATTTATCTTGATAATGTTAATACTGCATTAGCCATAGCTAAAATAATGAATTTGCTTTCTAGAAAAGTCCTAGGTGATAAGTTCTAGAAGACAGAAGCCTACTATTGATCTTTTGTTTTGTTTTTGGAAACTAGGTCTCTTGAACTTACCCAGGCTAGAAGTACAGTGTCCATTCATGGGCCTCATCCTAATGTGGATTGGTATGGAAGCGTTACCCTGCTCAATTTTTCCAGTCTGGGCCAATTTATCCCTCCTTAGGTAGTTTGATGTCCCTTTGCTCCTGAAAGCTCACCATGTTAGTGCCATACTTAGTGGAGATATCTGATCAGCTTTAGCCCTTTTGTAACTCAGAACTCCTAAACTCAAGTAATACACAAGCCTCTACCTCCCCCTGTAGCAGGGATTATGGTCATGGGCCATCACACCCAGCCTGTGAAGTCTACTTCATTTTGTACAAGATTCCTTTTTACTGAGAAATTTTGGAGTTTGGTGGATATAGAAAATTTCCTAAGCTGCTTTCAGTTCTTTATTAAAACAAAATACTAGCACACTATTTATGAAAGTTTTCATTAGATGTTCTTTAGCAACCTGAAGAGTCTGATTCACCATTCCTGATCATCTTACTGTTTACCATGTGAAGGAATATGTTAGGAAATTAAATTATCTTAGCCTTAGGTAAACATGATAGCTCACTGCAATGTATAAGTCAGGGAAAGACTAAGGTCTTTTTTTTTAATCTTACTAGTTAGCTGTCAACAGTCAAAGGAATGATTCCTGTTGAAACACTTGAATCTCCTGCCCCTATCTCAAATTACATTGAGAGATGACAGATGGATGCATAACAGCAGTGGCACAGAATGGCTGCTGAATGGGACATGAACAAAGCAGAGCCAAAAGTCTACTGAGACAGAGGAGTATATGTAATGACTCTGCAAACATTATTAGTATTGTCAGCCATGTTAAAATGTATTTAGAAGGGAAAAGCAATCCCCTGCTCAAGGCCTTAATTTCTCAACTTCAGAATGAGGGAGCTAGACTAGATGATCTCTAAAGTACCTTCCAGTTCTAAAGACTGTACATCTCCCCTCTGTTTTGTACATGTGTCTCATTCTTTGAGTATTCTCCATTTTTCGTGTACTAGGTCAGAAAGACAAATGCATTTCTGTATTAGCAACATCCAGTATGGTGACAGGATGATAATTATCCTAAAATTTTTAGACTTTGGAGCAAAATAATTGAAAAAGGACAAAATTGTACACATGTGGAACATTAAAATAACCTGACTGTACTTATAATTAATGACTCTTCTAGTCATCTGTGGTAGTAACTGAGCACACAGAGGTGTGTATCCTGTGCTACTAATTATGTCCTTCAGCATGTACTTAGGAACCACCTGAGAGGGCAGAATACATTTCTTCACCTTTTATCAGCTGATATAAATGACCAAAGGTGGTGAAGTTGGAATGCAGATAAAGCACATTACCTCTTAGCTGTACCTGATCTTTAAAACTAAGGAAACAGTGTGACTTCTGTAATTCCCTTGCCCCAGAGCCGCACAAAAAGATACCTGTGTTAGTATATACACTAAAAGAAAAGATATTCCAATATAGTTGCAATGTATTTAAATTATTATTACATAGTTCATGAAAATCTATATAATGACATGCTATTAAATACTTTTGAGTCAAATGGATGTACATTCTTGATAGCTAAAGAATGGTGGCATCTTAATGTCTGGCTACAGAAAAATACAGTTGTCAGATTCATTAAGAAGGATAATTTTTACACTTCCGTAAGGCTTCATCATTTGTTTTAAGTAAGATGTGTCTTGGTTGAAGATATTATTGTCCTATAGTAAATGAAACTATAAAATTGTACAACCTTTTTATTTTACAATAAGAATTCAGGTTCACTCAGTTCTTCTATGTACTGATACATTCTTAAACCAGAAAACAAAAGAAGCATTCAAATAGTCCATAAACTTTCCCTGGAAGGCAATTATATTTTAGGACTGCTAAACAAATCCTTCCTATCAGACCAGTAAGTACTATACAGATCATTCACTTTAAAGGAAGGGAGTAACAAGGGCCAGGTCTCCTGCTTCTCTAATTCACATGTCTTCTTCACTGCTCTTCCACCCATGTGGGCCTTATATGTAATCTTTCTCCAGGAAGGACACTGTTCAGGAAATCTTTTTTTTCTCTGGATATCAGGCCAAAGAAGTCTTGAAGTAAAGGTGATTCATGAGGCATCCCATCTACCCTGCCTCAAGGTATCATGATGCCTAGGAACTTTAAAATCTCCTCTTCTCTCTGGCTGAGTTGGCAAATATATGTATGCTTCTTCAGGAACTCTTATCAGTGCCTTGGCTGCTGCCATCTCATGGTCCAGGGATGCAAACTTTCAGGAATTCTCCTAGGTCACATGAGAAGCAAACCATGGGGACATCACATATTTATGCTGCCCCAAGGCAGCCAGTGTAGTTCTTAAGGGGTAGAGAAAATATATTTGCATAGAGCTCAGACTCCATTCCATCCTCCCCTAAGAAAATAGGTCTTCTGTGTCGCTTCTTTAGGAAGGGAAAGGCACCTAAAAATGACTGCAACCTGCCTGGTCTTATTGTCTATAGCAAAGTGGTAAATCCCTCTCAGAATCTTGTGGGGAGCCTCAGTCACTGGAAACAGATAACAATCACAGCATTGTAGATCTAGAACTGGAGGGAAACTCAGCTCAGATACTGTCTAATTCTATTCCCTGATTTTATAGATGAGGTCCAGGAAAGCCTTTACAACCTACAAAAACCACACAGTAAGCATCAGAAGCTGGGTCTGAAGCCAGGTCCTCTTGACTTGAGAATTAGTGCACTTTTCCTCATACCATACTGCATGTCAGAGATGTGGGGAACTGTGAGAGTATACAGAGGTGTTCTCTTGGTTACTTTTCTGTGTGTTTGTGTGTGTGTGTGTGTGTGTGTGTGTGTGTGTGTGTGTGTGTGTGTTTTAATAAGTGAGGATTGAATTGGGAGGTTATGTTGGGGGAGTAACTGTGGCATAAAAAATAAAAGGCATAAAAAATAAAATTATTTGTAAAAAATCCTTAGTCTGGCCCTATACCTATTAAAGAGGAAAGAAACCCTTTCAAGCCCTTCATAACAGGGCCTCTTCCTACCTTTTCAGTATTCTTAAGCTTAGTCCCCTCCGTGTACTCTACATTCCAGTGACACTGGCCTCCTTGCTGTTCTTCAAACAAGACATTCCATTTCCCACCTCCAGACATTTTCGCTGACTGTTCTTCATGCCTGGAATTCTCTCCTTCATTTCTACCTCTTGATTTGGCTGGCTTCCTTTAAGTCTTAATTCAAGTCCCACCTTCCGCAAAAACCCTTTTCTAGTCCTTACTCTCCGTGTCTTCCCTAACATGATCTCTAATTTATAATATATGTATATGTTTTATGTGTATGTAGTTGTCTGCTACTGTCTCTCCCATTAAACTGTGAGTGTTTTTTGCCTTTCTTTTATCACCAACACTTTGCACAGTGCCTGGCACATAATAGGTACTTTAAATTCTTGTTGACTGACTTTTTCTTGATCTCCTCTTAACTTCCTATACTTTGTCCTCCTGCTTACAGGAAAGTAGTTTTTTTTTAATTTCCAAATTTATTTATTTTAGGATATAATATCATAGAACCTCAGAGTTGCAACAGATCTCAGAAACCATCTGGTTCAACTTGTACCTGAACAAAAATCCCTTTTATATTATACCCAACAAATGACCATCTGTCCTTTCCTTGAAGGCCTCAAGTGAGGAGGAAACCAATTGCCTTCCAAGGTAGTTTGTTACACTTCTAGATAAGTGTAAGTGTTCCTTACATAAAACTTGAAATTGCTTCTCTGTAGCTTCCACCCATTGCTCCTAATTCTGCCTGGTGGGACCAAGTAGGATAAATCTAATCCATTTTCCATGTGACAACCCTTCAAATACTTGAAGACAGCTTTCATTCCTCCTCATCCCTTTTTCTTTTTTGTTCATGATACCACAGATCTTTCTTACATACATATATTTACATACATACATTCATTTTATATACATTTCATTTTTAAAAGATTATAATAAATCCAACATGTTATTTAATCACCATCCTCCTTATCTTTCTAAACTTGCCATTCTTTTCCATGCATTTTTAAATCCTCTTTTTTTCCTTTCCTTTTCTATCAAAAATCTCCCTCGTCTTCCCTTCTTGCCAAATACCACTCTCCCCCTCCAGTTTAAAAATGGAAACCTTTCACCGAAACAAACAGTCAAGAAAATCATCCACATATTGGCCATGTCCAGACTATTTATCTAAATTTGCCCCTTGAGTTCCCACCTCCCATTGTCTTCTCATGTCCAGTCTAAATATCCTCAGTGCTTTCAACACAAGTATAGGGCATGAGCTCAAGACCTTGAAATGAAACATCCTGGTTGTTTTCCTGTGGATATTCTCCAGCTTATCTATGTTATTTCTCATATGTAGACCCCAAACTTGAGTACAACAATCCAAATGTGGTCTGACCCAGGCAGAGTACAGTAGGACTATTACTTACTAGTCCTGAAGAATATGTTTATCTTAATATAGCCTAAGACTACAGTAGCTCTTTTCGTTACCAGTTCGCATTGTTTACTCATAGTGAGCTTGCAATTCACTTAAAAACTGCAGATCTTTTCCAGAAAAAGTGCTGTCTGGTCTTGCTTCCTTTGTACTTGTGAAGATTTTTTTAAGCCCAAGTGTCACGTTTTTCATTTGCCTCTATTACATTTCAAATTTCATTTTATTCTCTTTACCCCAATGTTCTGATAGCCTATCAGGGTCTTTTTTGAATCCTTACTGTCATCCATATGTTAACTCTCCCTCCTAGCTTTGTATCATCTGCAGATTTGATAAGCATTCTACTTCTCCCTTTAAGCCCTTGATAAAAAAATGTTAAAAAGCACAGAGTCACCCACTTACTCCTGGGCTATTCTGCTGAAGATCTCCTTTTAAGGTGACATCAGTTTGTTAATTAACTATTCTTTGAGTCTGGCCATTCCAACAATTCTGAAATCCCCCTAAATATACTATTCTTTTCTACTCCAATAATATGAAAGATTATCAAATACTTTTCTAAAATTCAAAGTAAACTATATCTAAAGAATTCCCTTGAGCTACCAGTTTATTAAACTTGTCAAAAAGGGAAATTAGGTTAGCCTGGCATTATTTGTTTTGATTATACCATGTTGGTCCTTTGTGATCACTACTTCTCCTTTCTGGATGTTTACTATCCCTTTAATTCTAATATATTGCCCAGAATCTAAGACAGCTCCCTTACTCCCTCAATTTACTTATTCATAAGTTGAGGATGATTACTTTATGCAAAGGATCCATAGATACATGTATGTGTTTGTTTCTTACCAACTGAAAAGAGAGAACAACATAACATCTAAATTGGGAGGCAACAGAGTATCGTGGGAAAAGTGCTGGAAAGGGTATAAGAAGACCTGATCTTGAGACTTTACCCTGCCTCTTCCTAACTTTTGCCAACTACTTAATTTCAGTGAGGCTATTTCCTCATTTTAGAAATGAAGACAATTATATTTATATTATCTGCCTCATATAGTTGTTGCTATAAGTTAAAAAGCTATCATTTTCACAGATATCTTCCCATATGAAAACAATCATAAATTCTTAGTAACCGAATTGGAAGATACTGCAGAAACCATTAACTGGAATCTTCTCTTCAGTATACCTGACAAGTAGTCATCTAACCTAGATACATTTCATCATCTTGTATTCTGCCAGTCTTCTATCCTGTTGAGATCTTTAGGTATCCTGCCTCTGTCATTTAATCCAGGAGTTGGCAAACTATGGGGCTTTAGGGCCAAAGCTAAGAATGGTTTTCACATTTTTAAATAAAAAAACTCTAAAAATGTAAAAATCATTCTGAGCTTACCAACCAGTAATAAAAGGGGTGGAGAGAATAGTTTACAAACTTTTGAAATGTGTTAGTAATTCTACCTTTCATCTGTAGATTTGATGACCATGTTATCATTAACTTCACCTAATATGATGATAAATGCCAGATAGAACAGAAGCAAGAAGAAATCTGAGGGATACCAAACTAAAGATATTCCTTGAGGTTGCCATTATTTTACTACTTTTTGTCTGGCCATTCAGTCAATTCCAAATCCACTTCACAGTACTGTCATCTGATTTGCACCTCACCATCTTATAAAGGTTTTATGAGAAATTTTGTCAAAAGCTTTACTTAAAGTCAGATTTGCAATGTCTATAATGTTCTTCTGATTTACCAGTTTAGTAACTATCAAATAAGAAATCTCATGACCTATTCTTGATGAACACATGCCAACCCTTAGTGATATCTGCTTCCGTTTATAAGTGCTCATAAGTCGTCCCTTCAATATTACGTTCTTGAATCGCGTTGAAGTGAGGTTAACTAGCCTGTAATTTTGAAAAAAATCACTGTCTTCCCCTTATAAAAAAAAACTGAACCAATATTTGCTGTTTATTTCTAGAGCACCTCTTCCACATAGAGGCAGCTAGGTGGCACAGTGGACCTGGGTTCAGGAAGACCTAACTTCAGATCTGGCCTCAGACACTTGCTAGCCATGTGACCCTGGGTAAATCATTTAACCTCTATTTACCTCAGTTTTCTCATCTGTAAAATGGAGATAATAGCACCTACCTCACTGTATTGTTTTAAGGATCAAATGAGATAATATTTGTAAAGTGCTTAGCATAGTACCTGGCACCAGCACACAGTAGGCATTTGATACATGCTTATTCCTTTCCTTCTTTCCCATTCTCTGTGATTTAAAAAAATGACCAACAGAGGCTAAGCAGTCACATCTGCCCATTCTTTCAGCGCCTTGAGATTCTATTCAATTCAAAAAGTGTTAATTAAGTTCCTTCTATGTGCTGGGCATTGTGCTAAGGGCTGGGAACAAAGACAAAAACAAAATAATCCCTGTGCTCAAGGAGTTTAAATTAGACAGGGGAGAAGATAGCAGGTTCACAGATTAAATAAATACAAAGTTTATGCAAAATAAATGCAGAGTAATTTTTTTTTAGGGGAAAGGGAGGGTGGAGAGAACTAACAATCAGAAGGATCAGGAAAAATCTCTCAGAGGGATTCCAAGAGATGGGAGAGAGGAAAGAAGATATCCCAGGCATAGGACAGAGGCACTGAATTGAGATATGGATTGCCATGTTTGGGGAACAGCAAGTAGGCAAGAGTAATAGGAATGCTTCTGGAATGGTAGTCCAGAGCCAACTTCCTAGAAGTAGGGAACCACTTGAACAGAGAAATGACATGGTCAGACTTATGCTTTAAGAAACTACTTTGGGGGCAGCTAGGTGGCACAGTGGATAGAGCACCGGCCCTGGAGTCAGGAGGACCTGAGTTCAAATCCAGCTTCAGACACTTGACACTTAACTAGCTTTGTGACCCTGGGCAAGTCACTTAACCCCATTGCCTAGGTAAAAAAAAACATATTTTGGAAGTTGAGTGAAAGTTAGATTGGAAAAGGGTAGAACTAAAGACAGGAACACCAAATAGGCCATTGTAGTGGTCCAAGTAAGAGGTGCTGAGGGGCCTGAACTGGAGTGTATAGAAGGGGATAAATGAAAAAGCTGCTATGTAGTTAACATTTATAAGACCTGGCAAATAATTGGATACAGAGGTTGAAGAAGAGGAAAGAGTCAAAGATATTTCTCCTATCCCTCCCCTTCCCATCCCAAGGTTGTGAACATGGGTCTTCTAGAAGGATGGTGGTGCTTTCAGCAAAATAGAGATGTTTGAAAAAGTGATGAGTTTGGGGAAAATAATAATAAAGTCTATTTTGAACATGTTGAGTTTGAGATACTGCTGGATTGGAGTTCAGGATATGAGGTCTGGATAGGTAGATTTGGGAGTCACCATTGTAATTGAATTCATGAGAGTTCATGACGTCACCAAAAGAGAGGCTGAAGCAAGGGAAGAGGAGATGACTTAGGACAGAGCCTTGGGAGCCAGCTACTCTACAGTTAGTGAGTGGGATCTGTATGGTGATCCTTCAAAGAAGACTAAGAAGAGTAGTCAGACCAGGTGGGAAAACCAGTAGAGAGCAGTATAACAACCCAGAGAGCAGAGAATGTCCAGGAAGAGGGGGTCAGTAGTATGAAGGGCAGCAGAGAGGTCAAGAGAGTTGAGGGCTAGGAAAAATCCACTGGATTTAGCAATCCGTACATTATCAATTACCTTGAAGTAAGCAGTTTCAGTTGAGTGATGAGGTTGGAAGCCAGAGTGCAGACTGAGAAGTGAGTGGGAGGAGAGAAGTATGGAGGAAAGGAGTATAAGCAACTTTCTAGGTAACTGGCCTGTGAAAGAGAAGCAAGATTATAGGGAAAGCAGTTGTTTCAGGGGATGGTGGGATAAAATAAAGTTCTTTTTTGTTAAAGGATTGAGGAGACCTTTGCATGTTTTTAGGTAATAGAGGGGGAGAAAACAGTGGATAAGTAGAGATTGAATATTAGAGAGAGGATTGTTGAAGAAGAATGCTCCAAGAGGAGACTAGAGGGGTTGAGATCAGGGTTACAAGTGGAGGCACTGAACATGATAAGAAGGAATACCTTTTCATCAGAGGCTGGAACAAAGGAGGAAAGAATAGATGATGTTGAGGGGCATTGAGGTGTAGAATAGAACAGAACAAGGATTTGATAATAAATTACCTTTATTTTCTCAGTAAATTAGGAAGCTTAATCCTCTGCCTAAGAGAGAAGGGGGGAAAGGAGTAGTATAGGTCTTAAAAGGAACAACTCATTTACCTTTGGACTCAAAGATAGAGGATAGTAAAATACCTCAATTTAATTCAATAAGCACATATTGC
This sequence comes from Phascolarctos cinereus, assembly GCF_003287225.1. Classification (NCBI taxonomy): domain Eukaryota; kingdom Metazoa; phylum Chordata; class Mammalia; order Diprotodontia; family Phascolarctidae; genus Phascolarctos; species Phascolarctos cinereus. The sequence continues at coordinate 114,361,124 of NW_027555625.1, read as the reverse complement.
TAGATGCATTAATTTTATCTTCAGGCTGGCCACCTACCAGTCACTTTTTACTTCCCTTTACCATATGCAAATATGGTAAGACTGGCACATGGTTCTTTGTACTCAGTCATAAACATTTATTAAGTGTCTACTATGTGCCGAGTGCTGGGGATACAAATACAAAATAATAAAACAGTCCTTGCCTTCAAGGAGCTTACTGTGTAATGGGAAAGACAACACACAGAAAGAAGCTGAAAAGGGAAAGGGGCAGAGGTATCCTGGTCCAGAGCATAATAGGGAAATCCAAAGGGGTGTAGATGAGTGGGCAATAAAGAAGGTGGCTTGCCTGAGCTACTTAACATAATGGACTTGGATACTGTTTTCTTTCTTGAATCATATGAAACTACTGTTGTCCTTTCCAACTCCTAGAGAGTTTAGCTTTCTCCCTGTCTCAAATTGGGGTAATATAAACTGCTTATTTAACCTTTAACTTTGAAATCTTGTAGAACTTTTTCCCTTTGAGTTTGAAAAAGTTTTGCTTTGGTAATGAGAGGTTAAGTGCTTCATAGTCATGGTACTTTCTAGGGACTTTCTTTCACTCTAGTCTTCCAAGAGATAATTTGACCCCAATATGACTAAAGGTGAAATTCCAGACTAGGTAGTAGTTTTCATAGGGAAGGGTTTTCCAAAACCAAATCAACTTTTGTCTTTAATGCCATAGAAAAAAGATATCTTCAGTACCTGTGCATAAGTCAGTCTTCTGCATACAATTAGCTTCGAGGAGATTGTATTTATTTTCTCAATATTCAGAAATAACATATTATTTTAAAGGGGAGGTTCTGGGATAATTTCCCCTTGCTCACTTCTGACAAACCTGTATTTAATGCTCAAGGATTTAATATTCATTCCCTGTACATCCTTTTATCTCTGCTTCCCCAAATAAAGGATGTTGACTACATATTTTGTTTTTGTCAAACTCTAGACATATTGATATACTAAACAGAATTCCAAGCCTCTCCCAGAAATCTACAAGCATTTTGATCTACAGAATCGTTAGATCATAAAAACAAGGATATAGGGCTGGAAGGGACCTCATAGATCATCTAAGTTCAACGCTTCTATTTTAGAGATAAGGAAACTGAGGGCCAGGGAAGTAAAATAATCTGCCCAAGGTCACACAGGTAGTATCTGAGTAGACATATGAACCCAGGTCCTCTGACTCTAGAGCCAGTGTTCTTTCCATTGAAATTTGACCAAATTTTTCTTATTTACTTTGATTACCAGTTTTCTTAATATATTTAATTGAGTTTTTTAAAAAGGGAAATGAATGAAAATACTAGTGTATCTGATCATTCATTTCATGGATATGTAACTGAAGCAATTCTTGGGCTCTGGTTAGCCTTTTGTACCATGATTCTTATTAGAATCTTTCTCAAGATTATGAATAACTGTACAAAACAGCCTGACAACAGGTAGTGAGGTGATGCTTTCAAGTTGTTGGCCCTAACCCTGACATTTGAGTCTTTCTAGTGGAAATAAAGCTAGCTCTAGAAGGGACTGTGCCTTAACTATATATGGTGTACTTGATTCTCTATACCTCAGTTTTCCATGTTGTTGTTCCCCACCCCCCTCCACCCCTCCTAATTTACAGTAGCATTGTACCGGGCAACTCCTACTGATATAGCCCACTCTTCATAATTTCTTGACAGTAGTAAATCCTAGTTATTGGGTATGCAAATATAATATTATCTATCAAGATTGTAAATCTAGGTGATGAGAAAAATAATAGTGTCCTTAACAGAATTGAAAGGAGTTTAAAAGAAAAGTATCACTCTTCCAAAGGGTGGGAAATGTTAATAAGTTCCATTTTTAAAATCTAACTTTGAGATGCCTATAGGACTTTTAAGTGGAGATCCCCAATAGCCAGGCAGTGTAGTTTAGGAGAGAAATTAGGGCTAGATGTGTAGATTTAGGAATCAGCTGCGTAGAGATGATAATTAAATCTGTGGAATCTGATGTGATCACCAAAGGGAAGAGAATAGAGAAGAATTAGTTATTAGGCCAGAGGGGATGCTCCCACTTAATGGGAGAAGGATGGTGATCTAGCAGAGGAGACCAGGAAAGAGTGGTTGGACAAGTAGAAGGGGAACCAAGAGAAAGCAATATCATGGAAGTCAAAGGAGTATCCAATAGGAGGCTGTGGTTGACATTGATAAAAGTTCTTGCGACCAGCTTGGCAAACTACAGACTGAGGGCCAAATCTATTCTGCCACTTTTTTTTTAATATGGCCCTATGAGCTAAGAATTGTTTTTATATTTTTAAAATACAATAAAACTTTTTTTAATAAGTTTGTAAAGATTGTTCATAATCTTTGAGGTAGCAATTTTAGCTGAATGGTGAGATCAGAAGCCAGAGTGCACAGGATTGAGAAAACAGTGGGAGATGGGGAAATAGAAGTGATAATTAGAGGAAATCTTTTCTAGAAGTTTGACTTTGAAAGAGAGAAAAGATAGTGTAAAGGAATGGAAAGATTAGGGAAGGTATTTTAAGGATAACAGAAGATGGGGCATGTTTATATGCAAGAGGCAAGGAACCAGTGTATAAGGAGAGACTGAAATGAGGCAATGATATTAGAGACAAGCCCTTACAAGAGTTAAGATTGAGAGTACAGATGGAGGGTTTAGCCTTGATCTTGACAGCCTAGAATGATGAGCCATACAATAAGAAGACATTTAATAAGAAGTCAGTACAAAGTTCTACAGTTGAGTTCAAAAAAATTAACCTGACAAGTATAAAATATGGGGAACACATAGATAAACAATAGTTGGTGTCAAAAACTAAGATGGTAACCCTGTAAATAGAAGAAAATAGATGTGGGAGATTTTTATGGATTTAGGATAAGCAACTGGTTGAATATGGAAGTTGAGGAAGAGGTCAGGGTCAAGGACAACTCCAGCCTGTTTAACTGGAAGGATAGTGATAACCTCAACAACAATGGGTAAGTTTGAGTAAGAAAAAGGTTTTGGGGAAAATATGTTCCATTTTTGACATGTTTAGTTAGTATCCATTCTGAATACTTTCTCTTCCCTCATCTTTCATGACACTGTTCTCTCCTGGTTCTTTTCATTCTCAGTCTTGATTGACAGATCGTGATATAGGTCATGACACTGATAAAAGTTCTTGAGAACAGCTTGGCAAACTACAGACTGAGGGCCAAATCCATCCCACCACCTGTTTTTGTATGGCCCCATGAGCTAAAGTGGATGGCCTCCAAAACTCTAGAGACAAGAGGAAGAACAAAAGTGCTTTACAAATAGCAACTCATTAAATAACAACACCCCTGTTTTATTATTCATATTTCATAAGGGTTAGGGAGTTAAAGTGACTTGCTCATGGCGACTCATCTAGTCAGTAATAGAACTAGAATTTTGACCCAGGGCTTCCACTCCCAATTCAGTGATCCTGCCTCTATACCACAATTATCTCCTAAACACTTCTGGCTTTAGGTGCTTTATCTAATGAAATTATAATATTAACCTAAATAAGCCCATACTTATTATTTTCTTATTATAAAAAAGCATTTGATTTGGTAAAGCAAAATGCCTACTTAAAGCCTGTTTTCCAACAAGATGTCTCCCATATACAACAAAAGGATTCAAAATGCCTTGAAAGGTATAAGATTGTCATGGAAGTCAATGAACTTCCAACCATTAATAAGAGGCAAAGCACAAAACATATGCATACCAAAGGTGTTCACTGTTGATATTAGGAGATACAGTACAGCGTTCAAGTTGAGGAGACATACCCTATTAATGAGAAAGTCCTCAAGATGCTACACTTTTGGGGTAAAATATTGTGCTTGTTGTATCAAGCTATCAAGTTCTGCAGAACCTTCTGGGGGGAAAAAAAACTGTCCACATAGGAAACAATAAGCAGATGAGGAGGAACTGTTGTCCAGATCTGTACAGCTTATCCATCAAAATGGACAGACAATTCAAATGGGCAATGATTTGAGCTCAAAATTAAACATGTAATAAAGAGCAAGCTAATGCGCTGGATGATTTCAGAAAAACCTGGATTTACATGAACTGATGTAGAGTGAAGTGAGCAGATCAGAACATTGTACACAGTAACAGCCATATTGTATGATGAACAACTGTGAATGACTTAGCTTTTCTCAGCAATACACGACAATTCCAAAGGGCTCATAATGGAAAATGCTCTCTGTCTGCAGAGAAAGAATTGATGGCATCTGAATACAGATCAAAGCTTTTTTTCTCCTTTCTCTTTCTTTCATTTTTTCTTTTCTTTTCTTTTCTTTCTTTCTTTCTTCCTTTTTCTTTCTTCCTTCCTTCCTTCCTTCCTTCTTTCTTTCTCCTCCTCCTCCTTCTTCTCTCTCTTCTCCTCTCCCTTTCTTTTTTTCTTTGTATTTTCTTCTACAAAATGACTAATATGGAAATGTTTTACATGATTGCACATGTATAACCTATATCAGATTGTTTATCATTTCAGGGAGAGGGGAATGGAGGGGAGGAAAAGATAGAAATTAGAACCCAGAACTTTAAAAAATGTTTAAAATTGTTTTTATATGTAATTGAGGGAAAAATATTATTTGAGAGAGCGAGAGAGCACACATAGGCTGAATTGCTGATAGGAAATTGCAGGACTTCTTTAATGATCTCCAATTGCTTCTAGAAGCATAGGATGATTTTTTTTTCAATACCAGTATTCTTCTTCTTATATTGTATGGCTACAAGTCATAGAATGCTAGTTTCCAAAGAATTAATAAATGTCACTCAGAGGGAAATCAGGAAATGTGAGCTACATATTACAAATAAGGAACCATAAAGAATAATTCTATATAGTAAAAGAAGTCATCAAAATATTACCGAAAAAGAAAATAAGCTAGTTTTGTGGCCAGAGGGAGGGATAACCTAGTGGATAGCTTGTGTGCTTCACTGGTATACTTGCACATCAGGAGAAGGTAAGAAAGACCCCTAACTTGTTGGATTGACCTCCTGCAGCAAATATATGGGAGAATATGGACAAGATTTTGCACAAGAAGGATAGGCATGGGTGGGTTGTGATCTGCATTATTGGAGGGAACATATGCATCAATGAGATCACAGATTCATTTGAGTATTTTCCTAATAGCAAGGATCTAGACCGAATGACCCCTTGACATCTCTTCTCTTTTTAGTGCCTTGTGATTATATAATTCTCTGGCCCTTTGATCTATTCTTTATTTATCTTCTGTGTACTGATTTATTTATATATTGTCTCTCCCATTAGAATATAAGTTCCTAGAGGGAAACTGTTTTTTCTTTGCAACTGTTGCAACTTTCAAAAGTTGCTTCTTTACAACTTTCTTTGCCAGTATTGTATCTGTAATACTTTTGTCTTTGTCAGTTGTGCCTGACTCTTTGTGACTCTGTTGGGGGTTTTCTTGGCAAAGGTACTTGCCCAGTATTACACAAGCTAGTGTCTGAGGCCATTTTTGAACTCAGGTCTTGCTGACTCCAAGCCCTGCACTCTATCTACTGTACCACATAGCTGCCCCTGAAATGGTTAGAAAAAGCTTAATAAATGTTTGTTAATTGATTGCTTTGGTCTGACTAATGCAGGGATGAACAGTAATCCTGACAAAGTATAATATGTTAGCTATGATTTATTTTCTTTACATGTCCAAAATTAGATCCAATTTTTTAAAGAATATAAACCTATGCACCTGTGCCAATTTCTGAATATGAATTTCCTATTAGAATGCATCTTGAATTTTATTTTTGAACATTCAAGGAATAGAAAGATATAGCCTTTTCTAAAGCCCTTATAGCTTAGCCTTTTTATAATGTTTAAGTATGGAAACAGTTGAATATATGTAGGCCTTCCCTAGCCATGCTTCACTTTGTTCCCTGACCAGAGTCACCTACACTAGAAACCATGTTCATCCCAGATGACTTTATTCTTTCAACTCCAGAATGCCCACCCCAAGGACTCCATTGCCCTGATTGGTAAGTATCTCACATGGCCCATTATATACAGGTTGGCTCCTGCCATGGTTCACTTTACTTCCAACATATCTCTGTACTTTTCCTTTCCTCTTTCCTGTTCTAGAACCAAAATCAAAGCATTACTTATATCACTACAGGAAATAATGTGTCAATCTACTCTCCTATAGCTGTACTCACCAGCCCTGAATTTTTTCTGCCAAAGATACTACCTCCCTGGCCACCACTCCCTTGCATATGTTTTTTCCTTCTATTAGAATCAAACTTCTTGAAGGCAGGTCTGTCTTTGCTTTATATTTGTATCTGTAATTCAGGACACAATACTTGTGCCTAACCAGTGCTTTTGAATTCATTCATTCATTCACATTAGAGCCTGGTAGATCATCTATAGGCAATTATTTTATATTGTTAGCAAGAACAAGTTCTTTTGTTGTTTTTTTTAATTGACCTGCTTGAAAGGAGATATTCATAATAACCAAATTATGGTACTCATAAAAACTATAAGGCAGGTAACTGATTTTAAAATGTAGTTGAGTTCTAATGGATATAAATTTCATTTAGAACAAGGGCATTTCTTGCTTCCATTGAAGCTGGTAGTGATACATTTTATTTACAGGGTTGTTGTAGTTGCAGGCATATGATAAGAAGACCAGCTGGATTTGTTGATAATTGGCAACGGTGTGTTAAAGGGAATTTTAAGACAGAAACTATGCACACTGTGAGGAGTAGAATGGCATCTAAGGTGTTCATGAGGTATGAGAAGTGGATAAGAATGGAGTGGTCAGAAACTAAGGAAGCACAAGGAAAGAAGCTTAGTCTGTGTGTCAGTTTGGTATGGTGGAAAGAACACAAAGTGGAACTAGATAGCAGCATACCACTTCAACTCTTAGGATATTTGGTTTCTTCATCTTTAAAATGAGGGGGATGAGGTATATGGTTATTAAAGGTATTTTCTAATATTTTATGATCTTTGGAAACAGAATCTCATTAAAGTAGTAGGGAGATAGTACCATGCTACATATCCTTAGGCAGCAGCAAATTCTTCCTTTTTCTCCAGTTGTCTTTTTTATTTTTTTGTGAATTCTCATTCCTTCAATGATTAATAGTTATTAGAAACACATTGACTTTGTACAGCAACATATCATCCAATAAGCCACTAAAGTTTTATTTTAAAAAAAATGCTCTTTGCTTTTGATTTAAAACCATTATAAATTACTATTTTAAGCTTCAAAATGGCATTGATTAATACCTTAAGCACTTTGGAGGGCTAGTACTTTAAAAAGTAAACTTTATAAAGTATAATTAACATATGGTTAGATAAGTTTTCCATTCTACTTTTAAAAAATGAAATTCATTATTATTAGTATTTTAGTGTAGAGCTATGACTTCATTGAAACATGGCACTCCTCATGTGGGAATTCCATCTAACAATGCAGAGAGGTAACAATTAATTTAGAGCAGGTGTTGGCAAGCTTTTTTTCTGTAAAGGGCCAGATGGTAAATATTTTAGGTATGTGGGCCAAAAGGCAAAATTGGCTATATTATGTAGGATAGATTGCTGGGCTTGGAGTCATGAAGACCTGGGTTCAGATCTAGCCTCAGACACTAGCTTGTGTGACCCTGGACAAGTCACTTAACCATGTTTGTTGCAGTTTCCTCATCCATAAAATGAGCTGGAGGAGGAAATGACAAATCGCTGTAGTATCTTTGACAAGAAAACCCCAAATGGGGTCATGAAGAGTCAGATATTACTGAAAACAACTGAGTAACAAATGTATATAACAAGAGAGAAAACTAATTTCCATACATTTTTAACTGATAAAATTCAAAATATAATAATAATTGAATATAATTTTTTATGATACAGGTCTACTGAGAAGAATGAAATTTGGTTTTGGGGAATAATATTTTATTCAATTGGGGTTCAAAATTACTTTTCCCTATCATCAAAATTAATTGCAAATGTTTATTTGTTAATGCTCATCTGTAATGAGACTTTATACATTTTATCTTTGAAAAAGTATTTTCACACAGATAGGTATTGCTAAATACTGATATTAGTCCTTGAGCATATGATTTTAATTGAGCATATTCATCTCTTAGAAGGCATTTATGAAATTCTGTTGGATTTTTCTCTTTATATTTGCCTGTTTGTAGTTATTACATTGCAGATTAACCATTTCCAATTGAAGGTTGGGTGGAAGATCCTCAATTGCACAGATAAATGAATTTTGAAAAACTGAAAATTTCTTTTGCACTTGCAATGAGATTTGAAAAATACTTCTAGATCTGTAGTTTGAGTTTGGTAAATATATCTGCTGCAAATTTGTGGGGACAGAGATCCTGCTTCTTGTTTTAACTTTTGACAGCACAGCACAGGAAGTGTATAAAGCAGCTTGACAATATTTGTGACTCAAACAGCATTAGTTATCATCCAATTGACCTTACTCAAGTATGTATAAGCTTCCCATGCAAATGCTATTTTGCCTTGTAATTTTAGGTTGAATTCATTAAGAGACATCAATTCTATGGCAAAACAAACAAACAAAAAACTAAACTAAACTAATTTCCAAAGCTATTCAGTATAATAGTGGTTAAGGGCACTTATTTAGTGCCCTTTCTCATTCAGGAAATTTTCAGCCTTGGCCCTGAGCTCAAAAAATTGTAATAAAAATTTTTTCTCTCCTTGTTTTGACATGATGGGTATGCATTGATAAATTTTTTTAATGTTACAGCATGGAGATGTGAGTGGCACTCAACTACTGTCGAGTTATAACTGAGTCACTACAATTTGTGGTGAGTGCACTGAGTAGCAGTGTGAAGTGATGAGAGAATCACATAGTCTCTGTCACAACTATTCCACTCTGTTCTACAATGAAAGGAGCCATAGACAATATATAAATGAATGAGTGTGGCTGTGTTCTAGTAAAATTTTATTTATGGACAATGAAATTCAAATTTATATAATTTTCACATCACAAAACATTCTTTTTATTTTTTCAACCATTTAAAAATGTAAAAGCAATTCTTGCTCACAGGCTGTACAAAAACAGTTGACAGGACAGATTTTAAAGTCTTAAGAGTTGCTTGGAATACTGAGAAGACTTGCCCATGGTCATACAGCTAGTTTGCATGAGAAGTGTACTTGAACTGAGATCTTTCTCATTTTAAGACAAATTTTCTATCTTATGCATACTCACTGAAAAAATTGAAATATACTACTAATATTTTAACCTAATCCATAATGTATTGAATGGCAAATTCAAATAAGTTAAATTAGTTTTTTTATAGTAATAGGGAAAGAAATACAATGGTTTCTAAAGAATTAATGTTATATAGAGGACAGTGGAGAGGTCATTGTGTGTGAGCAGGTCCAAATAATCAGTGAAGAATTACGAAGAATAACAGGCAAGGAGAACCCAGAAAAGCAGGAACCTAGTGAACCTGAGGGTCAACCATTCCACCCAAAAGCATGGAGCCTGGTCCTGAAACAAAGCTCCAATTTGTGAACTAAAGCTGTAGAGACGTGGAAACCAAAGAAGACACTGACTAGTTTAAAATTTTTTTTTACATGTCTACAAATCCCTAAAAAGGAGAGCATAACCACATAACAACTGCAAGTAAAGACTCACAGGAAAAAAATGGATTTTCTTGAAGGACTACATAAATTGCTAGAAGAAATGAAGTAAGATATAAAGCAAAATATTAAGAATGAATTAAAAGCTCAAGAAGAAAAACTTGGAAAGAGAATAAATAGCTTAGAACAGAAAAAGGTCAAACTTACCCAAGTAATGGACTCCCCAAAAACTCAAGCCAAACAGAAAATAGTGATCCCATGAGAGGAAGAAATATTAGAATAAAATCAAAGATTGAATAATAGAAGAATATGTAAGATATTTGATATCAGAAACAACTAGTTGACTTGGAAAATAGGGCAAGAAGAGATAATTTCAGAATCATTGGACTTTCTGAAAACCATGATTTCTTTAAAAACTTGGAAATCATATTTTAAGAAATTGTAAATAAAAACTGCCAAGGTCTTTTAGAACTAGAGGGCAAAGTCTTCCCTTTGGCATCTTTAAGGAGGATGAATCCTCACTTAGAAAGAATATGCTGATCACTTCTTGGGGGAAAAAAACAAAGGAAAAAGTCCCAGCAGTATCATAGCCACAATAAAGAGGTACAACATTAAAGAAAGGGCACTTGGTGGAAGATGGAGTGTCACAAGTAAGGAACAGCAAGAAAACTAGTTTGGCTAGATCGTAGAGTGTAGGAAGGGAAGTATTGTCTCAGAAGGCTGGAAAGATAGATTGGGGCCTGTTTTTATGGGCTTTGAAAACCCAACTGAGTTTATGTCTTATCTCAGAGGCAAGAATGAGGGAGAAAATCATTTTGGTATCTGTGTGGAGGATGGATTGGAATGGAGGGAGAAGAGGCAAGGAAAATAATTAGGAACCTATTGTTATAGTCTAAATGGGAGGTGATGAGGCTTGAGCCCTATAAGGGTTAGCAGTTGTAGGAGTTGTAAGAAGGAAAGAATTTGGCAACCAATTGGGTGTATGGTCTGAGGAAAGGAGAGGAATTGAGGATAATACCTGTGGAAAGATGGTGGTGCCTTAAAAAAGATTGGGGAAGTTTGGAAGAGCAGTGGGCTTGGGGAGAAATATTAATTTTATTTTGTCTAAGTTGAGTTTGATATTTTATATGGAACATCCAGTTTGAAATGTTCATCAGGTAGTTTGTGATATGAGACAGGAGCTCAGAAAAGAGACTGTCTGGATATATATAAACCTGGAAGTCATCTGCAAGCCTGGATGTATAGATCTGAAAGTCATGATCATTTAACCTGTGGAAGCTGATGAAATTACCAAGTGAGAGAATGTAGATAGAGGAGGACCCAGGACAGAATTTGGGGGTACATCTTTAGTTGGGGGTATGATATAGGTCAGTAGCAGACACTGAATAGGAACAATCAGAGAGGTAGATGAAGAACCAGAAGAAAGTGGTGTTGCAAAAACCTAGAGAAGAGAGAGTAGCCAGAAGGAAAGGGTTAGCAATGTGAAATGTGACAGAGGGGTTGAGAAAGATAAGGATTGAAGAAAAAGGTTTTGGATATAGTAAATAGTTAAATATCAGTAACCTTGAAGAGAGCAACTTTAGTTGAGTGCTGAGGTTAAAAGCCAGATTGGAAAGGGTTGAGGAATGAGGGGAGGAATAGTGGCCATGATTGTAGACAGCTTTTTCTAGTATTTGTTTTTAAAAGGGAGGAGAATATAGAAGGATATGCTAGAGGGATTTTTTTTAAAAGAATGGGAGAGACTTGGACATATCTTCTTGCAAAAAGAACTTGTGTTTTTTGAGCTAATTATAACATACTGTCAAAGACTTTATTTTCAAGAAAAAAACTTTGCATATTTAAATAGTTTCTAAAATGTTTACCTTAATATACATGTATCAAATATGTTTGTACACAGTTTATTGGCAAGTGCAGGAACAGTTGTGCTAAACTATCAGGCTACATACTAGCTCTTCCTGATGTCAATCTTTGCCACATATTACATGCCCCTAATGAGTTTTTCTTTTTGTTAATTGGATATCCAGATGTCTAATAAATAGTGGACACATGTTTGAATTTGCAATGAATCAAGTAAGTAATCATTTTGCAAGTAGTAGGCACAAAAATTTTATTATATTTTTGTGATATTTTCAAATGTACCATCACTTTAATTTCTCAGAGTTGGAATCATGCCTCAACAGCCTCAGCTGCCTTTATTCCTTCCCTCATTTTTTTTTAAATGCAGAAAGGCACCATTTCAGTCTAATAAAGTAAAGCAGATCTTTTAACATCATTGATGTTTCAACCTAGGGAGTATCCTTGTTGAGAAGATTGTTCAACTCTTGGTCCTTTCTTTGGTTCCCTGATTTCTTTCAGGGTGAAAATTACACTTTATTTCTCTACCTGAGTAGTATTAGGTAGCTTTTAGGTTCACATAGCCCCAACAAATCATATTTTTCTCTGATTTGATATGCTTCCTTTGTGATTTAAGTAGTTTTGAAAACTATATTTGCCCATAGAATGTCATTTAGTAAATTATTGCTTCTGTAAATTTAATGGGAACTGGTTGTTGATTTAATTTCTTCTTTACTGTGAACCACTCTTGAGATCTCAAAAAAGGTCCCTAAGAGAGAGAAGAGGTTTCTTCTTTCCCTCATTGCATGTCAGTTTCTTTTTTCTTAGACATTAAATATTTAATGTTAAGTGAAAGCTCTATAAGGGGTAAAAAGTTGCTTCTCTTTCATTGCATATACAGAAACTAGTAACCTGCATTACTGTGCAAGATTTATATTCCTCGTAGAGGTGTACCTTGATTGAAAGCCTCTTAATTATCTTATTAAATCTCAATAAATATTATAAGTATCTTTAAAGGCTTACATTCTAGGAAATTTAAAAAAATAAAATTATAAGAACAATCACTTGGCATTAAAAAACATTTTTATATGTTACATAATTCAAAAAGCCTGAAAGTCATACAGTATTCAGCAAGATCATTTCCCAGTTACATGTGCATGTATAATATGCATTCTCCCACTGTTATCATATAGATCCTTGGAGCCAAGTAGAGAGATATTACACTTAGCAGTGAATTACTTGCTGCTGCTGTGGTTGTGATGGTGATGGTGGTGGTGGTTGTTTGTCTTAGATTTTCAAAGAGGACTAATGTATGTGTGAATTGGATTTAAGTGAGGCAGAATTGCACAAAGTCATCAGCCTCACATTCTCTTCCAGAGTCATCCAAGTCCAGTGACAGGACAAAATCCAAGATGACTGACTTTGGCCCAGGGTACAGTGGATGACCTTGGTGTCTTTGATGTCTGACCACACTTCAAGCATACCACAGAGCCTGCTTCAGGCACTGTCATGGCCTATTCCACCTGGGGGAAGTCTTCACATGCTTGGGGTAGATATCCCTCTAACTCACAGACAGATTTGAGGGCTGTTGGTTGCCCTCAACCTGGTTTACCCTGTCTGCTGAGACAGTTTACAGGGGATGGCTGCTGCACATGTTACAGCTTCTTGGAGCCACAGCTGAGAGTTGAGCGCCAGGTGGACACTAAAAGTAGATGAGCAACCCTGAAAAGGGCTGGGCAAGCCCTCCCACCAGAAGTGTTAGTCCTCCTTGGACAGCCCATACACTCCTTGCTTTTGGTGGTGATTGGAGAGGTCATTCTCTAGGAAATTAAGAGTAAACCCAATTTTAGTTTTCATTGAATTCATGCTGAGTCAAATGTGCAAAAGGAAGAAGCTTTGCTGTACTTGTAAATATATACCAAAGTTTTCTTTGATAGATGAAAGGAGTTTATTAAAATGAGAATAATTCAAATTTGAATTTAAACTACTTGAACTGGGATGGCCATGTTATGGGAGATGTTGTTAAAAAACTATACCAAGTGTTCATGTACCTGAGTATGTAAATAACTAACCTCCCTCCTCCCCACCCAAAAAAAAAATATTAAAGCAAATACTACAGAAGTTAGAAGCCCAGGGGTCCTTTCATTTCCCAAAACATTTCCTGTGAAAATGGAGATAGCCCAATACTACCTAGAAGCTTTTGAGCACTGGTATAGGATTTGAATTTAAGTAATGCTTTCACCTATTAGTGAGATTTGTTGTAGCTATTTGAAATTGAACAGTTTATAAAAGTTTTTTTCTGATGGACGTAACATTCATGTGGTATCTGGTTATAATTTTTGTCTCCAAGTAGCACTCATGGCAGAGGCAGCTGGGTGGTTCAGTGGATAGAGGGCTGGGCCTAGAGTCAGGAAGACCTGAGTTCAAATGAGGCCTCAGACACTTACTAGCTGTGTGACCCTGGACAAGTTATTTAACCTCAGTTTGCCTAAATCCACTGGAGAAGGGAATGGCAAACCACTCTAATATCTTTGCCAAGAAAACCCCGTGGACAGTATTGGTGTACTGTGGTCTATGGAGTCTTGAAGAGTTAGACAAGACTGAACAACTGAACGACAACAGCAACAACAGCACCCCTGGCACAAGTTATTTAGGGAATTTAGGAAAAAATCTAGTGGAATGTTTTTAGCCACACATCTTGGTTTTTAGTCACCCATTCTTTATGTAATCATCATTAGCAAATATCTCTAAAATCTTTTTTCTGTAGTGTTTAACAGTGTGTACTTCTTTATTTGCTGTTTTGAGCTTTGTATCTGTAACTATTGTGGAAGCATATTTAATACCTTTTAGTAAAACTGAAAGTATTTAGGAATAATATTTTCCTCTAAAACCCTTTCCAGATTCCTGGGGAAAGCCCTTCAGAAAAGGCAGTGATAAGTAAAGGACAAAAAGACTTCTTTTTAAGGAAATAGATTAAGGATAGTATATTAAGAATGAGTAGCTGTAGTCTGGTTCACATCTTTTGTCTTTCCATCCACCTAGTGCCATAATTAGCACTAGGATCCACCCTTTTCCATTGAGAAAGGATTAAGATATCTATGAAAAGAAAGAGATCCATTTATTTAACTCTAAGATCAAAGGGAATATTTCTGGAGAAATGAATTGTCACTAGGTTGATTGTTCAATTTCTAGAAAGTTAACCCAGAACTATGTTGTTACATATTGTGATGTTCTTGTTCAAGATTCTTATGAATGTTACCTATAATCTTCTTGAGACAGAGTCATGTTGGAGGGCATAGGGGATTATGCCAGCTTGGACATCTCTCTTTCCAAGCTAGAAATGGCTTAGATATAGATTAATCATGAATTAAATAGTTTCTGGGAGACCTAAAAGTACAGAGTGGATTAGTTTTAACATATTTTTTCTTGGATACTATGCAACACTCACCATATTTATAAAAGCATAAACTAAATGTTTAGAATGCTTTCCATATGCTTCATAATTATTGTCATGTAAATTTTAATCATTTACAAACTGAAATATTTTATAGACTTTTTGCTTATGTATAGCTTTCATTTTGGTGTTTCATCTTCATTGTACCCAAATAGTTATTAGTTTAGCTGATTTTCTCATTCCTTTTATGTACTTAAGTGTCATTATTTTCATTGAGAACTGCGAAACCAAAGAAGCAAATTGACAGGATTTTGATTAGCAGTTGTGCTTTAGTGCAAAGAAAAGCAGAATTTTTCAGATGCATTGCAATCTCTAGCATCTTTCAAACTAGTAGTTAGCCCCTGGTATTGCATAATTGTGTTATAACTTCTTAACTTCCTGGTAGATTCGGTTGTATGGTACTTTGGTAAGAAAAACATTTTATTCCCTTCACTCTTTTAAAATTTTTGGAGTACATAGAAAGGTAGTTGGACTTTTCCAAAAACCCATCCATGTTGGCAAATGTGTTCTGATCAGGATAGGACGAATTAAGTCCCTATGAAACATCCCATAGCAACCACTACTTATAATTTTAGATTTTTTAAAATTTTGAATAATTTGATTCCAACTTCTCCTTTTCACATATACCCAATTATCAGATTTCCCTCATTCCCAACACAGTATATAGCCTAACACACACTTATACATGTGTTCTTATGCACATATTCCATAGTGTTTCTCTCTCTTACATGCACAAAAGATTGGACACTTGTATGAAGAAAAAGAAAGTTAAAAAGACACAAGAAAAATAAGTTAAAGAATGTATGGGTTGATGAGTATTGTGGTGGATAGGTTGGGAGACAGTGGGAAAGCAGTTAGAAGAAAATCAGAATAAAAAAATAGCTGAGAGACAGTGATAGAGTGGTAAAGAGTGGCTAGATGGGGGAAAAACTGAGTAGTCAACATCCAAGACCATAGTTTGTTAGTATTTTATAGTTACATAAAGTTCTCTGATCCCTGAAGTTGTCTGCTGCTTAATTATAATAAAAGTTAACTTCATAGCTTGTTCCCTCAGTTTACACTCCAAATAAATGTATTCAGTCCAATGTGCATAAATATAAGACAGTACTAAACTGACTTTTTAAAACCAAAAGGCAGAGCAGAGCCTTTAACTCCCATTTGAAAGCTGAAATAAGTTTAACCTAAACAAGAGCCAGAAAGAAAATTTATTCTGTTCTAACTGTAGTTGGCTGAAAATTTCAGAAAGACTTGTTTGAAGGGAAAAGTCATTTAAAAAAATTTAGATTCATCTGGGGGGGTGGAGTGTTCATAAAAACTAATATTAAAAAACTATCTGTAATATTGGGGAAATGTCATTCTTTTAACTTCAGTTTTGAACAAAAAAAGTTATATAAGGCTGTCAGTGAAAGATTTGTGCTAGTGAAAAATGCAGTTAAAGATGCTGAAGAAGCCTCTGTATAACATGCAGGAAAGTCTGCACAAAAGAGTCAAGGTCTGAACAAAATCCTTATATGAAGCTGACTGTGAATGGTGTGGACTTTGAGCAGCAATTTTTCCTGCCAGTGAAAATCCATCCAAAGATGCTGAAAAATCCTTGTTATATGTTTACATATTTTATTTGCTAAAAATCTCATTTTGTAATTAACATCATTTATAACAAGATTTCATTCAGAGAAAGTGACTAATAAGCAAATACTTGCTTGAGTTTTACCTCTACAGAGAATACCTAAATACTGAATAATGATTTGAGACTACAGCAATGATCTTTTCTGTGAATAAGCCAATTTATAAATAAAGTCTAAGACAAGAGAGTCAGCATGGTGTAATGTACGGAGCTTGCTGGCTGGATCTGATGTTGGTAAGACCTGGGTTCAAATTCTGCTTCAGAATCTTACTAGTTGTATGACCCTAAGCAAAGCACACAACCTTTCTGGGTTTCTTCCTCAACTACAAAATAAGAGGATTGGTCTTATTGACCTTTCAGCTCTAAATCTATGACTTATGGACATATGATTTATGAATATTTGGCAATATTATTCAGAATAATGTCTTGAAATAGATGCTAGGTGGCATAAATGTGTTGGATGGTCTTTATAAAGGTGATATAAAATACCAGATTTTTAATATTTTGATGGATAAAAACTTATTCAGCCAACACTTAGTATAAACTGGAGAAAAAGTGAAACTCTACTATCTTTTAGAAATTTAGTACATTTGTTCCTTTTATTGATTGTTTAATACCTAAATAATAAGTTCATGGATTATACTGATTTTTACTACCTTTGTTCTAGTATTTCAGACCTTGTAGATAACTTTAGAGATCAGCTAGTCCAGCTGCCTCATTCTGCTTCTTTATGGTTCTTATCTTTGGGGCATTTCAGTATTCTCAGTTTGTAAGTTTGTAAGACAGACAGAAGAAATAAAAATCAGTTGGTTAGTTCTGCTACTTTTCAATAGCTCTGGTAAATGTGTCTTGGTGTGAAAGTAGGAAAAAAGCTAATTGCTAAAGTTAGGATTGGGGATGTATATGGATTTTCATCCCTATCTTCCACAGATAATTTAATATTTGCTATGTTGCTCACCTTTGCTATTTTTGTATAAGTAGTCTTGACTTCATATGTAGAGGTATGATGAAAGAAGTTCCCTGATACATTTTTGTGAACTACAAGCCGATTATCATTTGTTTGGCACTTTGAGAGCATCTTCTTATTAAGAGTGTGGGTATACCTACTGGAAAATCATTGAGAAAACTAAGGACATCTCTTGGGGATTGATCTGGATTCTTCCCAGGTCAATTTGATGAGTAGACAAAGTGGTGATCCTTTGCTTTGGACTTTTGATTATATTCTTCCTATGGAGTGCATGCTCCTTGATGTGTGCTCTTACCAAGATGAAAAGTTCTTAGACCTGAAGTTCCTCACCCCAGCCCCAAAGAGGCAGAGGTATAAACTCATGGAGAAAGGAACCATATCAACAGTTCTAGAACCCCAGCTTTCTGGTGGATTGTCCGG
This sequence comes from Phascolarctos cinereus, assembly GCF_003287225.1. NCBI lineage: Eukaryota > Metazoa > Chordata > Mammalia > Diprotodontia > Phascolarctidae > Phascolarctos > Phascolarctos cinereus. The sequence continues at coordinate 114,343,261 of NW_027555625.1, read as the reverse complement.
GATTCCTGGACCCCTGCCTTTTGTATTTCCTGGGCAGCACCAGCCTTTGGGATTATTTCACTAACCACTTAAAGCTCCAAGTTCTGGAATCCAGCCTTTCAGTGAGAGAAGGGAGATTTCCTCGATAGTGCCTGCATTGAGGATTGCCTCTATAGCAATCCCAAGTTCAAGATTCCTGGAATCCAGCCCTCTACAGACAGAAGAGGGATTTCCTTGTTAGTACCAGCTTTTTAAAGTTGGCAAGAGGATCATATATGTGTTGTCCCCCGCCCTCCCAAAAAGCTAGAAAATGATAGGAGAATTTCTAGACGGGACCAATATTCTAGAGAGAGAAGAGGATTGCATATACTGTATGGTCTTGTAGCCACAGGAGCTTTGGGAAAGGTTTAAACCATAATATGCATTATGTACAGTACACAGATAGGGCTGATTGTACACTAATAAGACTTAAACTCAACAATGGATGCAAGCAAACTTTTACTGACTAATAATAATACAAACATCAAACCTTTTAGGAGCAAACCACCAACCTAAAGGTCTGAGTAAGCATGTTTCATACTGGTGCTCGTGACAGGTTTCCTGTTCTACCCAGTTGGAGGCCATGTGTCTCCCTTTCAGGTGGCATTTTGGCAAGTCTCAATCAATCGGCACTGCTGTCATTGAACACAGGATCCTCACATTTTCAAGTGCCTGGAATGCAGGAATCTATCCTAGTTGTGATCTGAGAGCAGCCTCATGGCTGAGGCTTCTAGTGGGTTTTTTTGTGGTTCTAGAATACTAGATAAAGGTACAATTAAGTACCCTGTACAGGAGTTTTTATTGGTGACTGATTACCCAAGATTATTATTATGAAAGAAAACTTGTTTAATGACAGCAGTGCTGATTGATTGAGACCCATAAGAGAAGGAAACCTATCATGAAATCCGTGAATTTTTTTTCAGTAAAATTGTATTATTGTGTTATTACTGATTCTCAAATCCAATTTTTTTTCCTGAAGAAAGTTCATTTAAAAAATTCTTTACAACTGGACATTTACCAGGGAAATTCACAGCCTTGAATCTTCCCATCCTATTTACCTTTTCACATAAGTTTACCTTCTTTTCTCCTAGGTAAGAAAGGCCTGTCTATACCCTTCATTCTGTTTATGCATTGTATTCTTAGGCTGCCCCATGGTGTTCTCTTCTGGTGAATTCAGAAAGTCCAAATTCTATCCTGATATCACTACTCTTCCTCCGTCATCTCCAGAAGGTTCCTTAGAGTTTATGCTCATTGGTTTCACTAAAGAATTGTGAAATGGCAGCGTGTAATGAGTCCCCAGAAGGGGAGCTATTAATCCCAAGGGGACTAGAGATAAGGACCTTGTGATTCCAATGATTTTGCAATCATGTAGGGTACCAGAAAAGTGAGATCCTGTTTGGGGTTACTAGGTCACATTGCACAAGAGAAAAAGTGTAAGCTTTATCCTTACCATCCTGAGAAAATTATTTCTGAGTGGACTGAAATTTCAACTCTTTTCCTTTCTTCCCTTTGTAACAGGGCTTTCTTTTTATACAGGCACAGATCAGCTAGCATGGAGGCCCCCACATAGGAGAGGCCAAGGACCAACTTATGGGAGAAACCATTCTGCATTCCCTTACCATGTATCTTTTGACTGATTGCATAGCCAGACCAGGCTGGGTCTTTAATAAAAACTATGAGATTATTGTTCTCTTTCCAGCTGTGTCCAAAGGGTAAAGGTCCTGTTCACCCACAGCTTGGGTACCATGAATCCATGGATGAGAAGAACTACCTTCCCATTTCCCCTTCCCTATTAGACCCTGTGGCCCCAAGGAATGGGCTTGGAGTTTTGTTCTAGTCTGTTTCATTTGTTCTTTTTGGTTCTAGGCAGAGTGAAATTATTCTCAGGGCTTTCTTGGGGCTGGCAGCAATATCCAGCCTGGAATCCTAACTCCAAAGTCACCATAGCTGTAAAATCAAGGTCTGGTAGAGATTCTACTGCCTGAATCTAGAACTGAAAACCTCAAGCCCATTTCTCAGGGCCATAGGGCCCAAAAGTAGGGGAAGGAGGAGAAAATCCTTCCCTTCACCAGCTTAGTTCATGGTGTCCATGCTATAGTAAATAGGGCCTTCACCCCACTGAACACCACAGAAAAGTCTGAGATTGTCCCAGTCTCAGTAATTTTATTTTATTTTATTTTATTTTTTTATTTTGGGGGGGGGACAATCTCAGTAATTTTAAAGATGAAATTTGTTCAGGTTACCCAGCCAGTGGAAAGAAGTTGCTATTCCCACCCACATGTTAGGGGAATGCAGAATTTCTCCCAGAAGCTGTTTCCTGGCATCTCCCACGTGTGGTTGAACAGGACCTTCACCCTCAACCCCTCACCCCTCCCCCTTGGATGTCACAGGAAAGAGCATGAGACTATCTGAGTCTTGCAGTTTTAAAGACACAGCCTATTCTAGCTATGCAGCCAACAAAAAAGGATGCTCCCACCCACATGGTAAGGGAATTTGGAGTATCTTCTAGAAGCAGGTGCTTTCATCTTAGGTGATTTAGGTATGCATAAAGTCCAGTTATACCTTTCTCCCTTGTTTTTCAAAACAAGATTAAAGAGTCACTATGTATTTTTTCATTGGTTCTCTAGACCTGAATGGTACAGCTGGGGAGAAAGAATAAAGGCCACCTATCAGGAGAAAGATGTGACAAGAGAAAAGGATAAATTCTAGAATAGAAATGGAAGGAGCATCTGCCCTAGTTAGAGAGCTGTGGGTTTCTGACCATTTTGGAGCATCTTCATCTGAGACCTCAAGTCTTCCTGCTTTGCAGGTAGAGGTTTCTGTAGGCTTTACCCTAAAGCATCTCTGGACTGTGCTGGCAAGACTGGGGGTTGTTTACCTGTGTTTGCACTGGCCTTTCTGGTGGAACCCCTTTCCTGGGCTTTTGTGAAGTTCTGGACTGAATGAAGGTACTTACTATAGTTTTTCTTTTAATTTCTTGATCATCATTATTTAGTCTGGTGCCTTTTTTAGATCATTGCTGAATGACATTTGTAGAGCGGGGCTTCTCAGCATCCATTCATACAGCTATCTTAACCAGAAATTAAGATGATACTTTATAGGAGTTCGGCAGTAAAAGACAAGAGAGATAGTGAATGATTGATTGAGGGGATGGCAGGGTCAAGTGAAGGTTTTTACTTGAACTTGGTTGTAGATCATAGGGAAGGTGCCAGTAGATAAGAGGTTGGCACAATCAGAAACCCACAGTTTTAGAGTTGGTGAGGACTTTGGTCCACCTAGTCCAACCCATACCCCAAAACAAATCCCCACTGCAGCATATCTGATAAATGGACTATCCTGAAGACCTTCAAGGAAGGACAGCACACTATCTCCTGAGGCAGCCATTCCACTTAGGAATAGCTCCATTTTTTTTTTTTGCCAATTTCAGAAGTGATGAACCAAAATAGGACATACATTTTTAGACAGAGAAAAAAATGTGTGCATTTGTTTTGTGTAACTGTATACAAATGAGGAATAGCTTTTATTTTTGATGAAGTTTGTGATAGTGATGCTAAAAAAAAGAAAGTAGCACTAATGATTTATTAAAATAAACAGGAGAGCAGAAGGAAGTTCTAAAGTAGACAGAGACCAGCAAGGCAGTGTTAGAATTGCCATGTTAAATTTGAATTATTGGGGAAAAAAAACCCACCACCACCAACCAACTGTATTTAATGGGGAAAAAACGCATAACAGAAGTTCTTTTCTTGTGGTTTTTTTTAAATATTTAAATGTTCATGTGTATTGACATTTATTAAGTTCATAACATAAAAGAAAATTTGAAAGATTGATAGCCAGTTTATCCTGACCTTCAGCCTAAATTTGCGACTCATAACCATTGTTCCTAGTTTTGTTCTCTGAGGCTAAAGAAAACAAGTCAAATCCCTCTTTCACAAAAGAGTTATCCTGCCCCTCCTGAATCTCTCTTCTCTATGATAAAGACCCTCATTTCCTTCAAACATTCCTTACATAGCATGGATGTAAGTCCTTCACCAATGTATCCTTCCTCTAGACAACCATGATGGCAAAGAGATGAGAGATTAGAAAGAATGAGAGAATGATCAATGGCGGCAAACTCCTGAAAGAGAGAAGATATCAAGGTCACAAGTAGAGAGATTAACCTTACCAAGGAGGGAAAAGATACCTTTTACTCAGAGACTGGAGAAAAGGAGAAAGTAGGAAGATAGTTTTTGTAAATAGAGGTGAGGATCTCATGACAGTGCCTTGAATTTCTCAGGAGTAGTAAAGATCATCTGCAATGAGAATGGCAAGGTCGATAGTGACATTGAGTTTGGAACATCCACTTCAGGGAGTATGCTTTAAAGTCAGTCAGAGAAGAATAAAAACATTTTGGAGGAGAGAGAGAGCAAGAGAGAAAAAGAGACAGAGAAAGAGAGAACACGCGCACACACGTGTGTTTACTATATGCTGGACTTTGTGCTAAATTTGGAGGATACCCATACAAGCAAAAAAGCACTCCCTACTCTCAAGGAGCTTATATTATAATGAGGGAGGACCATATGTAAAGGAGAGCTTAAAATCTGAGGGGAAGTGGTGGTGTAATTGAAGATGCTATTGAAAAGTTGAACAAGTCTGGAGAGTGAGTGGAGCCAGGATTGAAGTGGGCATGGCCTGGGTGCCTCATGAAATGGTAGTCTGGACCAGGGACTCATCAGTCAAGAGAAAGGGCCACAGGGCGGCTGCATCTGCAGGTTGAAAAGGCTGCTGGGGAGGAGGTGTATAATAGACAGTAAGTAGGGGAGCCACAAATGAAGTGAGGGAGAGATGAGAAATCTGCAGACTGTCATAAAGAGGATTTCAAAAGATCAAGATTTGACAGTAAAAGTTTTGGGGAGTGATGAGATTTAAGGTGTCACCACCCTAGAGAGTGGCTAAATTAAAGTGGATATAAAGGTCATGGGAATCAAGATGATCAATTAACTGGGAGACCAGAGTTTTTGAAGGACATTGAGGATAATAAGAGTTGGGCAGGAAGGGAAGACTGTAAACCAAGTGTTTAACTGCTTGGGAAGGGGGGGGACAGGGAATGAACTTGAGGCCACTGGATAACTGCACTACATCTCTCAACTGAGTGACATAGACAGATGGGATTAATTTCAAAGGGGCAGAGATGCCTGAATGATGGCAGTGGAGAATATGCCAGCTCCTCTTGTCTGGTGTGTCATAAGCTTGCGAAGGGTTGGCCAGAGTGGGAGAGTGGCAAAGAATGAGGTATCTTCTAGAGAAAGTTGGTTTCTTTTAGTTCCAGAAGATGGAAAGATTTTGAATGGAAGAGATCTAAGGAGAGTTTGACATCTAAGGAGAGAGAGTGAGGATTCCAGAGGAGACTGTGGAAAAAGAGTGAACTGAATAGGGATAAAATTATAGAGAGTTGTAGAAAGGGAAGAGGTTTTTTGATTCTATAAACTCCAAACCACAGGGGAATGAGAGATAGGAGTTTGTTAGCCATAGGGGCTAAGTGCCAGCGGATATGAATGTGGGATGAGAGGCTCAATGGCTGTGGTTGTCAGGTAGATATTATATCTACCTTACTATGCCCACTATCTTTGACATACTTTAATTTTGTTGAACTAAGGGTGAAGAACAAAAATAGACTTTGGATTTAGATACAAGGAGGTCACTTAGGGATTTTGAAGAAAGCCAGATTGAAAGGGATTTCAGAGTGAGTTGGTAAGGAAGTGGAAGTAGTTAATGTAGTCCACTTGTGAGAAGTTTAGGAGTGAAAAGGAAGCTATAACTTGATAGGTAGGGCCATCAATGGGAGTTGGCTTTTTTTGTTGTGTTTTTTTTTTTTAAGATAGGGGAAACCCAAGCTTTTTTGTAGACTGAGGGAAAGGATTCATGGGAAAGGGGATGGTGACTGATGGGGAAATATGGAGATATGAAGAAATGGAATTAAGGACATAGGTGGATGGGTTTGCTTTAGCAAGGAAAAGTAACACCTTTTCTTCTGAGTCTGGTAGGAAAAGTAAGAGGATAGATACAAATAGGGTTAGAGGAGCTAGAGGGGGTGAACTGGATGAGATTCATTAGATGACCTTGAACTTCTCAGTCAAGTTAGGAGGTAAGGTCATCTGTTGAAATTGAGGCAAGAGGAGATGGGGGGGGCAGGACTTGGAGAGAGAAGATTTGGAATAGTCTTGTAACTCACAAAATATTAGACTAAGAAGGGCCTTTCTAGGGGTCATCTGGTCCAGCACCATCATTTTACAGATGAGGAAACCCAAGAACACTGGACTGCCAATATGAAATGGAAAAAAAAAGAATTGCTATTTAGTTGTGAGGGCCCAGCTAAGATTTAATAGCATAAATATGTAGTCAGCATAAAGATGCAGTCAGCACAGTTGATGACCCTAGTAATCAAGAAAAGGTTAAATTTAAGTCCATCATACCCTGTTAAAGAAAACATGGAAGTTGGTTGTTCATTTTTAAAATCCCAATGGTTAATTCGACAAACATTAGCAAGTGCAAGGTGTACTCTTTTAGAAACTGAGAATGCAGAAATAACACAATCCCTCTTATGAGCCCATCTCAATACTGATAGACAGGGAAGCTTTAACTTGCTCTTTTTTTTTCCCCAACCTTGGCTGGTTCTCCTCTTCTTAAGTAACCTGGTAGCTCTCCCCTCCCAGGGGTTTCACCATATTTGTGCTTGATTTAGTGTAGGCACCTAATTGACTTTAGCCTTGCTATAGCTCAGAACTCCCACGTCAGTGGTGCAGCGGATGGTTGCTGGGCCTAGGGTAAGGAAGACCTGATTTCAAGTTCTGCCTCAGATTCTTACTTGCTGTGTGATCCTGGGCAAATCACTTAACCTCTTTTTGCTTCAGTTTCCTCAGTTGTAAAATGGAGATAATAACAGCACATACCTTGCAAGATTGTTACGAGAATCAATGAAATAATATTTGTTAAGGGCCTAGCATAGTGCCTGGAATGTAGTAGGTTTACAAATGCTTATTTCCTTTCCTTCCCTTCCTCTCCCTTCCACCCCAATGATCCTTAACATCTAGAACTACAGGCTTGTGCCATCATGCCCACCTGAAAAACATTTATATAATTCCAATTCTCAGTGATTTTACATAAAATATCAAACTGTTAATATTACTATACACAGTATAACTAGCCTCCATTTATATTATGGGCAAAATATATTCTGAGTTCTAACCCCAGAAACCAAGATCACCTGCTTCACGCTCTAGTAGGGGTAACAGGGACTGTTGTAGTTCTCCAGAAGGGAGATGTACTAGGGCATTTACATTTACATTTGTATAAAAGAAGGTGCCTTTGTGTTTGATTTGAGAAGGTGAGTCTATTACTCCTTATGTCAGTCACTTCCTAAGAATTCTGATTTGGAGTCAATTGTATGGGGTTTGGGGTGAAATTAAGAGTAGGGAAGAGGGTGCATCTAAGCTAATTGTGGGTCTGCTAAGTTGGGGGTGTCTGTACTCCATTTTTCTCTTTTAAGTAGAAAAAGCAGTGTAACTGGAATTTAAAATCCAGTAAATAGACTCTGAACCTTATAGGGTTGCCTCAGACAAGAGAAGGTAAACCCAGATTATACTTGAACGCTGAACACATATCACAAAAATGGACATTCAGTCAACCTGCATTTATTAAGCCCTCACTATCTAAGTGTGGTGCTAAGTGCTAGAGATACAAATAAAGACAAGAACAGTCTCTATCCTCAAAGAGTTCACATTCTAAAGGGAGAGACAAACACGAAGACAACTGGGTACATACCAAATATATAGAGAAGTGATGGAAGGCAATCTCAGAGGAGAAGCCTCAGTCAGCTTGTAGAGCTGGGAAAGGCTTCCTGGGTTAGGTGGAATTCAGGCTGATGCCAGGGCAACTCTGCAAGTGAAGGGGTTGTTGTGCTAACATAAGTAGGGTTTTACTAATTCCACATATTAATAAACAAAGTACTTTGGCCTTTAGGCCAGTTGATGTGCCTCTTAGTTGACTTTTAAAGACAAAGAGAAGTAAGTAGCAATGCTATTTTTGTGGCATTTTCTATCCTTAGCACCCAGTTTGTCAGCACTCCCAGTGACCATGCTTTTCTACTAAGGCTCTTAGTATGATTAACAGTCTATTCATAATGGCCCTCAAGTACAGGGAAAGAAAAGTATATACTCTTTAAAGAAGGTACATTTTCAGCACCATGGGGACAGATCTGAAAAATGACAACTTCTGATAAATAACAAATTTTCCTAATTATACTCTAAGGCAAACTAAAGGGAGAATTAATCCATACCTTTCCCTGAGATCATATTCTATAGAATATTTTTGAATGTGAAAACAAAACAAAATAAAGCCTTCTTTTTTTAACTCATTCAGATTTGTGATTTTATCCACTTAGAGATCTTCTGTGGTGGAAACATTTCTACTGATGTCTGTAATTTTTAGTGTTGGAGAACTGCTTAAGGGCACTGAGAGATTGGTAGATAGCCATCATGGATCTGAGAGAGCACTTGAGCTCAGATCTTCTGACTGCAAGGCCATTCTTCCTTCTGCTATATTATACTTCCTCTTGGTGTGGATTGGTTTTGAATAGTTTTTCTGAACTGTTATACAGAAAACCTTTACTCCTGGTGAGTATTTATACTACAGCACATTTAATAGTCAATAATGACAGCTTAAGAAACATACAGAGATGTAGGCACCAGTGTTTTTCTATTGGCACACCCTTATACATGACATTTTAGCCAAAATTATTCAATGATAGTCTACCAAATTTTAATGGGACATTCTCTCTCTCTCTCTCTCTCTCTCTCTCTCTCTCTCCTCTCTCTCTCTCTCTCTCTCTCTCTCTCTCTTTCCCTTCCTCCTTCTCTTCCTCCCTTCTTTCTTCCCCTTTCCTTTGAAAAGCTGCCACTATAAAATATAAGGCAAATTTAAAATAAATTGTTTTAAATTACTTAATAGACTTGATGAGACAAAGACCGTTGTGTTGGACTGGCTGCAGGGAAATCTATGGCTGCTTCTCTATGATTTCAGAAGTGAATTTAGATGGCTGAAAGATAGATGGGTGCCAGATGCAGTTTGACATAGATTCAGGCAGCTGCTCCTGTGCTAGGTTTCATTAGCTGGTAAGCTAGCCAGCAGAGGAACCAGAGCAAGGCTTCAAATGCTGAAATGACAGTGAAAATAGTGGAACAATACAATATTCACTAAGTGATTTTAATCTAGGAGATTAAATGACACCCAATCAGTTTCTAGGCTTTAAAAACCAATGTGCTTAAAGCCATTAGGGAGCTAAAAATACTGGGGTCCTTGTCATTTATGCTCATACTTGTAAATATTTTTCTCTTAGCATAAAAATCAACAACACTTTAAAATAAATCCCTTCTCCCCAAAACAAACCCCTCCTATTCCAGTGGTGTACAATTAAATTTTATTAATTTTTCTCAAAAAGCATAAAGTATCATTGCAACTGGACATGCATCCACACATTTTTGTAAGCTTTCAGAGGTACTAAATAACACTTAGAAGGGCATATTAATCACAAAAAATGTTTCTGAATGAATTAAGTTGGTTGAATTACCTATCTTCCATTGTAATAGTGTGTAGTTCATACCCTTTGCTATGAATACTGCTGATCCCTAGTACAAATGTGACTTCAGTTGCCTTTTTAACAATAGATTTAAGTGCAATGTGCCTGAAGAATAAGAAAGTGAGAATAAGTGGGAAATAAATTTTCTTAAGCATCTCCCCACTAAAATAAAAGACATAGCTAGAGTTTACATCTGTTTAAATTATATATAACACCTTATCTATTTTGAGTCCTTATGGTAAATAGTTAAAAAATAAAAAGAACCCAATTTTATGTGTACCAATAAAGTATTTTTGCTGTAACTATGATGTGGGTAATCATGAAATTTATTTCAAAATTTGACCATGCTTATTTCAGCTAAGGTGTTGTTTGTACTGAGAAAAGGCACCTTTATTTAGCATGTTTAAAGATGTCTTAGAGGGGCAGCTAGGTGGCACAGTGGATAGAGCACCAGCCCTGAATTAGGGAGAACCTGAGTTCAAATCTGGCCTCAGACACATAACACTTATTAGCTGTGTGACCCTAGGCAAGTCACTTAACCCCATTGCCTAGCCAAAGGAAAAAAAGATGTCTTAGAGGCAGGGTGGTATAGTGGATAAGAGAGGTGGTTTTGAAACCAGGAAGACTTACTGACTTTGTGACCCCTGGACAAGTCACTTAACCTCTTTTTTTTTTTAAGGCAATTGGGGTTAAGTGACTTGCCCAGGGTCACACAGCTAGTAAGTGTCAAGTGTTTGGTCTGAGGCTGGATTTGAACTCAGATCCTCCTGACTTCAGGGCTGGTGTTCTATCCACTGTGCCACCTAGCTGCCCCTAAGTCACTTAACCTCTTAGTTCTCTAGGTAACTCTCTAAGACCTTGGATTGTAGAAGAGTTGCTAACCTTCATTGGCAGAAATCTGTACAAATGGAATCACAGGTTCCATTCCCTATCCTAAAGCTATCATGCTTACATTACTTTTTTTAAATAACATTTTATTTTTCCCAATAGTATATAAGAACAATTTTTAACATTCATTTTTACAATTTTTGAGTTCCAAATTATCTCCCTCCCTCCCTTCTTTCCTGAGACTCCCTGAGACGGCAAGCAATTTGATACAGGTTATAAATGTGTAGTGATGCAAAGCATATTTCCATATTAGTCATGTTGTGAAAGAAAACACAGACTCCCCCCAAAAAAAACCATGAAAAAAAAATAAAGTGAAAAATAGTATGCTTTGATCTGCATTCAGATTCCATAAGTTCTTTCTCTGAAGGTAGATGGCATTTTTCATTCTTGAGTCCTTAGGAATTGTGTTGGATCATTGTATTGCTGAGAATACCAAAGTCATTTACAGTTGATCATCATACAATATTGCTGCTACTATGTACAATATTCTGGTTCTCACTTCACTCTGTATCGGTTCATGTAGGTCTTTCCAGGTTTTTCTGAAATCAGTCTGCTCATTATTTCTTTTGCATAATAGTATTCCATTACAATCACATGCTACAACTTGTTCAGCGATTCCCCAAGTAATGGACATTCCCCAATTTCCAGTTCTTTGCCACCACTAAAAGAGCTGCTATAAATGTGTTTGTACAGATAGATCCTTTCCCCTTTATAAAAAAATCTGTATGGAATTCAGACCTGTTAGTGGTATTACTGGGTCAAAGGGTACGCACAGTTATAGCCCTGTGGGCATAGTTCCAAATTGGTCTCCAGAGTAGTTGGACTAGTTCACAACTCCACCAGCAGTGCATTAATGTTCCATTTTTCCCACATTCACTCCAACATTTTTCATTTTCTTTTTCTGTCTTATTAGCCAATCTAATAGGTTTGAGGTGGTACCTCAGAGTTGTTTTATTTTGCATTTCTCTAATCAGTAGTAATTTAGAGCATTTTTCATGTGACCATAGATAGCTTTGATTTCTTTGTCTGAAAACTGCAAGTTCATACCTTTGACCATTTATCAATAGGGAACTGACTTTACTTTTCTCACAAAAGTCTTGTGATCTGATCCATAGGTGATGCAAACCATTTAGAATAATTTTGAAAAAGAATTACCTCAAAATAAATAATTGATGGCCACATATAGTATCTTTTCTAAAACTATAAATCATAACTAGTCAATGGGCATTTCTTAATGCATTTAGGGATATGAATATACCAATTAAAACAATTCTGTGACATTACAGATGATCCTTTTTCAGGGCATGTGTGTTTAGCTCAATGGAAATTGTGTATGTTCAAAAGAAAGGAATATATTCCATTGAGTTTCTGAATTTTTAGTATTTTGCTTAATAATAATGTTGGGATACTTCTTAAAGTTCTGGAAATAAAGCTCTGAAAAAGTTTGAGTCTTTCTTTAAAGATCTGTTGTTATGTTATTATTTGTTAGAGCTGTGGTCTCCAAAGAGGTGGCCCTGGCTTGACTCTAAGGCATAAGTGGTCCAGAAGAGAGTGGGAAGATGAGTCACATCCTCCCCTCCCCTCCATAGCTAATTGCAGTCTTGTCTCCAACACTACTATGCCACCCCCTTTTACATTCTCCCATTCTGCTCCTTCCCACAGTTGGCCTTCTGTGGCAGCACAGAGCATGAGTCCTATAAGGTAGGAAGGAGGTGATCTAATCTAACCCTGGCATTAGAAGCTGTCAAATTTCCATTCCTTCCCCTAATCCAGTGTCCCCATCCTCTATTCCTTGGATGTCTGTGCCACAGTGCAATGACCAGTAAAACCACACTCTTTCTCCCTACCCCCAAGACATAGACACAATTTTCATTTTTCAGTGGGGAAAAAAAGTGAATAGCATAGGATGAACAGGCATGGATGAGTTGTAATTACATTATCTTTTTCCTCCCAGACTCACTTTTCTTCTGAACTTCCCTATTTCCATGAACATCATATCTCTTCAGACTTCCAGGCCCTAAACCTCCTTCTCATCTTTGACTTCTCAATCAATTACAACTGCTCTCTTCAAAATTATCAATGATATAGATGGCACAGTGAATAGAGCATCAGTCCTGAAGTCAGAAGGACCTGAGTTCAAATCCAGCCTCAGACCAAGCACTTGACATTTACTAGCTGTGTGACCCTGGGCAAGTCACTTAACCCCAATTGCCTAAAAATTAAAAAATAAAAATAAAACAAAATTACCAATGATAGCTTAATTGCCAAGTGTAATTCTCTCTTCTCAGTCTTCATTCTTCTTGACTTCTCTGCAGCACTTGACACTGATGACTACCCTCTCTTCTTGGATACTTATGCTAAGTTGTCGGACACTACTCTCTTTTGAGTCTTCTCCTGCCTGTCAGACCTCTTCTTTGCTGGATCATCATCTATATCACACCCCCAATTGTAAGTGTATTCAAGGCTCTGTCCTGAGCCTTCTCTTCTTACCGTTCACTTTTTCATTTAGTTATTTCATCAGCTACTAGAGGTTCAATTAGCATCTCTATGCAGATGGATGACTTTCAGACCAATATAGTTAGCTCTAATTTCTTTCCTGACCTCATCCCACATCACAAACTTCATATTGGACTTTTGAAACTAGAAGAGGTGTAAGTATCACAAACTCAAATGTCCATGTGTAAGCCAAACTAACCCTTCTTCTGAACTGTCTTATTTCTGTTGAATTATCCTTTTCATCATCCAGGTTTGCAACCTTAATGTTATCCTTGACTCTTCACTCTTCCTCATCCCACCTATCCAGAAAGTTGCCAAATCTTGTCATTTCTACTTCCTCAGCATCTCTCTTTACTCTCACTTAGGAACTCATCACCTCTCACCTGGACTATTACAATACTTGTTCTGACTGACTTAAGTTCCTCCAAATCCATCTTCCACATAGTTGTCAAATTTATTTTCTTAAGGTGTAGATTTCAGCATGTGACCCCTTTACTTAGTAAACTTTGTATTGACTAGGATCAAAATTGTTTCATCTTTACCTCATTCTTTTAAAATTTCTATTTTTAAGTTATATAATGTCCATCCATGGGCATAGGAGTAGCCCATGTATATAATGTGTAAATAAGTACACATATTGGGGAATCATATTTAAAAATATTTTACTGATCAAAAATGTTTGGAGACCATTGGGTCACAGGATAGCTTTATAGGGTGCTAAGTATACAAGTATATGTGTATGTACTTATGTATGTATTTATGTATGGCATGTCCTTTATGAATTGGTTTATTTGGTATGAATTGTGAATTTACCACTTTTTGAATGTGGGTTTAAATTAAATGGGAACAGAATAATTGACTGGGAAGATATGTGGATCTAGGCAAACTAAATCCTCAGGGAGTTGTTTTTATGATAACACACAAATATTTTTCCCCTTCTGCTTAGGCATTTATTTTGGCTTCAAACTGATAATTTAGCCACATTTACCTAAGTACTGAGAGATTTCTTTCCATTTCCATCAGTATACAAGGATTGAGCCGTGACCTTTTGAACCTCTTTATAAGGAACAAATGTAGGTCTAATGAACTGAATCCATTTAGTTCCCTTAATCTAAAAATATTTAACCAAACTTCATTCATATTTTATTAGTATTAAAGCCTGTAAATTTCTAACCTTTGTTAGTGTATAGGAAAAGAATCAATTAATTAGTAAGCATTATTATGTGCATGCTAGATGCCAGACACTGAGTATACAAAGACAACAATTAAATTTTCCCTACAGTTTAAGAGTTTACATTCTATTGGGAGAGATAATATATACATAATTTAAATGCATACCAGATAAATACAGTGTAATTTTCTTTGTGGGGAGGGAGACACTAGCTATTGAGGAAATCAAGAGTCCTCCTAGAGAAGACGATACTTGAGCTGAGCTTTTGAAAGAAACTAGGGATTCTGGGAAGGGAAGTAAAGAAGGAGAGCATTCCAGGCATGGCAGACAGCCTCTGAAAGGCATGAAGATGGCAATTGGAGTGTTGTGTGTGAAGAACAAGAAAGCCAATTTGGCAGGACTGTGGAGTGTGTGAAAAGTAGTAACGTGTGGTGTGCCTGGAAAGGTAGGCTGGAGCCAGATTATAAAGGGCTTTGGGTGCCAAATGGAGTTTACGTTTTATCCTGGAAGCAATCAAGAGCCACTAGAGTTTACTGAGTGGGAAGGTAACATGGTTTAGACCTGTGCTTTAGGAAAGTCACTTGCGCAGCTGTGTGGAGGATGGCTTAGAGAGGGGGAATCTTGGGACAAGGAGACAAGTTGGGAAGCTATAGTAATCTAGGCCAAAGCATCTGAATTGTAGTGGTAGCCCTGTGAATTTAAAAAGGTGGGGAGGGGAAGGGGAATGGATAAATTGATATATTAGCATGTTGATCCTATGGATTAACATAATTTCTCTGTTCTGTTCAACTAATAATTCCTGATTGGATGTGTGGGTAAAGAAGAGTGAGGAGTTGAGAACTCCAAGGTTACAAACCTGGAAGACTGGAAAAATGGTGATGCCTTCAATAGAAATAGAGAAATCTGGGATGGGAATGGGTTTTGGAGGAAAGATAATGAGTTCTGTTTTGGACATGTTGAATTTGAGATATCTCTGGTCATCTAGTTTGCAATAAACAAATTTGTGAAGTGGGATTTTATGTCATTTAATGCTCACAAAAACCCTGAGAAGTATGATGTGATGCATAAAAACATTTAGAGTTCCTCAGGTTTAAGTCTAGGTAGCATTGTTATTACCATTAGTTGCTATAACTATATTCCTTAGATAAACAACAACCAATACAGTACTTAAGGATGACTAATTTTATGTTTTTAAAATAAGTTTCTTTTTCTACAACATAAATGTAAGCTCCTCAGGTGGAAATTCAGAAGCTTCCTAAAACATAATAACCTGCATGGTAGAATTATGGTCCAGAAGTTGTTCATCTGGATCCATGGTTAGAATAGCTGTCTTATTTTACTTTTAGAGCATAACCAGGCTTTTCATGCATAACAGGTATAGCTTTAAAGTTCTTTGAGGAACAAGAGAAAGATAGTCAGATATAAACAGGCTTTTGCTATTTATATATGAAAGAGAGAGATTGGTGGGTCTGATCCCATTACAGCTTAAATCTTACTGCTCATGTACTACCTACCTCTTTTACTTGAATTTCCTTGCCACAGATCTCTTGGCTGTATTTTTTTATGAGAAAATATACATAATTCTGGTCTTTCTAGCAAAGAAAGTAGGAAAGACCTAGGAAGAAGTTATTATTGCTTTTTCTTCCCAAGACATTGAAGAAAATGATCAATGTCTTCTTACCTTTATTTTGTATTTTATTATTTTCACAGGGTTTGGAAGGGAACATTATTGGCATCTCTTTTTCAGAATCTGCTTTTATAATTAGGACAGAAAAGAAATGTTATGAATAATTAAAATGTGATAGTATGCCATACATCATTTATATGCCTGAACATTTCTTATGTCATTTTAGACATATGTTGAATTTCTGAGACAGTGGTATATTTTTAAAATGCTAGCTGGATAATGAAATTTTTACTTTAATACTTTGGTTCTGAGATTTTATTAGTGTAGGTATTTTCTCCAATGGTACAGATTACAATTCATTCATACTTTCTTATCTTGTGTGATTTGTGTCTATATTCTCCCTAAAATCCTCCATAAGGAGTCAATATGAAGTACTGGCATAGCCTTCTTTCAAGTCCTTTCATATTTTGTGGATGGACACTAGTAGAGCTGTCTCACTCTCTTGTTAAATGATTAGCCCACCTTCTTTTCCGGTTACACTTCTCTCTGATATCCTTCATGGTGCTTCTTCTGTACAGTTCTTGGTTGACAGTGCACTACAGCCTACTCATGCCCTTCCAGAGCCCTTTGGTTGACTCTCACCTTTTATCTTTTGGAATTGAGATGCTCTATGTCTAGCAGCTGCCATCACCACAAGAATATTCATGGGCCTTTGTTTCTGGGAAATTTCTAAATTTAAAAGCTTTTCTTTCAGTTTTACCATTCACTCTCTAGTAGGCTATAATTTATATAACAAAACAACTACATGTAGCTTTTAATGATGGGTAGCAGTTGGTTAAATCTCTTAGTAAGCTAACATAGAGATATTCCTTCTAACTGTTTTACCCGTCATACTACATAGTAAAGCTGGAGTTGGTTAGAACTAATTAAGCAGAATTTAACACAACAGATAATTATATGACAAGGGAAAAAAACCTGTATGTATGTAGATATGGATATATAGTTTTTTTTTAAGGTGGTATAGTGGATAGAGCATTGGGCCTAAAATCAGGAAGACCTGAGTTCAAAGTCTGAGACACTTATTAGCTGCATGACTCAGGGCAAGTCATTGAATCTCCATTTGCCTCAGCTTCCTCAAATGTAAAATTGGGATGATAATAGCAAGGACGATTGTGAGGATCAAATTAGATAATATTTGTAAAGAGTTTAGCACAGTATCTGGCACATAGTAAGGCAGTTAATAAATGCTTCCTTCCGTTCCTAGTAGTAGCACTTTGTAATCATGAAATGTGAAACTGTTATCCCTGTTTCTCTTACCAAAACAAAACAAAAACAGCTAAAGTGTCAAAATAGACTATATAGGGGAGATTTTCTTTATCATTAATATAGAAAAAGCAATTTCTTATTGTGCATCTTTTGTGTAAAGCTATCTTTTATTCAGTGTCATTGCAAACACCTCTTCAGATAGATGGGAACATAGATTAAAGGGATAACAATGTTTAGGTAGAATTAAGTTAATGCATCTTGGGGACAGGATCCAAATTACAAAGATATTGAAGCCACATATATGCTACATGTTACTTCAGTGCATGACCAGAGTTTTGGGTGAATCACAGGCATTTTAGAATATTTGTCATCAGTACACCTGTGCTAAAATCACTGAAGCATGGAGTAAAATGTTTTTTTTAAAGTCCATGAAATTACTGCAATATTTCTTATAGCAACCAACTGCTAGTAAATTTCCTACATTTGCTTTTTGATAAGTTTCTTTTCTTTAGAAGGAGTATTAGCTACTAATGCTTTTGTTCATTAGCTGAATACATCTTAGCATTTCCTTCACAGAGCTCTTTTTTTTTCCTTAGGCATTTCATATTCAGCCATAAAGTTTCACTCTGAGCTAAAGCTATATTTACAGAAACTCAGACTTATGTTTACAGTCCTAAAAAATGCATATGTTAAGGTGATTTTCTGATCGATATAAAACCTCTTTTAGTATATAATACTTCATTTTCAACTGCACTTCCTTTTGCACTTCAATGTATTGAATCCCCTTTTATTCTGGGCTTTAAATAATTCTTGAAATATTTTACTTTCCTGTGCCAATAGTGACATCAGTAACTAACAGTCATTGAAGTGTGCTCTTTGAGAACTACACCTTTTGTTTGTTTCCCTGAAATAATAGCCTTTCTTAAAAACTAAAGAATTAAAAACACAGCAAAAGGACAATGAAGTGTGTGTATGCCACAAGATCTACCACTTGGCTGGGGGGAAAAAACTAATTAAAGATGAAGAAACCAGCTCAATCCAGTTTCTGAGTTAGCTTAGTGTCAGTAGTGATACACATATACATGACCATTGTTGTCACTAATTATTTCTATCCCAAGTAATCCATAAGCTTCTATGTGTGGTTTGTGTGTGAAGTGCAATAATTCCTCTTTTCTTTAAGTTCTTATCCTGACTACTTACAGAGAACATATCAAGGTTTAGCACTTAATTGTTTTTAACAGTTTGTTAGTTTCCATTCTAGTTTGTGATATGAGACTCCTTGACTCAAGGACCATGTTTTATGTTTCTTTTATATCTCTCATGGTTCTACAGTGTGCCATAAATACTAATTAATTGGTAGACTCCTAAAAGGTATTTATTCCCATAGTCTAATGCAGTATTTATCAATTTTTTTTCAATGAAAGGAAACTTTCTCTCCCCTAAACTTCAGCAGGACCTTTGTAATAAACTTTTAAAAACTATTTTAAAATTTACTCTGCTGATGGTACCAAATAACAGGATGATTTTTTAAAATTTAATTTAACTCCAAATCTAAAAGATTATAAATAACTTAGCAAAACACGACTGTTTATTTTCGATATTTTATAACTAGAAACAATATTGAATATGATGTTCCATTAAAATCCTCCTTTAGTGCCTCATTATGACATGAAGGTAATCCTATATTCTTTTTTTTTTCTTGGTAAGGCACTTGGGGTTAAGTGACTTGCCCAGCGTCACACAGCTAGTAAGTGCAAGTGTCTGAAGGCAGATTTGAACTCAGGTCCTGCGGACAAGAACTCGGTATTCTATCCACTGCGCCACTTACCTGCCCCAGTGATCCTATGTTTTTGAAAGCTCTGGCAATAGACCACAAGCTCAGGAAGGTCCTACCAAAGGAGAAAGGTTTCAGATATGAACCCAGAAACAGTATGTTGTCCAATGACTAGCTGAAGTCAGAAGGCTAGCCACCAGAAGATGAATGATTTAGCCACTCTACTGTCAACTGGCAACTCTACTGTCTACTAAGAACTGGAAGGGTTGTAATGTGCTTTGGTGGAAAGTGTACCCACATTGATGAAATCATAAATCTTTTGATATATGGAAGTTTTTGAGTCAACTCACTAAATTGGATGTTTCATAACAACTTTCATTTTCTCACTTATGTTTTTTTTTGAGGGGGGTATTTCAGTTGAACACATTTTACTTTTTAAAATTCAGGTTTTTTTAAAAAATGTTCTGTTTTATTTATAAACACCTGTGTAATTTTGTTGGAACCATGGAGCTATTTTTAAAATGAGTTTACTTATAGATCTGTGCTTCAGGATCACTGGAAATAAACCCAAATTAGAGCTATTATTGTATTTCTTTTATATTTGGAATTTAGTACTCAAACTAGTTTTGTGTATATTTCATTGACAAATGAATCCTGATTATTGACATTTTTGATTTCTTGGCTCTTCAGATTTGCCAGTTTTACATATAATGGATATGAGTATCAAAAATATATTTTAGTGCTTCTGTGGATCTATGATTTCATTAATATGGATATTTCCTTCAATGGTGCTGTTCACAACTTATCCATGCCTTCTTGTCCATGTACCCCCACAGCTCCTCCATAGAAGATTTACCATATGCACTGGAAGCCTTCCAACATTTCATGAATATGATCTCAGGCTGTCCATATGTTATCTTAAAGTTGGACTTTAAATCCAAATGATCTAAAGTAAGGCCCCTTGCACACTGGATTGACCCCTCATAGAGGATTTGTGGGAGGACATGGACAAGAGGCAATCTATTGGCTTCTCATGTTTCCCTCTGCCTTCCTTTATATAACCCTGCTCTTTATCTGCATCATGTCTTCTAGTTCCTTGACCCCTCAGTTCTCTCCTAGATCATCTCCCCTGCACTAGCCATTCTCTCATCTTCTCCCTATCTTGACTCCTTGGTGAACCAATTCTACTCTATACTATTCTCCTGTCTTGAATCCCTAACCCCCTTATCATATCACCAGTTATGTCCAACCAAGCTTTAGCCTTGAATCACTCCTAGCGTTTGTCACTTTTGGCCCTATACACATGCTGGTGAACAAAGGTGGAGAAAATCATGCAACTGTTCTGACTGGGTCCACTACAAATTTATATTACATAGCCTCAACTGGGGCCCTCATTGCTGCTAGGCAAATCAGTTCACTATCTCTCTACTATCAGTTCACCACTCTCTACAATGGCTCTTTCAGATTTTTTCATCCTCCCTCAGACTTTCCAAAACTCCTCCTCCCCTTCTGACCTTTTCTGTTATTGTAGAGGTCAACACCATCTTCCCAGCCCCTCAGGCTCTGGATTAAGACAACTTTCTTATGTGAGACAGGGGTGAACCATATTGCAATAACCTGCAGGTGGGTCTGCCTACCTCAAGTCTCTCTTCATTCTAGTCCATCCTTCATTCAGCTTCTGAGTCATTTTCCTAAAGTACAGTTCCAGTCATGTCACACACCCTCTTCCCTCCCACTGCCACTCAATAAACTCTAGTAGCTTCCTATTGCCACTAAACAATGAATTTAGTTGTTTATACTTATCTAATTACATTATTTTTGTACATCAAATATTTTGTACATCAGATACCTTGAATTGCTTAGTAGAATGAGCAGTGGCTTGAAGTGAAGGGTCATAGGCTGTAAAGCTGGAAAGGATTTTGGAGGTCATCGAATTCAAGTTCCCCATATCACAGATGAAGAAACTGGGACCCAGAGAGATTAAGGGACTTGCCCTTAATCATGATGGGAAGTGATAAAGCTGTTAAAACTCATCCATGTAATAAGCAGAAAATAGTCATGTTGTCTACTCCCTCATTAAAATAAAAGTAAAGTTGTGGGAAGCTGGCAGTACTAAAACAACCATGATGTAGTTTCACTTAAGTCTAAAGCTCTAGTATCTCAGATGATGGCAGTCCAGAGACTGTTCAGGGCTCCCCCAGCAGAGCTCCCAGTTCTAAGAGAACACTACCCTTTAAATCCCCTCAGTGATGCTAAGAAGAAAAGGTAGGTGAAGGAAACCGATGCCTACCTTTACCATCCGAGTGTAGCTTTTGGTAGCATTTTGCACTCAACCAGGAAAGATTTTCCTTTTGTTTAGATGGGAAGACATTTGATTTCTGATTTCATACTAAGGCACAACATTCTTGTCTGATCTGACTTAAGTAGTGCCTGACCTTGTGAGATACATAAATGGAAAATACCCAACTAAAAGGTTTACTGTATACCCGAATTAAATTTTTGACTAGGGAACAAATTTTGAACTAATGTTGCAAACAATACTGTAGCTAGCTGTAGAATTTGTAACTTACAAACAGTGGCTGGTCAATGCTATGTGAAGTAGTGTGAACTAACTTTTAAATTTCTGTTTTCTTAGTTTTTCTGTTTTTTAATGTATTTGTGCTCTTGTTTAAATTTAAAAAAACTTTTCAGGAAACATATGGTATATTGTATGTATATATATGTTATATATATATATATATATATAAATATGTGATTTTTTATGTGTAATATATTTTTAATCTACAGACATCTTGCATCTGCTGATACCATGAGACCTTGGACAAGTCTTTTAATAACCTTTCAATTTTTTTTCTTTAAAAGACTGCTAATGCTTAAGCTACCTACATTGAATATGTAGTCAGATTACATCTATCTATCTATCTATGAGAAAGTACAGTGCAAAGAAGTCTGGATTTGGACTTAGAAGATCAGAGTTCTAGTCCTGGCTTTTCTACTAAATTAGCTGTGTAACTTCAGACGTGTCATTTAAATTCTCTGAACCACAATTTTCCTCCTCTCTGAAACAGAGCATATTTACATTGCTATCTTACAGGTTTACTGTGAGGACAGATTTGAACATGTATGTAAGATTGCTTTGTGACTATAAATTGGTTTTATACATATAAACTGATACTGTTGTCATCACCATCGTCATCAATATGTCTATAACAATTAGTGCTAAGGCCTTTTGAGAGCTGAGAGGCTTGTTTGCAAAAACCTGTTTATATCAGTCTTCTCATCTGAAAATGAAGGAATCGGATTAGATCATTTTTAAGGGCTCTTTCTGCTTTTAACTGATAATCTTATGATCTAATCTGTGGACTAGAGTTTGTCTGAGTGCAACAACAACAAAGCACCTTTTGGGGGCAAACATTTAAAAAATTGTTGTGGATGATGATCATGAAATACATCCAGATTGTCTCTGGAATAAAATGTCAACTGGCATTCAAGGCTTTCCACGATCTGGCCTAAAGCTTACCTTTCTGGTAAGCTCATTGAGTTAGTCCATCAATATTTTCTGGCTTTATTTCTTGTCACTTCCCTACATTAAGCCTTCTGGTCTAGATAAACCAATTCTATTTGTTATATAGCCAACAGTTTTAGAATTTCTCGCCTCCCTTTCCCATTACTATACCTATCAAAATTTTACTTATCCTTAATAGAACACCTTGCACAAATCCTACTTCTTCCATGAACTTGTACTCAGCCACCCCGGCCAGAAGTGATCTCCACTAATAGACTGCCTTTCATGTAAATGTTAAGATCATACAAGATTTGTTGGTAGGAGCAACCATAGGGAGAACTTTGTTTAGTGATCTTCTGATTATCAATATCAAGTAAGGGATAAAACACAAAATATGCTCACCAAAATTGTTTGCTGTTATTATGAGAGAGTGATGTCATTTGGACTCCAAATCCAAATGGAAGTGGAATTTTCTATAGATGGCAGAATTCTTCAAATGTCCATATATGTTAATGACATTGTGCTGATTGCATCAAGCCCCAGAATATTAGGGCCTCTTCAATAAATAGTCACCCAGAAGACATTGGTTTCCATATAGGAAAAACCAGCTATGACATATGGTTGGATAGATAGTCTATTGAAGTAGACTATCAGTACATGTATCTTTAGACAGGCATTTCATGTCAACGGTAAAGTAGGAGGAAGAGGAGGAGCTCACATTTATATAATGCCTTAAAGTTTGTAAAATTTTTTGCAAATATTATCGCATTTGATCCTCACAATATCCTGGGAGGTTGGTACTGTTATAATCTACATTTTACAGATGAGGAAACTGAGGCAAACAAAGGTTAAGTGACTTACCCAGGGTCATAAAGCTAGTAAATGTGAGTAAGCATTTGAACTCATCTTTGCATTTCCAGTCTCATGTTCTTTTCACGCGCCACCTAGTGTCTAGACCTAATAGGAAGGAGAAAGTAGGCGGATTGCTTTTGGAAAGCTATTTAGCATTTTCAACATTCTCATAGTACTCCTGACATTAAAAACCCTTCTTTTAACATTGATATTCTCTCAGTGATGCAATATGAAGATTATAGGAGAATATGGTCAAGAACTACACAGTATACATAGGCTGCCCTATGTACTATTGAAGAGAACACCCACATCAGCAAGATCACTGCACTTAGGCTACAAACTTACCCATGTCTTCCCATGTACAAAATCCCTTTCTTGATCCATCCATTCCTGCTGGCTTTCATCCTATACCTTTCCTCCCTTTCAGGCTAAAATCTTTGAGAAGGCCATTTACAGTTAGTACCTCCACTTCCATTCCTCTCACTGTCTTCTTAATTCTCTTCAAGTCTGGCTTCACAAAACAGCATTCAAGTGAAACCTCTCTCCAAAGTTACCAATGATCTCTCTCTCTCCATATCTAATGACCTTTTCTTGATTTCCATCCTGCTGAACTTCTCTGCAGCCAGTGTCATTGTCAATCACTCTCTTTCCTCGGTACTCTTTTCTTTCTGGGTTATTGCAATAGCACTCTCTCCTGCTTCTCCTTCTACCTCTCTGACTGTTCCTTCTCAGTTTCCTTGGCTTGATGCTTATCAAGGTTATGACCCTTAATCATGGGGTATCACTCAAGGCTCTGTTCTCACCCCTCTTCCCCTCTCTATTATTTCGCTTGATCTCATTAATTCCCATAGAAGCAATTATCTCTTTGAAGATGATTCTTAGATCTATTTATCTAGCTCTAACCCCTCTCAAGATTGGAGGTCAGGAGAGGCTAGAAACTTAACATCTGCTCTGCTGCTGTCTGATCCTCCCCTTTCCACCTCCCCACCTTCCCAGCCTCACACACATTTAACAATCTATTCTAGGAATGACAATCACATCAACAGTTGCTAAAGTCATGTTATCTCCAATTGACTATTGGACATCTCAAATTGGATGCCCCATAAACATGTTAATGCTTTTTTAGTAGCCTAAATTTATTCTTTACCAATTTTTAAAAATATTTTTATTTGAAATTTTGAGTTCCAAATTCTATCCCTCTCTATCCTCTCCCTTCCCTGAGACAGTAAGCAATCAGATACAGGTTATACATGTGCAATTATGTAAAACATTTCCGTATGAGTCATTTTGTACAAGACAACTTGGATAAAAGAAAAAAATGAAAGAAAGTGAAAAATAGCATGCTTCAGTCTGTATTCAATCAAAATCAGTTCTTTCTCTGGAGGCAGATAGTATCTTTTATCATTAGTCCTTTGGGATTGTCTTGGATCACTGTATTGCTGAGAATAGCTAAGTCATTCATCAAACAATATTACTGTTACTGTGTACCTTTTCCTGGTTCTACTTCACTTTACTTTGCATCAGTTCATGTAAGTCTTTCCAGGTTTTTCTGAAATCATCCTGCTTGTCGTTTCTTATAGCACAATAATATTCCATTACAATCATGTACCACAGCTTGTTTAGCCATTCTCCAATTGGCAGGCATCTCCTCAATTTCCAATTCTTAGCCATCACAAAAAAACTGCTATAAATATTTTTGTACAAATAGGTCCTTTCCTCCTTTTTTATGTCTTTGGGATATAGACCTAGCAGTGGTATTGCTGGATCAAAGGGTTTCTAGCCCTTTGGGCATTGTTCCAAATTGCTCTCCAGAATGGTTGGATTAGTTCACAACTCCCCCGGCAGTGCATTAGTGTCCCAGTTATCCCACATCCCCTCCAACATTTAACATTTTCCTTTTTTGTCATATTAGCCACTCTGAAAGGTGTGAAGAGGTACTGCAAAGCTGTTTTAATTTGCATTTCCCTAATCAATAGTGATTTAGAGCATTTTTTATATGACTATAGATAGCTTTAATTCTTTCATCTGAAAACTGCCTGTTCATATCCTTTGACAATATTTATCAATTGGGGAATGACTTGTATTCTTATAAATTTGAGAAATGAGGCCTTTATCAGAGATACATGTTGCAAAGAAATTCTTTCTCCAGTTTTCTACTTTCCTTATAATTTTGGTTGCATTGGTTTTGTTTGGCAAAAACTTTTTATATAATCAAAAGGATTTGTTTTACGTTTTGTAATTCTCTCTATGTCTTCTTTGGTCCTAAATTCTTCCCTTATCCATAAATCTGATAGATAAACTATTCCATGCTCTCTTAATTTGGTTATGGTATCACCCTTTATGTGTAGATCATGTACCCATTTTGATCTTATCTTGGTATATAGTGTGAGATGTTGGTCTACACCTAGTTTCTGCCACATTGTTTTCTAGTTTTCCCAGTTTTTGTCAAACAATGAGTTTTTGTTCCAAAAGCTTGGGTCTTTGAGTTTATCTTATACTAGATTACTGTGGTCATTTACTATATATAATGTAATTTGTACCTAATCTATTCCACAGATCCACTACTCTATTTCTAAGCCAGTACCAGATTGTTTTGATAATTACTGCTTTATAATACAGTTTGAGATCAGGTACAGTTAGGCCACCTTCCCTCACATTTTTTTTCATTGATTCCCTTAATATTCTTGACCTTTTGTTCTTCCAGATGAAATTTGTTATTATTTTTTCTAGCTCTACAAAATAATTTTTTGGTAGTTTGATTGGATTAAGTTAGGTAGAATTGTCATTTTTATTATATTGGTTTGGCCTGCCCATGAGCAATAAATATTTTTCCAGTTGCTTAGATCTGTCTTATTTGTGTGAAAAGTATTTTATAATTGTGTTCATATAGTTCCTGGGTTTGTCTTGTCAGGTAGACTCTCAAGTATTTTATATTGTCTCCAGTTATTTTAAATGGAATTTCTCTTTCTACCTCTTGCTGCTGGACTTTGTTGGTAATATATAGAAATGCTGATGATTTATGTGGGTTTATTTTGTATCCTACAACTTTGCTAAAGTTGTTAATTATTTTAAGAAGTATTTTAAGTAGTTTTTTATTTGATTCTCCAAGACACATTAAGTATACCATCACATCATCTGCAAAGAGTGATAGTTTTGTTTCTTCATTGCCTATTCTAATTAATTTCTTTTTTTCTCTTATTGCTATAGCTAACATTTCTTGTACAATATTAAATAATAGAGGTGATAATGGGTATCCTTGCTTCACTCCTGATTGTATTTGGAAGGCTTCTAGTTTATCTCCATTACAGATAATGCTTGCTGATGGTTTTATATAAATGTTACTTATCATTTTAAGGTAAGCTCCATTTATTCCTGTGTTCCCTAGTGTTTTTAATAGGAATGGGTGCTGTATTTGTCAAAGGCTTTTTCTGCATCTATTGAGATAATCATATGATTTCTGTTGGTTTTGTTATTGATATGATCAGTTCTAATATTGAACTACCCCTGCATTCCTGGCATAAATCCTACCTGGTCATAGTGTATGGTCCTTGTGATATATTGCTGTAATCTCTTTGCTAGTATTTTATTTAAAATTTTTACGTCGATATTCACTAGGGAAATTGGTTTATGATTTTCTTTCTCTGTTTTGGCTCTTCCTGGTTCAGGTATCAACACCATATTTATGTTATAAAAAGAATTGGGTAGGATTCCACTTATTTTTTCAAATAGTTTAAATAGTATTGGGATTAATTGTTCTTTAAAAAAACATTTTAATCTTAATATGTCCACAATTGAATTCATCATCATTTCCCCTCTAACTCCTTCCCTCTTCCTAATTTCCCTATAGTAATTACTATACAGGATACTACTACCATCCTCCTAATTCCCCGAGTTTACAACCTAGGTATTATCATTAACTCCTTACTGTTACGCCCCCCCCATCCAACCAGTTGCCTTGTCCTATAGTTTCTCTACTCACAACATCTCTCTTATATACCCCTTCTTTCTTCTTACATTGCCACCTTCCTGCTATAGGCCTTCACCACTTCACTCCTGGACTATTGCAGTAGCCTTCTGGTTGATCTCTCTGCCTCAAGTCTTCCCATTCCAGTCCATCCCCCACTTAGCTGTCAAAGTGATCTTCCTAAATCACAAGTCTGACCATGTCACCCCCATTATTCAATAAATTCCAGTGACTCCCCATTACTATCAGGATCAAATAAAAAAATTCTTTTTGGCTTTCAAAGCCCTTTATAACCTGGCTTCTCCTAATTTTCTGGTCTTCTTATTCCTTACTCCCCTCCGTATATTCTGTGACCCATTGACATTGGTGGCCTGGTTGTTCCTTGCCCAGTATATCTTCTGACTCCGTGAATTTTCACTGGCTGTCTCCTATGCCTGGAATTTTCTTCTTCCCTTTCTCTGCCTCCTAGCTTCGCTTGTTTCCTTCAAACCTCAGCTGAAATCTCATCTTCTTCCCAAAGCCTTTCCAAAATCTCCCTTAATACAAATGCCTTTCCTCTGAGATTGGCTCCAGTTTACCTTGTTTATACTTTGTTTGCATATAGTTTTTTTGCGCATTGTGTCCTCCATTTGACTATAAGCTCCATGACAGCAAGGACCATTTTTACCTTTCTTTGCATCCCTAGCACTTACCTAACACATAGTAGGAACATAATAATGCCAGATGACTTACTGACTCATAAATCTAGCCAGGCCCCAAGATTCAGGTACATCTACCACCAATCAGTCACTGCCATGACTAGAAACAACTTCTTCCCTGATGCTGTGTGATCATTCCCCTTCTCATCTCCCCAGCCTCACACATGTATAACCATACTGTTCAGGGAACAATAATCATATCAACACTTGCTAAAGTAACGTTATCTTTTATCTTATTCCTCTACTCAGAATTACTGTGATTCTTCGTCATAAGCCACCTAGTCAGAAGCTCCCTTTCCTAGCTTCCATATCCTTCCCTCATCTATGTCAGTCCCACTTTTACTGTGTATCTATCCCACTCTACCTTCCATAGTGCCCTGGAGATCTCTCTTTCTCTTGGTGGTAAACTACCCTTCATGTTATACCTGTTCCTTTTATGTTCCTTCCATCTCCTTCAAGTCACAGAAACCTCATTCCCCATAAGAATAAACTATTGTCCATGGTCACCCATTCCATCACTTGATACATCTTCACTCATGCTCCCTAACAAATTGGGCCAGGAGGAAGGCTAGGCATACTTCATGCTTCAAGACTTATCTTCCTGGGGCAACTAGGTGGTGCAGTGGATACAGCGCGGGCCCTGGATTCAAAAGGACCTGAGTTCAAATTCGGTCTAGGATACATAACAGTTACTAGCTGTGTGACCCTGGGCAAGTCACTTACCCCCCATTGCCCAACCAAAAAAAAAAAAAAAGACTTAGCTTCCTGAATTCAAATCTGGCTGCAGACACTTACTAGCTGTGCAACCCTGGGTGAGTCACTTAACCCTGTTTACCTCAGTTTCTTCATCTATAAAATGATCTGGAGAAGGAAATGGCAAACCTCTCTAGTATCTCTGCCAAGAAACCCCAAATAGGGTCATAAAAAGTCAGACATGATTAAAAATTATTGAACAACCTAGCTCACAGTCTTTGCATCTTCCCCAACCTGTCTTTATACCTGCGGATTTCAATTTACATGGAGGAAGAAAGGAAAGTTTTCATTGAGTGTCTACTGACAGTGCTAATCTCATTTGATCTTGACAACAACCCTAGAAGGTAGATGCTATTATTTTCCTCATTTTACAGTTAAGGAAACTGAGGAAGACAGAGGTTAAGTGCCATGTTCAGGGTCACACAGCCAGTAAGTGTCTGAGGCCAGATTTAAAATGAGGTCTTCTTAACTGCAGGCCCAGTGCTTTATCCACTATGCCATGTAGATTCCTTTTGAATACCCTTATTTCCCAGTTTGTCACCTTTCCCAATTTTCCCATGATCTGCACCTTTAATCCATGGCAGACACATGCAGGGATGGTCTTGTTCTTGATTTTCCCAGTCACTCACAAGACTTTCACCTCTACTATGCATAACTATGAAATTCTGCTTTCTGACCATCAGCTCTTATCCTTCCATTTTTCTCTGTGCCTCATCCCTCCTAAATTCATTCATCACAGTATAAGGTCACTCCACCCTATCTGCTTTCCCAGGCATTCTCCCTTGCTCTGGACTCACTTTCCTCAGATTTAAGATTAATTTAGCCTAGCCAAGAATACAAGCACCAATATATTCTGTAACTCCAGTGATTTGGTCCAATTGAAATTTCTTTGTTCAATGCACAAGTCTTCCAGTTTGGTTGGTATGTATGATTTGGAATTTTTTACCCTATGCATTTTTCTAGAGTTATATAAGTAACTTTTGAATGGAAGGCAAGTGTTTTGTCATGATGAATGTCTATCAGTAATACTAATAAATACACATATGTATATATAGAAACACACCAATGCCAAAAAAAGTATAAGTATATATCAGGGCTAAAGAAAGATTATCTCCTCATTTTTTATTTATTATAAAAACAACTTGCAGGTAGAATATTTTCCTTTATTTTGTTCTTTAAGTTGCGTTTTCTTTAATCTGTGGGTCAATATACAATTACAACATTTCACTAGGATTGATTTTATTTTCTTTAAAGGGTTCTATTTCTTCTTAAATCTGAATATGTATCGAGGTGTCTAATCCCATCCCTTGTATTAGTTTTAAGGCGTACTTCTTTGGAGGCAAGAGCAAGAAGACCATCCTGCAGTAAAGGAAAGAGAAAGATTTAATTGCCCAGCAAAGGCAGAAACATGCTCTGAAAAGTAAAGATTTCAGCCTTAATGTGCGTGGAACAAAAGGCCGTTGTGAGCTGTGTACAAGAGTTGGTGAGAGTTTGTATTCTGCCCCTTTTTTCTGTGGGAGTTATTTCCTGTTGTTGACTAGAGTTCTTTATTTAGAACCACCTAGCTACAGAGTACTTGCTAGCTAGCAAAAAAAAAAGTGTGCTTAAAGCATAAGCTTATTTCAAGAAAAAACATATTTAAGTCATAGTACACATGCTGTGAGACAATGCAATAATTCAAAAAGTATGGTTTCTTCTTATTCTTTCACCCTCACTGAAAGAAATATCTAAGAGGAAAGAAGTAAAATGCGTTTGGTTTAGTAAGTCCACAGTCACATGGACACCATGTTATGGAGAGTTCACAAAGAAAATGTGTCTTTCTTATTTATTTTGTTTTTTAAACAAAGGTGTCTCAGTTATAAATAAATCCCCTGTTACACTAAGGAGCCATCAGAAGGGCCTCCCTTATTTGTGAGGCAGGTTTTTTGTTTTGTTTTTTCTTTTTTGTCGGTAGGATTGCCAGCTTAGGTTATTAACACAACAATAATAGGTGCTTTCTTGATTTTAGCCTAGCAAGTAAGAAGACCACCTATAACATAGGCTTTAAATAGCCAGCTAACTATTTGCCTTATCAGCTAAGATTGCTAATGAGAAATTTAGGTTATATCTAAATCTAATAATTGGGTTTTGCATTCTGCTATATAAAATAGTGAACTGGCTAATGCATAGCATAATTGATTGGGTGTTTAATTTGAAACCAAAAGACGTAAGTTTCAGTCACACCTTGGATATCTGCCAGCTGGGTGATAATGGACAATTCATTTAACCTTTCAGAGCCTCAATTTCCATATCTGCGAAATGGACATGGTAATCCTTGCCCTACCTACTTCACCGAGTTGTTTTGAAGTAAATGCTTTACAAACTTTAAAACATATAACATTGGGGTTGTTTGTTGTTGTTTATTTCAATGTATAGCAAACACAAAGGGAATAAAACTTGCATCCATTATTGAAATGGGATGAACATGAATATTTGCAGTAAACACAGTATGCTGATGTTTGTTGAAACACATTAGAAATTATCAGAAAGAAAATTACTTAGGAAATTAGTTTTTAAGGAAAATATGTTAAGTATGATCCTGGGTAAATTATTTCACCTCTCAGTTCTCTGGGTAAGCAACTCTCTTAAGACTAAAGGCTGCAGAGGAAGTGCCAGCCCTCCTTGATAAATGGAGTTCCCTTAGTTTGAAGTTCATATTCATACCAGTGAAATCCTAAGTCCTGTACCTATTTCTAGCCTTCTAATTTAAACAAAACAGAAAGATTCATAATGTGTTTTTTCATCTGTTTAACTTTTTGAGGAGGTTTTATTTTCTATCTTTTTGCTCTCAAAGCAGAAATATATCTGGAATACTTTTTAAAAATTTCTACTTCTAATATGGGAACAGTATTATATACAGAAAATATAAAAGCTTTAAAGAAAATTTTATCACTAAATGGAAGGCCCTAAAGATCAAATAAGATATTATTTGTAAAGTACTTAGCACAGTGCCTACCACATAATAGGCATCATATAAAATGCTTTTCCCCTTTCCCCACCCTACCCACAGAATAGAGAATCAGAACTGGTTGAAAATGAAGATCTGGTGAATTTTAAAATAAGAATTGCCGGTTTTTTTCTTCTGTATTTAGTCAAATCAGAGTTAAAAAGACAATTCTAGGTGGTGTTAAAATTACCAATGTTGCTCTTTGCTTCTGTAGATAATGCTGAATTTTGTAAACATTTCATATAAACACTGCTAAGGGTTATGATACCAAGTGAATAATTTCTGAAGTCATACAGAAGATAATCTGACATTGTTTCAGGTTTTTTATTTGATTCAACTTTTCAGATATATTTTGTTTTATTTTTAAAAAGGATGAAGATGAAACAACTCTAAGGATAATTAAATCTATGCATTGTTTCAACAGATTTATGCATAATAAGGTGAATGACAATAGGCATTTACAATACAGCTGATATAATCATGGTATTTACTTGATGCCATCGACAGTTGTTTTTTTTTTCTCTAAATTGGCACTGTATGTTGAACTTTTTTTTTAAAGAGACGTGATTGGTCTACAATCACCCTGTGTTGTTTTGTCATTAAAACTAGCCTCAAAGATAACTGTCCATTTAAAAAGTTTGGTAAAACTTCCCAAATTCTTCTCCTTCAAAAATGAGTCTTTATTGGGCATGTATGCCAAAGAAGTAACAGATAAAGGGGAAAAATTCGAATATGTATCACTATTCAAAGCAGCACTCTTTGAAGGAGCAAAGAACTACAAACAAAATTGGTCTATCAATTGGGGAATGACTATAGAAAAAACTATGGTATGTAAATGTAATGGAATATTATTGTATAGTAAGAAATTAGGAGTTTTAAGAATTGGGAGAAACATGAGAATATTTTTATACAGAGCAAAATGAGAACCCAGAGAATAATAGAATGACCTCAACAATGCAAATGAAAAGATCAATAAAAAAAATCAGAATTTGAGTGATTGAAAAAAAATCAAGATTCCAGAGAACTGATAATGAAATATACCTTCCCCATCATGGGAGATAAGTAGGACATTTTTAGAACAGAATATTGTATATATGTTCAAATGAAGTCAATGTATCAGATATTTTTTCTTTTTTTTATCGCAAATCTGGAGTTCAATCTGGAAAGAGTAAATTGAAATTACTTTGTTAACCAAAATAAGCATTATTAAAACTTTTTAAAAATTAATCTTTTTAAAACTAGAAGTATTAATTTTAAGTTAAGAAGATTAAATTCCATATCCAGATTATGTCTTAAAAAACACTTTATAGAAACCTAATGTGCTGTAGATAATTTTACCCTAGATGTTAGCTCTCATTCCATTCTTCTTGGCCTCACTAAGTATGTATTTTAAAAATTGTTTTGCATGTAAATGCAGTGAAGGTGATACTGATAGTGGGTTTGAACACCAGCTTACCATTAGAGCTGGATTTTAAGAATACCTCAAAGGACCAAAATTGTGTTAATTAATGCATTGCTATTTTTTATCCATAAGGCAAAGAGAATGAAATTTTTATTTCAAATAAAATTACAATAGAAATTTTAGATCAGTTGATATGTCTAGTCCAGGCCTTCTAACTGAGTCCAAGCTTTACAGAACAAATCCTTTTATTAAGGGGATTTGTTCTGTGAAATTTAGATTCAATCAAAGGGCTGAACTTGAAAACCAGAGCCACCTGTGGGCTGGACGCTGCAGGTTCCCCACCCTGGTCTAGTCCTTCTACGGTTACCTAAGGATGAGTATGCTTGTTGCAAAGTAGATTGTCCACTAAGTGATAAATTCATGTCAACCTGTGAAACAAAAGCAAAAATTCAAAATAGCTCTGCCCTCCTGTGCAATGATAGTGGCAGAGTAGTGGAAAAGGAGAGAGAGAATGTTGAGGATCATACAGTATTTAGATAGTCTGCAAGCATTAGTTTAATAACTGTTGGTACTACAACTGAACCAAATAAATATTAACTTTTTTGTTATCAATTAACCCAGAAAACATATAGCAGTTCTGTTACCAGTTGTAGCTAAATGGAAATATAGTTCATAAGCTTTTCTTGAAGAGTTAAATAAAAGTAGAGTTGGTTTGATTGTGCACTAGTGCTTATGAGCATAAGCTAAAGAAAAAAGATCACTGGGAAGAGTTATAGTTTTATGTACCACCTTTTCTTTCAATGGATGATGAGCTAGACAAATTCTACCATAAACTTTTAAAACAAGTCATCCATGCTTATTGATATTTATTTCAGTGAAAAGGTAGGCATAGGGGAAGACAAGTGTGCTGGAAAATATGGTTCTGGATAAGAAAAAAAATAGAAATAGGCTGGTAGACTCTTCACACAATTCTCACAACTAAATATCACATGAATAATTTCAAAAATAAAGTTCTTGGACATAGCAAATACCTAACGACATAATGACAATTAAATTAGCTATATCATAACAGGAAATGGCTGATTGCAGATATGAGAGTCAGAACATCCACTGGTAGTATCAAAATCAATGTTAAATTAGGGAGGAGGGGGGAGAGATGAAAAAATAACACTAAATGTAATTAAGATAGCTCCAACCTGATTTATTTAATCATCCTATTAATACTGAAAAATAGGAAATGGCTAAATGGAAAGATACTAATGTAAACTATCACTCTTTTTCCTCAACTGTAAAATGAGGATAATAATAGCACTTACCTCACAGGGTTGTTGTGAGGATCAAATAAGATAATGTGCTTAGCACAATGCCAGGCACGTAGTAGGCGCTACATAAAAGCTCATTCCCTTCCTCCCCTTCTCTAGAAAAGTTTAACCAATGTAATGCAATCACTTTAATAAGGACACAAAAGAGGTCAGGAGCCACCTTAGCCAACAAACCTTTGATCTTTCCTTGCAAAATGGAAAAACATGGCAGTCTATCGCAACAAAACTCATTTGCAAAACATTACAGAGGAAGTGAAAATGACACTAAAGAAGATGAAGTTGGGAAAAGCATCTGGACCTGATCAAGTACATAGAAAGAAATCCATGCTGAAGGCAACAATTTTTAAAAAAGCATTTAGGGATCAATTTTCAAGATACTCAAGAGAGTAGAATATTGAACAATTGGAAAAAAATCACAGACAGTAGTGTTGGTTTTTTTTTAAAGTGACCTAGAGGACAGCAATAGCTACCAGCCCATATGCCTATTTTGTGAGTGCTAGAAAATCCTTATGAGAATGATGTACACATATACTGAGAGAAGATACCAAAAGTGTGGAGAAAATTTCAGATTTTATCACTACCAAAAAAAAAAGGTGACCAGGAGAACATCAATAACTATTGATCCATAGGCCTACTTTCCCTTGTACATAAAATTTTTATGAGAGCAGTCTATATATGCATCAAGAGCATCCTTGATGAGGTTAATTACAAAGGAACAAGCTGGCTTTTGTAAGCAGTATTCCACTGTAAACCAAGTCTTTACCATACACATAATTGACTGGAAGATGTAAGGAATATAAGATCCCACTGTGCTTATTGTTTGTCAGTTTTTAAAAAGCATTTGAGAAAGGTACCATTCCATAGTAGATAAAGAGTAAGCCTCAGTTGATCTGCATTGGTGGGAGGAATTTTCCTCATTGGGAGATTCCTCCACCAGTGAAATCACAGGTTTGGACCAAAAAAATTAAAAATTAAAACCATTTGATTCAGTAGTGCAAAAACCCTCCTAAATGTCTCTCCTGCAGTAAAGGTCATGTCTCCCCCTGAACTTATCCTAGATAAAAATGGAAGAAGGAAAGAAGCAGGCTTTCAGAAACAGTTTTGTAAGAATCAGCCTGGCACTACAAAAAGAGAAGACTTAGCCAGGAGACTTGGTTACAGATCCCATTGCATACAGTTAGAGGTGCACTTAGATACTGCTCAGAGTCTCAGTTTCTTCATGGGATGATAGTACTTATACTTCCTCCTTCATATGGTTGTGGAGAGAGCTTTGCAAACTGGAAATATATCAACACTTTCATAAATCTATGATCTTATTGATGTGGATACTTCTACCAGTCATTCAGATCACAGCCTATCCATGCCATCTCATCCTGGAATGCTCTTGTCCGTGTGCTCTCATAAATCCTTCCCAGGGATTTACCCAACATGAGTTATTGTTGCAGTTTCCTGTGGAATAACAATATCTTCAGAGCCATGTCATTAATTGACTGAAAGGCATAGATAATACAAAATGCCATTATTCATTGATTATAAAAACCATTTAAATTGATAGACTGCAAAACAACCTCAAAGCTTTTCTTCCCACAAAATAGCCACTCTGCATATGTTAAGCTCAAACAGTATTACTTGATATTTGAAAACATAGAGATAATTTTATTTAGTGATCTTTGAGTATCAAGATCAAATGAGGAATAAAACATTGCCAAAGTGTTCACCACTGTCATGATGCATGTCCTACACAGAGTACAAATGGAAGGGAGATTCCCTACAGATGGTAAGTTTCTCCAAGTGTTCCTGATTGTGGGTGAAATTGTGCTGATTGTATCACAAATAGAAATTGTTCATATGAGAAGGGGAAACTGGACTTGTCTGAAGGGAGCAAGGTGGATACATAGGGAATTTATCATCCACATTAGATCTTAAATGACAGAGGACCAGTCAATCAAAAAGAGTATTGTGTCTACTATGTGCCAAGAACTGTGCAAGGCACTAGAGATACAAAGATAGAAGTGAAGCAGTTTCTGTCCTCAAGGATTTTATGTTCTATTGGGGTGAGAACACATAGACACACAGGTTTATGCAAAAAAAATACACAGTGATTTTTGGTAAGGAAGGCACCAGCATTGAAGGAACTCAAGCAAAGCTTCGTGTAAGTAAGTCTTGAGCTGAGTCTTGTAAAGCTACTAGGGATTTGGAGGTGAGGAAGGAGTACATTCTAGCAATACAAGACAGCCAGTTCAAAGTAATGAGCACAGGAAATGTAGTGCTGTGAATGGGGGACAATACAAGGGCCAGTTTGACTGGACCATAGTTAGTTGAAAGGAGCAAAACTGGGAAGGCTAGGTTAAGGAGGGGAGGCCACATGTGGCTGTGTATGTCTTCAGCTACAGCCCTTTGACTGAATCCAAACTTCACAGAACACATGTGGCCTTGAGGCCACAGGTTCTCCACCCTTGCACCAAAGGATACTGAGAGAGAGTGGTCAGATAGGTAGGAGGGGAACCAAAAGATAAATGCTGCAAAATCCCAGATAGGAGAGAATATATATACTACAGGAGAAGAAGGTGGTCAAGAGTCAAATGCTGAATAGGTCATTAAGGATGAGAACTGAAAGAAGGCCACACATGTTGACAAGAGGCAATTAGTAACTTTGGAGAGAGTGGTTCCAGTTGAGTGATCAGAATGGAAGTCAGATTGCAAAGATTTGAAAAGTGAGGGGTGATGAAGTGGAAGTAACAAATATAGATAGCTCTTTTTTTCATAAAAAATATTTTATGTTAACATGTCATGGGTTTATTGCTATTTACAAATGAATTAATACACATTTTAAAACTATATCCATTTTTATCTCTAATATGGTAAATATTGATAGATATAACCCACATAGACAAAAGCCCTTTGGTATCCTCAGTAATTTTTAAGAGTAAAAAGGGGTCTACAGAGTGAGAAGTTTGAGAACTGCTGAGTTGGCATAACCCTCATTTTTATAGATGAGAAAATTGAGATCAGGGAGTTTAAATAACTCTTCTAAGATCCCACAAGGAATAAGCAGACCTAGAATTCTTCTGATGCCAAATTCAGTATTTTTTCTTTTAAAAAATATTTTCCCCAATTATATGGAAAAACAATTTTTTAAATTCATGGTTTTTTTTAAGTTTT
This sequence comes from Phascolarctos cinereus, assembly GCF_003287225.1. Lineage (NCBI taxonomy): Eukaryota > Metazoa > Chordata > Mammalia > Diprotodontia > Phascolarctidae > Phascolarctos > Phascolarctos cinereus. The sequence goes on along the minus strand of NW_027555625.1, from coordinate 114,305,767 downwards.
GAGTTCTAGACTCTATCCGTCCTTTCCTGACCCCTCCCTGAGATAGTATGTAATAGGAGATAACTTATACATGTGCAATCACACAAAACATATTAGTCATTTTGTGGAAGACAACTTGAACCGAGGGGGGCAGGAGGGGAGAGAGAGAGAGAGAGAGAGAGAGAGAGAGAGAGAGAGAGAGAGAGAGAGAGAGAGAGAGAGAGAGAAATGGCATGCTTCAGTCTGTATTTAGATGCCATCAGTTCTTTCTCTAGAGGCAGATAGCATTTTCCATCATGAGCCCTTTGGAATTGTCTTAGATCATTGTATTGCTGAGAATTGCTAAGTCTCTCGCAGTTGTTCATCATATAATATTGCTGTTACTGTGTACAGTGTTCTGGTTCTGCTCACTTCACTCTGCATCAGTTCATGTAAGTCTTTCCCTGTTTATCTGAGATCATCCTGCTCATCATTTTTATAGCACAATAATGTTTCATTACAATCATATACCACAATTCATTCCACCATTCTCCAACTGGTGAGCATACCCTCAATTTATAATTTTTAGCCACCACAAAAAAAGCTGCTGTAAATATTTTTGTACAAATATGTCTTCCTCCCTCCCCCCCCTTTTAAAATCTCTTTGGGATACAGACCTAGTAGTGGTATTGCTAGATCAAAGGGTATGCACAGTTTTATAACCCTTTGAACATAGTTCCACATTACTTTCCAGAATGGTTGGATAAGTCCACAATTCCCTCAACAATGCATTAATGTTCCAGTTTTCCCACCCCAGAGTATTTTTTCTTATGATTATGGATAGCTTGATTTATTTGTCTGAAAACTGCCTGTTCATATCCTTTGACCTTTTACCAGTTGAGGAATGACTCGTATTCTTATAAATTTGATTCAGTTCTTTATATATTTAAGAAATGAGACCTTTATTAGAGATACCTGCTCAAAAAAACTTTCCCAAGTTTTCTACTTTCCTTCTAATTTTGGTTGCATTGGTTTTGTTTGTGTAAAACCTTTTAAATTTAATATAATAAAAATCATCCATTTTATATTTCATAATGTTCTCTGTCTCTTGTTTGGTCCTAAATTCTTCCCTTATCCATAGAGCTGGCAGGTAAACTATGCCATGCTCTTCTAAATTCCTTATAGTATCACCTTTTATGTCTAAATCATGTACCCTTTTGACCTTATCTTGGTATGCAGTATGAGATGTTAGTCTGTACCTAGTTTCTGCCACACTGTTTTCCCGTTTTTCTGGCAGTTTTATCAAATAGTGAGTTTTTGTCCCAAAAGCTTAGATCTTTAAGTTTATCAAACACTAAATTGCTATGGTCACTTACTACAATGTATTGTGTACCTAATCTATTCCTATTAAAGTCAAAGGCTTTTTCTGCATCTATTGAGATAATCATATGATTTCTGTTGGGTTTTTTATTGATATGGTCAATTATGCAGATAGTTTTCCTATTATTGAACCAATTCTACATTCCTAGTATAACTCACCTAGTCATAGTGTATGATCTTTGTGATATATTGTTATAATCTCCTTGCTACTATTTTATTTAAATAAAATTTGGCTATAATATTCCTGGGAGTTTTCATTTTGGGATTTCTTGCAGAGGGTGATCAGTGAATTCTTTCAATTTCTATTTTATTCTGTGCTTCTAGGATGTCAGGGCAGTTTTCCTTGATAATTTCTTGAAATATGATGTCCAGATTCATTTTTTTGATCATGGCTTTCAGGTAGTCCAATAATTCTTAAATTATCTCTCTTCAATCTATTTTCCAGGTCATTTGTTTTTCCAATGAGAAATTTCACATTTTCTTCTATTTTTTTATTCCTTCATTTTATTTTTTCTTGATGTCTCATGGAATCATTACCTTCCACTTGCCCAATTCTAATTTTTAAGGAATTCTTTTCTTCAGTGAACTTTTGTACTTCCTTTTTCATTTGACCAGTTCTATTTTTATATCTAAATCATGAACCCATTTTGACTTTATTTTGGCATATGGTGTGAGATTTTGGTCTATGCCTAGTTTCTGCCATACTCTTTTCCGGTTTTCCCAGCAGTTTTTGTCAAATAGTGAGTTCTTATCCTTGAAGCTGGGGTCTTTGGGTTTACCAAATTGTAGTAGTATATAGTCATATATAGTCATTGACTACTGTGTCTTGCATACCTAACCTATTCCACTGATCTACCACTCTATTTCTTAGCCAGTACCAAGTAGTTTTGATATTACTGCTTTATAATGCAATTTAAGATCTGGATCTAGGCCACCTTCTCCTGCATTTCTTTTCATTAGTTCCCTTGATATTCTGGACCTTTTGTTATTCCAAATGAATCTTTTTATTATTTTCTAGCTCTATAAAATAATTTTTTGGTCCAGTTCTACTTTTTAAGGAGATTTTTCTTCAGTGAATTTTTGTACCTCCTTTTCCATTTGGCTAAGGATTTGTTTTCTATAATGAATTTTTGTACATCTTTTTCCTTTTTTTTGTACTTCCTTTACCAAACTGCTGACTTGTTTTTCATAATTCTCTTGCATTACTCTCATTTCTTTTCCCAATTTTCCTTCTGCCTCTCTTATTTGATTTTTTAAATCCTTTTTGAACTCTTTCAAGAGTTCTTTGTGGGTCTGAAACTAATTCACATTGTTTTTGAGACTTTGCACATAGCCATTTTGACATTGTTGTTCTCTTCTAAGTTTGTTCCTTGATCTTGCCTGTCACCACAGTAACTTTCTGTGATCAGGTTCTTTTTTTATTGTGTTTTTGCTCATTCTTCTGCCTATTTTGTGACTTTTTACTTTATGTAAAAATTAGGTTCTACTCCTGAAGTGAAAAGGGCAGTGTCCCAAGCTTCTTGTGCTGGGGCTCAGGGCCTTGCTACAGTCTTGCACTGGAGGGAGAGCATTGCTGCTGTCTTGTATTAGGGTCAGGGCCTCATTGCTGGCCTGTTCCAGGGATGAAGTCTAGCTGTTGGCCTGCCCTAGGGGTAAGGCCTCACTACTGGCCTTTCCAGGGGCAAGGCCTCACTGAGGGCTAACTGGGGCTGCTGGCTTGCCTCAGGGCTCAGGGTCTGGTTGCTGGTTTACACTGAGGAAGGAGCCTTGCTAGGAGTTTGCCCCAGGGCTTAGAGTTTCACTGCTAACCCCTTGGGTCATGGCCTGCCACTGCCTTGCCCCAACTATGTTCCCCTCTGACCTTATTGAGATGGACTTTTCTTGCTGACCCTCCAAGCTGTCCTGGGCTAAAAAATTGCTTCATAGCTCCAAAATTGATCCTGAAGCATTATTGCAAGGTTATTTGGAGGGAAATTTTGGAGGGCTCAGGTGAGTTGCTGCTTTACTCAGCCATCTTGGCTCCAATTCATGTGTAGATAACTTTTAACAGATTTTTTTCTGATAATGGGAAGAAAGATGTGGAAGGGTAGCTTAAGGGAATGATAAGGCTAGTGAATATTTTTTAAGGATAGGAGAAATTTGTGCATATGTATATATGCAAGAGAGTAGAAACCAATAGATAGGGAGAGATTGGAGACTGGGATAGAGAGATAATTTTGAGAGCAGTCTGGTTGAGAAAAGGGAATTAGAGATCAAGAGCACAAATAGAATGGCTGGTTTTAGTGAGAAAAAAGTTCACTTCATTATCAGAGAATAAATTAAAGGAAGAAAGAATGGGGGGAGAATGATGTGAATGGGGATATGAGATAGAAAAAGGGAGAAGAGAAAGCTTACTGCAAATAATCCCTATTTTCCTTGTAAAGTATGAGGAAAGGTCCTCAGGTGAGAGAATGAATACAAAAAACTTGGCATAGTACTATAAGAAAATTGTGTCAGGAATAGTAAAGCTTTGAATAAGCTGAGGCTGGTGAGGAAAGCAGACTACAAAAAGAAGGTTGTGGAGATGGGGTGGGGGAGGGGTTTGAGCTATATTGGGAGAAAGAGTAAGATCAAAGAAGGGATAGGATCACCACTCTAGGTAGATGGGATTGTGATACAGACTGCAGAGAGAAGGGAAAATTGCTTAATTCTTATTTTTTTGTTTTCTGTGCTAAAGAGAATGACCTTTGGACTGGAAAGGAGAGAACAAAAAGGACTAATAGGGAGTTGATACCCAAGATAAGAGAGGACCTAATAAGAGAGTACCTAGCTACCCTTCATGAAGTCAAGTCACCCAGACAAGATAAAGTTCATCCTTGTGTTTTGAAAGAAGTAGCAGGTGTTATTGCTGAGCCACTGTCAGTAATATTTGAAAGATTGTGTAAAACAGAAAAAAGTATTACAAGATTGGAAAAAGTCAAATGTTCTTTTAAGTTAAAATTATAGTATCTACAAATATAAATCAATAAATTTGATTTTGACTCCTAGAAAAATTCTAAAACATTTTTTAAAAAAGATGTTGAGTAAACATCTAAAAAGGGAAATGTTGATTACAAAAAGCCATAATGGCTTCATCAAGAGCAGTTCATTCCAGATTAAGCTTTTTTTTTAAATCAGTGTCACTAAACTATTAGAGCAAGGAAATACTATAGATATAGTTTGCCTAGATTTTAGCAAGTGTTTGACAAAGAATTTCATGCTATATTTCTGAAAAGATACATATATGGACTAAATAATGATATGGTTAGGTGAATTAGGAAATGATTAATCTGGACTCAAAAGGTAGTTATTAGTAGTTTCCTGTCAGTTTGGTAGGTATTCAGTGGAATGCTTCAGTGATTTGTATTTGCTCTTATGCTGCTTAACATTTCTATCAATGACTTGAATATAGGCAGAGATGGCATGCATATCAAATTTACAGATAGCACAAAGCTGGGAAGAATATTGGATGATAGATTCAGGATCCAAAAACATATTGACCAGATAGCATATTGGTTCAAATCTAATGAGATGAAATTTAACAAGTATAAACTGTAAAATCTTACAGTTGTACTCAAAAAAAAATATTTCATCAGTATAAAAATACAGTCTTGGGTTGCAGTAAGAAAAGAATCTAGATTCCAGGAATACAAATATGATACCTGATCAGACCATATCTGGAGTATTGTGTCCAATGCTAGGCATCAAAATTTAGGGCCAACATTGGTCAATAGGAAAATGTCCAGAGTAGAAAACTGGAATAATGAAGGGGCTCAAGTCCATATAATAGATAGAGGGACAGAGACTTCACAGAGCATACTGATCCTCCCTCAAACACCCTGACTTCCAAGTTTCTTAACTTATTCATTTCTCATGACTGGCTCTTCCTTCCCACCTCAACTATGCACACACAGATCATATTTATTTATGTCAAATCCTTGATTTTACCGTCAACTACAAATATTATACTTCCATGTTGATGACTTCAGAAATTGCTTTATCTGATCATAATATTTTATTATTCCATCTTTTCTTTCATCTTAAAACTCCTAAACCTGTTCTTTGTTCTTACTGAGACCTCCAGTTGCTTCACTCCTCATATCTTTCCTTGGCTATCACTCCTGCACTGACTATACCTTCCTTTCTTCCCTTCCTCATCTTGACCTTTTGCTGGACTGGTACAACTCTACGCTATCTGCTTCTCAATAGTCCCTTGCCCCTTCATGCTATCACCAATCTTGCCCCACTACCTTGGATTACTCCCAATGTCTGCTGCCTTTGCTTCTATTCACTCTCTGTTGAACAAAGCTGGAGAAAGTCATGAAACTGTGTAGACTGAGTCCACTGAAATTTTATATTATATAATCTCAACTGGGCAATCATTGTGCCAAGGCAATTCTTTTACACCTCCCTAATCAGTTCACTCTCCAACTCACAATAATAGCTTTTCTTAACCCTTTCATCCATCCTCAAACCTCTCATGGCTCACCCACCACTCACTCTCTCTGCTAAGAACCTTGCCTCCTATTTCACCAAAAAAAACCCTGAGGCCATTCATAAAGAACTTCCTCTTCTCCCCTTTTCCCACATCACTCAGATACCCTCACTTACTATGTCTTACTTCACCTCTATCTTACATGAAGAGGTGGTCCAGCTAGGGCCAAACCTTAAAGTAAACCTCTCTCTATTTGCACAGGTGATCCCATTCTATTCTGTCTTCTTCAGCAGCTTGCCCCTTCTATAATTCCTATTCTGTCACTTATCTTCACACTTTCCTGTCTACTAATTACTTTCCTGCTGCCTAAAAACATGCCCATGTCTCCTCATCTGAAAAAAAAAACCCAACCCCAACATGATTAGCCATTCCTACTAACTGACCTTCTATACCTCTCCTACTTTTCATGGATAAAATTCTTGAAGAGGCCATCGAGAATCAGTGCCTCCTCTTCCTCTCCTCTCACTGTCTTCCTGATTCTCTCCAAGTCTGGCTTCAGATCACAGCATTCAGCTGAAACCTCTCTCCAAAGTTACCAATGATCTCTTAATCCCCATATCTAATAGCCTTTTCTCAATTCTCATATTGCTTGACCTCTCTGCAGCCATTGACACTGTCAACCACTCCCTATTCCTTGATACATTCTTCTCTCAAGGTTATTGCAACAGTGCTTTCTCTTCCTTCCTGTCTGACTACTCCTTCTCAGTCTCCTTGGCTGGATGCTTATCTAGGTTGTGACCACTAATCATGGGTGTTGCCCAAGGCTCTGTTCTCATCCTTCTCTTCTTCCTTTATACTATTTCACTTGATCTCATTGGCTCCCATGGAATCAATAATCATCTCTATAAAGATGATTCTGAGATCTGTTTATCCAGCCCTAACCTTTCTCATGACCTCCAGTCTCTAATTTCCAACTGATTATTGGACATTTCATACTGTATGCCCCATTGACAACTTAATTTTAATATGTTCAAAACTGAACTCATCATCTTTCCCCCAAAACCTTTCCTTCTCTTTAGCTTCCCTGTAGTAATTACTGTCCAGTGGCCTACCACCCTTCTAGTTACCCAGGCTTGCAACTTAGGTATCATCTTCAGGTGAGCCAGAAAGGAAATGAGCAACATGGCTAGGACTTCTGATGATAATAGCAGTTCCCCCAAGCACTCCCAAACCAAGACTCTGGGTGTAGTCATTCTTATGGGGGTATGGAGGTGGAAAAGGCCACAGAGTGAGCTAGGAAAAAAGTAAGCAGTACAACTGGGACTTCTGATGATATGAAGGTTCCAAGCAAGGACTCACCAATCATCAAATTGGCTTTGAGTTGGTATGTAATGGTTCATTTGAAGAAATTAGGGATGTTTAGCATGGAGTGAAAAAGATAATGAAGATATGACATCTATCTTCAAGTAAAGTTCTCATCTGGAAGAGAGAAAAGACTCAGTTTCTGCCAAGGACAGGGCCAGAAGCAATGGGTAGAAGTTGAAAAGAAGAAAATTTAGGTTTGATGTTAAGAAAAAATTCCTAATAATTACAGCTCTACAAAAGTGGAATGAACTACCTTAGAAAACAGGAAGTTCTCCCTCACTGATAGGCTTCAAGAAAAATCTGAATGACTGCTTGTTGGATATGTTATAATAAGAATTCTTTTTTAGATATGGGTTGTCCTAAATGCCTACTGAGGTCTCTTCTAATTCTGAAATGTGGTGATGGTGATTTATCAAGCTCCACAATACTACAGAGCCTCTTTAATGAGAACCATGATCACTCAAAAAATATCAGCCATTTTCCACAAGGACAAACTAAATAAAGAATGTATTTTGTCCACATTATACTGTGTAACTTGATTGGCCACTTATTGAAATGGTCCATCAAAACATATGCCTTGAACAGGCACTGCATATAACACTAGTCCTATTAGGTGAAAGTTTGGATTGAATTTGGAAAATTATTCAGCACTGTCAATGACTTCAAGCAATTCCCTAAAACAAGAATTAAGTTTTAAAATCAGCATTTTTCTATTGTTTCTGAAAAACTGTGACTCATTCGCAGCAAGTGGCCAAAAGATCAGTATTGCAGGTGACCTGTGGAACAATGAGGAGAACCATGATGAGTACAAGTAGGTTATAACACATCAGCAGTAGTGCTTTGTTCACAAGAACTGTCACAAAAGTTATTGTGCCAAATATATATGATTTGAAACAGACATGGGGCAGGCATATAGCACAAGCCTGGAATAACAGACAGCCTAAGTGTTGCATTGTAAATTCCTTCTCCCCCAACCCTATGTTAAGAAATGTAGAAGTTCTTCAGCCCTTTGAGTAGATACTGTGTGGAGAAATTATGGGAGAACGTGGACAACAATAGTATAGGATGAAAAGTCGTGTATGGTTTATACCACTGGAGGTCTTATACCTGGTTGATATAACACATCCACTGATGTGTACTGAAAAAAATTATTAAATTAAGGTGTTTAGTAGTTGGTCAGTTTTAACAGAATGATGTTATTGTTAGGGCACCAAAACTTTTTAAAAAGGCATTTCTGTATCTGTGACAAAGAAAGGAAATTGAAGTAATCCAATAGTATTTAACCTAAGTGGTACAACTTAAGTACCTCCTAAGACTACAAGTTGCAAAAGACTTACTGATCTTTAATGACAGGAGATATCTTACCCAGCATTCTCTATAGCAATAAAGTCACAAGTCCAAAACAAAACAATAAAACAAGATCACATTTATATCTATATGTGTATAACAAACCAATGAAAGTTCAAAGAGTAACGAATAGTGTAAGACCCAAACTGAATCTTCTCTCCAAAATTCATTTTTATTTTCTAATGATTCCTCATGATATTTCCTGGCCACTTACACACTGGTGTCCTCCTAAATACTGGTAAGTTTTTGTTATTGTCATTGTTGTTTTAATACCCAAAAGTATGGATTTTTACAGCTGGAAATTTTTTCTAACTGTAATTATGTTATTTGGGTTATTACATCAATCTCCCTACTTCTCAAAATCCTTTTTTGTTGACAAGTGATATAACAGTACATCATTCTCAGTAGTTTGAAGGAAGGGAATTGGAAAAGAAGGAAAGGTATAAACAGTGGAGAAATTATATTGGTCTCAATTGGTCAAAGTAAGAGGAACAGGAAGGTAATTTAAGGAAGTTTTAAGGAAATCATTATAATGCTAGAAGTGAGAAATGATTTAAAGAAAATCCAGGCTTTTTTTTTCACAGTTTGATAATGTCAATTTGATATAATTTCTTTGGGTCTTTCAAGGGGGAAAGTGCCCAGTAGAAACAAAAAAGAAACAAATGTCTAAGGTATAAATAATACAAGCTATTTTTATGTTTGATTGAATTTAATACATGGATTCATATACTGATTTAAGAATGATTGTACTTATCTTCTTCATCCTTAAAACAGAATACATTATCAAATTGCTTGCCTTCTCAGTGAGGTGGGTGGGAGAGAATTTGAAACTCAGAATTGTTGAACAGTAAAGGTTAAAAATTGTTTTTACATGTAATTGAAAAAAATAAAATTCAAAAATTTAAAAAATACATGAGATGATTTGGATTAATGAACATTATAACCAAAAGTACTAGAAAAAGAAAATGGAGTAAAAGTATTTTATTTAAAACATAGATACAAGGGGGCAGCTAGATGGCACAGTAGATAAAGCTCCGGCCTTGGAGTCAGGAGGACCTGAGTTCAAATGCGGCCTCAGACACTTGACACTGTGCAAGTCACATGACCCCAACTGCCTCACCAAAAAAACAAACAAACAAGAAAACATAGATGCCCTTTCAAAAAGGGCTTGTTATACTTTTAGGGTTTTGCCATTTCAGGAAGAGGCATGCCTGAGAAGAGTTAAAAGCTTCTCTATAGGGGCAGCTAGGTAGCATAGTGGATAGAGCACCAGCCCTGGAGTCAGGAGGACCTGAGTTCAGATCCAGCCTCAGACACATAACACTTAACTAGCTGTGTGACCTTGGGCAAGTCACTTAACCCCATTGCCTAGCCAAAATAAATAAGAAGAAAAAAGGGGGGAAAAAAAGCTTCTCTGTGACTTAACAGAGAGAATAGCCTCAGTGCAAAGTGGGACAGTAGAAAATATGAAGCATTCTAAGAGAAATTACATCATTTGGAGCAAAGAGTGTAGACAGATATGAGATAGCTATCACTACATATGCTATTCAATTCACACATACAGATTATCTAACAGGAGGAAGCAAGAATTTTGGAGTAATAAAGAAAGGGAGAACAAAGGAGGAGCTGGCAATGTGGGGCAGTTAATGTGAACCTCAAAAAAAAAGGAATGAAAATTTCAAACAGAAAAATTGCCTCTGGCCCCCAGAGTCTCCTAAGTCTGAGCATTCAGTCATTCTCTGAGCATCTTTGTTGCTTTTATTTTGTTTTCTAATCATTATGCCCTATATCATTTCCACCTGATAATCTTTTAAATGGTTGCCTACCAGTACACCAATCTTGTAATTTTATTCTAGCTTTTTAAATGATGAAGACTTCTTTATATGTAGTACACTTAATGGAATGCTTTAGGGCTTACCCAGTTATTAGTCTGACTGTCCTTGCTGCCGAGGTTTACATCAGTAGACACAAGTATTTCAAGTGATAAACTTACAGCATAACTGAAATAGTTAAGAAGCCAGAGAAGAGCCTGGTATTTAGCTGAAAAAGTAGCTGACCTTGATGTTGGAAGACCTGCGTTCAAAACCTTACTCATTTTGTGTCTGTGGGTATTACTTAAGCTAAATCTTCGTTTATAAAATATGGATGACAATACTTATATTACTTATTCCACAGGCTTGTTGTAAGGAAGATGCTTTTATGAGCTATATGAGATGCTGTATATACATTTTGATATATTTTATTTTTAAATCTTGATTTAAAATACTCATCACTCAGTAGTACATATTTTTCTTGAAGAAGACTGTGCAAGACAAATACATAGCTGCTGTGCTTATATTACTATGGTACATAAAACATGAGGGACAAAACATAGCAGAAAGAGTCAAAATCCATTCCAGTGATAACCTCTGTTACTGCCTTTCCTTGTGTCCCCTATTTCATTTCATTACACTGTATTTATTTTCTTTTGGGAAAGGAAATTAAGGACCAAACAGCTTTCAAGATGCACTTTCAAAAGGAGTACAGTTCAGTGTAAACTGGTACCTAGGATTACCTAGCAAGGGTTCACATTTAAAAGAAGAGTCAAGACATCTCTCTGTATTCGATACTAGTACTGAGTATTCTTTCTAATGATCACCTTATATATTATAACTACATTATTTTTTCCTTTCTTTTTAAACTTTTATTAAGCATCTACTTTGTGTCCTGTGCCAGATGCTAGGAACACAAATACAAAGACAAAAAAAAAAAAAGAAAGAAAAGAAACTCTCTGCCCTCAATGAGCTTAACGTTCTACTGGGAGCATGTACATAGATGAGTAAATATGAGATGATATGAGGAGGGAGAGACACTAACAACTTGAGGGGGAGGGGGAGTAAGGAAAGGTTTTGAGTAGGAAGTGTCACCTGAATCACACCAGGAAAGAAGCTAAGAATTCGAAACCAAGGTGAGAAGAATCCAATCCAGGCAGGCACAAAGAGACTCAAATGCCTAATTTAAGGGATACCCTTAATAGGCCGTTTTGACTAAAATAAAGTTACGTGTGGATGTCTGCTCATTTTTATAGTTTCTTATTCCAGCCAACTTCTAATAATTTTTTTTAAATTTTGAAATGAAGAAAGACTTGTATTCTGAATGAGATTATAACTTTACTAAAGTTACATTCTTGCTTACCTTTTGTTCTTTTAAAGCCAATGGAAATGAAAACCAAACTTTGTAGAAATTCCAAAATCACTCTAGCAATTAATAATGATAATCCATGCAGAAGGCATTGTAATAGAAGCAGGTATCAGCAGCACATCAGTCTTTCTGTCCTTGTGGATCTGGATTCCAAAAGGAAGAGCTCAGGGTTGCTATATTGTCCTGTAGATGTCAGTTTCTCTAGGGAAGGCCTTAACCACCTGGTGTTGGAGGGTGGGTTATTAACAGCTGCTGAGGCATTAGGCACATGGTTTGACTACTTGGACAAAGATACCAGAACCCCTAAAAAGAGAAAAAAATATTGTACTTAATATCTGTACTTGTGAAATTATCCAGATACTTCAGCCTTAAAAATTGAAAGAAAAAAAGTGAAAAGCATTTCACAGTTAAAAACCAAAGCTCAGCATGTTTTTCTAAGCATTCTTAGAAGTACTAAGAATCTTTACTATGTATATGTGTTCATGAAAAAAATAAAAATAATTTTAGATTTCTAAATGCCTTTTGGAGGTGGCATAGTAGATAGAGAGCCAGTCCTGAATCAGGAAGACCTGAGTTCAAATTTGGCCTCAAATACTTACTGTGTGACTCTGGCAAGTCACTTAACCCTGTTTGCCTCAGTTTCCTCATCTGCAAAATGAGTTGGAGAAGGAAACAGTAAACCACTCTAGTATCTTTGCCAAGAGAACCCCAAATGGAGTCACAGAGAGTTAGACATGACTGAACGACAACAAAGATGTCTTTCATACAATAGGAAGGTCTCTCATTTGATAAATTATATGCTAAAAAAAAATGTTAATGATAGAAATATGACTTTTTTTTGCTAACTTCAGCTGAATTCATGAGCCACTTATTGAGATTCAATATAGTTCATGACTGGTCCATTGATATAAAATACAAGAGACTGTCTTGATTATGGATTCATTTTAATGGCTTCACCCTAAAATGAAAATCTGAATGTGTGGAAGAGAGATTGTTAATATTATAGTTTTCAAAATGTCCAATTCTGATAGAAAGGAAAACAGAAATAGTATCAGAGTAGAAGTTTTAAAATATAGCAGGCCACTACAAAGGCATGAATTGAGCACAGTCTGAAAAGGCCAATAATGTCTGTAACAGCAAATTTGAATTTTAGTACCACTGTATTGAAATTTTAAAGAACTCATTTTATTTAAAATATGAAATCAGTGTTCATATGTGTCATATGTACACATTTTGTCTTTGATATTGTTATTATTAAAATAGAAAACTTTACAGAAGGTTCTATACCATGGTCTAGCCTCTTGAAAGAGAGAGAGAGAGAAGAGAGAGAGAGAGAGAGAGATATGTTGGAAAAACTACTAATCTCCTCTAATATTGTGGTCTAACCTGTAGTTGAATCTCAGTGTATCTAGGGCCTGTGATTTGAAGTGTGTGAAAACTTAAGACCTGTAGTCTTAGAGTTGCTTGAAGCCTAGAGAGGTTAAATGCCCTACCTGGTATCATGCTGCTAGTGCCAGAGGTTGAATTTGAAGTCTAGTTTTTCTGACTCTTAAATCTAATAGGTTATGCTGTCTCTTATGTTTTCTCCCAGTTGGTATGTCAATTTAATCCCAAATCATTACAGTACAGTTCAAGCATAAGATAAGGCATACTTATCTTGCTAGTAACTTTTGTGTTAGGTACTAAAAGTTTTATATTCCTAACTAGTTTAGTAGATCATTTAAAAAAGACAAAATGATGTCACATAGAAAGATGATGTGTGTCAACCAAAATTAGGGTACCTGAATTGCTTTTATGATACCAACAAAATGCATTCTATTTTAATATTCCTTTAACTTTAAAGAATAGTCATGTTATATTCCCAACAGAATTTGATTTAAAGCTACATCTTCTTTTGTCAGTCTCACCCCCTCTTCAATTCCCTCTTTTCATGGCTATAGGATTTAAACCCTTTCAGTGAACCCAATATTTTCCTGAAGTTTAAAAAATTCAAAGCATATGAAACTTAAGGGTTTGGGGAGCAAGAAATATCAGAAGTTTCTCTTTTGGAACACTACCTTCTTCTAGACCCAGGCTTTCCTAGCTGCTTATTGCTGGCGCATACAACCCATTATGTATACAATGAAACCTTTCCAGTTCAGGAAAAGAATTCTTTCTTGCATAGTGATCCAGTGCCAGAATCCTCTGTGATTTAACAGAGAAGAACATGGGGCTTTTGCAGTCCTCCCTAACAGGTCCTACTCTACCATTGTGTTGTGTTCCCGGGGTAACTTATTTATTCACTTACCGCGGGGAATTAAGGACGATATCTGTCCACTGCAATTGCTCTCATGGTTTGGACATATTAACCGGGTAAAACAGTTGAGTGACAGAACTCTTATTTTCTGTCTGCCCTGTCTCCCCACCCACTTTACCACCACCCCTACCTTCCTTCTTATTAATGGGACACCATTGCCGAATAGCCAAAGGCTCAGGGTAAGGTTCAGCAGCTAGTCTTCAGCCACCCCAGAGCCATCCCACTGACCCTGACTTTGCCAACCCCAACCCCAGCTGTTGTTGGTTTTCGCGGAGTGTAAATGCCCTGTGCAGGACTTGCTGTGCTCCAGTCTGACTTGTTGACCAGTCTCAAGTTGTTGAATAGCTCGAATACTTGTCATATTTGTGGTTGCGCTACTCAGCAGGCTTTTCTGCGCTGTGCATTAGCAACTGCCTTTTGTCACCCGCCGCTTTTTGCGGAGGGGGTGGGAGGGGGAGAAGAGGGGGGAAGCAGGGAGATTATCAATGAGAGTTACAGTTCCTTTGGCTGCGCTACCATCTCCTTGTGAAACTTTTTTCTTTGCGTCTTTGATTGCCACTACCAGAGGAAATAAAAGTAGCGACAGAGAGGGAGATGCTGTTCAGTGCTGCCACACAGCATCTCCTGTACTTCCTCCTCTTCCTCCTCCTTCTCCTCCTTCTCCTCCTCCTACCGCGGCAGCTACAGCCCTAGCTTGGTATTAGCATATCTGATCTCCCGGGACAAAGGCAAATGTAAGTGATAGCCCAGAGCAGGGCTCCTCCTCTTCATTGGCTCAGCCTCGGAGGGGCCTGTGCGCGGAGCCTCCAGCAGGAGTCGAGCTGGGTGCTTGGGGGGTGGGGTGGGGGGGGGGTTAGGGTGAGTGGAAGAGGAAGAGGAGGAGGAGGAAGAGAAGAGGAGGAGGAAAGAGGGAGGAGGAGGAGGGCGGAACGGAGAGCAGAACTGGGCGGAGCGTTTACGTGAGCCAGAGGGCAAGGAGCTTGCGAGAGGCTTCACGTCACTCTTGCATGGCAAGTGGTGGGAGCACGGGCTGCGCTTCAGTCCGGGCTTCCCCCCCCCCAACCCCCGCCCCTGCCCTTCTCTCCTTCCTTCTCCGACACGGCTTCATCACACCCCCCCCACCTCCACTGTAGAATGCTTCTGGCTCACTGGCAGAGGACCGCAGAGCCTTAGCTCTCCGTCTCCCCCCTCCTTTCCTGACGCCACCCTTGGGTCCCCGGAGCGGAGGGGCGCTGTATGGAGGTGGTGTAGCCTTAGGAGTGGGCGGAACCCCCGCGTCCTCCCCCACCTTGCCCTGATGCTGTAGTCCTCAGGTGGGGCTGCATGTGGTAAGTTCAGCTGGACCTGTGGTCCGTGTCTCTGTGAATGCGTGTGGTGCAGGGAGCAAGCGATCCAGTGCGGACTACCCAGCCACGGAAGCTGTAGGCACTGGGACCTGGAGGGAGCGAGGAGCCGGAGTGTGCGCGGGGAGGGAGGAGGAGGGGTGGGGGCGCTGGCCAGAGAAGAGAAGGGGGGGGCTATTTGTACGAGAAAAGCCCGAGTCCAGAGCAGGTAGGAGGAAGACCTCGCCTAGCCTTTTTCACTCCCTGTCGCCTTAGGCTTCGGCGCCCAGAGGGCCAGCGGACGGACCTAGGAGCCGGGGAGGTTGGGGGGGGGCGGGGAGGGTAATGGACGGACAGACTTGGACTGGGGTCAGGAAGGGGGTCGAAGCCCCAGCTCGGAGCTGTGGGGCAAAGAGCGTGGAACTGACCTCCTTCAAAGCGAAGATGTGCGGGGGTTGTGTTATGAATATGTGGTACTTTTTTTTGGAGGACTGTTCCCCAGCTTCAGGGAGGCTGCACATTTGCGAGTTTCCATAGTCTAGTTTGCATACAAGTTCTGTGTTGTTGGACTGCGAGGTGCAGTTGAACCTTTCTTTGCTTTTCTCTTGTCACTATATATATATTTATATCTCAAGCCCTAAGTTCCAAGGATATTGGTGATGTAATGTTAGGTGAATTAAATTTGTCTTTTCAAAAAATGTGTTCACCTGTTGTTTTAAACATCACTCTGTGGTTGAATATTAGGAATCTAGACTTCATCACCATGTTGACTACCATGTCTAAATAGGAATAAAGATTTGCTGGTACTGATCTTTGTATCGTTAGGATGGAAGGTAAAATTAGAGAGCCATTACATGAAGCAATTACTTATCCAGAAAAAAAATACTTGATGAGTTTTTGTTTGTTCTTTCTTCATTTTAACCTTGGATATAATACCCTTAAAAAAGGTATCTACAGACTAAGAAATGAGCAGTTTTATGACTTTAAATAAAAGCAGTTTCATAAATAGCAAGCTTGGTTTTATGTTATTTTTTTTTCTTGATTCAGGGTGGTTTGGGGAGCTGTTCTAACTGATGTTACAAGATCTGTAAAAGTGAGTTCCTGTATTGAGTTGGGAAGTGGGCAGTCAGCAGCTTGAGACATCCTGAGATTCTTCCAGTTCTCAGTAAAGTTGTTTGTCTGGAGGAATATGCTTATTTGCTTTTTCAAATAGTGTTCTTAAGGTTTTCTTTCTTTCTTTCTAAATATTGCAGTATGTTATGAAATGCTCAGGCAGTACTTTAAAAACTTAGAGAAGTTTTAATACAGAGGTTTGCTTAATAAGCAGCCATTAAGTATATAAAAGTAGCTATTTGGGGAGTAGTCACTAATATAAGTAAGCATGAGAGTCTCTGCAGTCTGAGAAAATGACAAGATCCACTTGACAGTACCAACAGTACCTCCCACCATACATGCCCATGTACTTTTGGTACACTTAATTTAGATTAGTGACCAGAAGGCAGCTGCTTGTTAGCCAGGAGTCCACATTTCTCTTTACCATTCCTTTACTACCATTCTTTTCTTGGTTTACAAATGTTTGTGTTCTTTTGATTATACAAGAGTTAGCCTGTGTAAACGTAAGTGCTGCTGCTATGCAGGTGAAAATGCACACCTTTAAAAGAAAGACCTCAACTCCTAGCTCAAATGAGAAAAATGTACAGACTTGGTTTTGGATTTCTGTGTTATCACTTCCTTCACACAGAAAGCTAACAACAAATTTAGTAAGATTTATCTTCCACTTTACTGTTTGGGGTTTCTTGTGCTTAAATTCGTGTTGCTCATCATTGCAAACTGTTGAAACTAATTTTTACCCTCTTTTTAAACCCCTCTCCTTAACAGAAATATACATGCTGCATTGTATTATAAGCTTTTAAATTTTCTTTTCTATTATATTTAAACCATTTGAAGATAGCTTGGGTTTGTTTTTTGTTTTTGTGGTGGTACAGACAGAACAACTCTATCCCTTAGTTTATTAGCATGGGTAAGGGGATTAGCAGTTTCTGTGACAGCCAGGTATACAGTAGGTATCCTAGGGAACAATTTATACTTACCTTATACTCTTGGTAAAAGCTGCTTTGGATGACTTCCTTTAAAGAATTAAGAGAAATATCGTTCTTTAGATTTAATGAACCTTTTGACTTTCATTGACTAATTTTGCTCATTAACGTTTATTTAACTTGAAAGACAAAACATGTTATTCAGTAATCTTGTGTTGAATCAGAAACTAGTGAGACTATATTTTGATATCCTAGAATTTAGGGGCAAGGGAAAGAAAGAATGGTAATTTATGCACCTGCTCTTTTAACAGTAATTATTGCTTTAAGAACAGGAAAATGAATTTAGGGATAAGAAAAAAGTGATTAGGGAGATTGGACAACTAAAAATTCAGAGCACTGAAACATTCAGTTAATGTCTAAAATATTTTTAACAATAAATGTCCATATAAATTAGAATAAAATTAAAAATTTCAAACCAGTTCAGATTTACCATTCATCTAAATGCTTTATGTTTTATTAAGTATGGTGTCAGCTCAACAGACTTTAATAACTTTTGTTTCTTTTTTGTAGTTTGCTGTGATTTTCCAGAAACACTTCTAAAAATATCAAAACTGTCTTCACTTTCATTTGCACAAAAAATGTCAAGGTCATTTAAAATACATTATGCTCATAAAAATATGTGCATCTACTTGGTAGTATACATTACCTTTTAATTCACTTTTAGAATTTATTTAAAGTCCTTTTGCTGAAGAAATTTTACATACGGGGATTCATGCTTGTGGCCATGGTACAGAAGGAGACAGCTCCAATTGCAATAGTTTCTTGGCAAAAAAAATAAAAGCAGTGTCTGATTACTGAGTCCAAAGATCATGAAGTATACTGAAAGCAAAAGAGGGCAAGGTCCAGTTTAAATGGAGACAGCATAGCAGTAGGGGCAGAATCCAGCATAGCAGGTCCTCCTACTAATTAACACTAACCATAGGAAGTAGAAGCTGAACATTTAAAATAAGTCAGTAAGGCAGTGACATATATACCAGTCACATGTGCTCTATCCCCAGTTATTCCCTTTAAAATAATTGGGTCTCTCTGAAATCATAACTACTACTGCTGATAAATGAAATTGACTTCTGAAAGGATTTCACTCTTGTAGATATTTTAGTTTGAAAACTAAGGAGACAGACTGCCAACTGAAGTTGCTTTCTTGCTTTCTTCCATCTAATCTGTAAGATGGGGGGAAAAAAACTAGTCAATGCCGTTTGGTGTAAAAAGCCAGATTCTTTCTTCAGATGCAGACGATGAGAACTCCTTATGTATCTGAAGGCAGAGTTGGGCCCTGTAGCATCACATCATCCATTGTGTAGAGCAGTGTCTTTCTCCATTAGCGCTGCTTTGCAGTTCATTCTTTGTATGATTCTGTGAATGGCATATGTCAGGCCAATAAGACTACATTCATATTCTGAATAATAAATAGATGCCTTGTTTCCCCTTAAAGATCATGAGATGAACAAAACATGCTTACTTCTATAAAATAAATATTGGAATAGAAGCAGATTATTTTTAAAAATTTAAATTATCAAACCTAAATAGAGAATTTTTATTCAATATAATGGGAAAAGTAACTTAAATGTACATAAAGTTTCTGTTATTTTGCTGTTGGTAATTTCATTTTATTTACAGTTTTTGTGATCAGAAATTGAAAGGGACCTTAGATTAACTAGTCCAATTAGTCTTATACCCTCCTGTGCCTAAGATAAATGGAACTTAAGTACAAGTAAAGAATTTAATTTTCTCAATTATCTTACCTGTCAGGATTATCTGTAGCAAATGCAGTGTTTTATTTTAATATACTTTAAAAATCTAGCACAGAATACATTGTATTGTGCATTCAAACTGCTAGGGATCTTCAGTCAAAAATGTGACAAAAAACTATTGTTTTTTTAAGCTCTCAAATTTTCCACTGTTAGTCTGCTTAAAACTCTTATTTCACTGGAAGAAGAGATAACAAAATTTGTTGACCGAACTGGGCTAAAGAAACCCCCAGAATTGGAGGTAAACTATGAGGATACATTGGAGTAGGAGTTGGAAGGAGTGAGGAGGGCATATTTAAAGTCGACATACAACTGCTACAGCAGGTCTGACCAGTTTTAAGTGCCCAAAGGCAGCTTTGTAGTTACTAACTGTAGGTAGCAGCGAACTGAAATTCTTAAACTTAATTCATGTGTATGTTATTTTCTTCTTCTTTCTCCATAAATTCATGGAGTTAACATTTCTAAGATATTTCTTTCATTTTCCTAAAAAAACATCTTTGAAGTTATATTGGAAAATAATCCTAGTGTTGTTCTGCTTTAGTTTTAGAAGGAAAGGATTCTGATTCTTGTAGAAGAGCAAAGAAATTGAAGGTTTGGACTTCAGTATGTTGAGCAAGAGTAAAATGTACTACCTGACTATTGTATAGTTAAAAATGCCTACTAGTAAGTAACATAATGTCACTTGCTGCAGATCAACCTTTAGCCTCATGCCTTCCTCCTCTCTCAGGCCAGCTGCTTATCATTCCAGTCCATGCAGCAGTTACTAGGGCTTTGAACAGTCTTACTTCAGTACCCCACCCATGTATTTGAAAGTATTGCTTGAGTTAACTCTTTTGGGGGAATCTAAAAATCTCAAAAATCATCTCTGTACCAAGCAAGTTTGCATAATGAATAAATTAACTAGATGCTAATCCTATGTTGAACTAGCTTAGCTAATCTTTAGTTGAATTTTTCCCCTTGTTTTATGAGACATGACAGAATTTGTTGTTTGTCAGATGGGGATGGCAGTAAAGGAGAAATTTCAGTAAATATTCACATGAAATGGATATGACATAGGAATTAGTTGAGCAGAATATGACTTGAAGCCAAAGATGAAACAAATTTCTTTTTACATTTCTTGATTTTAGTTCCATTTGGCCATTGTCTCTTCCATACTGTCTTAAAAAAGAGACTATGATTTCTCCTTTTATCATCTCTAGCAAAAGTCATTTCACATAGTGATAGTTCAGACTAACCATCTAGATTATGGTTGGTTATTAAATGTAAAATTATGTACCGTATGGAATAGTTTATTTTAGAAGCGAACTTCTACCTAGAGATGACATGGCAAGACTGAAGTATCACAAGATGTGGTAAGTTGAAACTGGATAGGTTGAAGGCAGCTTTTTCATGCGGCTAATAGGGCTTGAATTATTATTTAAGTAGTAGTCACTTTCCTTTAGTGTACAATTCTTTTTCTTTAGCTGTTAGGGTTGTACTTGACTCAATTATTTTACTTCTGAGTTGTAGTATAGCCCTACTGGTGTTAAACATTCAGAACACCACAGGTACTATTATCAATACTCAGAAGGCTACTTCAGGGAGAAAGATATCATGTCTCCAGATGGGCAGTAAAATTACTGAAAAACGGGTGTTTGCTCTGTATAATGCCATGCATTACCCCAAATTTTCAGATTAGATCCTTGATTCATTTATACAGTTTGTGAACTACTTATGTTTCTAATATAAAGTTGAAAATCTACTTAGCAAAATGTTGTCATCTTCCCATCTTCTAGGAACAATTAAATAAGCTAAGCATTTATTTTTATTTGGCTGGAATAAACTTTATTTCCACTGGACAAGTGGACAAGTGATTATAAGTTCACAATAGTACTTTTTCCTCTTTTGAGTGTCTTTCAGTAAATTTCTTGATACTCGTAAATTATATTATTCAGATTATATGTTATAGAAATACTTTTTCTCTTTGGCATTCCAGAATCAGAATATGTATGGTTCTACTTACTAAATAATTCACATTTGTCTGTCTTTTACCTTTTCACTTGTGAAGATAAAAAATGAAGTACAGCATGTGTCTATGAGAATTATTTTGTATCATATCTCTGTACAGCAACATGGTATTCAGAATTTGAAAGCAGGGACTCTTCAAAACTAACCAGAAGCACCTAAAACAATTTTAAAATACTTTCATGGATATACTTCGTGGTGTAGCTTGCTTATTTTCATTACTTTTAGTGGCAAACAGTTGGATAGTAAATAGAATTTAGAGGATAAATTAGGTTCCTTTGTTCTAAGGTGTCATTTTCGTATATATGTGTATACATGTGTGTGTATATATATTTACGTATATGTAATTTTAAAAAGATTCCATTTGACTCTTGTTTATTGTACAGTCCCCCTTTTTTAAAAAATCCATTACATTTTTTTCAAAGTTTTTGGTTCCTTCCCTAAGAAGTTTTTTTTTTCCTACAGGCAGTGTTTGTCAAGGGTCTATAATGTGAGGGGAAAAACAAGGGATCTTTGGGGAAAAGATACTATAGAAGGGTTGAAACAAAGATCCCATCCAAGTAATTATTACTACAGCAGAAAAAAATTTTCCATTATACTCAGAGGCATCTAAGCTTCTTTGATGTACACATATAACTTTTGGGGGACTACACAGGGTAAAAGAAAATAGAAGCTAAAGATGTTTTAACTTTTAAGTCTATTTACTAGATTTCCTCTGCAAAGCAGTGAAAATAGATTCTTTAATTATCTAAAGCTGTCTTATTTTTTAATAGAGTAAACACCTTTCGGATGAAAAGTGACTGATTAATATATTTTCCACAACTTTGTTATTACATATAAAGTATCATATACCTCAGTTTATAATTTTACTACATTAGTGTTACGTTATATATGCTGCATATATCGCTGTCATTTTAATAGGTTAACTACATTGTAGTTTACAATTAAACTACCCCTTCCTATCATCCTTCCTTCTAGAGTTTATCATGGCAGCAGTGTCTGAAGAAAGCAATATTTGTTCAGCGTGGTGGTAGTTTACTGCAATGAAAAGATTATTTAAGGCTACCAGAGTGGTACAAATTTAGAGTTAAACTTAGAGAAAATGTTTTGTGACTGGAAGTTGACTTCAGGATTGTTTCTTGTTGAAGTCCACATGGCTTGTCAGGGCACTGACATTTGTCACTACAGGTCTGGTTGTCTTTTGAGAAATGTTTCTGGGATTTAAAGTTGAGTTTGAAACATCGATAGTATTGTTAACTGACAGCACATTTTCCTGTTTGAAAAGATACATACATAGCATAATCGATCATTTCTGCTTGAAAATGCCCTCCACCCCTTACCTCTGTTTGCTCAGCTCTGCCACAATAGAGTTTGGGAATGGTCTTGAAATGAGAGTTCTTTTTTTGTTTTTGTTTTTTGAAATGAGAATTCTTTGGGATGTCTATATCTAGAGCTCTTGTGAAGCATCATCACCCTTCTTAAGAGAAGGGAAATCTGCATTGTTCTCCCGTCTTCTCTCATGGCTGGCTGTCAAGTGCACTCTGGCAGATTACAGAGAGGCAGCCCAAACTTGCTCAGCATAAGGGCAGCATATGCTTGTTTACATAGAGCAGTGCTTTTCAGGGTTGTTGGGTTTTTTTTTCCTTTAATTTGTATCTGGCTCCTAACACAATGCCTTGTACGTCAGTGCCCAAGAAATGGTTAAATGAATGTCTCGAGAGAAGACCCTACCAAGAAGTGGCTTCAGTTTTAAGTGGTCTAAAGAGTACCATTTAGTTTTTAATATGCAGTATTTCGTCTGTAGGTTTTGGTATTGGGGTGAGTTGATACAAATTCAGAAGCAATAATCCTACTCATCCATCGACTTAAATGAAGGTGTATGTGCTGCAACCTTTAGCCAAAACTTTTAATACAGGTAAAGGACAGGGCAGAGATGAGGAACCTGGGGCCTCTAGGCCACATTTGGCCCTGTAGGCCCTTGAGTGTGGCCCTCTGACTTCAGTCAGAGCCCCAGGTTCCCCACCCCTGGGATAGGGTCTGGACCTATGACTTCACTGGTATAGGGAACTCCTAGGTGAGGATACTCCAGTCTACCAAAGCAAGTTGGTATCTTCTTTGCAGTTTATAATCCTAGAGCGTAATAACTTAGATCACCAAGAGGTTAAGTGACTTGTCCAAGGTCCCACAGCCAGTGTATTTCAGAGGTGGGACTTGAACCCATATCATCTTAGCTTCAAGATCAGCTTTCTATATGCTACATCATATGCCCTTTCTTTAAGTAAGTACATGAATTCTTAATGTTCCCATCACTTTCAAGGATAGATCAGTGACAGATGTTCCCATTTTGGGGATGGCAAAACTGAGTAACAACCAAAAGGAGTCTTTGAGATCGTCTAATCCAGCACACTCATTCTGCAGATGAAGAAATGGAGGAAGGAAGTGTGAAGCGCTTTGCCCCATGGTCATAGAATAGTCTGGGAGCAGAGTTGGAATGAATCCTGATTTCTAAGGTTTTGTTCTTTTCACTAGACCACACAACTTCCCAAAGAACTTGATTTAGCCAAGACTTCATAAGAATCAAAATTGGAACCTGAAATGCCTCTAATTTCTAGATTTGTTCCCAAAGACCAAAACTCATCTTAACAGAGGAATAAATAACATTTCTAATATAAATAGTTACTTAGTGATATAACGTAAAATCTTTTTTCCTCTTAATTATTTAATCAGGTAATAATTTATTCTAAACGTTTATTACAACACCTTCTGACACTAACAGACATTGGCTTACTAAATGTAGTTATTTCAAAAACTTTTTCCAAAGAAGAGGTCATGCTTGACAAACTTAACAATACGTTAGTTGCTGTTTTTAATTTAATAGAAGCATGTGCTTCCTCTAAAGACGGCAACCAGGAAGAGATTTTAAGTGTGGACTTGAAGAAACAAAACAGCAAAACTTCCAAATGTCGAAAACCATAGTGTCTTGCTTTTAGTTTGTTTAAAAACTGATTGCCTGACATGTTTTCAGGTATTTGCAGGTTTAAGAAATTGTAAAGAAAATGGTATGGGTTGTTCTTATGGATCTCAGTTGAAATATGGTGTCTGATCATTAATAAACAGCTTGCTTTGCCCTCCGGGCCTCAAATAGTACAGTATGCAACAAGGGAGTGCAGGCAAGGCACGAAGATGGAAACAGTAGTATCGGATTACAGTTTCAAAATATCACTGGAACACGTTAGCTGGCTTTACTCTATTGACTGGCTTTATAATTACATTGCTGATTTGTTAGGGACGGCTCTGCCTTACTTTCCAATTAACATGGCTGTTACTGCAGGGACCTCAGAAATACTGGATGCATTTTCATTACAAAGAAGAAAAAAAGTGCTACACTGATCTCTGGTGGAATTAGGTGTTCTATTAACAAAGATTCTGAATCTCTCCTCTGGCTGTTCCGAGGATCTTTACCAGATCCTTACAGTAAACCTTTTTAATAATGGAGGGGAAAGGATCCCTATCCAGTGAGATTGACCCGTGTTTTTAGCATTTACTTCATGCCAAAGGCAAGGATGTTTGAGCTATCACGACTTTAAGCTATACAAATACCCCTTTTCACCTTAGCCTGCTCTGGAGTCTCACTAAATATCCTCACCCAGGAACTTTGCAAAAACAGTCACAGCTTTTGAGCCAACTGCAGCACACCCTATCTGTTTGTGCATGACTGTGCTAAAAGCCATATGTACTTTTATTAGCTTCTCTCTGTGACCCTGCCATCTTTACCCACTACAACCTTTCTAGGGCATTGTTTTTAATTCTATGCTGTGCTTCTTAAAAAGAACACACTATTTGTTTCTTTGGCTAATTAGACTTTAAAAGGCTTCTTTTAACTGTGTAGAATGAGTTTGCCCAAACCCAAATTTCCCCTAGCCGAAATGGGATAATTCTTTTCCCTTCATGAAGCAGTTGTGACAGCAGACTTGAGAGAAGACCCAGGGTTTTCACCTAGAGAGCAGTTATTTCTTCTGGTGCTTCCTTCCCTTTCTTTAGGAGGAGTGGCAGGTGGAAAAGTGTCTTTTTGTCAAAGGCAGAGGCTCTCTAGCCGAACCACCTCATGAGCCATGACCAGTTGTTTTTGTTTTTTTATAAGTGCCAGTCAGTCAGTTGAGGTGGAAACAGAAAAATGAGAATCACCTTCTGTGTTTCAGAAGCAGTGCCAACACAATTCCTGGCTTAACTCTCTCAGGTTTGAGCCAGCCTTCTTTTGTTGGGGAAGTTTACCACTGTTAGCCCTTCATTAAAAAAGTTTGGTGGTAGTGGTGGTGGTGGTGGTGGTGGTGGTGGTTGGTTGGTTTTTTTAGGAGGGTTACAAAATTACTTTTTTCACTCAGAGGCATTCGGTCCAATATATACCCTCTCCCCTCAAAAAAAAAAAAAAGAAAGTGAAAGAATGCATGTTTCTTTATTCCGTGGGTTGAAATCTGTGTATAAATATATGTTCTGTGGTTTTAGCTGCACAGGATGTCAGTGAGGAAGTAGCCACTGCCAACCTTGCTTGAAGACACACTTCACACAATGGCTAGACCCTCCTACTTTTTCTTTCCTTTCAAACTCTGAATCCCACTGGATAAATCGCTGCATATGAATTGTTGAAGTTCATATAACTTACTTTTAATTGATCTTCTTTCCCTACCCTTTTTTTTCAGATTGCAAGATTTCTCATAGTACTCTTAGAAGAACCTAAGTGCTCTTAGAAGAACATAAATATTGATTTTATGTGTGGAGCTTATGCTCTTTTGGGCATAGAACTTTATACCATAACTGAAGAGTCTGGGGCTATGGTTTCTTTTAAAAAAAATTTATTGATATTCTATGTTACATAACTTTTAATTTCCAAATATATCCTTCCTCTCTACTTCTCAGAGAGCCTTCCTTTTTAACAAACGAGGAAGAAGAAAGCAGTTCAGTAACATTAATAAACATATCAGCCAAATCTGACAGTATATGCAGTGTTATACAGTCATAGTCCCCCACCTCTGGAAAGAAGAAATGTTCATTTTTCTTACCTCTTAGGAGCCAAGTTGGTCGTTATAATAACACAGGGTATAGTTTTGTTGTTGTTGTTTCTTCTATTTATACTGTTGTCATTCTGTATAATGTTTCCCTAGTTGTGTTTACTTCACTTTGTAACAACTCATATAGGTCTTCCTCTTTTCTGAATTCTTCAGATATATCATTTCTTGTGGCGCAGTAATATTGCATTATGGTAGCTAGCTGGTACAGTGGATAGAGCACCAGGCCTGGAGTCAGGAAGACTTGAATTCAAATGTGGCCTCAGACACTTATTAGCTATGTGACCCTGGGCAAGTCACTTAACCCTGATTGCCTCTGTTTCCTCATTTCCACAAATGAACTGGAGAAAGAAATGGCAAATCACCCCAGTATCTTTGCCAAGAAACCCCCAAATGGGGTACTAAAGAGTGAGATACAGCCGAAACAACTGAGCAACAACGAAGTGTCGCATTACTTTTATGTACTGTAATTTGTTTAGCCATTCCCCAAACAATGTTCCTAGGTCTTTGGTACTACAAGAAGTGCTACTATAAATGATATATGATAAATCCATGAGAAGTACAAACCAATTATGTATATTTTACATATATACGTATTTCATATAGAATTTTTTTTGACATAAAATGAGATCTTTCTATCTTTGACTTCCGTAGGTTAATTTCCTAGAAATTTGATTTCTGAATCAGGGTGTAAGACATCTTGTTCAATTTCTTAGAATAATTCTGCTTTCCAGAATGATTGAGTCAGTTCACGGCTCTACCAACATGCCTGACTTTCCCTTGGCCTGTAGTTTCTTGAAGTCCCCTTTTAAATGCTAGACATTTTTCTTCAGTGCTATTGACTTAATTTTTTTTCTTTAATTTTTAGTCTTCACTTTGTAGATACTGGGAACTCCTGGAGTGGAAAGCCCCATACTACTGATGCAAATTAGTACCTTATCTGAAATATGTAAAACTAGAGTATTCCCTAGGGCACTGATTGGTTACTTTTTTAATAGCATATTTATTTGCAAAATCTTCCATACCTCTGTGTAAGCTGTCATGGGAAACAGAGTCAGCTTCCTCTCTGTCTCCTCTTCCTGATCTTAAATGTTGGTGTTCCTGTGGTTCTGGCCTCAGCCATTTTCTTTATTGCTTGGTAAACTAATTTATTCCTTTAGTTTCAATTACTGTCTTTACATAGATGATTTACAAATCTGTATCTCCTGCCCTGACCTTTCTCTCTAGCTTCAGACCTGTATTTCCCACCTATAGAGAGGATATTTCTACCTGAATTATAGAATCTCATATTTAGAGCTGTAAGTGATCCCAGAGGCCATGTAGTTCAACTCTTCACTTTATAGATGAGGAAACTAATGCTCAAGTTAAGTGACTTGCTCATGATAACATAGCTAGTGTCAGGTAGGATTTGAAACCAAGCCTTCTATATTCCAAGTTCAGCATTTGAACCATTTTACCTCTGCCTCTCCTTGGAAGTGTACTGCCAGGACTTCAAATTCATCATGTCCAAAGCCAAATTTACTTATACTACTTCTAAAGCTGTTCCATTTTCTGACTTTACTGTCTTTGCTAGTGGTACCACCAGTAATTCAATCATTTGTGCTTGATATCTTCTTTTTAACCTCACATATCTAATCATTTGGTAAATCCTATCAGTTCTGCCTCTGGTATATCTGTTTCTGACTTATCCCTGCCTCACAAGGCCTACTGCCACAAGCCAAGCACAGGCCTCCCTGGGTTAGGCTTGACTTCTTCCCTCTCTTTCCTTTCTAATACATCCTTCCCATTGCTATATAAATCTTCCTTATGTCCGGTTCTGATTATGCCATTTCTCTGCTCAGGACAAGTAATAACTCCCTGTTGTCTACTGAATAAAGTTCAGACTCCTTAGTCTGGTATTTAAGACCCTCCACAACCTATTATCCCTCCCACAAATGTTATTCTCCTACTAAACTGGACTGCTCAATCTCGGAGGCATCCTGGTACTTGGAAAATGTGCTGAACGTGGAGTCATGAGACTTAAGTCTGCGTTTCTGGAGCTGCCACTTAATTGCCTGTGTTACCTTAAGCAAACCACTTAAAGTCTCTGAGCCTCAGTTTCCTTATCTGCAAAATCAGAGGGTTGGGCCAACAATCAACAAGCGTTTATTAAGCACTCATGAGGTGCCTGGTGCTGTGCCAAATGCTGGCAATACAAAGAAAAGCAAAACTACAGAAAGAGCTTCCACTTTAATTTGCCTGCATACCAATGGGAGAGGAGAGAGAAAGCCTCAAGTGGCTAAATCTGTGTAATTTTGGATGTTTCATCTGGCTCTAAATCTGTGATCTTAGGACCCATCTGCGTACCTCCACTTATCCTGTGTCCTATGCCTAGAGTGCCCTTCTCTTCCCATTTCTCATCTTTGCCTGCTGAAATCCTTCCCATCCTTTAAGACCTAGATCAAATTCCCTCTGAGGGCCTTGTGGCCCTCCAGCAAGTTAATTATCTTCACAACTACCAACACAACCTCCACCTCTACCTTTACACACCCACGGACCCTGCAAGGCACTTGGTTTGTACTTCCCCTGAATTTATCGTATATCATTTTGTATTATAATTGTGTATATTGTGTTTTCCCCTAATAGATTGTGACCTCCATGGAGGCAGGGACCTTTTCTTTTTCTTTTTTTTTTCTTTTTAATATTTATATGTTTTCTACTGCCTAGCAGTCTTCTCCCCATAGTAAGTACTTAATGAATATTGAAGTCGGTGCTTTCACTTCTTCAGTTACCTAAAGCAAGATTAGATGAAACCCTTGAAAATTCAGGAAGCAAACCAAACTTCATTCTTAAGGCACTGAGAAGGTTATTTAATGAGTCTCTCCTGACCTTCATTTCTGTGATAACAAAAATGGTGCCTCTTCCCTCAGTTAAAAATGTTTTCACTTAGATTCATATATAAGGATTCCCAAAATTCCTATTAGGTTATGTTCCAAAGTATTATGAGACAATTGCTTGGAATCCAAATGGTATTTCTCTGTAGTAACAATGTCATAAATCAGGGGTCAACAAATCTGACCCACTACCTCTTTTTGTACATCGAGCTAAGAATGATTTTAACAATAAAACTTTATTTAAAGATGTAAAAATCGTTCTTAACTTACCAGCTGCCTGTGGGATTTGGCCCTTGGTTATAGTCTGCTCGCACCTGTTTAAATAGTATGTTCCTAGGCCAACTTATCGATGCCTGTTTAGCACATAATTTACCTGAAGTATAGTAAAATAACAGTAATACATTTAACTATCTCTTAAAATTTTTCAGAGTACTTTATTGACCTTATATTGTGAGGTTAGTAATGAAGATATTAATATCTCCATTTTACACGTGGAGAAACTGAAGCTCAGAGAAGTCTAATGACTTTCCCATAATCACGCAGTTAGTAAACTGGTATCACTGAACTGTTTGTACAGTCTAAATCCAGCACTATGGTTGCCATAGCAAGGGAAGGAGTAAAAAGGCTCTCTCCTATGCCCACACTTGTTATTTTCAACTTAAAAACCATGTTGGGAAGTACAGAGTCATACATAGATGCTAATGGTGAGTATTGAATAAGTTAGGATAAAGCATCTACTAATGAAATGTTTCATCCATTTTCAGAGGAAACCCAGACTCAGGCTATCCTAGACAATTTAACACCAAAGTTTTGGGGTTTTGGTGGGGAGAAGTATCTTCCTTTCCTTCCTTCTCTATTTCTTACCATCCCAGACCACCAGAGATAAGCAAGATGGTGAAGTGAAACTAGGCATCAGCATATGCTTCTGGGGGAGGAGGGAAAAGAGGGAAATCTCAATTGCAGCAACAGGACAGGAGGAGAAGGTTCTATAGCCATCAAGTGCTTTGTAGGGAAGTATAGTGGAAAGAATACTAAGTTAACTCTGAGTCAGGAGACATGCATTCTTGTATTGGCTCTGTCACTGCTTGTGTAAACTGGTGTGAACTTGGACACATTCTTAACTTCTCTTAGCCTCAGTTACTTCATTTTTAAGAAGGGAGTTGTGTGGGAGTAGCTGAAACCATCAAGTGGAGGAAGGAGGTATATAGCACCACAGCTGAGACCACGTTATTGGGAAGTGAATGAGTACGAAATGTAGACACCATGCTGCTCTAAAGGCTTTACAGAGAGAAGTAAAACTATCTGTTGGCAACTGGGAAACTGGTCTTGGTAAAGAAGAGTTCGAGTCTGTAGTTATGGCCCCTTGCAAATCATATGGGGCAAAAAATTTGTATTGCAAGAAATCCTCTAGGATTTGCACTTTTTTTTTTAAAGTTTGAAAATGCAAGAGGTACAGAAGATTCAATTTGAGGATTAGATGGAAAGGTGATTTGTGGCTGCTGTGTAAAAGTGGGATTGTCAACAGGAATGTTTCAAAACTTGTGATATGATGCACCACCTTTTTTCCATCCATTTGATCCTCCTCCTGACAAGTATTATGAGCGAAGCAATGAAGGTTATTTTGCTTTTGATTGTCATCATTGTAGCTATTGGAGGAGAAGCTGGTCAAGATAAAGATAGCTCCTTCAAGGTCCAGAAGGAGATACTCTTGCTTGAAGAGTAGGGGCTATGGTAGGATAAAGTCCATGCCCCTCCAAGGCCAAGATCCCCATCTCTAAATAGATTTAGACCTGCTATTATATCTCAGTTCATTTGTTTAAAAAATTGGATGTATTTCTAATCTTCTTGCTCGAAATTCAGATTCCGGTTCTCTTTCAGGTCCAAGAAGCAGCTAACCATAGGCCGTATCACCATCTATAAAGAGAAGCCACTTGGCTTCTAGAAGGTCTCGTAGGAGTGATGTCTTAAAAGAATGCACCGAAATTAAAACTTAACCTTTTAGGAAGAAAATTATTTCATTTACATTATTATAAGGTATTTTATGATGTCTCTTCAGTATAAATTTAATCTGGAAGAGATGTGTCAAACAGGCCCACAACACTGCAGGAACCATAATAAAATAAATATAAGTGGGAAATAGTTAACAAATAGATAACAATACAGTAGAACATAGATAATGTTAATATGTGGTTTTCTAAGTCAATATGCTGCAGCAGAGAGCTTTATGAATATTTAGTGGCCCTTTTTTCTATTTAAATGTTTGATACCATTGGGTCAGAACAGTTTTGATCCATCTGATAATCAGAATACATCTGAATTGTTTAAGAGCTCTATGAATTCGTATCTGTAGAGTAGCATCAATTTTTTGGTTCTATGTATTTTAATATCTTGAGATCTGAAAGTGTAGAACAATTTTTATTGGCATATTTAAGAATAAAAATGTATTTGGTTTTTTTTTAAGTGGGAGAGGGCATTAGACTGGATAATTTCTGTGGTGCCTTCTAGCTTTAAAAGCCCATGAATCAAAATTTCCTATGCCTTCAGCTATTCAGTCTCTTTATATAGCTTAACATTCATCTGAGATGATCTAAATCAGAAATTGCCATGAAGGCTCCTTAACTGTGCCTGTAACCAGGCCTGTGTGAAAGCAATGGCATTGTGAAAGCTTCTCCCTCTTACTGTTAGCCCTGTAGTAACTCCTTACTGTTGACCCCTCTTTTAATAAATCGGGACTAAGTTATTATCCATTTCATCTCTAATAACCCCTCTGTCAAACAGGTGTTTACTTGGTCCATGATAGAGTGCCTATATTTATGTCCTTAGTAAGTTTTTTAATGAGTTGCATTTAAAACCTTTAAACTAAAAGGTTTACCTTTTACTAGGATTAACATGGGTTTCCAAACTCAAATTGCAACCCAAATTAAGTTCACCAAAGGTGACCAAAGGGAAAAAGAAAATAAGTCTTCTCCATGCCTGACTTCTTGGCCAAGGACAAAGGACAAGTGACATGAGGGTTTCTTTTTGTTGTTGGTGGTGGTGGTGGTGGTCAGGGAAGAGCAAAGAAAAGCTAGGCTCTTCCCTCCACCACTGAGCCCTCTTGATGGTTGTAGTCCTTTCTTCTGTCAACAGTTACACCCTAGAAATACTACTGCACCATAAGAAATAATGCATCATAGAGAATACAGAGGACAGGGGAAGGCGTATGTGAGCTGATGTAAAGTGAAATAGAAAGAACCAGGAAAACAGTATATGTGATGGTTACAACAATATAAATAGCATAACACTAAGGAGAAAAAAGAAACTGAATGATATGTGATTATAATGATTAAATTATCAAACAAAGAAGACAAAAAGCACCTCCCTCCCTTCTTTAAAAAGATGAGGGACCATGAGAATGTAACATTATGATACCAATAAGAATTTTATGAAAACTAAAAAAATTAAATAAACACCTTAGAATGCACCTATTGTTATCACCATGTAGACTGCAGCTGCTGTCTTTGGGGAGAAGAACTGGTACAACCTAGATTACAGTACTGTTTTTGTATTGATTCATAGTTTCAGAGTTGAAAGGGACTTGAGTGGCCATCTAAATCAGCCCATGTTTGAATGACACAAAGGCTTCAAGTTGCAAAAGTTTAAATGGGCGAATGTTGAGGATGGACTATATTTTGTTATTCTTTGCACTTAATGTCTTCAAAATAATAGTTGTAGCTGAGTTTAATCTTTAAACTTCACATACTCGATGTGTGGCGATCCAGCTTTTGCATGAAAGCATCCATTGAGGGTGAATCTTCTGCCTCCCAGAGCATGAGTTTCTGCATCTGAATAGTTCTAATTATCAGAAAGTTTTTCCTTATATTGAGCAGAAATTTACCTGTCTGCAATTTGCACTCACTGTTTCTAGTTCTTTTTCATTGGACCAACCAGAACAAATCTAAATCCCTTATTTTTATATGATAGTCCTTTAAAAACTTGAAGATAGCAATCATGTCCCCACTAAGCTAAGTGTAATCCGTAGTTCTTTCGGGTTATGGTGTTGTCGTCTTAAATCATTCGCCTTTCCTCCTCCTGACATGCTTTAGCTTGTCAATGTTTCTTTCTAAAATCCAGAGTGAAACACAACTGTACTTCACTTGTAGTTGTAGAGTCAATCTTCAATTTTCACAGGTGTGTGTCATTCCTAAAAAACAGTACAAAAGTAAAAAATATGAATGTTGATATATTGCACATATGGGAAATAAGGGGCTAGATTCCTGAGACCACCAAAAACTATAATCCCTAGAGATTGCTGAAAATGTACTTTCTGCATATAATTCTTTGTAACAAAACATTAATTCTGATAATATGCATTTTTCCTAACATAGTAATCATGAAATAACCCATAAAATGCAGTACATAAAATAAGATTGGTAACACACAAAACATTTTTTCTCACTAGTTATTCTCTAGAATTCTGTGACCTTCTGTGCTAACATCACAATAAAAAAAATTGACTTCAGACAATATTCACTTTTCATAACACATGAAATCTGCAGTACTATAAATACCATACAGCAAATGAAATTCCTAAAACTAAACATCTTTTAACCTGAATCTTACCTGACACTGTGTCAGATGACAGTGTGAAGGCACTGTACTGTATGCTCTACTGCTGTAAATCTCTCTACCTTGGCTGCCCTATGAAAACCAAGGGAGAAGTTGCTGGGACTTTAGTTTTTGCTGTCAGAAGACTCCGAGACTGGTAAGGTTTCCCTATTACCTTAGAGCCCAAAGGACTTTGGGACTTTGCACTATGATTTGGGGGCATAATTGCAACACAGAACTTGAGTTTTAAAGGCAGATAATGAAAACATGCAACGAATGCACAGAGAGCTCTTCACTGTATATTGGTAGGGTGAACAAGACCAGTGACGGACCCAGTAGGATACCAGCCTTTCCACAAACTTCTGTGTATCATGCCTCCCATTTTTGTCTTTATTGCCCATAGCTGCAAATGTGCAAGTTCTTAATAAAATGACACAAAGGCTTGAAGTTGCAAAAGTTTAAATGGGCGAATGTTGAGGATTGACTACATTTTGTTATTCTTTGCACTTAATGACTTCAAAATAA
This sequence comes from Phascolarctos cinereus, assembly GCF_003287225.1. Taxonomy (NCBI): domain Eukaryota; kingdom Metazoa; phylum Chordata; class Mammalia; order Diprotodontia; family Phascolarctidae; genus Phascolarctos; species Phascolarctos cinereus. The sequence goes on along the minus strand of NW_027555625.1, from coordinate 114,271,570 downwards.
TAGTTGTAGCTGAGTTTAATCTTTAAAGTAAATGTGATCTATTTGACTTACGTTGGAAAGTCATCCTCATTTGGTATCCATTTTAAGGTAGCATCTAGAAAATTATTTGGAGTCTTGTATATTTAGTTTATGGTGTGTACAAATCTATAAAACTGAGTTTTCTACCCTGAAATTGAGAGAGAGAGAGAACATTTAATCAGACCAGTGATTTCATGTTCCTGGTAAGGAACTTCCTCTACCAATGCAGATTGACACCTCTTCAACTTGAAGTCTAGGAGAGTTGACTGGGACCTTGAGAGGTCAGTGGAGAAACTTTAACCTTGGTCTTCTGGATTTCTAAACTAGCTTTCTATTCACCGTCTTATGCTGCCTCTACTTTGAGAGTAGGGTATATCAATGATAACCAAATATGTTCTGTTTATTATTTTTACTTGCATTTACTTGGGGAAAATCTTGAAGAAATAGGCACTGGTAAAGGGAAATGGTTTTGCTAGCATTTGACAAGGATAGATCCAGACTTTAATATCGGGTTACTGCAGGATGAAAGAAAGGCAGGAGACCTTTAGCTAGGCTGCTCAACAAAAACTACCGAAGGGCTTTTGAGTGGTGGTTTTCCATGCCAAATTTCCACTGCTCTTATAGACAGATTGCCATTTATTTGTACTTGTCTCGCCCAATAAAAATCTCTGACTCTGAAGGCTTGTGGCCACCTTCTGTATGCCTATTAAATCCTTGCTTAACCATCGTAGCTCATGACCATTTACAAATATTTAGAGAGCTTTACTAAGATAGTGGATGGTGATGTTGGGGACACAATGATGAATAAGACATGGCCCCATGGAAGTTAGTCTCTCCCTTCTCTAAACTTTCCTTACTGCTTCTTATCTGTAGTGATTTGGGAGCTAACAGGGACTTTAGAAATCACATAATCAAATCTTGCCGGAAGGCAATTAGACACTTATATCTTTCTTCTTATTGTTTCATTGTCTTCATGTATATCTTGTCTCCTCAGCTAGTTTGCACAACTCTTTAAGAGCAGATACCTAAATCTGTGCTTTTCTGACACCCAAAACTCATAGCACTGTGCTTTTACACATAGTGCTAAATAAATATTTATTGAACTGAATAGTTATGCAGTAAATATTGATTGAGGGAGAAAATGAAATGAAATCCTACCTTCCAACTCTAATCTCTATTTTGGTATTTGTAGTAAAGTTAGCATTCTTAATTTAAAAAAAAAAAAGCTAAGTTGGAAAGCATGTTGTTGCCTGTAGAATTTTAACATTAGGTTTCTCATTCTTTTCACAGTGCCTGGAAAACTACTTTACAGAAGTCCACAATTTCCTAATACTATTTGCTTTTTGGGAGAAAGAGATGAAAAATATATTGAAATGTTTTGTGTTTCTTGATGGTTAAATTTATAATTAAAGGGTAGGGGAATTATGTAGAAAAGTTATTTTTTATTCCTAATTAAACCATTTTCCTTGCCTTTAAAAGCACAGTTTGGTGATTATAAATCATGAGTAATCTTTTGTAAAGTTTGTGTAAAGAAAAAAATATTTTAATGGATTATTGTGCCTTGGCTTCAAGTATACAGCACACATGTACAAAAACTTAGGCATTTGAACACTAGACAATTCATATGGTCCTTTCCAATCCCAGCCCCCAGCCCACTTCCAACTTAGCCCTAAAGTCACCAAGGAGAAAAAATTTGTAATATCAAAGGCTGGAGGAGGGGTTCTTAACCTGCGGTCCATGAACTTGTTTTTAAAAATATTTTCATGACTGTATTTCAGTATAATCAGTTTTCTTTGTAATCCTGCATATTTTATTTTATGCATTTGAAAACATTTTTCTGGGAAAGGGTCCACAGAGTTCACCAGACTGCCAGAGGGGTCCATCATACACAAAAGAAACCCTAAGCTAGAGAATTAGATACGGAACTATGGGAGTTGCAGGATTATCAGGCTTGAGGTTCTTAGATGACAGAGAGTGGGAGGGGGGGAGGTAGGGCAAGATGCTGCAGAAATTTGGGAATCAAGAAATCTGGTAAAGTTTGCCCTTCCGATCTTGTTAATACTTCATATGTGTTTCAGTTGCCAGGCCTTCAAAATCAGAGAGCTTGTAGAAGAGGAAAGAGTCTCTCTCTCCGTTCTCTGTCCTCCCTCCCCCTTCACTTCCTCCCTCCTTCCTCTTCTAGTAGAAAGTTCTTCAAAAACTTTGGCTCTGGCTCCTGCTTGATTTTTATCCTGTCAGCATTTCTGTTCTCATCTCAGATGAAAGGGCACGCGCCACTACAAAATATTTATTAAAAAGCAACAAATATTGCATTTTGTCGAGGGGGCTGAGGAAGGAGAGGAAAAACAGGCTTCTGTGGAGTAGTGTTAAACCTCTTCAGAGCATTAGTTACCCCCAACTCCAGGCCCAGAAACTCTTGGAAACTGGCCAGAATGTTTGGATTCATGCCCACAGGTTCTTCAGTTGTATGGCTTTCCTTTTTTTCTTTTTTAAATTGTATACTGCTTAAGGAGGAGATCATAAATGCAAAACCCTATGGGGAAATTTATCCTTTCTTAACTTGTTTTAGGTTAAACTTAGGTGCTTGCATCTTCCTTTCACCTCCTAAAATTTTCCCATATATTATGAAGGGTTTTTTGGAAGAAGGTATCAGTTGTTAAACTTTATTTTTATTTTTGCTTTAGAAAGAGTTTTTAAAGCAGGCTTTTAGGGGATGCTTAAATTGCTATGTCAGTTTTTAAGTAAAAAATAGCTGGGGAGAGACTGACCCTTCACTTATTCTCTTCTATGAATATTTTGCTAAACTTGGAATTAAAATCACCCATTTGTAGTATTTCTAAGTTTGCTAGAGCTGATTTCTGTCTTCTTACATTACATGCTATACAAGTGGAGGAGCTCTGAAGATTCATTTGTCAGAGGTTCTTATTTACACATTTGATAAATCCCACCAGATTTGATTGGCCTGTCAATTGCTGTTGGCAGCCTTGGCCTCCAGTGGGCACAGAAGTTAGTTGTCTAAAACTCTAAAGGACACTGTCTTCCCCCTACCCTTCATTCAGCTTGATCGTTCTTATTAGGTCTCTTAAATCCAAACTGTTTCTTACCTGCAGTAATTAGAATAAATAAACCTTTATGAAATGTTGGATAGCTGTAATTTATGGAATGGCGGTATCTTTGCTATTTTAATTGCAAATTAAGATCTGCTTTTTTTTTTTTTGGTGAGGCAGTGGAGGCTCAGTGACTTGCCCAGGGTCACACAGCTAATAAGTGTCAAGTGTCTGAGGCCACATTTGAACTCAGGTCCTCCTGACTCCACGGCTGGAGCTCTATCTACTGTGCCACCTACCTGTCCCCAAGGACTGCTTTGTTCAAGTGTGTTTTCCAGCTATGGAATTGAGATAAATTCTGGAATAATTGCATGGCAATGAGCAACTTAAACATTCAAATCCCATGGAGTCAATGAGAATTCCAAGTGAGATGAAAATTAACCAAGTTGTATGTCTTTTCAAATACATTAAATTTGTAAGAGGCGGCATGATATAGTGGATAGTGCACCTGCCTTAAAGCCAAGAAGACATGGGTTCAAATCACCCCTCTCACACATTCTGGCTTCGTCACCCAAGGCAAGTCACTCAGCCTCCCAGTGCCCGAGGAGACTCTTCAGATTGTGAATTGTGGGAAAAATGGCCAGCCTGCTTTGGCAAAGGGAGTTTCCTCACCCAGTATTTGCCTATAACAGTTAAATCACAGGACCAGTTTTACCATCCCTATACTATTAAATGAGTATACAGAATCCTATAGATTAAATATCTTTCATACTAAGTTGCAGGGATTACATAGGAGAATTATACAGTTAGGGTACACACCGATAAAAGTAGAACACTTCCCAGAGTAAATGTTACGATTCTTAAAGTATATTATTACAAGTTGGAATAAAAAACTTGTCCAGTACATAGCTCAAAACTGATAATGGAATCAGTGGAACCATATAATTAGGTATACAAATATTTACTTCGAACAGTTGTTCAGTAATAGATCTAATTTATGTGGGTTATAGTGTTTCATAATGTGGAACACACTCACCTCCTTCCTAATTAATACATAAATCATGTAAATATACTTCAGATGGGAGAAGCCCTATGCAAGTATGTATATAAATGGCATTTTCAACAGCTAACCAATAGTAAATATTTCTGCCACATAGTGGATAAGAATAAGTAAAATCATTCCCTTTACATGCCCTGATGATACCTTAGCAAAAAATTTCTAACAGGGATTGAAATTTGAATCAAGAGGTCATCCATTCATTATCTTTGTTAAAGTTTATGTTGACTTGAGGTGCAAATAGATTACAAATTTACATAGTACTTTCTCATCTGAGAAGTAGTTCAGCATTCTTTACAGGATTCATGACATACTTTTGATAGGTACAGCTGGTTTTATTCAGTTTTTTAGGGAAGGAGCTATAACTGTACCAAAGGTACGCTGAGAAAGTAAGCACTATAGGTAGCAACACTTCATAGGGGCATCCCTAATTCAAATAAATGACAGTTTTCAGTTGATAGAATTTTTCAGATTTCTGAGTTAGAAGGGAAAAAATTAAAGCAACCTTCATTTTCCTTACCAAACTCTTGAAAGTTAATGTATAAATTTACAATAAATTCATCTTTACACCTCTTTAAACACAACACCAAAGTAGCAAAAAAAAGAGGCTTGATAGTCACCTTTCTGATGCTTTCCTGCCTCAAGCTGCCAAGACAGCCAATATGTTTGCAGACTGGTATCACTGAAAAAGCACTTTTCTTTCAAAAGGCCCTCTCTGTAAATTTATTTGATACTTAAAATAATCTTTGGGGCCACAGTTGTGTAAAGGGAGGAAAAAATTGAATTCACACTACAAATATATTTGTTTTTGAAATATTTTAGGAATATGATATCTTCCACAATTTTTTTTTAAATTTCCATGAGACCATCTGAAGAACAATGTGTCAGTGCTCTTATCTAGGTTATACTGGAATGGACTGATTTGTGAGACTGAGGATTTCCTTTCATTAGAGTTCTTCAAGCAGAGGTTGCATGACTGTTTGGAAGGGTTTTGAGGGGAGAGGATTCTTGGTCAGGTATGAGTTGAGCCCAATGGCCACTGGGGTCTCTGCCATGTATCTTTTCAGTACCCTTTTAATTTTTATGATTTTAATTCTGAAGTTGTAGTGTTCTAGAATTTGGAGCTTTAAAATATTGATTCAAGAATATCAGTGTTAAAGAGATTGGACATTTGCATTGGTGAGCATTTCTTTCAATCCAAGGATTATTATTAAATGACCACAACATTTCCCAAATATAATCCAGCCTGATTGCTTTCTCTTTAACCTTGAGCCCTAGTAATTACCTATTTATAACATTTGTCCAAGATAAATTTTCTTTTTTATTTATTTTTTTCTATTTTTTTTCCTATTTAAAAAAAATTTTATTATTAATTTATTTTGATTTATCAACAATCACTTCCATAAGCTCTTGAGTTTTAAATTTTTCTCCTTTCCCTCCCCACCTCTCTCCTCCAGCTGGCGTGCAATCTGATACAGGCTATGCATATACATTCCTATTAAACATATTTTCACGTTAGTCATGTTGTAAGGAAGAATTAGAACCAATAGAAGGAATCGCAAGAAAGAGGAAACAAAACAAAACAGAAGAAAAAAATAAGAACAAATAGTATTCTTCGATCTGCATTCAAACTCCGTAGTTCTTTCTTTGGATATGGATAGCATTTTCCATCCTGAGACTTTTAGAGATGTCTTAGATCCTTGCATTGCTGAGAAGGGCTAAGTCTATCAATATTAACCATCATACAACATGGCTGTCACTGTGTACAACATTCTCCTGGTTCTTCTCACTTCACTCAGCATCAGTCCATACAAGTCTTTCCAGGTTTTTCTGAAGTCTGCCTGTTCATCATTTCTTATAGCACAATAGTATTCCATTACATTCATAAACCACAGCTTGCTTAGCCATTCCCCAATTAATGAGCATCCCCTCAATTTCCAATTCTTTGCCACCACAAAAAGAGCTGCTATAAATATTGTTGTACATGTGGATCAAAACTTTTATTTTAAAATGTAAAAACCAGCTGGATTTTTGTCCTCTGACTTGTAGTTTGCCAATCCCTGGTTTAGACCAGTATCTTTTCTGTGACTATGGATTCCATTAAGGGTGCTATCTACAGTATATTCCTATATTCTGCCTGGGATTGATATGATTAGTACAATGTCATCTTTAAATAAGAGCATTTGGAATGTTACCATCAAGGAATTCTTTCTTTTGTTTGGATCTGACATAGGACATCTTCCATGACACTGGTAGACACCTTTACAAATGTATATGTAATAACCCTGTTTAACACCTTGATTTATTAGTACTCAATATCATTGAACAATGCCACATTTCTAGTTATAACTTATGAAATTTTGTATAATTCTGATGTAAGATTGTAGCTGTGCAGTTGGAAGAGACCTCAAAAGTTACCTGGTTCATCCTCTTGGAAGAAAGCCTTACATGTACATTTCAGACTAATTAAGTCACATGCTTTCTGAAAACTATCCATGTGAACGTGTTCTTTATAATTGTCAGTCAACTGCATGATGGTTTGAAAAGATGTCAAATGGAAGTAGGCTTAGACTTTGTACTAGTTGGCTCCAAAGGGAAAAGCTCAGAGTAGTGGTATAGAAATTGTAAAGAGCCAAATTTAATCTTCATTTTTCTTCTTAAACTTGAGGAAAAGACACATTTCCTAATTTTTAAAGTTGTCCAAAAGTGAAATGTGCTGCCTTAGAAGGTGGTAGATTCTCTGTCACTACAGGTCTTCAATAAAAAGTTGGATATATAGAGTAGTTGGGATAAAGCAAGGGTTCATAACCAGTGTTTGGTGGACTATATATATAGATAAATGTATTTTCAGTATAATTGGCGTCCTTGGTAGGAAACCTATGCATTTTAATATATGCATCATTCTAAAAAGGAGTCCAAGGGGAAGTTGAGCGGTGCAGTAGATAGAGCACTGGTCCTGGAGTCAGGAGGACACGAGTTCAAATCCAGCTTCAGACACAAAGCACTCACTAGCTGTGTGACCCTGGACAAGTCACTTAACCCCATTGCCTAGCCAAAAAAAAAAGAGTCCATAGGCTTCACCAGGTTGTCAGAAGAGGTCCATGACAAAAAAATGTTTAAGAATTTTTCTATAGAAATTTGTTCTTCAGCTATGGGTTGTATAAGTTGACCTCTGAGATTTCTTCCAACTCCTAGATTCACGATGGAATATTAAGATATCTATTTTAGAAAGCTGTCTTTACCAGTTTGCCTGTTGCTATCTCCTGTTTTCAGATGCTCTCTGTGTATTTTCCAAAAAGATGTTATGGTTATGAAAAAGGTACGTGCTGTTTGTTGTGAATGTATTTTGATCACTTTATTCCCCACTGAAAACACCATTTATGATTCCCCCCCCCCATTCTGTCAGAGTATTCCTCTCCTTGGAAAGATCCTGAAGGTTGATCCCTGAGTGGTTTTAAAAATGTGTTGCCTGCAGCATAGATTTCTTCTCTTTGTGCTTTGGTCTGGCTGCTTTTTTCTAACTCACTTTTAAAATGCTGTTATCACTTCTGCGTGCAGCATATTAGGTGCTGAGGTGGTAAGTTCCAGAGCTGATGATTCCCTAATTGTTGTTGATGAGAATAAAGTGCCACAAAAAAAGCTCACAGCTGTTTTTAGAGCCTGTCGCCCTCTGGTTTTATCAGCACACATTTTCCTTCCCTGTAGTACCACTCACCATCCCTGTAACTCTCAGGACCAAAATGCCCTGGCCTAGCCACTGCTTCCCTATGTGTGTTGTTTCCTCCAACTAGATGGTAAGCTGCTTGAGGACAAGGGCTCTTTGCCATTTTTTTTTCCCCTTCAGCACTTAAGACAGTGCTTGGCACATGGTGCTTAATATTTTGTTGCTGTTTATTTGTTGTCAGGATAATCTGATTTAGCTGGATACCACACCAAACTCAATGAAAGTTTATTTTCTCAGCTGTTTTTCATTATTTTGTGTGGTGCTACTGCTTATTGTCTTCCATCATCATCCTCTGTAATGCTTTGTAAGTGATCTTGTTCTCTAAACAGTGCTGCTCTTGGCTACATCTCTCCATTTGGCCAGGAGATTATTTGCCCGCCAAAGTAGTTTTTGGGCTCTTTTGACCTCATTGTTGTGCTCCTGTCTTTTCATTTGTAACTTCTCTAGAAAATGGTGATAGAGGAAAAGTCTTTGCTTTTATTCATTTCCCATTTTTTGTAGTTGAGAGCTTGTCTAAACAGGTTAGGCTGGAGCTATGGTAACCACATGCAGTACTACCATTTCATTTTTATGCCTTCTAATTGAGTGTTTACTTTGACCTTTAGCCTAACCAGCTGATGATCTGACAACACACAGACAACTGAATCAGAAATGATGGCTATCTGTAACTAATCACTTCCCAGTTTTGTTGAAACACACACACACACACACACTCCAATTTTTTTTTGTTTGTTTTTAATGAAATCGTTAGGTTCTTATAATGTCCAGTACCATCTGACTCTTCTTTTTTTTTTAAAGTACCTATAATATTCAGGTCTGAAGCAAGCTCAAACATGTAAAACCTTTGGTTCCTTCCTTCCTTGGCAGTCATAGTTTTCAACATAGCTTTTGCAGGAGTCTCCTATGGCTAACTTTTTATTGAAGTCAGATCATAGATTTAGAGTTGGAAGTAGCCTTTAGCTTGAGATGTCTTCTGGTTGAGCCCCTTCATTCCTTTACAGATGAAGCAACTGAACCAAGGCCTGGATCCCATGGGATCATAGCAGGCAGAAGTGCTAAATGGTGATTGAATTTAGATCTTTTCATATCTGTCATAGAACTTTTTCTTTATCTGCAGTGGGTATTGGCGTGTACATTTCAGTCATCTTTGTGGTTATGTTTACTTACATTTTTGTTAGTGCTGCAAAGCAAAGTGATCAACTGTCCCATGAAATGATGTTTCTTCTTTCCCTTGGAAATGGGAGGAAACTAACTCTCTAAAGGGATGTACATGGGAATTTGTTTTGGAGACTCAGTAGACGTACGTTGAGGGATTTGGTTTTGGGCTTTATTTGTTTTTTAATTTGTTTTAAGGGAGGAGTGGAGCAGGAGGGACAGATTGATTTTTTTAAAACTTGAATAAGACAAATAAAATGAAAACAAGCAGAAAAAAAAGAAACTGCCAATTCCTTTATTTGCTCAAGGAGTACCTGTGAGCCCTCCTTCCACTTATCTTGAACTCTCTCTCTTCTGGATTAATTTATAACAAATGGCTATATGAATATTGTTAGAACAGATAACATTGAGACTCCCAACAGATAAATTAATTTTAATTGCCAGTTTATGAAATGTGAGATTCCTAGCACCCTCTGCTTCCTTCTTCCCTTCCTTGCCGCTGTTACTGCAGAAGCAGAAAAGGGTACAGAACTGAGGGCTATTTTGTCTTTTTAACCATTTCATGAGTTGCTGTAACCAAAAATAAATCCATCACCTGGGTCAGCCTTCCATTGACACTCCTCCATATTTTCCAAGGCTGATGCTCAGAGTACAGATAATGTTATCAGGCTGGTACTTGAAGCCTTTTCAGTTCTGTAAGACATAGCAAAGCTTGTGTTTCATTGATATTGTCTTTGAGAGGAGATATCAGAAAAGGACTTCAGGAGAGGACATATACTCTCTGAGTATAACATAGGGAGTCCTTACCTTTCATACTTCATTGAGAACCAAATAAATAATTATTTAGTGACCAAATAAATAATTGCTAGCAAAGTAGCAAAGATTTTTAAAAATCTCTTCAAAACATTTCTCCTGGGGTTAGTAGAACAGGCTTTTTTTCCTTCTGTGTCAGCTATTTACCATTCAGAGATAAAAGTGAGAATTAATTTATGGCTTAATTAGGCAACTTTCTTTGAAGCTGAAAAGGGAGAGAGACTCTCCCTATATTATTCAAAGCTCAATTGTGAGCTCATTATTGTTTAACATTTTCTTCAGTGACCTGGAAGACATAAAATAAAGAAAGAACTGTGTTCACACAATTTCCAGGTGAAATCAGTCTGGAAGTAGGGAGTATGTAGCACTTTAATAATAATAATAACTAGCATTTATGTAGTGTTTTAAGGTTTGCAAAGCATTTTACAACTATTGTCTAATCCTCATTACACTTTTAGGTAGGTGCTATTATCATCCCCATTTTACAGATGATTTGCCAGGGCCACATAACTAGTAAAGTATCTTTCTGAGGCAGGATTTGAACTCAGGTTTTCCTGACTTCCAAATCCAGCACTCAGTCCGCTTCACCACCTAGCTGTCTCCTGGAAGAGATTTATAATTTAAAATAACTAGGATGTGTTGGAAAAAATATCAGAAACTATAATTGTGATAATCATCAGTAAAGAGAAATGTCACACAGAAGAACAACTACGAGTTTAAAAAGGAGAATCATTTGCTATATATGAAGATTTTAGAAAAGTAGAGCTGAGTCAGCTAATAATGTTCTTAAGGCAACAAATGTGGGTACTGGGCATAAAAGAAAGCGTAGCAATTTTTCCATATTTTATCTAACATATATTACTTCATACGAGAGTCTTATATCCAGGTTTAGACTCTTTACCTTTAGTGGTAAGTTGAGAACTTGGAGTGGATTTAGTGACTAGGAACAAAATGATTAAAGGATTATAAAGTAAGACCTTTGAGTAAAGGCCCCAGGATTATTTAATTTAGAGAATAGAAGGGTAGATGACAACATCCTTGGAGAGTAGGAAGGGTTATTTTCTACAGAGTGGCCAAGTTGCCCTCTGACAAATAAGAAATTTGTAGAGTGATTTAGAGTGGATGTAAGGGGAAAAGTCTGGTCAGGTTTCCTTAAAAAATCAGAATACATTACCATGGGAGACTGTGGCATTTACTACTCTTTCTTTATGTATCTCCCCCCAAGAAAACACAAAGTAGATAGATGTACATTTCTCTGGAATGGTTAGATGAGCTCTTAGGGATAAACTACATATGTCTGTTCAACTGGAAGCAAAGGGACTTCCCTAACAGCATGGACAGCAGTGCAGCTAACAAGAGAAAATGGCTTGGAAATTAATTCAGCTCTATTCAGACCCTATATGTATAAGATGAAACTGAGCCAAAGGAAGACTTAGGCTGAATACCACAGATTCCTACATTGGATTCTGGAAGGGCCTTCCAAGGAAAGCTCTGTATCACTATTGTCATTTACTGTTAACCCCAAGCACCTCACTGTACTTTAACAAGTATGTATAACTTGCCCAGATATAATTTAGTCACATATAGTAGCCCCAAAATTGTACATTTTTCTCCTCCAGTGACAGTGACCTTTCGATCAATTGCATTTGCAATATTACAAAGTATATACATGAGTGTATTCACAGTGCTGTGAATCTATTGTTGAAGGCTATATATATGTATATTTATATTGCTTTCAATCCATAGTACTGAGATGTTTCTCTTTTCATATATATAAATTTACTTGGAGGAGGGGAGAGAGGGACAGAAGACTCATAATGTTTGGTTTGAGAATTACGAGAGCATGAAATGGGAAGTTCAAAGTTGTGGTCTCCATAGCAACTCAGCTGTGTTGTACACATTTCTCAAGATGTACATTTAACAGACCAACAAGTGATAAAAAAAAATTAATATATGCACACAGAGGAAGCAGCTTACCCCAATTTTAAGCATGTAAATGTTTCTCCTTAACCTTACCTTATTGAAACATCTACACTTGGTTAAATGCTAAGGTCTTTGCTGTTAGCAATGTGTATGGTGGCAGGGTCCGATCTCCTAATTGCCTGGTTACATTCTGATTGATTTTGATTACAAATCACCAATTTTATTTTTCTCCCAATTCCTCTTATTTGCAGATATATGTTGGGTAAAGGAGGAAAACGGAAGTTTGATGAGCATGAAGATGGGCTGGAAGGCAAAGTTGTGTCTCCTACTGATGGTCCATCTAAGGTGTCCTACACCTTACAGCGCCAGACTATCTTCAACATTTCCCTTATGAAACTCTATAACCACAGGCCGCTGACAGAGCCAAGCCTGCAGAAGACAGTTTTAATTAACAACATGTTGAGGCGGATTCAGGAGGAACTCAAACAGGAAGGCAGCTTGAGACCTGTGTTCATCACCACTTCTCAGCCAGCTGACACGCTGGGGGACGATTACCGGGAGGCCCAGCCTGCGTTTAGCCATCTCGCCTCCTCCCCAGCCCACCCCGCTGACTTAGTAAACACTACGTCCTTAGAGTCTTGCCTCACCCCAGCCTCTCTGCTGGAGGACGATACTTTTTGCACTTCTCAGGCCGTCCAACCCAACGGTCCTACGAAACTACCACCTCCAACCGTCCAACCAGAAAAGGACAGCTTCTCCTCAGCCTTGGACGAAATTGAGGAGCTCTGTCCAACACCTACCTCCACTGAGGCAGTAGCAACAGCAGTAGCAGCAATTGACAGCTCTAAAGAAGGCTCCAGTGAATCTAACATTCAAAAACCTGAGGGACCCCAAGAGAGCCGAACAACCGACTCAAAACTTATGGACTCGCTACCTGGAAACTTTGAGATAACAACTTCCACGGGTTTTCTGACAGACTTGACCTTGGATGACATTCTGTTTGCTGATATAGACACATCAATGTATGACTTTGACCCCTGCACTTCTGCTACAGGGGCAGCCTCCAAAATGGCTCCTGTCTCTGCAGACGACCTCCTGAAGACTTTAGCTCCCTATAGTAGTCAACCAGTTGCCCCAAATCAGCCTTTCAAAATGGACCTTACAGAACTGGATCACATAATGGAGGTGCTTGTGGGATCGTAAAACCTATAAAAACCTAGAGACTTTTTTCTGTACCAGTATATACACACTTGGTAGTATTTTCACAACCCTACAGATTCACAGCACTGTGCATGCATCGTCCTTGCTTGCCTTTTCCAGAAAAAAAAAAAAAAGGATCACACTAGTACTTTTTGCCTCAAGCAGAGTTGGAGTGCCTTCATCCATGTATGACCACTTTTAATGTGTTTTTAAGTGGTTCCTCAAAGAAGACCTAATATCCTGGTATAGGAAAGAATACATATTGAAGACAATATTACTACATTGTTACTACAAAAAAAAAGTGAAGCACAAGGATTAAGTTGGGGAAAGCTGTAAATTGCATGTGCATATTTGTCTATTTTTTCTATAAGTTTTATTGCAAGAGGTAAAAAATTTATTATTTAGATAATCTCAGTATCTTTTTTGGCATTTTAGCCCTGTGTAGGTTGACTTAGCAATTCAGCCTTTTGGAGGCATTAACTACTCCTCTTAAGTGTTGCATTTACATGGCTGTTTAGAAACTGCTGCCCAAATTTATTTTATATTTTTGTACAGATTCTGCAGTTTATTATATTGTTTTTCTAAAAACAAATGCTGTTTATACACACAAAATAGCTATTTTGATAGGATTTGCTCACATAGTTCCTGCATACTTCAAATGTACAAGATGCGCTTGTACTTTTATACAGAGTTGTAATGTTTTATATGTGTATGGTGCAAAGAGAAAATCAGATCAAATTAATCTGCAGTTGATATCCCTAAATGCAAACACACAGTGCTTTAAGAAAGGGCCAGGAGATATTTCACCCAAGTTTCACAAGTACCAACTCCCTGGTATAAAAACACCTGTGTACTACTGTGATTTCCCCAATCTAGAGCCATGTCTACTCATAAAACTTGTATTAAGCAGTTGGCAGGAAATAGCTGTGAAACTTGGGTTCTAAGTGATGGTTCTTTGTAGCTTTCTCTTTTGAGAGGAAGGCTACTGAAAACTTAGCCTTCAAGTATGTATGCCAAGTTACTGTTTTTAATTGTTTAAAAATTGAACCCAAATGTTTCATTTTAACATAATTTTCTCTGTGACTTGAACTTAATTAGCTTTCTAGAAAATCATCACATCTGAACTAAATTTTACTAAAATCAATCATTTTATGGAATGGAAATACCTATTAAGAGTAAGTTTATTTTGTTTTTGAATTGCATTTTAAAAAGGCATACATCATTTATTTGAATCATCTTATACCATTCTTCTTCCTCCCTTCTCCCCCCTTCCTTGGAGCATTTGTTCACTATGTTGATAAGTGCTGAAAATGGCATCTTCAGTATTACTGCAGTGAAGCTCATCTCTTATCTGCACTGGATGGACTCTAACTTTAATATCCATTGCTGTGGAAACTGGAGTTAGTCACATTACATCACTTGGCATCTCCAGCGTGGTTGGTTTCTTTTATCAACTGCGTTAACTGCTTTATACTTTATAGGCCTGTTGTACCAGAATATACAAACACAGCTTTCTATGCATGTTTCTTCTCTCCCTCCCATAACACCTGAGAAGTCTTCGTTACTGCACCAATAGCATTTTTATTCATTGTGGTGTACATTTAATTTAAAAATGTTTGCAATGTATCATGCCTGTTGCTGAAATAGTTTATGGCATTTTAGGGCTCCCGCCTTCCCTTCCCTCTGCCATGGTACTTTAGCTGTTGCGTGCAGGTTGCAACCTATATTGTTGAAATGCATATGGCTTCTTTAGGAATAACTTTTATATTTATTTAAGAAATTTTAAATTATGGGGTTTTTTGTTTTGTTTGTCATTTGACAATATTCAGTCATCAGTTCTGCTCGCTTCTTGCCATGGATGAAATTGGGTATTTTCTGTCTATTAAAAAGATAACTTTATAAAATGGCACTTTAAACAGGCCATAGATAGTCTACATAATAATATAATGCACATGACAAAGCAGATAAATTACTCACAGAAGTAAAAGGTTCATGTGTAAAATCCTTCTGGACCCTAGTTTACTTTTGTACTCCTTGAGTTTTGTTTTAAAAGACTTATCAACTCAGTGAAGCAGCAAGAAACTAATAGAATTGTAATTCCCCTACAAGCAACCTTAACACCCATAACTTTTTTGATACTGCAGACAGATTAGGCATTATCTCTTGGTAGGATTAGGGACCATATTCAGTTGAGGAAATGGGAATGGGGATTATGTTATTTTGCATCCTGTGTAGTTGTGATTGCTCCATTTTGGCTCTTCTCTTCCTTGTCAAAAAACAATCCTGCCCTCAGATTCCAAGATTTGTATAATTGGAGAACCCAGGAAGGTAGCTACACACACACACACACACACACACACACACACACACACACATATATATATATATATATATGTATATGTATATGTATATGTATATGTATATGTATATGTATATGTATATGTATATGCATGTGTACAATAGTGCTGATTGTTTAGAACAATAATATGGTAAGCAATTGATTTACCATTGTTGAAAACTGATTTACAGTAACTTAGAACAACCACACTTTCGTTGAATTAGTAAATTGTGTATTTAAACAAAGACGGTATGTTAGGCAGTTGTTCAGAAGAGCACCATTTCCAAAGCAATGAAGTGTTGCCTAAAACTTATTCTTTGAAAATCCCTTATTTATAAGGTAGAGTTAAAACAGAGAATGAATATAATATGTGTGTGTATGTGTAAACACATGCCTATACATATATATGCCTATATATAATATATGTGTACATATGTGTATAGGTATGTGAGTGTGTGTATATATGTGTGTATATGTATAAAACATGCATATAGACAGACACTTAAATAAGGAAGATAAGGGAAATTGGTGGTCCATTTAAAAAGGGCAGAACCATCAGGTTTTGAATTTTTTTTTAAATTTTTTACAAAATGATGTACCAGAAAGGCAGAACAATCTTTATTGTGGTCTCTAAGCCCCAGCTCTACAGGGACATACTTGCAGAAGATTCCATTCTTTAACAGTAACATTTCCTTTTATAATCTGGGCATCATGAGCAGTTCAGAGTCAAACAGGCAGTTTGAGGAGCTTTATAAAAGACACATGCCAGACTTGGGTGGGTGTGGGGGTGGGGGTGGGGGGTGGCAGTTTTATTGACAATGATGTGCAATGAAGTGACAAGATGAGAGCAGAATGAAAAAGCTTTGAATTTGAAGTGATTTTTTCATAAGTTATTTATTCCTTTTTCTTTGTAAATATATTTATTTTATTGTGAAGCTAACAACATCTGGATTGTAACATGTACAGAATGTATGGTAGGAATGTATTCTCTTGTAGGAATGTAAATCTGTATTAAAAAGGGGATCAGAGCCAGACTCAGAAAATGAACTGGGTTCTTTTCATGGTATGCACGGTTCACATTTATTTTTACTCTTTTCTAATGTGGGTCTATTTGAAATATGCAAAAGGTATGGATGAAGATTGTTTTAATCCCCAAATTTTTAGGAAAATCAAGCATTAAAGGGTCGATTTTTAAAAGATTTTTAATAGCACTCCTTTCCCTTTATCAAGGAAGGAGCAACCAAATTGTCATGCTTGTTCATGGCAAGGGGTCCGAAACAAGCCTCAGATACACACCTGAGTGTCTTTCTCATTCATTATCAGTTGATGCATTTAAATACTGCTTTCCCTTAGGGTACCTTCACTTCCCTGAGGTAGAGAAAGGAACATTTTTTGAAGTAAATGAACTCTGAAGAGCAGTAATATGTAGTGTTACAGATCATTTTTAAAACTTAAATTTAGGAGTCACCTCCCTGAGGTAAGCAATGAATTAGGAATACCCCAGGGCACCCTTCTTAAATGACTAGTGAAAAATGCCGACCAAACCCCTCCCCCCACTTTGTGCAGGAGTTGGGGGGTTCTGCTGTCTGATCATGTCCTGGATTGTTTCAAAATGATTGTTGCAAATCTAACTGCCTGCCAAAATTCAAATCATCACATTCAACATGTTTTGGATGAGAAACAGTTAATTTCCTGCCACACTCGGGTACATTGATCCTGGAGAGGTTTGTGTAATCTACATGCTTTCAAAAGGCTTTTGGTGCTTCTTAAAATTGAAGCTGACTGATTCTTGAAAATGAGCCAATTTAAAATTTTGCTGAAAACAATAAAGTTTAATAAAGATTCTGCACTTTTGGGAAGAAAAACTATTGGAGATAAATGTAATCCACATGTAAACAGCAAAGATTCTGGAAAAGGTGTAAATAGTGTGAAATGTTTGGTGTATGACTGTTGAGAAGGGCGTGTTGTTAAAAAGGAGGCTGTAATTTCCCCCACAGACCTTAGAGCTGTGCCTTTTCTATGCAATATTACAGACATATACATCTGAACCCAGATTACTGTATTCACATGTAGGTATGGGCTGTAATCTAAACAATTGGATAAATGTACATGGAAATAAGCAGTCTTACTTTTGTAGTTTTATATTATACAATAAACAGTTAAAAGGATGGAGTTGTATTAGTGTTTTTTTTGGCTTTTCCATCTACATGAGTTGTTGAATACCTTATTACAATTTACGGTGTTGAAAAGGTAATGGCTTTTTTCTCTAATTATGAGTAATTAAAATTTAGTAAATCAACCAAATGTGTATTGAACATTGTTCAAAGAGCCTGTAGTCTTATTGAGAGGAGACAAAATATACACGATTTGTATATTTTGAAATGACTGCTTGGAGTTTGCAGAGGGGATTCCTTTTCCAGTATGGGTTGGAACAGACGACCTCTGGGGACCTCGTTCTGTGATAAAAGTCAGCATAGGTAGTAAACGTTGCTGAAAGGCAGTGACAGCAAGAAACCCGGTGTTCAAGTCTCCATTCTGATGCCAGCTGTGTGACCATGGACAAGTAATTTAACCTCTTTCAGCCTGAGTTTTCTTATCTAGAACAGGGAAGGTGTGGAATAATATTCTGAGGTGCCTTCCAACTCTGAAATTATATGGTCTGTGACGTGTATGATACCTATCTCACAGGGTGGTTATGAAAGACTACTTAGTAACCCTACTACTAGACAGAGATAGATGTGTGTGTGCCAACTACGTCGAGGTGAGCTAATATCTCTTGGCAAATGCATGATTTAGACAAAAGCTGTCCAAGTCGAAGGTATATTTTAGGACCTAGTTAGTAATAAAAGCTATAGAATTTTCATAAACACTTAAAAACTGTATAAGCTGATTTAAACTTCAGCTCTGTTTTCATTCTGGCATCAGTTTTAAGCTTTATCTCCCACCCCAGTCTTTCCCCTGTTCTCACATTCCAGTTTTTTGGGGTTTTTTTTACAGTTGAAAGTAGTTTGAGGAGCTATTGGGAAATAGAAAGGATCTCTCAGCTCCCTGGCTTGTGAAGAGGTTGTCATCAAACAAATATTCACTGAAGGCCTTACATGATATTAAATGCACAGTCTTACCAATTGTGTGGTTTTCAGAATCCATACTGCCATTTTGATTTCAGTGTGTGATGCTACTCATCATTGTAATTTGAATCAGAAGTTACCACCTCTCACTGACCTTTTGTGGTGTTAGAATCCAGGTCAGATCTGGATACAGGAATTTTATATTGCTTTTTTATGGGGGACCCCAAAATGTAAACAACTGGAGAGGGTAGGGCCAATGCCAGCATTGGCTCATTGCTTTGGTATCCCAGATCCAGAACAGCTTTCTGTCTCTTCTGCGACCAGCAAAGGCCTCCTCCCCTGTTTAGGAGCCTTGCAGCAAGTAATGCCTTACACTCAATGGAAAGACGTGGTTGCTGGAACTCAGAGCCTAAGAAATCTGGAGACAGTGAGTGGGAGGATCAGGGAGAAGCCCATGATAGTATTTCTGGAAAGTTTGTTTCCAAACTGAATTCTTGCTGACTTAAATATTTCTGTCCTCTAACTTCTCCCTTTGGGATTTGCCCTACGTGGTTGTGGGAAGTTGGAGTACAACCCCCCCACACACACACACACACACACACACACACACACACACACACACACACGTTCTCTTGGCCTTTCCACACCTTCTTTGTGGCCCTAAACCAGTGGGTCTGTCTCTGCTAGGGTATCCTGAAAATATCTGCATTTCCCCCCATTATTTGAAAGGGTGATTGTTGGCCCTGCCTGTCATTGTTTTTGGTTTTTAATGTATGGAGTTAAGGTGCCTCTGAAAAGCAATTTACAGTCTCCTACTCCGATGGCTTCCTGAAAACAATGGCAAAGTGCTGTCTAAATTATGTGATTCCATTGTTAGATTATATCCACCTCCCTATCTTCAGAGGAGGAGGTTGAAGGCCCCAGATCTTCTGCTATGCTCACTGTCTCAGCTTTAGGAGAGAGACTCAGCTAGAGTTAAGGGTGGTTTGGGAGACTCTCCCTACTCCAACCCCTCTTCCCCCCACCATTATCATTTGATCTCCCCTTGCTACTTTTTGACAGCAAGCTTCACTGATCTCTTAGAGTTGGGAAAGTCTATAGATTAGGGAATACTGGAAGACCTGGGTTTGAAACCTGCCTCAGACACTTAGTAGCTATATGGAGCTGGGCAAATATCTTAATCCAGAGTGAGATGGGGATGATAATAACACCTACCTCATAGGGTGGTTGTGAGAATGAAATGAGTGTGTTAAATGCTTTGAAAACCTCAGAGTGCTATATAAATACTTATTGGGACATTGGTTGAGAAAGACTTTTAACCCTTGCATTCCTAGTCCAGAGCACTTCAAAGCCATTTGGAGAGGACTGTATTAAAAGACTGTAACAAGGCTGACCTCACCTAGATGATGTAATAATAGTGATAGCTGGCAGTGTAACAACTGTGCATAAAGGCCATATCTTGGGGTCAGAAAGACCTGGATTCAAAGTTCTGATTGACACCTACTAGCTTATATGACCATGGGCAAGTTGCTTAACCCTTCAGGGTCCTCAGGCAAATAGCTTATCTATAAATTACAGATCAGTTGATTAGGATCAGTAAAAGATAAAAATAAGCAAAATTAGCCAAATTAAGCAAGATCAAAATGAATAAAAAGCAAGAATGAGGAAAAGATATGGCATACAATTGAAACAACCCAATTCTGAACTATTTTAACAAGTAATCAGGAATGAAAAATGGGAAAGTGAGATCAGAAATAGCAATGACATCCATTACAATAATTCTATACAGAAATTTAACTGCTATAACTCTATTGACACAACTGTATTGGCCTTCAGAAAGGAGCTTGACAGTTACCAAGCAGAGAAGGATGGCAGCCAAATGTAACACCGGTTTAGAATGTAAACTTATTCATAAAGTTATATGAAGAAGGATGATGGATGATCATAAGTAGTATCATCTTTTAAAGCAGAGAGAAGCAGTGGAGGGTACCGTTTAAAGAAAACTTAGCAAGATTACTGCTAAGCAAAGTCATCCCAGAAGCAATTAAAGACAAAAATGGAAGGACCACAAATAAGAAAAATGGGAAAGATCTGTCAAGACTAGTATTACCAACTATTCTTGCCATTAAGGAGAGTGGGACCCTACACTCAGACCCTAACATCACAGTACCAGGTGTTCTTATAGAAGAGGTAGAAATGGTGCTAAAGAGACACAAGATGGGAAATGGAAGAGTTTATAGAGGAGGTCTATGCTGAAGGAGTCATGATCACAAGCGGGCTAAGGAATGCAAGGTATTAGAGGGTGCCAAAGACATGGAAAGCAATTTCTGCCCTTGGTAAGGGCAGAGGGGGAGGGAGAAGAGAGAGAGAGAGAAAAAGAATCTATATTAAAAATTGAGGGCATCCTCAATGGGAGTTTCAGTGGGGAACAAGTAGGCTTCCACAATTGCTATTCAACAATAGATGTTGTCTTTATCATGTTACAATTCCCTGGTAGAATGTCAGATTCCACTGGGCTTGTTACTTGTTGAATATGTAAAAACATTTGGTTCAATAGTGCAAAACACCCCTTAAAGGCCCTTTTTCCAACAGTTTCTCCCATCCATACATAAAAACCATCTGAGATTCCTTTAAAAACATGATCACAAAAATAACCTTGTTCAACAATCATCATAAACTCAGGCAAAGTACAAAACAGTATGCTCATCAACTGTGGTAGCTACTGTGATCGAGTAGATCCATTGCAGAGTCTGAGTTGAAGAGGGCTTCTCTGTGGATGGTGAGTCTGTTGAGATGCTTGTGTTTTGGAATGACATTGTGCTGATTTTACTAAGCCCCATGACACCGTGGAGCCTCCTGGAAGAGATCTCTAACTATGAGAAAATCAGCTCTGGCCATCCACATGGGAGAAACCAACTAAATGAAAAGAATGTCAATTTCCCAGATTATCAAACGCATCTGTGTGGAAAGCCTATAGAAGCTGTCCATCTGTATGTATATCTTGGGACAGACAGTACCGGTGGACAGCGAGTTGGGCCCATAGTTGAACAGGTGGAAGAGCATAATCGAATTGCCTTTGGGAAAATACAAAACACTTTTAATGACCCCAAATTTCCCATGGAAATAAAACCCCATCTTTGTAATGCCTGTATTCTTTTTCTAGTGTTGTCGTGTGGCAGTGAGACTCGGAATACAACAATCTCTAAAGAATTAATAACATGTAATGGAGAATGCATGGAGGGTGGGCTGTGTGAGCAAGCTGCAGCATATAACCAATGGGTACCTTCAAAGAAGAAAAAGATACCATCAAGGAAATGGATGCTGAGAAGATGGGCTGGTTATCTGGCAAAGGTAAGAGATGACAGGTGTTCCACTGGAACCTCAAAATGTCAATACTTTGGGTAAACCTCCTATGGTGAATTGGTGAGAAGATTTGGACAAGGGTCACAGGGAATAGACAGACATAGCTATTGGTCGCAGTCTACATTGTTGGAGGAAATTCCCAAATCAATGACATCTTGGGTCCATGTATTGATCTGTGTTGGTAAATGGAGTTTATATATCTGGAGTTCCCCATGATGATGAAATCATGGAGGGAAGGGAGAGGAATAACTGTCACTTAGCGCTTTAAAATTTTCAAAATGGGGGCAGCTAGGTGGCACAGTGGATAGAGCGCCAGCCCTGGATTCAGGAGGACCTGAGTTCAAATCCAACCTCAGACACATAATGCTTACTAGCTGTGTGACCCCAGGCAAGTCACTTAACTCCATTGCCTGGCAAATTAAAAAAATAAAATAAATAAATAAAATAAAATTTTCACAGTGCTTCATCACAACCATGTGAGGTGGATATTATTAGGTAGTATTTATTCCTATTTTACACATGAGAAAAGTAAGGACTCCAAGTTTCTAACTTCACTCTATGCCTTGTATTGTCATGCCTCTCTATGATTCAAGGAGGGTCAGACCCTGACAATTCCCCACTCCCCAACCCCATCCACTCTACCTGTCAAATACCTTTAAATTCCCCATTACACAGTTATTCTCTCTTCAGGCTGCCTCTTTTAAAGTCCAAGTGCTCCAAGGTGGGTAATGTTAAGTTGTCCTTAATTTTTAACACCTTAATGTGAATCATTTGGTCGTATCCTAGCTCTTTGGTAGCTGGCTGAAGTGACAGCGTGAAGGAAGGAGAGTTTGGTTGGGAGAGAGGAAGAAGGAATAAAATTGGAGCATTGGGCACACTACTGAGAGAGGAAAGACCTGGAAGGTGGAGTGCCATGTGGAGAACTCTAAGTGTCCAGAGGAAAATATAAGGGCCTTAGGAACCTGAAAGGGAGAACATAAGGAATAGAAAAGGTGTAAGAGACAAGTTTTACCTACTTCATAATTTTGCTTAGAATTAATCCTAGTTTAGGGGCAGCTAGGTGGAGCAGTGAATAGAGCTCTGGCCTTGGAGTCAGGAGGACCAGAGTTCAAATCCAGCCTCAGACACCTGATACTTACTAGCTGTGTGACCCTGGGTAAGTCACTTAACCGTGATTGTCTCATCAAAAAAAAAGAAAGAATTAATCCTAGTTTGTAAAGTCATCTTTAAAAAGATTCTGTCCTAACACTGCAGATAGAGTGGAGACTCTGGTGTCTTTTCCCTCTTAATGTTCATTCAAATGTATCCTGCTTTTCATTCCATTCTAGAGTTTCTATAGATTAGAGGTTTCGTTTTAGGCAAGGCACTGTGCTAAGTACTGGGGATATGTACAAGAAAAGTCTGTCTAATGGGGAAGACAACATGCAAACAACTGTACAAACAGTAATATAGATAGAATAAATCAGAGATAATCTACAGAGGGAAGGCACTAGAAGTGAGGGAGATAGAGTCTAGTAAGATAATTTGTGGATTGTCAGGGTGAAAACCAGAGAGTGACAGCTATGGCTTCCCTCTGGAATTCAGGATGAGTAACCTGAACACAGCTGGTCAGAAACAATCCACAGCAAATATTTGGTTAGAATTGTATTTACCCTTCCATCCCCCCAATATTTTCCATGGCCCCCATGGAAGGAAAGGAGTGTGACAATGCACTTGACTAAACACAGAAGTAGAACTCATGAGAATTCAGGGACTCCAGTCCCCTTAAAGTCCTTCTCTTGCCTCACTCAACAAGAGATCTGAGTCACCAGTCACTGCGGCATTAGCCAAATCCTGAGAATTATCATAGAATCAATGAATGTGGCGAGTGCCTTATGCCTTATAGGCATAAGGCTTATATAGCATAGGGCTGGCCTTATGCCTAGTGAGCATAGATAATTGCCTGTGTGTTGTAATTTGAGTGATGCTGGGAAAATTTGGCTTCCCCAAAGTCTCTACACCCCACTATTCTTTATGTCTGAAAGTCTACCTATAAATTTTGTTCATTTGAGTTAAACGTTAGCCACCTCTCTGTGACTCTTCTTTCAAAAATAAATGGAAGCATCTCTAAGAGGAGTAGCATTGAGTCACTAATACTTTAGTGTGAATTAGTTTATCAGATTGCTTACTGTGCTGGGAGCTGGGCACCTGAATGATGGTGGGGGTGGGAAGGTAGTGAAGGGTGAGGAGCAGAGGAACCACAGTGAAAATAGTGGAAGGGGTACATTAAGAGGAAAGATGACTGGTGCTGACAGAAACCTTGGCTGACTTAACAATTTTATCTGGGACAGGCCCCAGAGTCTGTGGATGGGTTAGGAAATGTCACCCCAAACTTTGGCAGGTTACCCCTCTACACTGGGTTGGTATCTCCTAAAGTGGCACAATGTAAATGCATTCAGATAACCCAAACTCAGCACATCTCCAAAGAATGTGATTTACCTTTGTCATGCTCTCACTCACTCTGGGGTGCCCAATGACCCCAGAATCCTTGATGAAATGAATTCTGATCTGGGGAAATGTAATGGATCTCTGAATTCTCTTTGGGAGCCAACATGAGTGGCTTCAGGCTGAACCTCTCCACCATCTGATCCTCTACCCATTTCAACGCATGGGAATATATTCCACCCTTTTATTGGCCTTTCACTTTTTGAGGGATAGGCTTCCTGCATCTAGGGAGCAGGAATTTAGGGGAAAGGCCTATATGTCTCCTTGTACCTCAAGTTTGAGGAAATACCTCCAAGAGCTGGGATGGAGTGCTAGAGTTGAGACAGGGCATATAGGGATTGTTAGTGGTGAGACTTTTATGACAACATTCAAGACCCATCCTGGGCCTCTCAAATG
The DNA here is from genome assembly GCF_003287225.1 of Phascolarctos cinereus. Classification (NCBI taxonomy): domain Eukaryota; kingdom Metazoa; phylum Chordata; class Mammalia; order Diprotodontia; family Phascolarctidae; genus Phascolarctos; species Phascolarctos cinereus. The sequence goes on along the minus strand of NW_027555625.1, from coordinate 114,246,984 downwards.
AGGGACTAGTAGAAGTGATGGAGTTAGTGCTTTCCCCAACTGTGCTTTGGAGAGGCCACTGTTTCCTGTCTAGGGCTCTCCGTCCTCCAATATACCAGGCAGGAAGGGGGGGGGGGAAATCACTAATATGAGTCTGGGATGGGGATTATGGAGTCTAAACACAGGCTTATGGAATCTATGTGTATAGAACAAATTACTCCTTTATCTCTGCCTTCATACTGAAAAAATTATGAGGCTCAGCAGAGATGGCAAGAGCCACTTTGACCAGGCAGCAGACAGGGCCCTGACCGACAGACCTCTCCTCTCAGGCGTGGCGGGTGCGGGGGTGGAGGTGGAATGAGAGATGGGCTGGGGGTGGAAGGCTCTGTGATCTAATAGGGCATGTCCCGCTCTTCAATCTAGGTGTCCATGAGCCTGTCAAAGTGAAGGAAAGCAGAATCTGATGGCGGTGGTGGTGAGGAGGAAAACCAGATTTCCATGATCTGTTTCAGTCCTGGAAGGATGAATACAGGGCTTGTAGTTGGCTGGTGGAGTTGTCCTTGACCTTGTAGCTGGGGTGGGAGGCGAGGAGGGGTGGAGGTTGGCCTTATTAGTCCTGAAGCCAAGAAGCTGAGTGGGTCATATTACTACCCATGGCTCAGATGGGAGGTAGGGTGGCAGGGGTGGTTTGGGGGTTGATGGAGGAGGGCAGCAGGAGGAAACAGAAAGGTTCAATGGACCAAAAGCTACCAGCCATGGGGGTGGGGAAGATGCCCTAATTAGCAGTCATCAAAACTGCCGGGAGAACAAAGAGGTGACAGTTTAGGAAGACGAAGACTGGATTTGGGGTAAGGAAGAAAGAGAAACTGACTGGCCTCCAACCCCTTGTTTTCTAGATCCCTGGCCTTCACAATCTCAATTCCCTCCAGGTAAAGAATGGAGGGAGGAGACAAAAAATGAAAGGAACATGAAAAACCCAGCAACTCAAACACAGAGGAACACCCATGCATATGCTTGCCCCCCCCATACCCTAAAATGTCCATTGATTATAATACAAAAGGTCTTGGAGCAGAGGTCCTTAAACCTTCTTGTGCCATTAATGAATCCCTTGGGCAGTCTAGTGAAACCTGTGGACCCGACCCCATCTCAGAATTGTGTTTTTAAATGCATAAAATAAATACATAGGATTACAAAAGAAACCAATTATATTGAAATGCGATTATCAGAATATCTCTTAAATATCTCAGAATCTTCCCGAATTCCTGATCAAATGAGTATAACGGTTGTAATAATACAACCAGGAAATGTCTGCCTCCACAGAAAGCTACTAAAATGCATTTGGCTGATGCCCAGGCTTTCGTGTGTTACAGCCAGATTAATTAAGAAGAATAATAGTAATAGGAGTGATTAAAAGGAATATTCCAAATTCATAATACTTCCTTTGAGGATCACAGGGTGGCTTGCCCAAGTGATTTAATTTATTTTCAGAGCCTTGGATAGGAAGGCAAGGTCTAGCCTTATTATTCCCATTTTACAGATAGAGAAACTGAGACCTTGAGAAGGGAGAGTCAGCCTGTGACGGAGCTAGTTGTAGCTAGGGCCTACCAGCGGTGGCTCTTCTGTCTTTGGGCCAGGATTGTACCATGTAATTTCTCATTCTTCTCCACCCCGGATCCTGAGTTGTCACCTATGTGTTCTCCTGGCAGTTTTAATGATTGCTAATGAGGGCATTTTCCCCACCCCAACACCCCCTACAATTCCACACCCCCATGACCGGTATCTTCTGTCCATTGAAACTTTTTGTTTCTTCCTGCTGCCCTCCTCCATCCATTCCCAAAACCACCCCCTACACCGGACACCAATGAAGACAAGAAACACAATCCACATTCACTCGACTCTGGCCTTGGTTTAACAGGCTAAACAGAAGCCCAGAGAAGCTCATTATTATTTTTTTTTTCAATCAGCCACCATGGCATTGTCATTAGGTTTCTATGGGCACTGTGCAGATAAAATAATAAAATAATACTTGACTTTTACATCAACCTTTGAACTTTTTCTTAGTGCTTTATATCTAACAATAATAATAGCTAGCTTGAAGGTACACAAAAGTTCTTTACATATGTTATCTTATTTGATTCTCCCAACAACCCTGGAAGGTAGGTACTACTATCATCCCCATTTTACAGATGAAGAAACTGAGGCAGAGAGCAGCTAAGTGACCAGTCCAAGGTCACACGGCTAGTAAGTGCTGGAGGCAGACTTTGAACTCAGATCTTCCTGATTCCCAGTCCCACACTCTATCCAGAGCCCCCACCTACCTGCCAGTAGTGACCTCAGCCCCGAAAAGTGGCATGGCAGATATCATCCTTGTTTTACAAACAGGAAAACTGAAGACTAGAGATGTCAAATTATATACTCAAGACCACACATCCAGTTTATGGGGCTGGGTCTGGAACCTAGCTCTGGAATATAAGTCCAGCTCTCTTCTCACTGGCCTACAAGAGTTGCATAGTTGAGGGGATGGGACTCCAGTGTGGAAGCTAATGCTGGAAACACAGAATATTCAAAGGTGGAAGGACTGCACGGATGAAGGCCACAAATCAGGTTGATAGATAATGATAATATTAATAACTCCCATTTCCATATTGTTTTGAGGTCTACAAAGGACTTTTCTCATAATAATCCTATCAGGTAAATAATTATTACCCTGTCACTGAAGCTTACGAAGGTTAAGTGACTTGCCCAGCTGGTAAATGTTGGAGCGTACATTCATGGGCACACACCAGTGGTGGTGTGCCTGATCATCCTCTTTTGACACCGAGCTGGCCGCTTAGGGAAGCAGACAAAGTAGGACCCACCAAAAACACCGAGGACAGAAGGACCCAAATACTGACACTAGAACCAGCTCAACCAGATGCCAGCAAATTGTGGGTGCCCAGGAAAGTCAGGCTCTCCTCCCTCAGAGGTCTGCCTGCTCCAGGATGACACCCCCAACCCCAGTCCCATACACAGAGTAAGCACAGAACTGAGGTATTCCTGGGAAGCAGGCTGCTCTGGGCATTGCTGTCACCAACAGGTGGTTGTCATGGCTTTACCTAGACGTGAGCCAGCATTTCTTCAGGTCCCAGGGGTCGAATGTCTTCTGCAATGGGAGGCTCAGTTTCTTGTAGGAAGAGGTCTTCTGTAAGCATAGCTTTCAGGAGGAAATCAGAACTAGAAAAGAATGGAAGGAAAGCAATCACATACATTGCTGATCATGTTTCCCTCAATCAGTCAATCAATAAACATTTATTAAGCATCTACCATGTACCCGGCACTGGGCTAAGTGCTAAGGATACAAAAAAAAGGCAAAAGACATTCCCTGCCCTCAAGGAGCTTACAGTCTAATGGAGGGGACAACATGCAGACAAACTCATGCAAAGCAAGCTGTAAGCAGAATAAATAGGAAATAATTAAGAGGGAAGGCGCTGGAATTGAGAGGGGTTGGGAAAGGCTTCCTGTAGGAGGCGGTATTTTACTTGGTACTTCAAGGAAGCCATCGAGGTCAGGAGTTGGAGGGGAAGAGGGAGTGCATTCCAGGCATGGTGGCCAGCCATGTTTGACATTCCAACCAATTCACGTGTTCATATTTCATATGTGTTCACCCGAAGTTCAGTGTGCTTGGTTTGTATTTCAGTTCTGTGTCCTCAGATCATTTCATATGCGCTTAAGTGGTCAACTCACAGGTGATTATCCCCAAGTTTTGTTTATACCTAGGCCTGGAGTCAGGAAGATCCCAGTTCAAGTCCAGCCGCAGATATTTACTAGCTATATGACCTTGGGCATGTCACTTAAACTCAGCCTTCCTCAGTTTTCTCATCTATAAAGTGAGGATGGTAAAAGGACCTATCTCAAAGATCGTTATGAGGATATTTGGTAACGCTCTTAGCACAGTGCCTGGCATGTAGTATGCTTCTCGTGCTTGTTTCCTTCTTTCCTTCCTACTCCATTCACGTGTGACTGACTCTCATAACTCAGCAGGCTGAGCTTACATCTGATTTTCCCACCGGTTAGCATGCTCAGCTCATGTGTGATGGGCACAGCTTAGCATGCTCATCTCCTCTTATGTGATTAGCCCCCAGCTCAGTGAGCTTGGTTCATATGCCGCTGTCCCGGGGCTTAGCATGGGAGGTTTACATATCACTAGCTCTCAGCTTAGCACACTTGGATTACATGTCACTAGCCTACATTTAGTATGTTTGGCTTACATGTGAATATCCCACAGCTCAGTGTGCTCAGGCCAACTGTTTAGGAGGGAACCTCCCAGTACAGAAGGAAAATATTAACTCTGCATTCTGGCTTGTCTCCCTGTCCTCTCCCCCACCTCGTTTTTTTTTTTCAGTCAAGCTGTAAACCCCTCTGGCTCCTTCGCCCCTCCTCTCTTGTTCCAGGCGTTGTTGGTTCTACATAGTAATGCCTGTCTTGGAGTTTAGGTTCCGGAGGAGCAGGGGGTAACACTGGGGTAATCCAGGTAAAGTGGAAAACAAAGGCACATGCCCTCTGAGTCTTTTTAGGGACGATTGGGAAGGACTTCAGATGCCCCCAAATCGCATTTGTAGCTTTTCTTCTCTCTGAGAACTCTAGAGATCAACAGACACTGCCCTTCGGTGATTTCCTATCTCACCACTGAACCTTTTCATTGGCCCCAGGCTTGGAATGTTCTCCCACCTCACCTCCAACCTCCTGGCTTTCCCTGACGTCTCCAAGAGTCAGCTCAACTCCCGCCTGCCGCAGGATGCCTCCTCCAGCCCCAACCCCTCCACCAAATTACCATGGACATATATATATACATATACATATATATATACATACAGACATATATATATATATAATATATGTGTGTTTATACATCTTATGTGTACCTAATTATTTGTATGTGTGACCCCCATAAGAAGGTGAACTCCTTTGTGGGCTGGGACTTCATATCCCCAGCACAAAGCACAGTGCCTGGCACACAGTAATCACTGAATAAATGCTTATTTACTGACTGATTAAGAAGATGACCATCTGAGACACGAGACAGGACGTTGCCCTGTGTGTTGATGAGTTAATAAATGAATCCAACCCTGGCTCAGGAGGAGTGGGTGGCCATCTCTAATGGAAAGCCGCACCACTCCTCTCCCTCTTACTTTCTGCCTCTGTTTTCTTTTCTTTCTCCTCTTCTTCTTCCTCTTTCCCCACCTAGTCTACTTCCCCCCCCCCCCCGTGCTTCTTTCTCTTCATCCTCCCTCACTTTCCTCCTCTTTTTCCATGTCCTTTTTGGCTTTCTTCTCTTTCACTCCCCCTGCTTTTTCTCCTCCTCCCTTCCTTTTCTCCTCTTCTTTCTTCTCCTCCGTTCCCCTGCCTGGGGCGACTTGAGCTTGGAGTCAGCACAGTTAACACAAGTAGCAGGAAAAACTCGCCCCATTCTCCAAGCTGCGGAACATCTGTGCCCAGACAAAGCCAGCTATTAATTCTGGGCTTTGTGTGACTGTTTGGGTGTTGAATTCCACTCGGCTCTGCTGGCGATTTTAAGGGGAGGTTGGAGGGGATTTAGCAACAACAAAAGGAACCTACTGAGGGGAGCTGGGGGCAGGGAGGGGGAGGGTATGCAAACTTAAACCACAGTCACTCTGAGCCTTGACGAAGGGACATTTGGGAAACTGGTTTGCTGGAGCGTCCTGGGGTGGATCCTTTAATCTGCCCAGCATCAGCAAAGCTTAAGTACAGTAAGCAGCGGGAACAGCCCATGTCTCCTCTGTTTTTTTGCTAGGTCCTCAATCCCTTCCTCCACTCATCAAGAAAGAAATAGCCTTTGCCCAGGCTCTGAGCCTAGAGTCTCCTCCCCTGGCAGGCAGGGCCAAGTGTGGGGAAGCCCTCCTTGCCAGACATTCTCGACAGAAGGCCTTCTGGGAAGCAGCCCCACTCCTGCCTCCACCCCAGGGGAGGAGGTCCGAATGCTGAGCCCCAGAGGAGGAGGCAGAAGGAGCCGTTCTGTGTCGGAGGCAGAGAGAGAGCGTCCAGAGACAGACAGTTGTGTAGACAGCCATGGTTACAAGAAGAGCCACACAGAGAGGGAAGGACACAGACAGTCACAGAGACCATAGTCACACAGACATGGAGCTGGAGAGACAGGTGCACAGAGACAGAGGCAGAGAAACACAGATGGGATTATAGAAACAGATCACAGCCTAGGACCCTGTCCAGTGGTTGGGGAGATACCTCAGTGGGCTCACGCATCACTGTTTGTCATTACGGTAGACCAGCTAGGTGACAAAATGGATGGAGCATTGGGCCTGAGTCAGAAAGACCTGAGTTCAAAACCTGCCTAAGACACCTTACTAGCTATGTGGCCCTAGCCGTCGCTTAAACCCTATCTGCCTTGGTTTTCTCATCTGTAAAATGGGGAGAATGATAACACCAACCACCCAGGTTGTTGTGAGGATAAAATAAGATGATATTTGTAAAGTACTTTGCTGACCTTAAAGTACTCTATGTTGTTGTTGTTCAGGTGTTTTCAAGTGTCTGACTCTTCATGACCCCATTTGGGGTTTTCTTGGCAAAGATACTGAAGTGGTTTGTCATTTCCTTCTTCAGCTCATTTTATAGATGAGGAAATGAGGCAAACAGGTGAAGTGACTTGCCCAGGGTCACAGAGCTAATAAGTATCTGAGGCTGGATTTGAACTCACGTCTTCCCGGCTCCAGGCTAAGTGCTCTATCTACTTAGTCACCTGGCTGCCCTGTTTATATGAGGACATGCTGGATAAATCTTTAGTAACTGGCTCTCTGAAAAAAATGTACACACAACACACTTTTAAGTTTAACATACGTTATTAACATTTTCACTCTCTGACCAACAAAACAATCAATCGAGCCCTTCTTTTCAGTGTTTGCTGATTTCCCAGGTGTAAATGCTGCCATGGAGAGTTTAACAACCAGCTCTGCGGACAACTGGCCCCAGTATACCCTGGTGACTACACCTTTGTTCAAGTCATCGACTCTGCAGCTCTGCTGGGTTTCAGACCCACAGAGCAAGGTGCCCCTCCCAGGATAAGCTGATGGCTTCTGATCTCGTCACCATCCTGCTAACTCAGCCTTCGATCCTCAAAACCCCCTCCTCTTCCTTAGCCTCCGTTCTCTGTGATGGGAGGGCTGGCGGGTAGACCATACTGTCCATGGGGTTTTCTTGGCAAAGACCCTGCAGTGGTTTGCGACTTCCTTCTCCAGCAGACTAGGCAAACAGAAAGGAAGTGACTTGCTCAGGGTCACACGGCTAGTATCTGAGACCGCGTTTGAACTTGGGTCTTCCTGACTCCAGGCGCAGTGCTCCATCCACTGTGCCACCCAGCTGCCCCTCAAATTCTTTGCTAAAAATCTGAGCAAACTGTTATCTCTAGCACTCCCCTGGTCTACCAGCTTAGTAACCCTGTTCCCCCCAAAAAAATAATAATAAGTTTCATTGAGTATGACATATTCTTGACGAAGCCACCATGCTGGCTCCTCTTAATCATAGCTTCCTAGGGCATCTAAGTAGCATAGTGGGTAGAGCGCTGGACCTGGAGGAAGAGCTGAGCTGAAAGCTACCTTCAGACTCTTACTAGCTGTGTGACCCTTGGGTAAATTGCCTAACTTCTGTTTGCCTCAGCTTCCTCATCTGTAAAATGGGAATAATAATATCACCTACTTCCCAGGGTTATTATGAAGATCAAACAAGATACTATTTATAAAGGGTTTGGCACAGTACATCACATATAGTAAGTTCAACAAAAACGTTATCATCATCATCCTTCTATGTGTTCACCAACCATCTCTTAATAGTGTGTTCTTGAACTTTCAAGACATTTTAGTCAAGCTCACTGTCCTAGACTTTGCGGACTCTGTTTTCTTGCCTTGTTTTTTTTTTCTTTCCAGAATGGCTCATTTGACATTTGACAATCATGCATTATCTCTCCTGTTCTCCATTGCTTTTCAAATATCATTGAATAGGCTCAATAATCACATCTGCTGATTCTTTTAGGGCCCAAGGATGTAGCTTATCCCAGTGACTTGAATTCATTGTGAGAAGCCAAATGCTCTTTTATCATCTATCACCTGACTTATCTTGGGTATTGTGGAATCCATTTGAAAAACCTCTTTTTTAAGTTTGTCTAGAAATATTAAATAATATTTCTCTGCTCTAAAAATTCCTTTCCAAAATCCTTGGAAAAGCCCCATGGAAAAATGGGTGATAGGTCAAGGATAAAAAGGCTTTTCTTAGGAAAATGGATTGAGGGTAATAAGGAAACTTAACTCTTTATCCACCCCACCCATCTGAAGTGATTAGTGCTAGGACCCACCCTTCTCCACTGAAAAAGAATTGAGGTATCAAAGTAAAGGAAAAGGTCCCTTGGCTGAACTCTCAGAGTGAGGGGAATGGTCCTAGAGGGAATGGGATAGAGACTTGGTTTCTCAATAATTCTGGAATATTCCCCAAGCTGTATTTTTACACACTCTGATCTTTTCCATGTTCAAGGTTCCTATAAATGCTACCTGACTTTGCCTTTTGGCAAGAAGTCATGTTGGAGGAGTATGCTAGTCTGGACATTTCTGTCTCCAAAGCTAGATTAATGTTAAATTAAACTTAAAATTTTTTTTTCTGGCAGGCTTGAGCCTAAATTGCAGAGTACAGTATTAGTATTAATATTATTTTTTCTCCAACGCGTATCAATTCACTTTTGGCCATTTTTGTTCTGTCATTTCCAATTCAAATTCATTCTCCTTCTGCCTTTAGTTCTGCTTTCTCTGCATTGCAGATTAGTATAGTCGTTCCCACCTACTCAAACTCTGGTCTTATTCCTTCTTTGATCCTCCTTTTCTTTCAATATTACTAAAAAACAAAACAAACTCAACCCCTTTTTACTGTCCTTAATGCTCTGAGTGATATTTTAAAAGGATAGGACCACGCTCTAATCATCATTTTCTATTACTTGTCTTTGCTTCTGTTCCCCCTCTCTCTGTCTCTCTCTCTCTCTGTCTCTCTGTCCTTCTGTCTCTCTCTCTCTCTCTCTCTCTCTCTCTCTCTCTCTATATATATATATATATATATATATATATGTGTGTGTGTGTGTGTGTGTGTGTGTGTGTACATATAAACATATATACAGTGTATATATGTATATATAATATATTTTGATGACTAATATGGAAATGTTTTGCATGATTACACATTATAACCTACATCAAATTGCTTACCATTGAGGGAGGGAGGGGTAAAAAGGGAGGGAGAAAATTTTGGAATTCAAAATTTTTTTTAAATGAAGTTAAAAATTATTTTTACATGTAATTGGGAAAAAATATTATTAAGAAAAAAATAAAAATCTATGTTGATTGGTGAGTTCTCTGGGCGTCCACATGAGTCTCTTTAGACAGTCTCTTTCCTCACTGTAGTCCATTCGCTCTAAGTCTTCAGAATTTTATCCTCGAGGGTTTCCTATACTTCCTAGACTGACTTTCATTATAGAGTTTTAGTTCATGATACCCAACCTGTCCTACTCTAGCCTTTTGAAATGTGCTTCCCCAGAAGTGCACTCTTTCTGCATTCAGGACTGTACCTGGCTTTCCTCTCTTCTACCATCAATTCTAGAAGAGAGCAGTTACTCTCTACTGGCATTCCCATTATTTCCACTGTAGCAATTTTGGAGAGGTGATGCAGTGGATAGAGCACCAGCCCTGGAGTCAGGAGGACCTAAGCTCAGATGTGGCCTTATAGACTTACTGGATGTGTGACCCTGTTTTTCTAAGTCCCTCATTTGTAAAATGAGCTGGAGAAGGAAATGGCAAACCACTCCAGTGTCTTTGCCAAGAAAACCACAAATGGGGTCAGAAGGAGTCAGACATAACTATAACAACTAAACAACAACAAAAAAACAACAACAAAAATACTCTAATTACTGATTTTCAGCTTAACTCTTATTTTGGCTTCTGATATAAAAAATGAGCTTCTTATCCCACATGTATTTATTAGGAAATGTTTTTAAATGTGTGTATGTGTATATGTACACATGTATGTACATATATGTGTGTAGATATATGCATACATATTGCTTATGTGTTAAAATCTCTCATGTGGTATTGGAAAATTATGAATACAATAAGGATCTTGTTCAGATGATGTTGCGAAATGAGGTTTTCTCATGTCTATTTGATGATTTCATGCCAATTAGCCACTGCTAGCTGAAAATCTTCAACTGTGCTATTGAGTTTTTATGGTTCTGGAGGGCATGACAGCCTCTGATTGGTACTTTCAAACATTGTGATTTCCCCATTTGTTAACACCAGTCATGCTATGCTTATCTTGGTTAGGGTAATACTATCAAGCCTATTTGTGGGGGAGGCAGGAGGGTATTCCCCCTTGATCAAGTTGAATATTCGATTGTTACTAGTACAGCAAAAACAGAATGTATGTGCTAAGTGTTGAAGACTCATTGAGTTTTTACCAAATCCAGCTACCTGAAACTACTTAGGAACAGAGAAATATAGACCCTAAATCTACTACAATCCATCTCTTTTAATTTTCTTTTAGCAAGATCCTAAATCTCTGGGTATACAGCTTAAGAGCTTAATCGCATCCTCTGGTCATACCAAAGAAGGGTCAGGTGTGTGTGTGTGTGTGTGTGTGTGTGTATAAATATATGGTGTACACACATTGGGCTAAAGTTAACTAACCTGTTTATGAGGGCAGAGGTTATGTCTAATCTAAACTTCATATCTCTTCTGGCACCTAGGCCAGTGCTCTACACACAGTAGGTGCTTAATAATATGTCATATATGTGTACACACCGATATATGTATGTATGTATGTATGTATGCTGAGAAGAAACTGGGTAAAGGAAGAATCTTAGTGGGGCTGCCCAAGGAAGGTTTCCTAGTGGTGATGTTTAGATCCAAGTTTAAACAGCCCTGAATGACATGGTTAATTAGAAAAGGTAGCCCCAAGTTTTTCCTTGCTGTCTTCTAGGTGGTGTGGCTGAACCATTCAGCTGCTCTTTGCATCACAGCAAGATCTCAACACAGCAAGACTGAGAAGTTCCCGTGAAGTCGGGTCACTCCTGCTACCCCCCTCCCATTCCTGTCCTCACTATGGATGAGCACAAAGTGACATGCTCAGCAGCTTGTCAGCTTAGTGAATAGAGTGTTGGGCCTGGAGAACTGAATTCAAATCCACCCTCAGACATTTACTAGTTGGATGACTCTGGACAAGTCATTTAATCTCTGTTTGCATCAATTTGCTTCCTCATCTATAAAATGGAGATAGTAACAGCACCTACTTTGAGAGTTTTTGTGAAGATCAAATGAGATGATATTTCAAAGTGCTTCTTAGCACAGTGTGTGACACACAGTAGGCACTTAATAAATGCTTGTTTTAAACACAAAGTCAGATCTAAATAATTGGAAAAACATCAGTTGTTCATGTTTAGACCAAGCTAATATAATAAAAATCACAATTCTACCTAAGCTAATTTAATTTTGATTGCATTAAATTGAAAAGTTCTTGCATAAACAAAGCCAATGCATCCAAGATTAGGAGGGAAGCAGAAAACTGGGAAGAAATTCTTATAACCAGTATCTCTTATAAAGGCCTCATTTCAAAAATATATAGAGAACTGAGTCAAATTTATAAGAATGTAGGTCATTCCCCAATTGACAAGTGGTCAAGGATATGAACAGGCAATTTTCAGAGGAAGAAATTAAAGCCATCTATAGTCATATGAAAAAATGTTCTGAATCACTATTGATTGGAGAAATGCAAATCAAGACGACTCTGAGGTACCACATCACACCTATCAGATTGGCCAACATGACAAAACAGGACAATAATATATGTTGGAGAGAATGTGGGGAAAATTGGAACACTAAGGCATTGTTGGTGGAGTTGTGAAGTGATCCAACCACTTTGGAGAGCAATTTGGAACTATGCCCAAAGGGCTATAAAATTGTGCATACTCTTTGACCCAGCAATATCACTTCTAGGTCTGTATCCCAAAGAGATCATAAAAATTGGAAAAGGATCCACATGTACAAAAACATTTATAGCAGCTCTTTTTGTGGTAGTGAAGAATTAGAACTTGAGGGGATGCCCAAAATTGGGAATGGCTGAACAAGTTGTGGCATATGAATGTAATGGAATACTATTGTGCTAAAAGAAATGATGAACAGGTGGACTTCAGAAAGACCTGGAAAGAGTTATATGGACTGATGCTAAGTAAAATGAGCAGAACCAGGAGAACATTGTACATAGTAACAGCCACACTTTTTGATGGCTGACTTTAATAGACTTAGCTCTTCTCAGCAATGCAAGGATCTAAGACAACTCCAAAAAATTCATGGTGGAAAATGCTTTCCATATCCAGAGAAAGAATATGGAGTCTGAATACAGATGGAAGCATACTATTTGCTCTCCTTTTCCTTTGTTGTTTTGTTTTATTGCTTCATTTTCATGGTTCCTTCCATTAGTTCTAATTGTTCTTTACATCTCGACTAATGGGAAAATATGCTTAATAGAAATGTCTATGTAGAGCCTATATCAGATTGCCCACCATCTTGGGGAGGGAAAAGGGAGAAAATTTAAAACTCAAAAGCTTATGGAAGTGATTGTTGAAAACTAAAAATAAATAAATTAATTTTTTTAAAAAAGCCATACATAGATGACAGACCTCAGTTCTCCTGATTCCTAGAAGAGTGTTTGTGCCATTGAACCACCTACCCAGCCTTATTAAAATATCCATACTATACACCATGCTGGTCAGAGCTGTATCTAGGAATTGGGTTTTTGGGGATTTTTTTGTTGCTCTCGGTTTCTTTTGTTTTAAAGTTAATTATTTGTTTATTTTTAGTTTTCAACATTCACTTTTATAAGATTCTGAGTTCTAAATTTTTTCTCTCTCCATCCCCCCCCCAAGACAGCATGTAATCTGATATAGGCTCTACGTGTATAATCATATTAAACATATTTCCACATTAGTCATGTTGTGAAAGAAGAATCAGAACAAAAGGGGAAAACCACAAGAAAGAAAAAAAGGAGAGAGAGAGAGAAAATAGTATGCTTCAATCTGCATTCAGACTTCATAGTTCTTTCTCTGGATGTGGATAGCGTTTTCCATCATGAATCTTTTCAAATTCTTTAAAAATTTTTTTCCAATTACATGTAAAAACTATTTTTAACATTCTTTTTTTTTTTAATTTTGAGTTCCAAATTCTCTCCCCCTTCCTCTCCCCACTCATTGAGAAGGCAAGTAATCTGATATAGGTTATACATGTGCAGTCATATAAAACATATTTCTTTATTTATCTAGGAATTTTTGCATCAGGAACAAAATTGAAGAAAAGTACCCTCGGTTGAGGGATAATAGAGGACAGAGACATAGGCATAGCAGCTCAAGGGGAAGGTCGAACTCCTGCAGGTCTCCAATCCAGTCTAACAAGTATTGATTAATGAATTTCCTGCTTTGTTCAGCATACCATGCTAGACACTGGGGAATTTCAAGACAGAATGAAAAATAGTGCCTGCCCTCAAGGAGTTTACATTCTATGGGGGAGGCAACAGGTACCCAGATAAGTATGTACATGATTGTTTGGGAAGGGAGAGAACACTACTAGCTAGGGCCATCAGGAAAAGCTTTCTGTAGGAGGTGGCACACAAGCTGAGCCTCCAAAGGAGCCAGGGATTCTAAGAGGTGAGGAAGAGGAAGGAGTGCAATCTGGGTATGGGATAACAAAGTCATGGAGATGGGAGATGGCATTTGTGGATAAAGAACAACAAGTAGGTAGTTTGGCTAGAATGTTCATGAATAGGAGTAAGCTGTGAAATTGATTATTGATTGATTAGTAGTTAAGAGTTCTATTAAACACAGCAATAACTGGAAAGGTGGGCTACAAGGGATGGTCAAGGGCTTCCAATGGCAGGCTGAGGAATTTGCATCTTCTTCTAGAGATCTTGGTGGGGCTATAAAAGAAAGGTCTTTGGTCAGAGGAGTGACATGGCCAGACTGAGTCTTTAGGAAGATTACTTTGGGTGGAAGATGTGTTGCCAAAGTAAGAGATGAGGAGCTGGAAGACCAATTAGGATGTAATAACCAAGCGAGAAGTGGTGATGGAGAAAAGGGGACAGATGCCAGATGTGTTCTATAGGTAGAATCAATAAGATTTGGTAACTGGTTAGTTATAGAGGGTGAGGGTGAGTAAAGGATGACTCCAAGTTTTTGAAACTGAGAGCCTTTGGAAGGATGGTGATGCCCCCAACAGAAACAGGGAATTTTGGAGGAGTGGTGGGTTTGGGAGAAGGATACTGAACCTGGTTTTGAACCATAGTGAGTTTAGAATGCCTTTCTATGGGATATCCAGTTAGAATGCCCAATATATGATCCATGATTGAATCTTAGAAGAAAAACTAGGACTAAAGATGTAGATCTGGGAGTCACCTGCAAAAAGATGGCAGTTGAAACCATACTAGTGGACACCAGTGAGAAAGGGCATAGGGAGAGGAGACCTAGGATAAAACCTTGAGATCTATTTAGCCAAGCTTAGGGGGCAGGACATGGTTAATGATCCAGCAAAGAAGACCCAGGAGGATAGGTCTGTCAGGTAATTCAGTCAGTTAATAAGCAACTATATGCCAGGCAATGGGCTGAGTGCTGGGGACACAAAAAGAGGCAAAAGATAGTCCCTGCCCTCAAGGAGCTCATGGTATAATGAAAAGGTAGGAAGTGGACCAGGAGAGATTAGTATCTTGAAAGCCAAGGAGGGAGAAAGCATCCAGGAAGGAATTGTCTCAAGTATCTTGCAAAGAGATGGAGAAAGATAATGATTAAGAAATGACCATTTGGTGTAATAATTAAGAGATCTTGGGCAACTTTGAAAATAGCAGTTTCATTGGAGTGATGGGGGTAGAAGCCAGATTTTAAGGGAAGGGGAGTGAGAGGTACAGATAATTTTTTTTTCTTTTAAAGGAATTTGGCTATGAAGGGGAGGAAGGACATAGAAAGACAGATTCCTATTTTAACCAATTATTCTTACTAATTAGGTTATTCCAGACTGGCCCAGGGTCTGGGATGTTGGAGTGGATTTATCTGTCACTCTCCTCTTCTCATCCCTCTCACCTCCATCATCACCCTCTCCCAGGTACCTGCCAATAGTAAGTGAGTCTCCCCTAGGCAGGGAATTTTGAAGGTCTGGAAACTCCCAACAAGATGCTTAGGTAGTGAAAAGGGTTGACTATTTATAGAAGGGAGCTTTTGGAACTCACTGATCATACCGATGGGATACTTCCTCATGACTCTCCACTCCACAGCACTGCCTGGTCTAGACCTCACTATGTGTGGGAGGAAAACCTCCTCCCAGCCCCCTAAGGGGAAGGTCCCTGTTTCTGGAGTATGTAAGTTGGAGGTAGGAGAATGCTACTCTCTCTCCCCTGGTTCCTGTGCCCAGCTTGGGAAGAGTAGGTGTCTGGCTCCATCTCCCTCATAAAACTGCGAAATGGGCAGTGTTTCTCAGACAGGCTCCAATTTGCCTATCTGCAGAAGAAGTCAGTGTGGGATGGAGGGGTATGAGTGGGGGTGGGGGGTTGTAAGGCCAGCCTCCATAAAGACCCATGACTGCTGGCTGAAAGATGTAATGAGTGTCCTTCAGACCCGAGTCCTTACATTCATTTCCAAAATAGTCTAAATAAAAATCTCCTGACCCTAACTTGATCTCGTAAAGTAGTGATTTTAAAATAGTCTTAAATGTGTAGAAACTGAGATGCAAAAATGGACTTCAGCTTCTTAATCAATTTTAATGCATTTAAACTCTATAATATATACAGAATTCAATAGAATAACTTTGCTATGTAATATTAGGAGTCCAGAAAAAATAACATTATTACCTGTTTGGAGAGTTGTATTTAAGCTAGTAAGTGTTGAGGCAGAGTTAGAACTCAGGCCTTTCTAAATCCCACGCCCAGAACTCTACTTGCCTCTATTTTTGGGTCCCATTTCTGCAGTATTCCTAAACTTCTCCCGCAATATGTTCAAAAGGGGAAAGGCAGGAGAAATCTTAGATCTGATCTGGGCAAATTGATGGAGTCAGAGAAGTTGGTCTCTGAATCCTATTTGCTCCCCTTTGCCCATTCTGTCCCATGCCCCAGGTATCTGAGAACTCATTCACTCACACAGCTGTCTCCTGGTTCTCCTCCTCTGTGTCTCACTGCTCCTTCCTTGTCTCCTTTACTATATCTTCATCCAGGAGGTCATCATGGGTGTTCCCTAAAGTTCTGTCCTGATTCTTCTCTTCTCCCTCTATACTATTTCGCTTAGTGATTTCATCAGCTTCCTTGGAGTCAGCTATCATTTCTATAAGGATGATTCTCCAGTCCATTTGTTTAGCCTTAACTTCTCTCCTGACCTCCAATCTCACAACTCCAACTGCCTATCGACATCTAGAGTTGGATGTCCCATAAACATTTTAAACTCAACATGTCCAAAACTGAACTCAATATCTTATCCCCACATCCTAACTTCTGTCAAGAGTACCAACATCCTCCCAGTCACCCATATCTAGGCAACATCCTTGAATTCTCACTCTATCATCTTCCCTCAAGTCCCATCATTTCTACCATCTCAACATCTCTCATATACACCTCCTTCTCTGACACTGTGACTACCTGAATTGACTCCCTGACTCCAGTCTTTCCCCACTCCGAAACTTTCTCCACTCAGCTGTCAAATTGATTTTCTTTTCTTTTTTCTTTTGTTTTAATTTTTAGACAATTGGGGTTAAATGACTTGCCCAGGGTCACCCAGCTAGTAAGTGTCAAGTGTTTGGTCTGAGGCTGGATTTGAACTCAGGTCCTCCTGACTTCAGGGCCAATGCTCTATCCACTGCGCCACCTAGCTGCCCCCTCAAATTGATTTTCTTAAAGTCCAAGTCTGACCAAAGAGCCTCTTCCAGGAACAATTATAAAACATTCTGTAGCACTTTTATTACCATAACCTAGCCTCTTTCTACCTTCCTGGTCTTCCAGTGACACTGGTGTCCTAGCTGTTCCTCACACAGTCTCCAGACTCTAAGTGTTTTTATCAGCTGCCCCCCATACCAGGAACTCTCTCCTTTCTCATCTCCACCTCCTGGCTTCCTATGAGTTTCAGTTAAAGTTCCACCTTCTGAAAGAATCTTTTCCTAGCCCTCCTTAACTTTAGTCCCTTCCCTCTGCTGATTATCTCCAGTTTACCCAGTATATGTCTTGTTTGGACATACTTGTTTGCATATTGTCTCCCCTGTTAGATTATGAACTTTTCCAGGCAGGAGCTGTCTTTTGACTTTCTTTGTATCCCCTACACTGAGCACAGTGCCTGACACTTAGTAGGTACTTAATAGATCCTTGTTGACTGATTCCCAAGAAAAACTTGTTCCCAGGAAAGGATCTGGTACCAGTTGTTTTGTTGATTCATTCACAAGAAAGACCGCTAAATTAAGAATCAGGCCACCTAATTTTTTGGCATTTATTTATTTATATGTTGATTTATTGTTTCATTTATTGCGTTTATATCTTCAGCATCTAGAACAATGCCTGTCACATATTCAATGCTTGGTAAATGCTTGTTGATTGATTAGCCGGGATATGGTTCTGGCTCTGCCTTTATTACCTCTGAACATTGCTGGCCTCCGTTATCCCATGAGGCCATTTTCTCTCAAGCAGATCCCTCTGTTTCCTTTCTTTAATAAGTTATCTTCTCTCTGTTGCTTGTGTCTCCACTGGTTGCTAGTGCTCTTATACACCTCAGGCTGTCTTTCATTTACATGTGGGGTCCCTTGAATAATCCTGGAGACCCTTGGGGGTTTTGTTCTGGTGCTTGGCACAATGCTTTGCAAAACACTTAAGATATGTTTGCTGAATTGACTTGAATTGTAAAATGAGGGGTTGGAGGAGCCGGTTTCTTTCCTCTACAAAGTTCTTTTCTAATGTCTCATGGTGCCATGGAGGTGATCCCATGTTCTTAGAAGTCATGGGAGTAAAAGCCAGCCTCTTGGCCATTTCTACCATGCTGTGGATTTGGGTATGGATTTGACCGTAGATGATCTCTGCTTTCCAGGGACCCTTCTACTTAGGCAAGGAGGGGAGCATAACCAGTAAGCGGGACTCAAGGGAAGGTAGAGTGCCACAGTACACAGAGTGTCAGGCTTGCAGTCAAGAGAACTCATCTTCCTAAGTTCAAATCTGGCCTCAGACTCTTACCAGTTGTGTGACCCTGGGCAAGTCGCTTTACCTTGTTTGTTTCCATGTCCTCATCTGTAAAATGAGCTGGAGAAGGAAATGGTAAACCACTCCAGTATCTTTGCCAAGAAAACCGCAAATGGAGTCATGAAGAGTTGAACATGACTGAACAATAATAATAGTTAGTATTTATATAACACCTACTATGTGCCAGTCATTGTGATGGGGTGATGGGACCTCAGCCGCTAAAAGGAAAAGACCATGTCTTTGAAAGCAACCCAATCCCTGAATTTTCACACACATTTCAGATCACTGGCATCTTGCCTAAGGCATGTTGCCCATCTCATCCCACCAGTTCTTTCACAGTTGCTCTAGACCCATCCCAGACCGCTTAATACTTTCACTATTGCACCTGGCCCACCCCAGGCTGATCCCATCTAGATCTGCTCATTGTCCTTCACAAGTATCAGTCTTACCCCCATTAAGTTGCAGATTCACTAGGAATCTAGCCACTTATATTGGATACAACAAACCTTGCCACTTTGACTGGAAGAAGGTTTTAGTGCACGAATTTTTTTCCAGACAGACGCTGCCCTGTACCTTGACATTTCAGAGTTCCCAGCAACCCCAAACTGCATCAACTATGCTCTGTGCTTTATAGATATTATCTCATTTGATCCTCACAACCACCCTGGGAGGTAGATGCTATTATTATAATACCTATTTTACAGATGTGAAAACTGAGGCAAACAGATTTAAGTGATTTGCCCAAGGTCACACAGCTAGTAAGTGTCTGATGAAAGATTCAAACTCAGGTCTCCCTGATTCCAGGGCAGCTAGGTGGCTCAGTGGGTAGAGTGCTGGGCCTGAAGTCAAGAAGACTCATCTTCCTAAGTTCAAATCTGGCCTCAGACACTTACCAGTTGTGTGACCCTGGGCAAGTCGCTTTACCTCGTTTGTTTCCATGTCCTCATCTGTAAAATGAGCTGGAGAAGGAAATGGTAAACCACTCCAGTATCTTTGCCAAGAAAACCCTGAGTGGGGTCTTGAAGAATCAGACACAACTGAAAAAACAAATCAACAGCCACCTTCTTGATTCCAAGGACCTGTGATTTTATTTAGGCATAGTGAACTCCCAGATAAGGAAACTTTCTCCACTAGTACAGGTTGGCAGCACTTTCTCTGTAACCTATAGTTTAAAGTTGCCTAGAAGACTGAGAAATTGATTGACACAGCCACTAAGTCGGAGTCAGAATTTGAACTCCAGTCCTCCTAGTTTTGAAGCCAGCAATCTATCCACCTCTACTCTTAAAAAAAAATCAATTAGTTAATTAAAAGTGTTACAGCAATACTTAAACTTTCCCTAAAGGACTAAGTTTGTCTATGTGGGAAGGTGGGTGGGAGGAGAAAAGCCATAGGCGGGACTTTAGAGGACTTCTGGTTTCTGTTTGATCTACCTTCTGCTATGTAGTACCCTTGGTCTAATCCAGGGCCGTAAAGGTGAGGGAGAGAGATAAAACCGGGGACCTTAATTTAGGCTTTTTACTAGGCTTTCAGAAGTTGTCGGGAAGATAAAGGGCGATTAAATCAGAGACCTCTTGTCTCCTGAAATCCCCTCAGGCTTGGAGGGCAGAGAGGGTGGAGTAGGGCCCACCCTTCTCCCCCAGGCTCCCCCACAAGAAAAAAGGCCCTTGGGCCTTGTGGTCCAGAGCAACGTCATTGAATGTGGGCAAATCCCAGCCAGAAGGAGCCTGACCATAAATTCTGTTTGTATGAGGGAGCCCCAAAGGCTCCTATATATTGACTGGCTCTCAAGTTCTGGTAAGAGTCACTGATTTCACTCTTTCAACCCAAATCACCCCGGACAAAGCCAAGGCTGGAAGATGGGGCACAGGACATGTGGTAGGTGATTAGCAAAGGTCCCCAGTGAGGCAGGTAAGGCAAAATACTGACCCTGGATAGCCAGGGGCCAGCTCGATGTGAGAAAGGAGGGCCGGTGTCCAGGGAGTGAAAGGACACCGAAGTATCTCAGTTTTGCCGGGGGCCAGCTCTCACCCCCACCCCAGGCTTCAAGTTTGGGCTACAATCCACACTTCTCTGATGGGTAGTGGGGGGGGGGGAAGGAAGGGCGAAAGCTTATGCCCAGAAACTCTTAGAAATTAGACTAAGGAAGGGACCTCAGAGGCCATGGAATTACAAGTGACTAGATTGAGGAGGAGGGAGATTAAGTGCCGGGTCCAACTCCTGGGGCTAGGTGGAAAGATTAAATTCTTCCTCTGTAAAAGATACCTGGTGTCTGATCAGGCAATCAGCAAACACTGATTACGCCTGCTCTATGTGCTGGACATTCTGCTGAGCACCAAGGATAGATACAGTGTAAAGCAGAGATAAGTAGGCCTTTACTGCTAGAGTATTTTGTTGTTACTCAGTTGTCAGTTAGACTCTTCAAGACCCCGTTTGGGCTTTTCTTGGTAAAGATACTGGAGATGTTTGCCATTTCCTTCTCGAGCTCATTTTACAGATGAGGAAACCGAGGCAAACAAGATGAAGTGACTTGCTCAGGGGTCACACTGCTAGTGTCTGAGGCCAGATTTGAAGTTAGGAAGAGGAGTGCTTCCGACGCCAGGCTCATCCACTGTGCCACCTAGCTACCCCCAAATACAAAATATATATGAGATAAATACCTTGGTAGAAGTGGGCCTGGGGGTGGGAGGAGAGAGGGAGAGAAAATAGATTTAAAAATTTTTTTTTAAAAGTGCTAGATTTAACCTATGAATATGATAAATGTATGAAACTTTAGAGAACCTCTAAGTCTAGTTTTAAAAGACTCTTGATCGCTATCCAGGTAACAATGACCCCCTAAATAAAAATTCCATTAAACTCAATGCTCATTACTGTGAGCTTGGCCCGGGAGAAAGGCTTATCCTACTCGATACTCCCTCCCTCTGAGATCTTATCAGCTCCCTAGGGTTCAATTACTGTCTCTACACAGATAACTCCCAACTCTCTATCCCCAGCCTTAATCTCTTCCCGAAACTCAGGTCCCTCATTCCTAGCTTCCTGGTAGACATCTCCACCCAATCTGGGTGCCCTATCTGCCCCTCAGACTCACTGGGTCCAAAAAAGAAGTCACGGTCTTCTCCCTAAAAGCTGCCTCTCCTCCCAACATCCCCATTCCTGTTGACAGCCTCAACACCCTCCCAGACCTCTAGGTTTGTATATTTAGAATAACCTTCCCTATCTCTTACTCCCACATTCAAATAGTTCCCAAGGCACCTCTGATTCTACTTTCACAACATAATAATAAAGATAATTGCTAGCTTTTACTCGGCTTTTTAAAGTTTGTAAAGCGCTTTACAAATATTATCTCATTTAATCTTCACAACAACCCTGGGAAGTGGGTGCTATTATTATTTTACATTTTACAGATGAGGAAACTGAGGCACACAGCAGTTAACTGATGTGCACAAGGTCGAATAGCTAGTAAGTAACTAGATGAGATTTGAACTCAGGTCTTCCTGACTCCAGATACAATGCTGTATTCATTAGGAAACCTAGCTGCCTACATCTCTTCTGTTCTCTCCACTTATATAGTCATGTTTTGAAAACAGTATTCAGGATGTGGCCTGACCAGGGTAGAGCAGCTCTAGTGAGATAATGCATGTAAAGTTCTTTGCTCAACTCTACCCCTGCCCCCCAAAAGAAAACTGTAAGGCCCGTGGGGGACTGGGACAGTTGTCTTGGCATCCGAAGCACCTAGAACAGTGCCTAACACATCTTGACACCTCCAACACCTCAGTCCTGCTACCACTGCTTCACTCCCATCCTTCCCAGTACTTTCTGCACTTTCTGTAATAGTCGTGGTGGGGGAGTCTGAATACTCCTTCTTGCTCATTGTCATGTCCAGACTTTCCCTCCCATGATCACTCAGCAAGCTACCCTACTTTGAGGTTCATGCTATCCACATTTATCACCCGGTCCAGGTCCCTGTGGCTATTATCTATTGATCCCCGCAACACATTTTTCTTCCTTCCTCAGTGAGTCTAGTGCCTCGCTTCCATTCTTTCTCTACACCCCAGCTCCTGCTCATACAAATATCCCAATGTCCCCAGTCCTCAGTCCACTCAGCTCCCATGACTTACTCCAATACTCCTCTTCAGCTTATTCCCAGAGATGGTCATTCCTATGATCTTGGCCATCATCCACAAAGCTCCTACTTCCATGTTCGTGAATTCTAAAATTTCTTTTATCTACTCATAATCATTTATCTCTCTATTTTTCCTTATACCCTACAGTCCCTAATTCTATTCTTCATACTCACTGTGACCACCATTTCCTTCACCCCTTCATTCTTCATCATCCCTATGCTGGCTACATTCTCTTCCCTTCCCTATCTTGACCTCTTGGTAAATCAGTTTAAACTATATTATCCTCTCCTGAATCCATTGTCTCCTTGTTCTACCACCAACCATGGTTTGCCAAATCCTAACTTTGGATTACTCTACCATCCATCTTTTCCCCTCCTATTTCTGGAGGAAATTTCCTGGAGGAATTTTTTTTTTAATGCCGATTGGGTTCACTACAAATTTATCATATCTAATCTCAACTGGACCCTTAATGCTGCAATGCAATCATTCTACTACCTAATTGATTCAACATCCCACTCTTCACTTGTCTTTCCTCAAGCTTCCCTCAAGTGACATCCCAGCTCCCATGCTTTTGGCTTAGGATCTCAACTCATCCATTGCTAAAAATATTGGGGCCATTTGCTGAAAGTTTCCTTTTGTTTCCTCTCCCCCTGCTCTCATATGGCCCTTTCATCTTCCCCCACTATCGCCTCATTTGCCCCTGTCTTTAAAGAACAGGGGGCCCTTCTCCTTTTCAAGGCAAACCTTTCTCCTTGAACCCTGGATGCCCTCACTATCATACTCACTCTCTCTAGTTTTCACTCTCTCCCTGTTTATTGATGCCTTCCCAGCTGTCCACAAATACCCCCATGTTTCTCTTGTCCTTTAGAAATCCCTCAGTTGAGCCGACAGTCTTCATTAACTATCCTTCCATATCTTTCCTCTTCTTCTTGGCAAAATTCCTTGATAAACTCATCTATTCTAGCTGTCTTTACATCTTCCCCTTTCACTCTCTTCTTAACCCTGTGCAATCTGACTTCTGATCTCATCATTCAACTGAAACTACCCTTTCCAAAGTTCTCTCTTACTCTCCCGATGGCCAGATCAAATGGTCTTTTCTCAGTACTCATCCATCTCTCGGAAGCATTTGACACTGGGCATTACCTTCTCCTCCTGGGTCTCTCCCCTTTCTAGGTTTTTTCAATATGTTTCTCTGTTGGTTTCCCTCTTAACTGACTATTCCAATTCCTATTCCTTCTCAGTCTTCTTTGCTGGATCTTCATCCTCGGCATTTCTGCTAATCGTGGGCCTTTTTTTTGTTTTCCTGAGTGTGCTAACTCACTTGGTAACTTCATCAGCTCCCCTGGGTTCAATTATCTCAATACAGATGATTCCCAGATCTGAATATCAGTCTCTCCAGTGAACTCCAGCCCCATATCACCAACTGCCTTTTGGACATCTTGAATGGGATTTCTCTTAGACATCTCAAACTCGATATGTCTAATACAGGATGGATTATTTCCCCCCGACTCTCCTCTCCTCTGAATTTCCCTATTGTCGTCATGTGTACCACCATCCTCTCAGTAACTCAGGCTCCCATCCTTGGTGTTACCCTAGCCTCCTCATGCCCACCTATACCATGTATCCAACTCATTGCTAAACCTTGTCATTTCTTTGGTGTGGGTCCTCTTCTCTGCACTCACCCAGCTACTGCTGTAGTTCGGGCCCTCATCACCTCTTGTCTTAACTATGTAGTAGCCTTCTAATTGGTTTCTCTCCTTCATGTCTCTTCGCACTCCAATCCTTCTTCCACACAGTTGTCAAAGTGATTCTCCTAAAGCACAGGCCTGACCATGTGTCCACTATTCAGTAAACTCCAATGTTTCCTCATTACCTTCAGGATTGAATGTGCTCTGCTTAGCATGTAAAGCTTGTCACAACCTAGGGCCAGAGGCATGTAGGCAGTGAGGTGGAAAGAACACTGGGCCTGGAGTCAGGAAGACCTGTTTTCAAATCCAGCCTCAGACACTTACTACTCGTGTGTTCCTGAGCAAGCCCCAACATCTGCCTGCCTCAGTTTCCCCAGCTGTAAAAGGGGGATAATAATAGCACCTCCCTGCCATGGTTGTTGTGAGGGTAAAATGAGATAACATTTACAAAGGGTTTAACATAGGCCTGGCACATAGTAGGTACTATAAATACATCATCATCATCATTATCCCCATTTTACTGTTTGTTGTTTCTAACTCTTCCTGACCCCATCTGGGGTTTTCTTGGCAGAGATATTGGAATGGTTTGCCATTTCCTTCTCTAGCTTATTTTATAGGTGAGGAACTGAGGCAAACAGGGTAAAGTGACTTGCCCAGGGTCACACAGCCAGTAAATGTCTGAAGCCAGATTCGAACTCCAGAATACTAGTCTTCCTGATTCCAGGCCCAGCACTCTGTCCACTGCTCCTTGTGGTTGTCCCAGGACTCCTTCAAGAACCATCTCAAATCCTGCTATCTGCAGGCCTTCTTTCCTGGACCCCACCAGCTGCTCCTGCTTTCTCTTTAGTTTTCTTCCCATCTACCCTGCATGAATCCCATCATCTATCTGGGTGTCTACATGTCACCTCTTCCAAGGAGAGCTCCAAGGTGGGGACTGTTTTGACCTCTCTTTGCATTCCCAGTGACTATGATAGAGTAAGTACTTAATACGTGCAGACTGAGGGATGGACTGATGAGGTCAGGTGCTCAGCACTCTCACGTGGACTACTGCAATGGTCTGGATCTCCCTGCCCATCTTCCTTCTCCAGTCCACTGTCCACATACTTGGCTGGCTATCTTCCTACTGCGCTGGCCTGACCACGTCACTCCCCTCCTTTGCTTCTTGGCAGAGGTATGCTACAGCCAGCTCAGATTGGCTTGTGGGAGCCCATTGTTAAATCTTCAGCTTTGGAACAAATCAGAGATTGCTTTCTTGTTTTGTTAACTGGCTGGACTTTAAGTCTAAAAAATTTTCATGTGTCCTATTAAAGGGGCAGGTCAGGGTGGCTCAGTGGATGGAGTGCCAAGTCTGGAGTCAGGGAGACTCCTCTTCCTGAGTCCAAATCTAGCCTCGGACACTTACCAGTTGTGTGACTCTGGGCAGGTTACTTCACCCTGTTTGCCTCAGTTTCCTCATCTGTAAAAAGAGCAGGAGAAGGAAACGGCAAACCACTCCAGTATCTTTGCCAAGAAAACCCAAATAGGGTCGTGGAGAGTCAGTCTTAAGATTTAAGAAAAGTGATGGAGAAAATGTTAAAATGCAGATTTAGTGTGTCAGGTATACATTACGCCTCCCCCTCCCCCACTGGAGAGTTGGTAAACATTTACCAGCTCATCTCTCCTTCTAGGATAAAATACAAAGTCCTTGGACTGCCTTTTAAGGATCCATGTAGTCTAGTTCTAATCTACACTCCCAGATTTATTTCTCTAGTCTTCCCTTCATGCACTTTTATGTTCCAGGTATTTGCACAATGTATGTACCAAGCATTTGCACAAACCCTCCCCCAGGCCCAGCATGCCCTTCTTTGTTATCACTGCCTCTCAGAATCCATATCTTGCTAGAAGGCTCACATTAGAGTCCACCTTCACTGTGAAGCATTCAAAGAGACCCTCAGTTGTTACAACTTCCCCTTTCTCACAGTTTCTTCCATTACTTGGAGTGATCCTTCCCTTGCCATCTTCTTTTCCTAATATTCTCTTATCTGTTTACAGGTTGTATAGTTCCAGTAGAAAATTATCTCCTTGAGGGCATGGACTATTTTGTTTTTGTCTCTATTATCTTTAGTGCCTGGGCAGGTAGGTGGCACAGTGGATAGAGTGCCTGGCCTGGAGTTGGGAAGATGAATCTTCCCAAGTTCAAATCTAGCCTCAGGTACTTACTGGCTGTGTGACCCTGGGCAAGTCATTTAACCCCTATGTCACTTAAAGGAAATGGCAAACCACTCCGGTATCTTTGCCAAGAAGACTCCAAATGAGGTCACAAAGAGTTGGACACAACTGAACTACAACATTCTTTAGTCAGCTATGTGGTGCAGTGGATAGAACACCCGCCCTGGATTCAGGAGGACCTAAGTTCAAATCCAGCCTCAGACACATAACACTTACTAGCTGTGTGACCCTAGGCAAGTCACTAGGCATTGCCTAGCCAAAAAATATAATAAAAAAAAAACAGATTAACAATCTTTAGTGCCTAGCCCCCCCCCAAAAAAAAGTGTGTTGAATTGAATCAATCAACTGACAGATATTAAATCATAGAAGACTAAAGCTGAAATGGACTTAGAAACCAGCAAGTCCAGCCTCCCTATTTTACATTTGAAGAAACTGAGGTCCTTAAAGGCACATAGCAAGTCACAGAGAGTAGAAGCTCCCTCTCAGTCAGTGCTTTTTCCCACCTGGTGGCAAGGCCCGTTTACCTGAAAACCTACAAATCTGCAGGGCATTGTGCTGATTGAGAAGGACAGCAAAAGGGATTGGCGAAGGCCCCTGCCTTGGAGGATGTCATGGTCTAGCTGGGGAGAGGAGCAATACGCACATGAAATGATGAGGAGCTTGACCAGGATTCTAACCCCCATCTTCTGCCCCCACATTCCAGCGCTTGGCACAGTGCCTGGCACATGATAGGTACTTATTGTTTAGTTGTGTCTGACTTTTTGTGACCGCATTTTAGGTTTTCTTGGCAAGGATACTGGAGTGGTTTGCCATTTCCTTCTCCAACTTATTTTACAGATGAGGAAACCGAGGCAAACAGAGTTAAGTGACTCACCCAGGGTCACACAGCTAGTAAGAGCCTGAGGCCAGATTTGAACCCAGGAGGATAAGTCTTCCTGACTCCAGGCCCAGCGCTCTAGCCACTGTACCACCTAGCTGCCCCACAGGGGCTTAATGAATATTTACTGACTGACTAGCTCAGACTGGTGCCTTCGGAGAGGCATTAGACTAGAACCTGAAGTAGAGGTCTAGTTCTGAATCTGTGACCTCCGGACTCTGGGACCATGGTCAGGTAGGTTCTTGCCGCTTTGGGCCTTGCTGCTCATAGGCCATGTTCTCTGACCCTGCCCAGGTTATGCCATCTGCAGGTGGCCTTTCCTCCAGCTGCCAATGCCTTCCCCTCTCAGATTGCCTTCCCAACTACTCTATGTCTTGTATCTGTCCTCCTCCTGGGGAAAGGTGCCAGGGATGAGGAGAGCGGACTTGTATGTTGGAAGAGGACGGGAAAAGTTCACATAATGGCCTCTCCCCAGACCAGATTCTGCTCCAGGGGAGGAGAAGATCCACAACAACAGCGCTGGGTTCAGGGTGGCCTACAGCACCCCAGTGACCAGAGCAGCCCGGAATCAAGTTACTCCCGCCCAGCTCCCTGAGCCTGTTTGATTGTTCTGTCCCTGACAGCTCTTGGGCTGCCCCTCCCAGCCTGCCTGAGAGCTAATGGACTTCCTGGCTCCCTTCTGGGGAAGGGTGGGGGCGGGGAAGGAGCGGCACCAGCTCTGCCGGGCTCTAAGGCCAGCTGGGCACCGAGGCCCAGGCACCAGCCGCAGATGGTTCTGGGATCTAGGGCGGGTGCACCTCACCTTCCTCAGCTGCAAAATGAGGCCTTGGAGCTCCCAAGCCCTGGCTGCTGTGTTCTTCCCAGCCGCAGGTGCTGTAAGGAACCGGAGAGAGCTTGTAGAGGTGTGGCAGGGACCAGGGCTGGAGGGCTTGGGGCTTGGCGGTGTCACCGAAGGAGCTGGAAGAGACCTTAGAGCTTGTTAGGTCCGGCTCTCTGATTTTGTAAGTGAGGAAACTGAAGCCCAAGGCCTCCAGGTGGCACAGTGGCCCCAGTGCTGGACCTGGAGCCAGGAAGAACTGACCGCAAATCCTGTCTTTGTGACCCTGGGCAAGTCACTTCATGGCTTTCAGCCTCTGTAAAAGGGAGATAATAACCGCCTCTACTTCACTTAATCTATCTCAGCCTCAGTTTCCTCATCTGTAAAATGGAGACACTAATAGCATCTCCGTTACAGGGTTGTTGTGAGGATCAACTTAGGTCATTGTAAAGCACTTTGCAAAAGTTAAAGTGCCATATAAATGCTAGCTATTATTATTACTAATTCAATTTAATTCAATAAACATTTATGAAGTACCTGCTATGCGCCAGGGACTATGCTAAAGCACTGGGGATACAAAAAGAGGAAAACACAGTCCCGGTTCTCAGGGAGCTTACAATCTAATGAGGGGGACAACACACAAATACATACATACAAAACAAACTGTGTAGGGGATATCATCATCATCATCATCATCCAAGGTCACACAGGATAGTCGGTGCTAGAGCTAAGATCTGAGGCCAGGTTCTCTGGTTCTGGATCCAAGCTCTTTCCTAAGCCTTTCTTTTAGAGCAGACTTTACTAGAATGAAGAAAGACAGGGAGCCCCTGAAGTTTGGGATGTGGAAGAAACAGACTGATTTGGGGGATAGACTGATTTGGGGGCAGACTGATTTGGGGGATAGACTGATTTTGAGGGGGCAGACTGATTTAGGGGGCAGGCTGATTCTGGGGGCAGACTGATTTTGGAGGCAGACTGATTTAGGTGGGACAGACTGATTTGGGGGATAGACTGATTTGGGGGCAGACTGATTTTGGAGGCAGACTGATTTAGGCAAGACAGACTGACTTGGGGGGCAGACTGATTTTGGAGGCAGACTGATTTTGAGGGGGCAGACTGATTGGGGCAGACTGATTTTGGAGCAGACTGATTTAGGCAGGACAGACTGATTTGGGGGACAGATGGATTTTGAGGGGGCAGGCTGATTTTGGGGGGCAGACTGATTTTGGAGGCAGACTGATTTAGGTGGGACAGACTGGGGCAGACTGATTCGGGGGCAGGCTGATTTTGGGGGGCAGACTGATTTTTGGGAGCAGAATGATTTTGGAACAGACTGACTCGGGAGGCACGGTGTAAACCGAATGTTGACTGATTTCCACTTTTGCCTGCTGTTGGCCCTGCCTTGGCCAATGAAGGTCGAGGCCGGGGGAGTCCTTCCCTTTTCTCTGCACCAATAAAAGGAAGCTCTCAGTCGGCTGAGCAAATCTTGGGAATCCCCTAACACCTCCTGTGTAGGTGTGCTGACATTGCGTGCTAAGGATCCAGGGAGGAAGCAGGAATGAACACGCATGGGAAAGACCGGAAAATCCAGCCTGGCTAGAAGAGGACCTCAGGTTCTCATTAAGACTCTCAGCCCAAGCGGAGGGAGTTTACCTCCTGGGCCCGGGGGCCCATCTCTGGGGCTTTGCTCACTGAGGCATAGTGGGTTAGAGAGGTTCTGCCAGGGCCCTGAGGGTCTTGCTAGGTCCCAGTGAAATCAGAGACTTTCCTGAAGCACAGGAGGTAGCTTTGGAGCAGAAGGGACCCCAGAAGGAGACTAGGCTTTTGTGTCATAGACTCCCTGCTCCCCCAAAGTTGTGGGTATATGCAATTTTGAAAAAAGTGAAGCATTTGTTTCTTACATGACAGGTTCAGAGATTTGTTGTTGTTCAGTAACGTACCATTATTTGTGATATTATTTGTTTGTTTTTGTTTTTGTTGTTTGACAAAGATACTGGAGTGGTTTGCCATTTCTTTTTCCAGCTCACTTAACAGATGAGGAAACGGAGAAAAACAGGGTGAAGTGACTTGCCCAAGGTCACACAGTTAGAAAGTGTCTGAGGCCAGATTTGAAGTCAGGTCTTCCTGATTCCAGGACTAGTGCTGTATCCACTGAGCCACCTAGCTTCCATTCCAGCTGTCATTCCAGAGGCAAGGGTTCCTGGCACTACAGTTAGGAGGAAAGTAGAGTCAGAGAGTCAGAGGACCTGTATTCAAATCCTAGCTCTGCTATTTACTTCCAGTGTGACATGAGTAAGACACTTTGCTGTTCTGGGCCCCAGTTTCTTTATCTGCAAAGAGGCAGCTAGATGGTACAGTGGATAGAGCTGGACCAGGAGTCCGGAAGACCTGAGTTCAAATCTGGCTTCAGAAGCTTACCTGCTGTGTAACCCTGGCCAAATAAACTTGTCTGCCTCAGTTTCCTCAACTGTAAAATGGAAATAATAACAAGTACCTGCCTCTCAGGATTGTCACGAGAGTCTAATGAGATATTCTGTGAAATGTTTAGCATAGCGCTCAGCACATAGTAGGTGCTTAATAAATACTTGTTTCCTTCCCATAAAAAATGGGGATCATCATATTCTCTCTACTTCATGGGGTTATTGTGAGGAAAAAAATTGTAATTAGTTATAAAACATTACATAAGTTTAAGTTACTCTTTTCTGTAAGTGAACATGATAAATAAAGCAGTCATTTAAGACCGTCATATAGGATCATAGAGTCAGAGTTGCAAGTGACCTTAAGGATCACCTAGTAATAATTATAATTGTCATTTTTAGTCATGCCTGACTCTTCATGACCCCATTTGGGGTTTTCTTGGCAAAGATTTTGGAGTGGTTTACCATTTCTTTCTCCAGGTCATTTTATAGATGAGGAAACTGAGTCAGACAGAGGTTAAGTGACTTGCCCAGGGTCACATAACTAATAAGTGTCTGAGGCCAGATTTGAAGCTATGAAGAGGAGTCTTCCAGACTCCAAGCCCAGCACTCTATCCACTGCACCACTTAGCTGCCCTAATGATAATAATAGCTAGCACTTACATAGCACTTTTAGGTTTGCAAAGCACTTTACAAATATTATCTCATTTGATCCTCACAGCAACCTTGGGAGATAGGTGCTATTATTATCCCCATTTTACAGATGAGGAAACTGAAGCAAGACAGAGGTTAAGTGAGTAGCCTAGGGTCACACGAGCTAATAAATTTCTGAGCCAGATTTGAGCTTCTACTCCAGGTCCAGAGTTCTGTTTGCTGTGCCACTTAAGTTAAAATTCTGATAAATATGAAAGCTAAGCACAAGAAAGTTTTAAAACCCCTCATTTTACAATAAAGAAATTGAGACCCAGAGAATTGTGGCCCAAGGTCACACAGGTGACCTGTCAGCAAGCTGAGCTAAGTGATGAATTTTGGTCGTTTGAGGGCAAATCCAGGGTGATTTCCATAGTACAGGCTTTCCCAACCCTCTCTTTTGAGAGGTAGTCTGTAATGGAAAGAACATTACTTAAATCTGGGAGACCTTTATTTGAGTTCTGACCTTGATGCTTAATAGCTGTATGTATGATCTTAGGTAAGTCATTTCTCTCTGGCCCTTTGTATCATTTCACACACTTAACTCACAGAGAGGTAGGGAAAGTAAAGTGTTCACTGAAAAATACCACATATATATATATATATATATATATATATATATATATATATATATATATATATATATACATAGCTACTATTACCCCTTTTTGTAAAGGAAAGAGTATTTGTTTAATGCCACGAATCACCTCAAGCCTTCAGAGGGACAGACTAGACCAGAGTCCTACACACCTCTTTCTAAATGACAAGATTTGAAGGGAGCAAAGGAAACCCGTGGATTGCAGTGAATTACTGGTTGTCCTTAAAAGGAGAGACATTGGGATTTCTCCTTGGGCACCGCTTTAGAGCGGTGCTTGTAGGAACATCACCTGCCCTGGAGCTAGTCCAAATTCTCCCTGCTGTCAGTATTTATCAAGCACTTGCTGTGTGCTAGACACTGCACTGAGCACTGGGCATATAAAGAAAGGCCAAAGACAGTCCCTGCTCTCAAGGAGTTCCTATCTAATGGAGGAGAAAATGTGATACAAACAAGATATATAAGAGATAAGTAGGGCATGATCGACAGAGGGGAAGCGCCAGGGAAAATCTTGTAGAAAGCGTGATTTTAGCTGAGACTTGAAGGAAGCCAGGGAAGCCCATAGGACTTCCAGTCTCCCTCACCTCTCTCCCCTCCCTTCTTCTCTCCTCTGTGGAACAAGAAAGTTTCCTCAATTCTTGGGGAGAAGAGAAAGAGAAAGCTCAGCGGGTGAAAGAAAGGCCCACTTAAGTGGAGGGGTGGGTGGGTCTTAATGGATCTTGATTATGTCAATGTCCTCATCAGCAAAGGCAGCCTTGCTTTTCCTCATCTGTCAAATGAGGGGCTTTGAGTTGTTGGTGGACCAAGGACCCTTCCTAGAGGCAGCTAGGGGGTGCCACAGGTAGGGCACTGGGCCTGCAGTCAAGAAGATCTGAGTTCAAATCCAACCTCAGACACTTATTAGCTGTGTCACCCTGGGCCAGCACCTATTTGCCTCAGTTTCTCATCTGTAAAATGGAGACACACTGGAGAAGGAAATGGCAAACCCCACTCTGGTATCTTTGCCAAGAAAACCCCATGGACTTTGTCACATAGAGTCAGACGTGACGGAACAACAACAAGGTTTCTTCCTACTCTAAAATAAATGACTAAAAAGGCAAGGGTGCCAGGGACTGTAGGATTGTAGATTTAGAGCCTGAAAGGGCTTCAGAGGGGCCTAGGCACAATTAACATGACATTCAGGAACAAGATTAAAATGTAATTGGGAAATATTTAACCAAATAAATAAAAATACAGTAAAATATAATGTTAATCTGTGGTTTTCTAAGTCAATATACATGTTAATATGTGATGTTCTAGCTTTCTAAGGCACGGTGGACAGAGCATCTGATCTAGAGTCAGGAAGACTTATCTTTCTGAGTTCAAATCCCACCTCAGACACTTAATGGCTATATGACCCTGAATAAATCATTTCACCCTGTTTGCCTCGGTTTCCTCATCTGTAAAATGAGCTTTGGAAGGAAATGGCAAACCGCTCCAGTGTCTCTTCCAAGAAAACCCCAAATATGGTACAAAGAGTCAGACAAGAACTGAAAAGGACTGAACAAAAACAAGTCAATATGTCTAAGCCAGGTATCCTTATATACGATTTAGTGACCTCATTTCTTTCTGAGTTTCACACTACCGGTCTAGGCTGCCTCCTTTGATTTACAGATAAGGTGTCAGGTCCCTAACCCCTAGAAAAGTGGCTTGCACAGCTCACTCTGGGAGTGTGGGTGGTGAGCTTGGATTCAAATTTTGTAGCTTCCGCATTCAAACCCTCCTGTCTCCCACAGCGCCACCCTGCCTCCCATCTCTTGCTTTTAAGCCAATAGTCAGGTCTTCTGGACCTGTTACAGGATGGTGCACCAGAAGAGAGGTGGGCAAGGCCTCTAGGGAAGAACTTTTCTAATGGTGGGGGTAAGGAGGAAAGAAAAAAAAACAAAATAACAAAAACTGCTAACAAAATTGCACACTCTGGAGTTGGGAGACCCATGTTCAAATTCTACCTCTGTTGGGTACTACCAGTGTGAGCTTGGATACATCCCTTAAACTCCCTGAGACTTAGTTTCCCCATCTGTAAAACCAGGGAGGTTTGACTATGTGGCCCTTTCAGCTCTAGATCAAGGACAGGCCAAAGGACAAGGTGGGGCCTGGCCATTCATGGAAAGGGTGCAGTGACTGACTCTGTTGTGTACACAGTTCCCTGGCCTGTTCTGTGTAGACCATCCTCTAAAGTCGCCCTGGTGGCCTACCATAAAGGTAGTTGGGAGGGGATGGGAAAACCAAGTTTGCCTGTTTGTATTTCCTTGATTAGGAAGTCCCCCCTTTTCCCCCTTGGTTGGGGGAGGGGCTTACTTAGAAGGTTAATTAGTAGCAATGTGTGGTTGGAGCCCCCCAAGAGAGATCGGGAGGTTTCCTGATTGGCTGAGAGTGAGCCTGACTCTTTAGGACAGATAAATGAGTTCAGATTGGAACAATTGGCTGTGTGGATCCCAAATGGGCAGGGGGAGGGAGTGGAGCGTTCTGGGAAGAAAGAGGGAATTCTCATTTGGGATCATGAGGGAATAGGATGCCATAGAGCCTGGGGAATGATTACAGGCCTGGAGAATGTTAGCTAGCTAGAATAATTAGTGTACTTAGGCACCACCCAGTATTCTGTTACATTATTTTAAAACAATTTCTTTTTAAAAAAAATTCTACCGATTTTTTGGTTTGTTTTCACATTACCTTTATCTATATCATAAACAGGGTGTCCCAAGTGCAGTTTTAAACTATTAAGACTTAAAACTGCACCAAGATTTTTGGGACACCTTGTTTATGGACACCCTTCCCCAGAGGGCTGTGCCTTGTAACAAAGAATAAAAAAATAACTGCCCCCCCCAAAAGACAATTTAGCAAAACTAATCAACACACCATCCAGGTCTGACAGTACATGGAATAAATAGACCACCCCCACCTCTGCAAAGAAGGGAGGGAAGCTGCACTTTCTCCTCACTTCTTGAGGCCCCAACCTGGTCATTATAATCAGGTTTTTTGTTTTCAGTTTTTCGTTGCTGTTCTCGCCCTTTTCATTGCAGTAGGCATTCTTCCCCCTCAGCTTTTGAGTATTCTGTTTCTGCTCAGGTTACGTTACATTAGTTATATATGTCCTTGTTGTCTTTCCCATTAGAATTCGAGCTCTTTTGGAGGACAGATTATTTCCTCCATCATTTACATCCCCAGCTCCTAGTTCAGTACCTACTGGCACATTAGTCAATGCTTGTGGATTCATTGATGGGCCCATGTAAGACTTATTACCCTTTTCTGTATATTCATCATTTTTTTGTGCTTCGATGCTGTTTGGTTATATTCATGGACCACAATTTGTTTATACATTCCTCAATTAATGACCATCTGATCCGGGGCCTCAAGGCCTCACGTGGCCCTCTAGGTCCTCAAGTGCAGCCCTTTGACCGATTTGATTGGCCAATAGTCAGGACTTCTGGATCTATCGAAGGATGGTACTCCAGAAGAGAGGGGGGCAAGGCCTCTAGAGAAGAATTTTTCGAATGGTGGGGGGAAGGAAGAAAGAAAAGGAAACAAAATAGCAAAAACTGCTAACAAAATTGCTGATTGGATTCAGTCAAAGGGCAGAACTTAAGGACCTAGAGGCTACATATGGCCTCAAGGCCACAGGTTCCCCACCCCTGATCTAGTCTATTTCTAGTTTTGTGCTTCTACAAAAAGTGCAGCCGGGGCAGTGAGGTGGTCCAGTAGATAGAGCTCTGGCCTTGGAGTCAGGAGGACCTGAGCTCAAATTCGGGCTCAGACACATGACACTTATTAGCTGTGTGACCCTGGGCAAGTCACTTAACCCTGATTGCCTTGCAAAAAAAAAAAGTGCGGCCATGAATATTTTGGCATATGTGGGGTTTTTCTTTATGTCTTTGACCTCCTTTGGGATATACACCTAAGCAGTGGGATTTCTGGGACACATACCATGGGTATTTTAGTCACTTTCTTATTTTAAGTCCAGAATGGCTGGAAATTACTGATTCATAGCTTCACCAACAATGTATCTGTTCCTAACTCTGCATGGCCTCTGCGATAGTTGACTATTTCCATTGCTCGTCACCTTGTAATATGATTTTACATATGCTTTTGATTAATTTGTGCATTATTTTTGAATGTATATCTTCTTTTCCTTTGCAAACCAACTCTAGAAAAAATTCATGTTGCCTCAATGGCATTTTGGCAGGTCCCTGGTCCTAGGGAGCCAAACTGGCTTAGGAGCCAGGCACATAGGACAATGAACCAGAGATGCCAGGGGTTTGAACTCATCGAGGTGAGGTTATAGTAAGAGGAAGTCCTGGGCCAAGATCAGGCTTCCCTCGTTTTAGTTCCTAGAGATTAAAAGGAGTTGGCTACAGGAGCTAGGGACCTTGAACCTTGGTTTAGGGTAATCTCTTATGCTGGCTACCCTTAAAACCCAAGAGGTCATGGAAATACTATGGGTATCGTTTGAAGAGGAGGCACTCCCAAAGTTAGTGAAATCAGTCAATTTTTAAATATTCATAGCATCTGTTATATATAGGGACCATAATAGTAAGGACAAGAATAAAGAGAAGAACCCCTGCGTGAATCAAAAGACCTAGGTTCTAGCAGTGAGACCTTGGACAAGTCACTCTGAACCTGTCTTCCTCATGTATAATTTAAAAGGGGTAGGGCTAGGTGACCTCTAAGGGTGGCCCCTTTGCAAACAGACCCCCTAGATCAGATCAACTGCCTGTGGATTCCCCATTTGTGATTTTGGATACTCAGATCTAGGTGTTGTGGCAGCCAAGGCTGTCTTCCCCTGCCCTATCCCCATAATCCTCCTCCGATCATGTCCTGAAGGGGCCCTTTGAGTGCCTCTGATTTCACTAGAGAAAGAGCAGTCTGTGGAGTAGGTGCTAATTTCAGTTCAAGTGACATCAGGGAGAAATCCTCTACTAGGTGCTAATCCCTTCGCTTAACACCTTGTGCCTGGCTCCCTAATTGAGGGTGTTTCTTCACTTAGCACAGGTAAAGCATGGTATTTGTAGGTAACCCTAGAATGTGTTCTCCAATCTCCAGGGTCTCTGGACGGGCTTTTTTTATTGACATGTATAATGATGTCTTGGTAATGGGAAAAGGACAGCAACAAGTTACTCAAAGACTTTCTCTCTCTCTCTCTCTCTCTCTCTCTCTCTCTCTCTCTCTCTCTCTCTCTCTCTTTCTCTCTCTCTCTCTCTCTCCCTTTCCCTCCCTCCCTCTCTGACTCTGTCTTTCTCCTCTTTCTGCCTCTGTCTGTCTCTCTGTCTCTGTCCTTCTTTTTCTGCCTCTGTCTCTGTTTCTCTCTGTCTCTTTGTCTCTCCTCTTTCTGTCCCTGCCTCTCCTCTCTGTCTCTGTCTCTTTGTTTCTCTCTCTTTTGGTCTCTGTCTCTTTGTCTCTGTCTCTCCTCTCTCTGTCTGTGTCTGCATTTCTTTCTTTCTGTCTCTCCTCTGTCTGTGTCTATGTCTCTGTCTTTCTGCCTCTGTCTCTCTGTCTCCCTCAGCAGCTTATAGATCCAGAGTTCAGGACATACCCTTTTCCTCTTATAACTTTTTGACGAGGAGTGCTGAGGAGTTTTTTGTGTAATTGACCCCTCTGGCAGTCTGTTGAAGTGATTTTCAGAATAATGTTTCTAAAGTATATAAAATAGATTACAAAGGAAACTAGTTATATTGAAATACAGTTTTCAAAATGTAAAAAACCCAAAGAAGCCAAGTTCAGGGGTTGAAGTCTAAGAACTTTGTATCAGACCTATGCTCTCTCTTACTCCAGAGCACCATGTTCCATGTTGCCTGCTCCCAGGGCCCAAGATACAATTTATCCAGGCATGGAGGGGCTCCAGGTACAAAATGAGGAGTCAAAGTAAACTGAATGAACTAGAGCTCCGGGATTGCTGGGTTATCCTCAAGCTCCAAGGGCTAGCCCCCAACCCACTTGCTCAGTGAAGCATGGTGGTCTCTCCTTCCCTTCAACTTTATAGCACCTGTTAAATGTGCCCCTCACCGACCTGTAGCGTCGGCTGCTTTGTATTATGAGTTCTTTTTCATGTGTGTCTGTCTTAGCTGCCCAATTAGAGAATGAGTTTCAGCATTTATTTATAGAGCAAAGTGCTTTCTGTGCATGGAGTTTCTCATCTGATCCTCATAATCATCCTGGTAGGTAGGTACTGTTATTATCCCCCTTTTACAGATGAGGAAACTGAGGCTGAGAGGGGTGCAGAGTAGAGGGAGAAACAAGAAGGGACCAGAGAACAAATCCTGGGCTGGAGGGGGAGCGCAAAGAAGGATCTGGTTCCTTTAGCTTTCCTGGAAACAGCCTCCTATGATGTCAGAGCCCCAGTCAGAAACCTAGACAAGCTTGTCCTGGGGAGGGAAACTTTGCCCTACTGGCATCAAGGATTTAGCTGAATGAGGTGTGATAAGAACGGAGGTGTTTAACAACCAGATGGGGCAGGGGTGGAGAAGGGAAATGAATGCATAAATAACATACTTAAATTGAAACTGAATTAGTAACACTTTCTTCTTGCTCAGAGTCACAGTGTGTGAGACGGGATTTGAACTCAGGTCTTCTTGACTGAAAGTCCAGCAAGCCTCCTGCTTTGCCACCTGGTGCCTCCAGGTCTTATCTTTTACTAAGGCTAGATGCAGAGCTGGAAGGGATCTTAGAGAAAACATCTAATCCTACCCTCTTATTTTACAGATGAGGAAAACTGAGGCCCAGAGGGGGAGAGTCCAAGGTCACCCAGCCAGGAGTAGAACCAGGTCTTCTGATTCCTTGCCTGTTGTTTTTTCCATAACACTTGTCCTTACAATGGTCCCTCAGCCCAGTGCCTGGCACACAGTAGGCACTTAATAAATGCTTATTGACTGACTGACTATACATAGGAGATGCTTGGTGAATATTTGTAAATTGGTTTACCACTGCTCTTCCTGGGCATCCCCTTTCCTCATGAGCATCTTAAAAAGCATAGACATCCATTTGCTGCTAACCATTGCTGTCAAACAATTCCCCAAAGGGCCCCACTTCTCCCCTGACATCAGCAGGGCCAGGTCTGACC
Organism: Phascolarctos cinereus; assembly: GCF_003287225.1. NCBI lineage: Eukaryota > Metazoa > Chordata > Mammalia > Diprotodontia > Phascolarctidae > Phascolarctos > Phascolarctos cinereus. The sequence continues at coordinate 114,208,229 of NW_027555625.1, read as the reverse complement.
CTTATTTCAAGCAGAAAAGTCTTTGGCTGAGGAAGTCGTTGATGATTGGCTCTCTTCCACCCGAGATTGCCTACTTCACATCACAACCCAATCTGCTGAAGACCTCCAACCGCCCCGGGAGTTGAATGCAGCAACTCTTCAAGGTCTGATGGCTTAAAAAAAAAAATTAAAGCTCTCTCCTAAAAAAAAGTTCTCTCCCCAAGTTAGGGACCATGGTTCGCACCACGGTTATTTACTCGATGGGCCTAACCTGTATTTGTGTCCAAGAGCCTCTGGACTCTCACAAAGGCTAAGCAAGTGATAGACAGTGACCTAAGTACCAGGCACTGGCTTCTATCCCAGCAGCAGGGGAGAAGACTCAAGCACTGTTGGGCATGAGTTTGCAGATGCCGTTTTCTTTGATGACTATTTTCTTTTTCTGATACAGGAAACATGACACCAGTGGATAGAGAGCTAGTCTTGGTGTTGAAAGTCCTGCCTCTGATACCTGTTGGGCTGTTTGACCCTGCACAAGTCATTTTATTTCTCTGTGTTCCCAGACAGCTCTCAGAAACTTCAAGTAGTGAAGCTGGTGCCAACCAGCAATGGGAGAGGGTGTTTTCCCACCAGGAATTTCCAGAACTGATGAAATCATAGATGTGGGTTAAACAAGCAAACAAAATAAACAAATAAAAGCCAGGTTCACTTTCAGGAGCATAGTTAGGATTTTTTTTTTGGCTAGGCAATTGGGTTAAGTGACTCGCCCAGCGTCACATAGCTAGGAAGTGTCACATGTCTGAGGCTGGATTTGAACTTAGGTCCTCCTGACTCTAGGGCTGGTGCTGTATCCACTGTGCCACCTAGCTTCCCCCCAAAGTTAGATTTTAAGCACCCATGGGGTGACTATCCCAATCAATAAGAGTTTCCTAAGCACCTACTATGTGCAAAGGTACTACGTGAACACCTACTGTGAGCATAGAACTCCCTCTGCAGTGTGTAAGGCAGACTGGAAGTGTTAAAGATATAGCAGATAGTAAGGTCCCAGACTCCCAAGAAGTTTACAACTTTGCTTGGCAGGTAAGACCTATGTAGGGAGCAGCGGTAGGGAGAGCTAAACCAGTAGGACCATGAAAGGCTTTCCAAGCCAGGCAGAAGAATTTGGATTTGATATAGAAGGAGACAAAGGCAGCTGCTGAAGGCCCCTGGAAGGATAGCATGATGAAAACTGTGTTTTAGGAAGCTCTGTGTGGCCGCTGTGTACAGGGCCCAGGATGTTGGACTGTAAGGGTTCTGGCTTATTTATTTAATTATTTTACCTCCTCCTCCACCGACACTGCCTTACCTTTTTTTAGTTTGTCCCCCCCCCATTGTTGTTCATTCCCCAAGTCCCTCTGGATCATCTGCGGAACGATTTTAGGATACACTGGACAGGTAGCTGTAAAGCCAGGTACTTAACTCTCTCCTTCTCAGCTGGGGTTGGGGTGACACAGATAACCCCTGTTCACTCCCTTTCTCTCCTCTGTCTCTTCTTTAAACTGTTTACACGAGGACTCCTTCACTCTGATCCAGGACTTCGCTGGAGAGCCCATGTTTTCTTTGGGAACAATTTCTGCTCAGAAATCGGCAAATGCTACAAACGAAGCTTGGTTTATGTTGATGACAGTGTAGGCCAGGAGTGGGAAACCCGCGGCCTCAAGGCCACCTGTGGTTCTCTGTGTCCCCAAGTGCAGCCCTTTGACTGAATCCAAACTTCATAGAACAATCCGATACAGTACAATATACATAATGTCAGTTTGTGTTTTTCTAGGTCAATATGCAGCCCACTGGGATGTTTCTATTTAAATTAGGCACCGTTGACAGACTTAAGAAAGCAAGGAGAAAATGTTACTAATGCAGTTTACATTTAAGTATGTTATGCATGCATTCATTTCCCCTCTCCCCACCCCCAATCTGGTTGTTAAACACCTCAGTTCTTATCACACCTCATTCAGCTAAATCCTTGATGCCAGTAGGGCAAAGTTTCCCTCCCCAGGACAAGCTTGCCTAGTTTCCAGGAAAGCTAAAGGAACCAAATCGTTCTTTGCCCCTGCCAGCCCAGGATTTGTTCTCTGGTCCCTTCTTGTTTCTCCTTCTCCTCTGCACCCCTCCTTTTTCCTCCTCCTACCCTCTGGGCTTAAAATAAATTAATAAACCAACCAACCAACAAATAAATAAAAGCATCCTAGACCCTTAGAAGTGAAGGGGAGCTTAAAAATAATTTTACAGATGAGGAAACTGAGGCTCATAGAAATGACCAAGTTTACCCAGCTAGTGAATAGAAGACCCAGGTTTATTGGTTCCCAGGTCAGCATTCTTTCTGCAAGACCCTTTTGCCTCTCCTTTCAGAGTTTTTCAATGAAAAGTGGCGGCGCCTTTTAAAATGAAATTCTGGAGGAATTTGAAAGCGGAGGGTTGCAACTGCCCCACAATTTGTAGGATTGAACTGAATGATCTCTGATGTCCCTTTTTAGCTCTGAGCTTACCTGAAAATCCAGGTGTCTATAGCTCTGTGCTCAAACTCTTTTTCTTGTTGGAGGTCCCTACTCAAGGGCCTTTTCTGACACTTTTGGTAAAGCGGACAGTTTATCCCAATTCGCCTGTTACATTTTGTGTGTGTGTGTTTTTAAATTTTATTTTCAGTTCACAGAACCACAGTGCCTGGTGCATGAGAAGCATGAGAAAACACTTGTTTGTTTGATTGATGTCCCATCAGGCATCTCAAACTCAGCATGTCTAAAAGGAAACTCATTACCTTTTCCTCTAAACTCATGTCTCTGTTTTCCGATTTTCCTGTTAATGACATCATTGTCCTCTTTAGTGACCTGTGTTCACAGGCTGAGTCATCTTTGCCCCTCGCCTCCTACATCCAGTCAGTTACTGAATTTCCCTTAATCAGCCACCGTGTCCCTTGCATCCCCTTTCATCCACTCCCATGGCCACCACCTTCATTTAGACCCTCATTCCTTCACCTGTACTATTACAATAATCTCCTTAATTGGGGCTCTGTCTATTCTCTCCCCTCAATCAGTCAATCAATCAGTAAGCACTTATTTGCTCTTTTTCTTTTGGTGAGGCAATTGAGGTTAAGTGACTTATCCAGGGTCACACAGCTAGTAAGTGTCATGTGGTCTGAGACCCGAATTTGAACTCAGGTCCTCCTGACTCCAAGGCCAGAGCTCTATCCACTGTGCCACCTAGCTGCCCCTCAGTAAGCACTTATTAAGTGCCTACTAAAGGTTAGGCACTGTGCTAGGCCCTGGGGATAGACTGATGAAAACGAAACAGTCCTTATCCTCAAGCAGCTTACATTCTAATGGCGGAACCACATGCACATATATAGACACACATAAATATATACAAACCACGTCATAGAATGGATATACGAGAGTGTGCTGGAGTGGGCTAGGGGTGGGAGAGCCACTAGCAGCTGGGGGTACCTGGAAAGTCCTCATGCAGAAGGTGGAGCTTGACATGAGTCTTGAATGAAATCAGGGCTTCCAATCAATCAATAAGCATAAACTAAGGGCCTCTTATGTCCAGTTGCTAGGTATACAAAGGTAAAAAAAAGAAAGAAAAAGAAAGAATCTGTCCTCTCAGAGCATTATATTCTTACATTCTTTTAGGGAAGACAGCATATACATCTTTACTTTTTTGGGCAGATCATCACCTTTTTTGTAATTTAGAGAATTGTCTGGGGGTACTAAGAGGTTAAATGACTTGCCTAGGGTCACATAGCCACAGTGGGCATATAAATGTTTATCAAATAAATAAAGTATAAATACAAGACAATTAGAAGAGATTAACGTGAAGGAGTACATTCGAGGCATGGGGGGAAAGGGAGAGGAAGAAGGGATAGGGGAGAGGGGGAGAAAGGGAGAGAGAGACAGAGAGAGAGAGAAAGAGAGAAAGAGAGAAGCAACCACTGAACTTTAAGAAAATCACTTTGGTGGTGTTATGGAGGATGATTTACAGCAGGGGTGGGGAATCTGCAGGCTCGAAGCCACATGTGGTCCTCTAGCGTGGCCCTTTGACTGAACCCAAACTTCACAGAACAAATCCACACTTGAGGATCTAGAGGGCCACATGTGGCCTCGAGCCTGCAGATTCCCCACCCCTGGTCTAGAGAGTTTGGAGTGGGGAGGGGCTTGAGGTCTTGAGATCAATGAGGAGGCCCTTGTAATAGTCCATCCTCCATGTAGTTGCCAAATTAACATTCCTAAATGACAACATCTGACCATGTTACTTCCTCGCTCAAGAAACTTCCGAGGATCCCCCATTGCTTCTAATTTAGAAATGTCTGCTTGGCATTTAACCCTTTCCCAATCTAGTTCCAACCTATATATCCAGACTGCTTTCCCTTTATTCCCTTTGACTCACTTTGATCCAGACAGATGACATCCCACCCACCATCTCTATCCCACTTGCCTGGCATGCTCTTCCTCCTCTGCCCAGCCTCTAGGAGTCCCTAATACCCTCCAAGGCTTAGGTCACATAACCTGTGTCCTCTATCTCCTGAAATTGGCTTACACATTTTTATAAGTCTCTATATTTATGACATTTTCCTCCAGTACCTAGCACGCAGTAAGTGCTTGAAAAATGCACGTTGAAGTGAATTTGGATCATGACTCTGCCACGTCCTCCTGCCTGCGTGATCTTGGGCCAGTCTCTGGTCCTGAGTTTTCTCATTCCTACAATGAGAGAGTTAGACTTAGTCTCCTAAGTCTCTTCCAAATCTAAAGCAAATAATTCTATGATCCAAATCCTCCCAATCTCAGAATCAGACAAATCATAGGATTTAGACTTAGAAGAGGCTTCAGAGATCATCTAATGAAATTTCACAGATGCTTTCTATTAGAGGGCTCTGTTGACCTTTTATATTGTATAGATTTTGTACATAGTTGTTTTCAGATGGTCTCTCCCATTAGTCTGTGAGGTTTTTGAGAGCAGGGACTGTTTTTGTTTTGTTTTTTCCTTTGTATCCCCAGAGCTTATCACAATGCCTGGTTTCTAGAAGGTACTTACTAAATTCGTGTTGACTGATTAATATAAAGATAAGATCTTTAGATAAACTATGATGTTTAATTAGACAACTGAAGAATCTGAGTGCTAGAGATTTTATAGGTTTAGAAAACTGACCCCTCACCAAGTGAGGTATGGGATGTGCACATCCAGCCAATTGGTATCAAAGTCATAGTTAATGGTCAGCCACTGGCTGAATTAGGAGTACTATCTGTTCACTGCATAGGGTCGAGTGGTGTGGTGCTAGAAACAGGACAGGAGATAAATAAAATGATGGCCAAAGGGCAAGAAAAAGGTGGAAATTTGAGCCTCAAAGAGGGACACTTGTCCCACCAGCACCTCAGGATGAGAAGTTTGTGAGTTTAGACTGGATTGATTACTGAATTGAACAGGAACTCTTCCTTTCTTCTTTTCTCTCTTTCTTCCTTTCATCCATCCATCCTTTCTTCCTTCCACTCATCCATCCATCTATCCTTCCTCTTTCTCTTTCTTTCTTTTTCTTTCTTTTCCCTTCCTTCCTCTCTCTCTCTCTCTCTCTCTGTCTCTCTCTCTCTCTCTCTCTGTCTCTCTGTCTCTGTCTCTCTCTCTCTCTCTCTCTCTCTCTCTCTCTCTCTCTCTCTTCTCTCTCTCTCTCTCCCCCTTCTTTGTATCCCTAGCACTTAGTACAGTGCTTGGCACATAGCAGGCTCTTAAGAAATGCTTGTTGATTTTTTTTTTCAACTGCAAAGGACCAAGGTGTGGGGGAGGGGGAGAGGGGGGAGAAGGGAGTGGCTCAGAGTACTGCTTATTGGGAATTAATTGAGGTGTCAAAACTAAATGTGTCAGCATAAAATTAATTTTCTTTCCTCCCTCTGTCCTGCCTTCCTTCCCTGATCATAATAGTGGTTCCTATTTATACAGTGCCTTAAAGTGTTGACTCCAGGCAACATTGATCTTTTCCTTTCCTATTTCTCCCTTCCCCTAGAACTTGTTTCACACACACACACACACACACACACACACACACACACACACACACACACACACACAGAGGTATCATACAGTATTCTGTTTGGCTCTTTCTTACCCTCAGGAGGCCAGTCCAAAAATAACTGATCATATTGTTGCCTTACATTATTTTCTTTTTAAATTTTTTTCTAATTATGAACTTTAGCAATCATAACAAAAATACAAATATTTTGATATTCAAAGAGTAAAAAAGAGGGTTATATGTGAAACCATGGACTTATGTTACATAGTTTATTTTTAAAGGCATGCATTACATTTAACAAGGCAGTAACACTTCCCTGTTTGCATTCTCATTTGAACTTAAAAATATTTTTAAAAGAATTTTTATTGGTATCTTGTTTTTGTATCACTTAGGCTTCCCCTATATCCTTCCCTCTACCCCCTCCCAGAGATAGCCATCCCTTATAACAAATATTTTTTTTAAATAAAGAGATAGAAAAAATTTTAAAATAAAACCAATCAATATATAAAAAAACCCCCTCATATTATATACCATGTTATACCCTTGTGGATTCCCCCTCCCCCCAACTCTCCCAATGGGTGGGGGGGTAGTTTTCTTCTCATATATCTTTATATTGTATTGTTTTCTAATTGTTTCATATAAACATGTATTATCTCCCCAAATAATTTCCAAGTTCACTAAAGTTCATATCTTACATTTTTAAATACTTCATGGATACTACTACAACACTCAGGCCATCCATTGTCTATCTCTTGCTAACGCTGTGTGACCATCCTTCCTCCTTTTCTCACCAAATTGTGCCTTTGATGATGACTTCTGAAGGTAACTTAAAAAAAATGCTGGTGGTGCCATAGATAGAACACTGGACTAGGTGTCAGGTAAATCTGACCCCCAAACACTTCCTAGCTATGTGGCACCAGGCAAGTCATCTCACCTCTCTCAGTTTCTGTAAAATAGGGATAATTCTAGCATCTACTTCACAGGGTTGTTGTGAGGATCAAATAAATTCACATTTGCAAGTGCCATATAAATGGCACTATTATTATCATAACATCACATTTGAGTGTGACACAAGCCATCAGTTGGTAACTTGCTGCTGCCTGCTTCTATCCACCAAAGGGTCACCTGCATCTTCCATTCTTCTGAGATCAATGTGTTCCATGACTCACAGCTATACATGGATTACTGGCATTAAAAAGATGGAGTTATTGGATGGGATTCTAGGACACTTGCGTTGGGCACAGAGCTTTGTACTTTTCTTCATGTAGCATTATGCACTTTGGATTGTTGAGATGCCCCACGGTTCCTTTTGTCTGAAATCTGTCCTCCAGTGTTGAAAATCACAGCTCAACCTGGGTGCTGCTGGGCATCCACCTTATGAACCCAACAAGCTGCCAAGTGCCATCGAGGGCTTATTTGCAGGAGAAATAGAAGCAAGGGACTTCTTTCATTCTTTGGCTTGACACCAGGTCCCATGTTGAAATGATTATCTGAAATAACCAGCTCTTGACTACTCTTTCACAATCTTTCAAAAGCAAATCACATGACAATTAAAACCATGGGCAGATGAAGGGACCTGTTTATGGAAAAGCTCAGAATAAGGATTTCTCACAGGATTTCCTCAAAACACTGAAGCCCCAAACCCATTCCTTCAACAGCCTTCTATTCCAGCCCACCCTTTCTTCCACTCTCAAACCATAAGTGAAAGGCATTTCCATAGTTTACTGTAGTGTTCACAATTAAAAAAAAACAACTTAAAAAAAATTCTGAACTTAATAAACACCAAATGAGCATTTCCATATACAAAACAGAAAATCAAGATTGAACACACAGCCAGTAATCTGCACTGGGTATAGTGTACTTTTCCCTCCAAGCATACAACAAACGCAACATGTTAGTTTCAAAGCTGTCCAGTTTGTCTGTGTTTCTTACTGACTTTCCTGTTCTCTTCTAGGCATTTAAACAAAATGCTTCTGCTATTTTTAAACTTTTTTTGGGGGGTAGGGGGTAACCCCTTATATTGCTAGCCTTCCTCTCTCCTCAGCCTCATTGAGATAAAGAAAAATGAAACCCTGGTAATGAAGTACTAATAGTCAAGCAAATCTGATCCCCACATAGGCTGTGTCTGAAAATATCTACTTCTTCCACACACTATGAGCTCACTGTTAGGAACAGGGTAACTGCCACTGGTCCTCTAGCATCATAGCGGATTATTGCATTGATCAGAGTTCTTAAGTCTTTTAAAACAGCTTTGTTTTAAAATGTGGTTGCTATTGAATAAATTGTTCTTCAGGTTCTACTCACTTTGCTTTGCATCAGTTCACATAAATCTTCCTAGATCTGACTGAAACTGTCCTATTTGTCATTGCTTATGGAGGAATAATGATCTATTACATTCCTATACCATAATTTGGGGCCCTTTCTTCACTGACAAGCATCCCCTTATTTTCTAGCTTTGTCCCTACAAAATACTGATGTAAATATTTTTGTATATAAGAAACCTTTTCTTTTTTCTTTGTTCTCTTTGGGAGTATAACAGGGGTATGTTAGAGCCAGCTCATACCTACTTACACGTCCATAATCAGAAAATACTACAAATAGGTAGAAATGGATTTTTTCCTTAAATTGATAAAAAGCATTTATCTAAAACCATCAGCAGGCATTATTTGTAATGGTGATAAAAGCTAGAAGCCTTCCCAGTAAGATTAGGTGTGAAACAAGGATACCCATTGTTAACAATAAGAACATGTTAATAATAATCAAACTTTAAAAAGTGTGTATTTTTTTCTTCTGGAGAGTCTATTGTTAAACATTTAACTAGCATACCCCTGGGCAAAGGCCCAATAGTGGAACTTATGGTTCAATTCATTGACTTTTTGGGTACAGTTCCAAATTGCTTTCCAGAGTGGCTAGGCCAATTCATAGCTCCAACAATAGGATATCAAGTGTGTCTGCTTTTGGGGCACTCAGGTGGGTCAAGATATCTTGACCTGTATCAGAAAGATCTGAGTTCAAATCTGATCTCTGAAACTTATTAGCTGTATGACTCTGGGTAAGTCACTTAACCTCTGCATACCTCAGTTCTCTCATCTATAAACTGGGGATAATAATAGCACCTATGTCTCAGGGTTGTTGTGAAGATCAAATGAGATGGTATTTGTAAAAGTGCTTACTTAGTGCCTGCCACATAGTAGGTGCTATATAAATGTTTATGATGATGATGATGATGATGATGATGATGATACAGCCTCTCTAAGCAATGTCATTTTTGCCCATCTGATGAGTGAGGTAGAACCTCAGATTTGTTAGAATTTTCATTTCTCTAATTATTAGGAATTTGGAGCATTTGTTCATATAGTTGCTGATAGCTTGAATTTCTTCCTTTTTGAGAACTGTCTGTTTGTACCCTTTGATCATTTATCTGCTGGGGAATAACTCATGTTCTTATGCATGGGAACAAGTTCCCTACATGTCATGGATATCAGACCTTCATCAGAGAAACTCATTGCAAGGATTCACATGTGTGATCATTTTCTTCTCTTTCCTGTATGTTCTAAGATGGGGCCAGTCTGCTGAGCTTTCTTTATCTGACAAACCAGAACTTGCCACAGGTGGAATTGCAAGGATTTTGTCCTTTTAAAAGGTGTTTGGGTGAAGCAAGGATTTTGTCTTTTTAAAAGGTGTTTGGGTGAAGCAAGATTCACTTGATTAAGACTTGCTTAAAAAAACAAAATGTAGCTCGGTTTAAATGGACAGAAAGAACATAGGCTGGGAAGATATTTTGGTTTCACTGAAAACGGAGCTTTCTGGATCATCTGACTGAAGATTTTTCTTTCCAAACATCTGAAACAGCAAACAGATAATAAAATAAAGAGGGCTCAGCAAGATAGTGGCTTAAAGGAAACAGCCACTCCCATATTCCTGGGGCTGAGGCAACTGCAGCTTTCTAAGTTTCCCTAAAGGCCCTTTTACGACATTTCTCAAAGAAGCCTGAAGGCCCTGTGGAATGATGCTGGAAGGGCCTTAGAAAAATGATCTATCCTAGAACCCTCTCAATTTACACGCGTGGGAAAAGGAATCTCTGATGGTGAACTGACTTGTCCAAGGTCACAGTGGTAGTAAAAGACAGCTGGGATTCAAACCAAGTCTTTCTCTCACACTGAGACCAAAAAATGTGATTAAATATTGTGGGTGATGAAGCGAACAAGGGAAAGGGAGGGCTCCTTTTGCCAATCTTAGGTTGATGGGGAAATGTTTTAGGTGTGTGTGTTTTTTGAAAAGATTTTCTTTTGAAAAGATACTAAACACTGGTCTTCGATGTTCTTTTGAGCAAATTAACAATTCCCACCCAGATCAATGTTCCAGTTGCTAGGGAAACTCAGGAAAATTGCAACGAAACAAATCATAATGGTTCAAATGGGTGGTTTCTGTGACGGAATGCTTAACCAGGGGGTGAGATGGCTCTCCTTCCTCCTCTCAGCTAAGCAAAAATATCCATTACAGCAAAAGCTGACTGGCTGGGGAGCTGGATTCTGTTGTTGCTTAAATTTTTCAGTAAATAACTAGCAGGCAGTGCCTTTTCAGGCTTTGGGCAGCATACTTGCTCAGTAAATGGACCAGATTTATGGTCCTGGGCCCAGGAAGGGGACTTTGGCCACAGACATAAAAAATTTCGCCAAGATTTCAGTGCTTGGAGAAACATTACCCCAACACAGACTGAGAAGAATTAAGAAATACACATCTTTTGACATGCAAAAAAGGGTAAAAGCAAAGAAATGCTGCTCTAAAAAAGGCAAGTGAGTGGCCAGGATGAAAGCTGATCCCTAGCTGGGAGCTTTCCCTTTAGAATACACCCTCCAGTCACCTTCCTTCATATCACCTGCAACTGGGGACTGTCAATCTGACAACACCTTTTGGGGGGCATCAGTAAGGCAGCTTTACTGCATCTGTGGCCATTCCACAGAACATGTGGTCACTCAACCCCTTCTAATCTATTTAAATGATACATGACAACACTGTATACTTGGAGCTCACAGGGCCTCTGCAGCTACAGTCTTAACATTCTTTGGCTATACGATGGCTGTCCGAGCCACTCTGGAAGAAGCTGAGGGCTCCAGAACCTGCAAACCGATAAAACCAAGAAGCATCTGAGGAGTTGGGGGTGGCAGCAGGGAACACATCCTAGACTTGTGGGCCTAATACAAAAGGGGATCATTCTCAACAGTGTCTCAGGGGAAAGCCACATGTGGTGGCCTATACCTGTAACCTATCATCTCTCCTGCTGGAATGGATGAGGGTGACAGATCAATTGAGTTCTGAAGTTCTGAGCCACAGTACAGCTAAAGCCAATTGAGTAATATCTGTACTAAATCAGGACCCAATACGATGAACCTCCAGAAGCAGAGGGCCACCAGATCCCTTAGAAGGGACAAACAGGCCCTGGTTGGCAAAACAGAGCACGTTAAATCATCCATGCCAGTCAGTGGCTGCTGCACTTCCAGTCTGGGTTAAATAGAGAGACAGAGTCTTCCCCCTTCCTCCCTCCTCCCACCCCAAATGGTAATCTTAGCTCTCTGATACCACACTACTTTAGAACTCAACAGAGAGCTCTCCTGTGACAAACTGTTTTGGAAAAGAGTTATTTTTCATGAGAACACGTCATGTTATGGAGTTATTTTAAAAGAAATTGACAAATATTTCCAGTAGGGACTGGGAAAATCAACAGTTAACACCTTGAGAAATATGTTTCTGTGAAAGAGAAACCAGTATAGAGTATAGTGTTTTAGGATTTCTTTAGAGGGATAACTGAATCTGTCGCGGTCAATGATTGGATGGGAAATCTCAGCGGTAAAAATGAGAATGAGATGATCCATAGCTTTCCTTAAGCTCCTTGAGGGTCTGCAACTGGATGAGACCTCAGGATGAGATCATTTAGTCCAGTGGTTCTCAAAGGGTGGTCCTTCAGGACCCCCAAGAGTCCCCAAGGACCCCTGCAGGGGATCTGTGAGGTCAAAATTATTTTCTTAATGATACTTATTTGCCTATTAAGATATGACTCCCTTTTTCAACTACATATCTAGGTATGGCTGGATTTTCTCCATACACTTCGACTGAAACAATGTATCACAACAGATGAAATGCAGAAGCAGATATGAGAATCCAGTTGTCTTCTAGTAAGCCAGATATCAAAGAGATTTGTGAAAATATTTTTTAAAATGCCATTCTCACTAATAGGTGGCCCCTGAGCCTTAATTTAAAAATGCTAAATTAAGGATAAAAGAAAGTAAAGTTTTATATATAGGTAAGTAAGCTTATGGAATTCATTATCCTTACTGGTAGTACTTATTATTTACAGATTCCAAAAAAATTTAGATAAATTTGTGGAAGATAAACTGATTCATTTGGGTAATTTCTGGTTTGAGAAAGAAAGGCATATACCCTTTTAACTGAATTTTTTCTAGGTTCTACCACCAGAGAATATCAATTAATCAACCAGTATTTATTAAGTAGCTCCTATGCGCCAAGGTTTATGCCAGGCATTGTGGATAAAAGTACCAGGATGAAAGAGTCTCTTACATGGAAGGAGCTCATATTCTAATAAAGGAGACAAGTATGTGTAAGAATATATACAGCACAAATACAAAATGACTAAATATGAACACATACAACAATTAAATATAAGATAGCTTGGGAGGGATCAGGAAGGGCTTCATGAATAAGATGATGTTTGAGCTGCATCTTAATGGAAGAGAGGGAGAGACAGATGGAGAGAAGAGGGAGAAAGACAGATAGAGAGGATAGAGACAGAGGGGGAGAGAGAGAAAGAGAGAGAGAGAGAGAGAGAGAGAGAGAGAGAAACAGAGAGACACACACACACACACACAGAAATAGGCAGAGAGAGAACAGAAAGAGATAGAGACTGAGGTGGTGGAGAGAAGAGTGCATTCCAGGTATTTGCAAAAGCAAGGGAATCAGAGATGGAGTGTTGTATGTGAGGAACACAGGGAAAGGCCAGTTTGGCTGGAGCACAGAGTGTCAGAAGGGGAAAAATACAGCATGGGCACAAATTCAACTAGAATTCCTAGAAGAAATGAAACAAGAGTTAAAGAAAAGAATTAAAAAATGTTTTTGTAAATAAAATAAGGGCATTTGAAAAATCTGAAAAGAAATAGAGTTATGGAAGAAAGATTGGAAAGGGAATTAACACAAGCGGTACAAAACCTTGCCCAAGCAATATACTCCCTGAAAATTAGAATGGATCAAATAAACAGAAGCCAGTGAATCCATGAGGCAACAAGAAATATTAAAACAAAGTCAAAAGACTGAAAAAAAATAGAAGAAAAGGTAAGCCCTCTCAAAGGAAAAACAACTGACCTGGAAAACAGATCAAGGAAAAAAAAATTAAGAATTATTGGACCACCTGAACGCTATGACCAACAAGAGGGCCTAGCGTCATGTTTCAAGAAATGCTAAAAGAAAACTGCCCAGATCTCAGAGAACCAGAGAGCAAAGTGGAAATAGACAGAATCCATTGGTTACTTCCTGAAAGAAACCTCAAAACAAAAACTCCTAGGAACATCATAGCCAAAACCCAGAGCTTCCAGGTCAAAGAAAAAAAATACTGTAAGCAGCCAGAAAGAATGAATCCAGGTTCTGAGGAGCTACAGCTAGAATCACACATGATTTAGTAGCCTCCACTCTGAAGGAGTGAAGATCTTGGAATATACTATTCCAGAAGGCAAAAGCTATGGGCTTACAGCTAAGAATAACTTACCCAGAAAAACCGAGTATAATGCCACAGGGGGAAAAATAAACATTTAATGAAATAGAGGATTTCCAAGTATTCTGGATGAAAACACTAGAGCTGCATAGAAATGTTAAAGTACAAACACAGAAGTTAAAAGAAATATAAAAAGGTAAACATGAATGAGCAATCATAAGTGACTAAATAAGGATTCTACCATCATCAGAGGTCAGGGAGGGAGTTTAATTGGACGAGTAGTTGTATTATATGGTTCTATTATGTCTTGATGATCTTAAGAGAATGGAAAGAAAGACGAATATACTACCAGGGTGGGAGGAAAGGAAGGTTAGGGAAAAATTTCTCAAAGAATTAGGGTGGCGAGTAGACATCTACATAAACAAGGAGCAGGGGCTGGGAAGGGAGTGGCTGACATTTTTACCTCACTCTCATCTGAACTGGTCAGAGAAGGAATAATATACACAAATACACAGTTTGGTATAGAAATCCATTTCATTTAACAGGGAAGTAAGAGGAAAAGGGAAGAAGGAGGAAGTGGGGAATTAGAGGGAAGGAAGATTAAGGGAGGGATTGGTCTAAGCAAAACAAATTCTCAGAACATACAAAAATATTTATAAGTCTTTGTGAGGTGGCAAAGAATGGGAACCTGAGGGGGTGCTCACAAATTGGGGAATGGTTGACCAAGTTATTGCACATAAATGTGATGGAAAACTATTGTGCTGTAAGAAATGAAGGGATGGTTTGGAGAAACCTGCCAAGTCCTCTATGAACTGATGCTGAGTGAAGTGAATAGAACCATGAGGACAATTCATACATGACAACAATATGGTAAAGATAAACAACTTCAGTGTAATCACCAATCACAGTTCAGTGGAATAATGATGAAACATTAGCCACCTTCAGATATAGAGAGATGAAGGATTCAAACTGCAAAAGGAGACGTAACTTTTTGGACACAGCCAATGCAGAAATGTTTGGCTAGACTACACATAGTTGTAACAGGGGTTTTGGTTTTCTTTTGTTCTAAATTGGGGGATGGTGGTGGTGGAGGGGTTGGGTAGGAGGTTGAGTAGGTTTTTTGCTGATCAAAAACAATATACATGTATATATTTGCTGATTGATATATGTGTGTGTGCATGTATATAAAATTTTAAAAAATAATGTTAAATGTTTTTCTTTAAAAATAAGACTCCTGCACATCCAGTTTGAAATGCCCAATGAGAGATCAGCAATGTGATATTAAAATTCCAGGGGAGAAATGGGCTGTATATAAAGATATGGGAGTAAGTCTATGGCATCTGATGAGGCTACCGAGAGTATTGAGGGAAAAGAGGGTCCAAGACAGAACTTTGGTGGATAACCACAGTTATGGGGAGTGATGTGGATGCACCAGCAAAGGAGACTGAGGAGCAGCCAGACAGGTAGGAATGAACAAGGAGAGAGTAGTATCACAAAAGTTCAATGTCCAGGAGAGGGTAGGCAATAGTGGCAAATGCAGGAGAAAGGTCATGATGGATTAAGACTGAGAGAAGATCATCAGATTTGGCAATTAGAAGATCAATGATAACTTTGGAGAGAGCAGTTTCAGCTGAGTGATGAGGCTGGAAGACAAATTGCAAAGGGTTGAGTAGTGAGGAGAAGAAATAGAAGCAACATTTTTCAAGGAATCTGGCTGAGAAAGGGAAGGGAGACACAGGAGAAAGCTTGAGAGGGAATGGTAGTTTTTTTTTCCCCAAGGAAGGGGAAGACTTGGGCATGCTTTATATCATTAGAGATGGAACCAGTGAAGAGGTTGAAGATGCAAACTACTTGTTGAAGGCTAGTTGAGGATGCAATGTATTAGAGAAGATGGGAGGGGATGTAATTGAGCACATATGGCAAGAAGAGCCATTTCTTTGTCAAAAGACTGGGGGAGAGGAGGAAAGTGAGCAAATAATGTCAAGGGATTTTCAGATGAAGAAAATGGGAAGCGGGAGCTCATGTTGAATGGCCTCAATTTTTTTCAAGAAGTAAGACTATCTTCTGTTGAGAAATAGGATGTATGTTCATGTGTGTGGGAGGGTTAAGTAGAGAAAAGATTTGAAATAGCTTCTATAGCAGTAAGATAGGGAATCAATAAGGGAAGAATAAAAGAACTTTGCTGCATTGAGGGTCCATGGATTTGTAGCATAACATGAATTTGTAATATACCCAGTCAGCACGATTCTGAGATTTCCCTCAGGAGCTTGTAAGCAAGAGCAATAGAACAGGCAAATGAATAATAAGTCAGGAACAATACGGTAATTTTATGTTCTTCTTTTAGTAAATATTTTTCCTCAAAGTATGCTTGGGTACTGGATCACTGTCTTGTTAGAACTAGAAGTTCTAATCTAAGAGTTTATCTAGAAAGATCATCTATGGGACACCAGACACATATTGTATCTTCATTGTAACAAATTAGTTAAATCTTTTGTGATATCCTTGTGGATAAAGTGGAGAAATGTAGAAAAATTAAAACATGTGAGCTTGCACCCCAGTTGAATCCTTACCAAAGAGTGTTAATCAAAAGACCCATGGCCAACCTGGAATGTCTTTACTGGTGGTGTCATACTCATCAAATAGGAATGACAAATCTAGGAGGGACATATAAAAAACTAAAAATATTTTGCTGGCTAAACAGTGGGATTAAACTAAAAACATGAAATTTAATTGAGATAAATGTCAAGACCTTTAGAGTAAAAAACAAAAACAAAAAACTGTACAAGGTGCAGGTAGGTGGCGCAGTGGATAGAGCACAGGCCCTGGAGTCAGGAGAACCTAGTTCAAATCCGGCCTCAGACACTTGACACTTACTAGCTGTGTGACCCTGGGCAAGTCACTTAACCCCACTGTCTAGTCAAAAAAAAAAAGAAAAAGAAAAAAAGAAAAAACTGCACAGGGTAAGATATGGAAGGCGGGGGTAGGGGAAGATGTGACTTAGCAGTTAAATGTGTAAAAGATTCAGGGGTTCAACCTGATAGCAAGCTTAATGAATAAACAGTGTGGCGTGGCTGTCGAAGAAGCAAATGATATATTAGGCTACATTAATATACCTCCAGAGTCCAGAATGAGGAAAGCAATATTCCCATCATACCCCACAATCATTGAAAAGACTGTGCTACAGTATGCCTGAATCTGGGTTTGAATACCCAGCTTAACAGCTATGTGACCACCAGCAGATCACAACCTCGCAGGGGTTTAAAATGAGCAGTTTGGTCTAGATGGCTAAATCTATAATCCTATTAATATAAAGGCTAGACTTGGAATACTGTGCTCAGCTTTTTAAAAGATATGTTGAGGGATACTGACTGAAGGTAAAGGACAGACAGTGACTGGCCTGGAAACCACATATATGTGAGGATATATATGTGGTGATATTTAGTCAGGAAGGGAGAGGATTTCTGTCTTCAAATAGTTAAAGGGCAGTACTACCATCAAATAAGGATAAGATTAGATTTATCCTGTTTGGATACAGAAAAGGATGAGGACCAGTGGTTAGAAGTCAGGGATGCAGACTCTGCTTTTCCATGTAGGAACTGTCTAAAAATTAGAGCTGCTTAAAAATGAAATAGGTTGCCTTATTGGGTACTGAGTTCTGTACTACTTGGCATGCATTGAAATAGTGGCTTGATGTTCAGATGCTAGGTAGAAAAAGTTTCTATACTGGGTAGAACTCTGGACTAGGTAATGACTAAGGTTCCTTCCAAAGCTGACATTCTGTGTTTCTATTCAGTCTAAACTCTCAATGGAAAAGGAAACTTTTTGTGTTTACTATGTGCCCTAAGTGCTTTACAAACATCATCTCATCTGATCTTCACAACAATCTTGGGAGGTAAGTACAATTATTAACCCATTTTATAGTTGAGGAAACTGAGGTAGAGATTATGTGACTTGCCCAGAGTCACACAGCTAGTAAACATCTGAAAGCAGATTTGAATTCAGGTCTTCCTGACTCTTAGGCCCAGGGTTCAATCCACTGTCCTACCTACATCCCTCAATTTTATACATAAATGGCGGAAGCCCAGGAAAGTGGAAGTGGGTTAACCCATGTTGGTGGCAGCACCTTACTTGAAATGCAATGAATACCTGTTCCACTACACTGTGTATACCACCCTATCATCAACTTTTCTAATGGTCTTTCTCTAAGTGTTGCTTCAATCAACATTTATTAAGCATCTCCTAAGATGGAGCATCTAAGTGGATAAAGCATCAGGCCTGGAGTCAGGAAGACTCACCTTAATGAGTTCAAATCTGGCCTCAGACACTTAGTAGCTGTGTGACCCCGAGCAAGTCACTTCACCCTGTTTACCTCAGTTTCCTCATTTTGTAAAATGAGCTGGAGAAGGAAATGGCCAACCACTCCAGTATCTCTGCCAAGAAAAACCACAATAGGGTTAAGAGTCAGACATGACTGAAAAACAACTGAACAACACCAGTATGTATTAAGTGCTAGAGATATAAGTAAAAAGAATGAAATGAACCCTTCTTGCTTACATTCTAATGGGACGGACAAGTATATATATACACACACACAGTAGTTAAATAAAAGGTATTTTGGCACTTGAGATTAGGAAAAACTTCATGCCCAAGATGGCGCCTGAACTGCATCTCAGGAGGAAAAGAAGAGCAGGTGGAGGTGCACTCCACGAATGTGGGATGGCTAGTACAAAGGCAGGGGAAGATGGGAGATGAAGGGTGAGTAACAGAGGGATGGCTGGGGGAGTGATGTCCAGTGAAGCTGAAAACAGAAGTTGGGGCCAGGTTGTGTAGGATTTTAAAAGCTAAAAGGATGAGTTTGTTTTATTCTAAAGGGAACAGGAAGCTACTGTAGTTGACTGAGTATGGGTGTTACATGGTTAAATTTGTTTGGAAGGAAATTAAGTTGGCAACAGGGTGGAGGATGGACTGGAGTGGTAAGAGACTAGAAGGGAGAAATGAGGGGGCTGTTGTAATGGTCTAGCAAAGAGGTGATGAAAGCCTGGACTGAGCTAGTTATGTGAGTAGAGAACACTTAGCATAATACTCTCCTAAAGTTTCTGAAAATCTTAGAATATTTTTTTTTTGGGAGGTGGGTGCTATTTTAGGCTACGAAATTCTACAGAAAATTCCACAAAACAGCTCATGAAAAAATATACCAGGAGAATGAAAATTCTAACTTGGACCACTGAAGCCTACACATTTATCACAATGATCCTGCCACTTACATTTGTTTTCACCATGTTGTGTAATGAATTATTCCAGGCAGGGTCATAAGAATGAATGTGGGACACTGAAGGTACCAATTTGTTATATCAAATATAATAATTATGCAGTTATGAAGAACAGTATATAGAACTCATGCAGTAGAAATGTCAAGGGAAAGAGAATGACAGGTTTCCATACTTGGAAGGCTGTGTACTGTGGTTGAAAGAGTACTGGATTTGGACTCAAGAGTAAGACCCAGACTTGGACAAGTCACTTAAGGATGTGTAAAATGGAGATACAACCTGTAGTACTTATCTGACAGGGCTGCCAAGAGCCAGTAAGAATGAATGTAAAATGTGTTATGAACATTAAGCCACCTGTCAATGTCACCTTTTATCATTATCATTACATATCAGACATAGAGCAGAAGCATGCAATGCAATGACCTGGGTAGTTTGAACCCAAGTTTCTCATTCTGACCTGAACTGTGCCAAGACATCCTAGCTGTTGAGCACCAGTGGTGGAAGGAGGTGAGACTCTGGGTGCTTGATTTACTATTTCTGTGGTACTGAAGCCAGTCCTTATTGCCAGTTTTGACAGCTCTGGGCACCAATCAGCTCCTTCAAGTCGCAATGGATTCTTTCCCTTCCCCCAGTGCTTGGTCCTCTGGCTGTGCTTAGGAAACAAATGGGCAGCTGCCACTACAGGCAGTTTCGAGGTGAGCTATGGAGACAGCTTGCAGCTGGCAGCCTCTCCCTCCGCTGCCCTCCCCACGAACTTCACTAACGTGCCAGGAGCGACGAAGAGCCTACTCTGTCAAGACTCCAAACACGCTTTCCTAGACAACAGACAGTGCTCTTTAATACAATTATACCACTGGTCCGGCTTGAGGCAACAAATTTTTAGTTGTACAAACTGAAGCACTGATTTTAACCTGACAACTAGACGTTAACGTACTTCATTGAAAAAGGGAAGAAAAAGCAGACACAGGCAGAAAGGGAACTACCAGCCTGTCCAGAACAAGTCCTGAGATAAAGTATGCATAATAAGAACCCTCACAGTGGTGCTAATTTCACATCAAAGAAGGCACAGTTAACCTATTTCTAACTGTGGGAAGCAATGGAAGTCATAATAAATGTAAACATAGCACTTTTTAAGGATTAGAAAGCAACTTTTCCAGCACAACTTATGAGTTAGGTAGAAAGGGAGGCAGTAGACTTGGGTATTAGAAAGGTCTTGGGTTCAAATTCTGCCTTGCTCACTTACTGGCTATTGAACCACGGACAAGTCACTTAAACCTCCATGAACTAGGTTCTTCATCTGTAAAACTGGGAAAAGTCTACCTGTAGTACCTGTATTATACAGTAGTTGTGAGACTCAAATGATCATGTCTGTAGGGTACTTTGCTGTAAATGGCATATTTACCTAAGTGCCACATAAATGTTCATTATTAGGTAGCAAAATTAGTATGCCTATTTTACAGGCGAAGAAACTGAGGACAGGAGGTCTATGGTCATACAGTTAGTAAAAGGCTAAGCTGTGCCTTACTTAGAGGTCTAAGCTTAAGTTCAACACTTTCTATTATACTCTATGGCTCTGGATTCAAATCCACAAGACCCAGAATCTCATTAAATAACATATTACTCAACGTCGCCACCTCTTGGAGGCCAGACTCTTTATGAAATGGGGCTAACATGTTCATTCTACTTACTTCACCAGGTTCCTCTGAGGATGAAAGGTGATAATATATAGCATAACAAAGTAAAGTGTTATCTAAATGTCAGTTCACAGAACAGAATCATAGAACTTTGGAGCTGAAAGAGATTCACTATTACCACAAGCTTTTCACCAGTGAATGCTGTTTTTCATAATGTTCTCCAAAAAGTCCAGGATTTTGTTAGGCCTGGTCATCATCAGCCTGGGTAGGACAGATCCTAAATTTGAAAGGATGCTACTTGTCAACTTTAACTTAGCAACAGAAAGAAATTGTGTGGAGGTCTATTCTGGGGTCTTTTAAAAAAAATTATTTTTAGGCAATTGGGGTTAAGTGACTTGTCCCAGGGTCACACAGCTAGTAAGTGTCAAGTGTTTGGTCTGAGGCCACATTTGAACTCAGGTCCTCCCAATTCCAAGGCTGTTGCTCTATCCACTGCGCCACCTAGCTGCCCCCTCTGTGGTCCTTCTTCATGGAGGTCGGTAAAACGGAGTAGTTATGTCACAAAAAGAACTAAGATGAATTATAACTTTGTTCCAATGTAGGAAGAACAGAAGTAGGCAATAGAGCCCCAGGTCATCATAACCAAATAATTAGGAATACAAATTTTCTGATGTTAATGTATCATCAGATGTGAATATATGATCTGTCATAAGATTTGGGCCTGAGTCTTACTTATGGTAAGATGGGAGACTACTCAGCTGCTTCTTCCAGAGAAGTGCCATTTTGTAAGTTTTGCTACAGTTCAGTGTGGTGTTTTTACAAATTAAACTTAAAATATTATTTTTTAAAATAGTTAAGAATGGCTCCCAAATACATAGCCACAATATGAACAGGCTTTGATTAACAAATTATTGAAATCAAAATTCTTTTTTTTTTTTTTGGCAATTGGGGTTAATTGACTTACCCAGGGTCACACAGCTAGTGAGCATCATGCGTCTGAGGCCGGATTTGAACTCAGGTCCTCCTGACTCCAGGGCCAATGCTCTATCCACTGCACCACCTAGCTGCCCCCAAAATCTTCTACTAAGATTTAAAAATTACTTTGGAGGGATTTGTTACCTCACTTAATTTCATACTCTTTGTTTTGTTTGGGGAAAAAAAAAGGGAAGTAACAAGGGGCCACTTAGCACTTCACTGTAGCACTGTCAATATACTCAGATGAAACCATATTGCAGGAAACCCCTGTGATTATTAGTGTTATGTCAGAAGGTCACATGTCAGCACAATTCAGCTGTGATCCAATTCTCATGGGCTGGAATAAAAATTCTTTTCTAGTTTTCAGACAGCAGAGGCCTCACTGTTTCTGAAAGGCTGTTTGGTACAGAAACTAAACAGAACTTTATCAAAGTACCTCCCAAAGTTCCTTAATTTTGGTCTCAACCACAAAATGGAACTGATAGCAGCCTTTTTTTCCCTACAGAGAGACATGAGACTGCATATCTTTTAAATTATTTTATTTCTGTATAAGCTAAAAGGAAATTTACACACTTAAATCTCAAAAGACCTGGGGCATGCATATTAACCTTGTTAGAGGTTCTTCTACATCTCTCTTTTTTTCCATAGGAATTTCCCCAAACATTTACAACCCATAGTCTTTTAACTGTATATACAGCCTAAACCATAGCAATCTATGATTATGTCATTTTACACTGTGCAAAATCCTCAAACAAAATAGTGGTATAATAGAACCAAAAAAAATCAGTAACAGGTAACTTTCACTGCAAGACATTCATATGATTTTGGTCCTTCTCCAAATCAAAATGATTAAAGCAGACACAATCTTTTTCTAATACAGCCCCTCCCAATCAAGTTCTGACAATGATCCATCCCTATTAACAGAATAGCGACTGATGAAAGTACCTATAAAAGGCCGTACAGCAATATGCCAGATTGAAAAGATTAAAAACTAGTCCCAAATCTTCAGCAACAGCCTTTTCTTTTTTTAAGATCTGAACCAAACCCACCACATACAAAATAAAATAAAATAAAATAAAATAAAATAAAATAAAATACAATACAATAAAGTGATCTTTGGAGCTCACTTGTAATAGCAAAAGTAATTCAATGTGTTAGACAAAATTAAGAGGACATTCAATGCAATCTGAAAAATTCCTGAAGGGGATTTCACAGACAGTGAAGATTTGAGTTTTCAATTCTGTTTTTTTTTAAATTTTAAAAGTTTTGTAAGAAGGACACTACCAGTGTATTTCACAAAGACATAAATGTATACACCCCAGCAACACAAAAAGAATAAATCTTCAAAAATGTTCACCCCCAATTATTTACATTTTTCTAATATAAATTTAGGACTTCAGTATGTAAATAAATATACATTACTATGTATATCTTTCTAGTGTTGCTTACCAACAAATCAGCTGAACTTGAAATTTGTTTTTTGTTTTTATTTTTTTTTTAATTAAAGCAAGTATGCTTTTGGTGGTGGGAAGGGAAAGGAAGGAAGGAAAAATCAATATAAACTGTCCAATTCATATCGCTTATCAGTCTGCCTTCTCGTGGCAGCTTGTTGAAGGTGTTAGCGTAGCTGGGAACATCAGCACCTTGGCGTGCATGAAGGTTAAGTCGGGAAGGCTAGCAATCACCTTGGCAGCCTCTTCACTCAGACGCTCTTCTCTTTTAGGTTTCCTGTTTACAGAAGAAAAAGAAAAGCATGTTAATCACTTCGCTGTCGATGGGGAAAATCTGCTCCATGATACGAACCAGCAGCCTACAAAGAACTTCAGTCATGTTACTCCTACTAGTCACGGATGTTCTCTGTCCATCCCCAGCTCTGACTTGTATTTGCTTAAGCTTTTTCAAGATTCTTCCTTTGTCAAACGCTACTGCAAGGACGATTATGTTTCTACCTAAGTGAGTAGTACACATTTTGCATTTTTGAAAACAGCTCACAACTTTGCTTAGTTATTCAAAGTCTCTACAAATCATAATTATTACTAAAGAATGGCAATAAACCTGAGGTCACAGGTCTACTTTGCCTAAAAGGGTTTTCTTCATTCTCTATGGAGATGTAAAAATTGAAGTAATATAGAATAAAATGTGTCTGGCCTGAAGCCTTGCTAGAAATTTCAACCCTGAGCTTTGTTGGTTTTCATCAGGGAGTTCCAGAAAATGAGAAAGTTCTCTATGTAAAAACACCCAGACTTTGCCCCTCTGGGATTCTGAAAGACAGCCCATTAGCAGCAGTACTGAGGATGATTTCTCCTGTTGAGGATGCTCAAAGAGTAGAGGCAGTCTCTAAGGTAACCAGGGACGAAACCATACAGGGTTTTACAGGTTAGGATCAACAGGAGACCAGGAGGGTTACAGAAAAAGGACCAATGCTTTCCTAGCCAGTGAGCTGAGGCTGCCAGCACCACTGGAAATTCTAAATGATCTTCAAAAGTAGCTCAGTAAAAGCATATTATTGTAATCCAATCTGCAGGGTATTTCAAAATACTAACTGTATTAAAGAGTATTTGCAAAGAGATCCTCATTTTTTAAAGTTTCTGACTTTAAATGAATGATTATCTTTTTTTTGGTTGAAAAAGAAAACTGGGAGCCAAGCTAATTAGCTAATTGCTAATCGATTTCTTCCTGCCAAGTAAATTCATTTGTTATTTCCCCCTTGAATCTGTGGAGGAGGGAGAGAGGAGGTAAGATAAGTATATATAAAACAAAACTATTGCAGGCCACCACTTCACACCTAAACTTGATCCCTCTGTATCACTTCATGTCTCTTTAATCCAAGATGAAATCAAAAGGCTTTGTAGGGTGACTAGAAAAGTCAAAACCAGATTATTAGTGCCACAAGGTGAAACAGAAGTGCAAGAGGTCTATTAGAACTGCCATCAGAGACACTGGGAACTATATCAATAGATAAACTATTAAACTGAGCTTCTGTTGCATATGAAAAGAATGAGACATATCCAAGGTTCTGCAGATTAAAACCCCCTACAACTAAATATGTTTGCTTTATCTGGAGGGAGAAGAGAAAGAGGAAAAGGGCTGAGAGGAAGGAGAAAGGGTATTTTTGCCTGAGGATCACCCTACACTACAGCTGGAGATAATCCTCCATTTTTTCTAAAAGCCTTCACTTTTCACAATTATTTGGGGGTGACTGGATACTACATTTTAAAATATTAACTAAAAGCATATGGCTTATAGTATATGCGTTTAATCTGTAATCATTTTATATACAGACATGATACAAGGCTATTTAGAGACTGAAAGAAAAAAAAACGCTTAAGAATTGAAAACAAAGTTGCATTGTTGACTTTTTTCAAAGTCTTTGGCATTGGGCAGG
Source organism: Phascolarctos cinereus (assembly GCF_003287225.1). Classification (NCBI taxonomy): domain Eukaryota; kingdom Metazoa; phylum Chordata; class Mammalia; order Diprotodontia; family Phascolarctidae; genus Phascolarctos; species Phascolarctos cinereus. The sequence continues at coordinate 114,183,241 of NW_027555625.1, read as the reverse complement.
TGGTGACCTAATTTTGGTCTATTAACTCAAGTTCTCCAGGTACAGCACTTCCAAAATCTCTAGCTAAGATCTATCCTCAGGTTTTATTTTGTTTGCTTGTTTGTTTTTTTTTTGGTTATTCTTTTTTGAGAACACAAGTCTTTTTTTGCTATTTGAACCTTTAACTTTTCTTAATAAAAAATTTAAGTCTTTTATTTCAAATAAAAGACTTAAATTTATTTTATTCTAAAGTAACTATTATAAACTCTTGGGTTTTGAAATACTATTTTTTATACTTAAAAGTACTCTTGTGGGAAACTATAAATGGAATATCATTATGCCAGTGAAAATACAAATTAATACATATTCTGTTGCTCCCAAAGTGAGGAAAACAAGGTGTTTATGTATATAACAAACATCACATACATTAATTCTTTATAGATCAATGCAACAAATCTTCTCACCTGAAGTTAATGCCACATATGCTTAATTCTCATTGTAAGGAGTTGATGTTTAATAAATGATAGCTGCCAATGATAGTTATGATACTATCGTTATGATTCTAAAGCCATTACATCTCTTCTTCATCAACAATTGATTCAAAACATAAGATGAGAAGTATATGTATGTGTATACACACACATATATATGTAGGTATATATGTGTAATTCCACAGCTAAACTATAGTGCAAACAAATGATCTTTTATTAAAACCAAAACCAAGAGAGTATAATAAAACTACTTAATTTTAAGACATTCAAAATAAAAAGCAAGTTGACTCAAAGTGGAAAATCTCTCCAAATTTAAGTCAACCTCTACAACAAAAGCATCATTTACTTCAAAAGTCTAGTTAAATGGAGGTGGGAGGGAAGAATCCCAATGGTGTGGGCAAGAATCCATAGTGAATGAACCTGATTCATTAACCTTTTTAAATCACTGGCTAACCACCAGCAACCTAGCAATATGAAAAGGGGAAGAAAGGTTTGGGGATGTTTGGGACCTGTTCCCCCAAATTAAAAAAGACGGGATGGCATTCTACATCCTCCAGGCCAGAAGAATTCTTTGTATGGTAGTTGCTGCTCACATGGCTCTCAAATGAAAATGAACAAAAACAAAGTGAGCCAACACTATGCCAGTAAGATCTCTATGCTGTGGATCTCTCAAAAAAAAAAAAGAAAAAGAAAAAAAGGGGGGCATTTAAGTGATTTGAACATTAAATAACTTTCTTTTTTAAATAACTTTTTAAAAAATTAAAAAAAAATTTTTAGGCAGTTGGGGTTAAGTGACTTGCCCAGGGTCACACAGCTAGTAAGTGTCAAGTGTTTGGTCTGAGACCGGATTTGAACCCAGGTCCTCCCGACTTCAGGGCTGGTGCTCTTTCCACTGCACCACCTAGCTGCCCCTAAATAACTGTTTCTTGATCAGGACCATATTATAAAGAGTTTTGAATGACATGAGAGCAGACTATAAGAAACACTTCATCCAAAAGAAGTATTTTCTTATAAGGCTTCCATATGATAAAAAACTAAATTCAGAATTTCAAGTATTTAGATTAATGCTATATTTCAGAAAGTGATCCAGTTGAAATAAAGTAGTTGCTCACTGACTGAGGAACGGCTAAATAAATTGTGATATCTGAATGAAACGAAATATTGCTGTACTATTAAGAAAAAATAACTATGAAGACTGAAGAGAAGCAGAGGAAGATTTATGACTGGTACAAAGTTAAAAAATATATAGACGATTACAACAATAGAACAATAAAAAATAAATGTGAAATTCTAACAACCAAGCTGGGACCCAAAGAAGAAGTGTGACAATGCATTTCCCTTTCTTCCTTGTGAAGGTGGGGGTTAGGACTACTGTTGTGGAATACTGCATGCAATATCAGATTTACTGATGTGTTGGTCAGTTGTGCTGAAAAACTATCCCCCCACACCTCATCCCACCTTTTTTCCTTTTTAATCCTTTACTATGAGGCATGACTATTTGGGAGGAGAGGGACAGGGCAATTTTGGGAAATGAAAGTGATATAAACAGAAGAGAAAAAAATAAGAGAATAACAAATGCACAGTAGCAAATGCCTTTTTTTTATTGTAGCGACATACTCAAGGACTGCAATGACCACAGACATACAAAAGGACTAGACATACGTCTGGAAAGCATGAAAAAAACCAATGACCATACACAGTAACACACTAAGGGATGAAAGGAGAACAACAGGTATTTCATGAGATTAAATAAAGACATGCCAAAAGAGAAGAGAAAGGGTACTTCACTGGAAATCAGTAGCTCTAAGTCTGGAGAAGATGAACATCACCTCAAGCTTCCACTCAGCTACAGTAAGAGAGATGCCCAAGACAGTAAGATTTTATTTACCTTAACCTAAATTTTACCTTACTTCAAAAAAATAAAAAAAGATTTTCAATTAGGCAGTCTCACATTTAAATGCGCCTGTCAAAAGTCCCGGTTCTGTAATACTGTACTTCTCATATATACACAGAATTCTATAGTTATACATTTCCAACTTACTAAGGTCTCATACTCACAAATAGCACCTATCACAATGTTTCCACTGCCAACAGAGCTTTGGAGAGGTTTCTACTGTATTATAAGAGAAATAACGCTCTCAATACTTTGCTGAACATTACGCGCCTCTACCCCCAACCTGGTCTTGCTTGTTAAGATGACCTCTCCAAATGATTGAACAAATTATAGTAAGATCAAACCTAAATTTGCCTGTCTATATCTTTCAATCCCATCCAACAAGCAGTTAGTGCCTGTTATGTGTCAGGCACGATGCTGGGTGCAGTGGCTGTGAGATGTTGGCAGATAAATACATGCACCATAACTTGAGGAGGACAGAGGAAGCACTCACAGCCATGGGGATTGGCAAAGACTTCCTGTAGCAGATTCCAAATGAGAGGTGAAGGTGAGAAGGCCGTACATTCCAGGAAGGTGACACAGTTTGTGCAAAGGCACAGATGTAGGGGATGGGATGCCAAGCTGTGGAAACAGTGAAGACGTCTGCAGGAGTAGGGCTGGGAACCCACCCAGGACTTCACATGCAGCTGCTGGTTCTGGGTGGCCAAGCAAAGCAGGTCTCATTTCTCTCCCATACAACAGTTCCTCAGACATCGTTCTGGTTTCTCTCTCTGGGATGTTTTCCTACCTATCGATGTCTGTCCTCAGACGGCGCTGAGCAGGTCTGCGTGCTATGCCCCTCAATGCACTCACACTGTTGACTCACGTGCAACTTGTGTCTATGTTACTCCCACAGCTCTTCTGGACAACAAGCTGCTGTCTAGCCATGCCTCTTCCACATTGTACTTAAGTTTCCAAAAATCAACCTCACAAGTATGGGAGTTGTGTATTCATATTAAAGTTCATCTTATTAGATTTGGTCCATCTAACAATCCAGCCAGCCTGTATTTTTGATTCGGACACCTGTCATCCAGTGTAATGCTTCACAGCTATGTCCTATCTGCAAATGTGATAAGCACTACATCTATGCCTTTATCCAGGTCACTGATAAAAATGATACCTAATGTTCACATAGTTCTTTTTAAGGTTGGCAAACTACTCTATTTCTCTCCCTCACACACACATTCTAATTTGCCCCTTATAAGCAACCTCATTTTATTAGCATTATAATTATTATTTAAACCCACTGAATACAATTAAGGCCAAAATAAAGAGCATGAATAATTTTAAAATTGTAGGAAAAATAGGAGCTATCTCTGGGACATCAGATATGATAATAAATGCTTGTTGACTTGACCTTATGCTCATTCAATTTATTGATAACAGGTTTTAAGTTTATTTGTTTACAGAACTTATTGGATCTAGATATATGTGGATAGAACCATAACAGTATAATAACTTCACTACAGGTATGAGTAAAAAGGTTTCAAACAATACTTTCCATAATTTAATTCACTAGGTTGGTGAACAGATGATAGTAAAAAACCCAAACAACTTTTTCAGAGTGAACTGAAATGTAGTGAGTAGGAGCAAACAATATTTCAAGGAGGCATGTAAGAATGACTTACAAAAACATGTCACAGACCTGTCCTGGGCAGGTAGCACAGCAATCAGAAAGAGAGCAGACATCTTAAGGCAAAAGCTTTCAGCCACCTCTAAGTCTAAGGCACAGCTGAAAACAAAATTCTGTAAAAACCAGTTCTGGAAATCAAACAACCACCCTCACACATGGATACTGCAGAAATGACTGCAACCTGCTCCTGTGTGACCACTAACCACTACCATCAGGGCATCTTCAGTTACAATGAATGGTAATGTCCACATATCCAAGAGTATATATGAAAATCAATAAGTGATGCTATTTGAGATCACCCAGGGTGCATGCCACCAAACACTGGCAATTCTAGGACAGATAGATTCTTATTTTTCTAAGTAAATAATTTTGAGATTATTTCTTGTGATTAAGGTAGGACATTACAGAGTTATATAGTACGATTTAGGGTTGTAATTGTATAGCACAGTCCACTTAAACCTTAAATAATATCACACTAAAACAACTTGTTACACTAGCATTAGTATTGTTTTCTTTCTTTTCTCCCTTCAAAAATGTTTCAAAACCAGTAAATACAGTTGCTGAGCCAATATGTAGATCATGGGTAATTTTTATTATTTATTTTCATGGGTAATTTAAAAAAAATTATAGGAAAAATAGGAGCTATCTTTGATGAAGGTTAATGTTTGAGAATTTTGGTCAACTCTTTCATAACATAGAATACTAGAATAAATGAACATCTGTGCTCTCAGCCTTCTTTTCTATTAGATATGAAAAAAGTACTAACCTGTCCATGTATAACATGGACCATATTCAGAAGTATGTTCATAATCACTGCTTATTTTAGATTTAAAAGGCTTAGGCTATTTTTTCCAAAAATCTCAACTAGGTGGAGAGATTTCTATTTTTATATGATGACTAGTTCTATGTGGGAAATAAAGTTCACATATTGATCTTTAAGTCATGTAGCTTATGTGTCTTTAGGAATAATGTCTCTAATATTCATATGAAATTTCTGAATAAATTACTTTCATTGAGGCCAATGAAACCTTTCAAAATCTCTAAGCTTACTGTGAATGCATCTCCCATTAATCTTTCTGCCTCTTTCCCAATCTACCCTACTTACTGACGTAAGTCCTTTAGGCATACTTAATTAAATCCTACACTTAATTGTAGGATTTAATAGTAGAGGTCTGTGGGAGGTTGTAGAGAAAACGGGAAATTCCTTGCTTGGTTCCTGAACAAAAATGGTTATATTTACATAAGTAAAGTTTCTAATGTTATTTGATTAAAGTTATTTTTTTCCTTTGTCTTTTAATTTCAAGGATGATCAATAACCAGAAGAGGTTTTGGGTATAAGTAAAAATTTAAGGTGTAAAATTATCCAAGCACCTTTCCTTAAAACTTGCTTGGCTATGACTAAACAGGCTATATTTTTTATCACTGATTTAAAATCAAAATGTTTTCTTTCAAGCATCATTTGTTCTAGTCAACGTACAAACTATTGGTATATTTCAGCTAGACTGTCTTTCTTACATGAGAGACAGTGCTTACAGTGCTAGACTTGAAATCAGGAAGACAAAGAATTAAATCTCACCTTAGGCACTTTTGAGCTATGTGACCTTGGGCAAGTCTTGTAACCCCTTTCCCTCAGTTTCCTCACCTATAAAACGAAGGGGATGAATCTGATGGACTCTAAAGTCAATTTCAACTCTAAATCTTGAGGTTATAATTCTGTTTCCTAACCTGTAAAACAGGGATAATAATACCTGTAGTATTATTATAGTACGTCTCTCATAGGGTTGTTCTAAGGGTCAAATGAGAAGAAATTAATTTATTAGAGTGTTTCGCAAAACTTAAAATGCTATAAAAATGTCAGTTATCATTGCTCATTTAATCTACCTCTGGAAAACGAGGGAGCTGTCATTCTGTACTGTGTTTCTATAGTGGGCTTGAATTTATCCTAAACCATCTATATTTTCTTGCCTGGGTTCCCTTTGTGACCTGGTCATGGTGGCTTGGGGTAACTACATTTGGTCATTTAAATTTCTAACTTTCATTTACTTATATGGTTTGCAACCAATAATTTAATTCCTCAAATACAGAAATCCTGGGCTATCAAGGTTTTGGGTTTTTTGTTTGTTTAAGTAAGACATTCAATATATACTAAAGAAATCAATGACTAGGAAAACCCTAAAACTTTTTGCCAATTCAATTCCAAAATATCCTGTAGAATGGGAAAATATGAAAGGAAGTTCTTAAAGTGATAAGGTTTGGAAAGTTTTCTAGTATACAGTGCTGTTCAGCAACTATTTTGAAGAGCTAAAATAAGGCAAGTCAATCATGAGGTTTAGAGCTCCTCCTAATGGTTCAAAGAATAAACTTTCATTGCTGGCAATTTCAAAACTTCCCAAATTGTTATCATTAACAGGACAAAATAATTAGGAAAAGAATATCAAACTAAAATTCTAATAAGGAAGGAATTACTTAGGAAAAATGAACAATTAGAAGATATTGTAAAAGCCTAAAAAAAATTCAGCTCCATTTACAGTTTCATTTAATACAGTTTTATTGATTCTACATACTCCCTTTAAACATTCTGCTAAAGAGCATAAGTCTGATAAGAATGGTTACCAGTTTAATAGGAGAGAATCCGAGGGAAAACAATATGTAGATTAAAAATTGAATTTGGGCAGAGTTGAAAGGGTGTCCTCTGCAGATATTAACTGCATACCTAGAATCTTAAAATGATTATATATCCATTGAGTGGAGTTCTGATTGTGGCAATGTGATATTTCATGCCAAAATTCTGAGATAAATATGTATAAAAGAAAAATTTTGATGACTATTTTCTGACAACTTAAAAATCAAATGAAAAAAGTTTGGTGTAAATGGTAAACTTGGGATTTCATATATAGGCAGAATGTGTTCATTCAAGAACAGCATTGTAGCACTGTCAGTATAAGAATTAAACATGATTATTCCTGCAGTAGTACTTTCTTTCACTGACAGTCAGATAACTCGTTTGATATTGGTTTAAGTACTAACATAAAATGATTGTTGCCCTGTTGAAGAAGTTTTTGAGTTGCCATAGAAACCTAAATGTATGGCTTAAGGGACCAACAAAGTGCTTTAAAATGACTTTAGTACATACTCCTCTAGTGCCCTGTTTTTTTCTCAGAGTTTCCATGAAGTCAAGAGAAAAAATTTCCCCTTCCCAAAACAACTGGGTTTCAAAATAGCATATTCTGGAAGCAGCTAGGAAAGCTGGTTGTTATTTTACTTATTTTAGTCAGGTAAAAGGGATACCAAGGGCCAAGTTCAGGTGAATTTGGGGGCAGGCAAATAGGTATGGAAAATGGCATTTCTATGTCTAGTTTAACACACAGTTATTTAGTTGGTGGGTATAGGGAGGTGGGAGATTCTCCAAATCTGGAGAAGTCAGTACTGAAAAGTTTAAAAGAAGCCCATAAATATTAGTCAAGTAACCTGATTATAATCTCTTTCATTCCCTTATAAAAGAGATTAATTCAATATTCCTAACCCACAGAATTTAGTATATTGTCACCTACTCGATAACCTCCCCACAAGCTGTATCTTAAAATAGTAAACAGATTTTTTTTTAAAAAACAATGGACACTTCACACACCTTTTCATTTTACGTTGCTTTTCTTTAACATGGAATCTAAATAAGTGGTTAATACTTATGACTTGCAATAAACAATCCTATCTTCAGGAGGTTTAGCTGGTTATTATTGCAATTTACCTGGTTGATGTGCTCGTCTTCTCTACTGTGGACATGAGTCTTGCAAATGCATCAGTCACTTTTATGCTTGAGTTGGCGGTTTCCAGTTTTGAAGTTGTCAACTCATACAACTCTGGATCCACACCTTACAGTATAAAATGATAGTCAGTGATGGCAGGTTGCAAGTGTGTCAATCAGCCACAATCCAAGATGCAAAAGGATTAATTCTGGAAACATCTGAGTAATTTACAATCACCACAAATTATTTTCAGAATAATATACTATTACATTTCTCATTATAACCTTTATTCTTTTTTGGGGGGAGGGGTGTGAGGCAATCGGGGTTAAGTGACTTGCCCAGGGTCACACAGCTAGTAATTATCAAGTATCTGAGGTTGGATTTGAACTCAGGTCCTCCTGACTTCAAAGCCAGAGCTCTATCCACTGTGCCACCTAGCTGCCCCTACAACCTCTATTTTTAATGCTAGAAATTATACTTTTGTGCAGATTTGGGTATAAAAGATTTTATTAAAATAGTTTTAAAAATACTGATTGGTAGGTCTAAAAAAAATGCCAATTCTGATTTATTTGGAATCACAAAAGAGATGTCCCCAAATTTTTAATATCCTCTATATGATTCATAATATAAAGCTAATATTCTCTTAAATCTTTTCTTTGGGAAGTGGGGAAGAATGGACAGAAATCAAACCTCAACTTACAGCACTGGATTTAGGAACTATAAGGTTTATTTAGATCTAAGTAAGTTGATCTTATGTGCAGGGAAACAATTTTAGTTGTTTACATTAGAGTGTGAGCTCATTGATGGCAAAGCAGATATTTTTGTGTGCTTAGCATAGTGCCTTGGAACACAGAAGGTGCTTAATAAATGTTTACTGACAAATCTGATTAAAAGAGACACTGAATATTATGGTCTGTCAGTAAATAATGATCCCTAAAAAGAGGCTATTTACAAAAACAATGATTAGCTAATGATGGTAGTATTTAGAACTGCCCTTTAGTTAACAGCAGGCAGAGAGGAAATAACCTCCACAGAAATACTCTCTGCTTCAGTGACTGTTGATAGTGCATTTAACCTTTTGTCCTGGTTGTAAGTGGTGGCAATACTTTTTGAAACTATGATTAAATGATAATAATTAAAGGATAATTTTTTTCTTGGGATAATCTGAAAATGTCTGTCCTTCTTACTCGTTCATAAACCACTGTGTTAATGTGACGTGCATTTTGCATTCTCAAATTATAAGCAAGTCCCTTTTTACTGAACAAGATAATAGAAAACCAGGAATTACACTGTATTAAGGCTACTTGTTAATATAGCTCAGCAGACTTTCAAAAATAGATCTCAGATGTTCACAGAACCCAAACAAGCAACAGCAGCAAGCCCCACAGTTTCCACTTCCAATAAGGGAGGAAGGCTATAGAAAATGCAAGAACTCTCATAAGTTCTTGGGATCCCATTAAGGTATATGGCATATTATTTCAAAATACACTGTAGATCTATTCTTATAGAATTCTGTATTTATTTAGGATCACAGAATGTTAAAATTATGGATTTAAGAGACAAGTTAGAAACAGAAAACTTTCCTTTCTAAAGGTTAAATTTTGAGGTTACTTTGGAATCTAAGTTAATGTTCAATGCAACATGCTGCTGTTGTACGGAAAACTATATCCTGACTGGCAACACAAAGGTGTGAGAGAAAGCTTGGCTGGTTTTGACAGGTTTAATAAAAGTAACATTGGCTGCTTTACTGTCAAATAGTTAGTAAAATGGGAGATTTTTAAAAAACAGTACGGTTATTTCTCAAAACACAGTAGAACTACAATATAGATATAAGTAGAGAATAATTTGTAGAACTTTTGAAAGAACCTTAATGAGGTCTGTATATAACTCAAGTTAGCACACCAAATTCTATGCCAACCTCCTAAAGAAGTCTTACACACAAAATAATAATTACAAGCTAAGACAATGACTTTCCCAGAAACAAGTCAGAAAAAAATGCAAGCAAGTGGTGAAATGACCTACCAAGGAAGGTGTTTATAACTGTTGCTTGATGACAAGTTTTGAACAAAAACCCAAACAGCAGTAAAATAAGCCAAAATAGGATTTAGAGAAGTTAAATTCATATCGCAGCTAGCATATTTATGAGAATATTGAAAGAAGTATAAAAACAGGTAAAAAGTAACGTGTGCTCTGTTAACTGTGCTAAAATACACTTCCCTTATTACAGCTACGAGACTGTAAGCCTGTCCTCCAGGACATTCTTTTGGCTGTCAGCACTGGACATTAAGCTGGCTTATCAGGTCACTTCTGCATCTCTTTATCAATTCCTGTTATTTGTGTTCCTATAGATGACTGGATGACTTCCAAATGAGAGTATGGATTATAATTAAATTTTAAAAAGATTGTTACGAATTCAAAAGAAAAAAATAATGAGCTCATTTAAGTTATAATATGAAATTGTGAGAAAATGAAGCTAAGGGAGCTCACTGCATCCCAAGGAAGCTGCCTAAGTTGCTGCAGCTTTCCCTGGTAATCAATGAAATTAAATGCATGCTTGTCGGTTCATCGGGTGTCCTCCAATGGCTAACTTACTCACACTGCCAAGTCCATTGAAGCAATGCATTTAGAAGTAATTCAAATGAAAGACAAATCGTTTTGAAACAAAGACTGTGTTGGTTTTCACAAGCCTGGAAAATCTTAAAAGCAAATGAAAACAGTAATGAATCACTTGGATTCTAGAGTATGGTCACTGTACCAATTGGCAGTAAGCAATAAGGTTCCACTAATGAATGAGCAAATCTTGGAGACCAGGAAAAAAACATGGGGTCACACCTCAGCCACCCTTCTCAGGTCCTTCCTATTTCCTAGATCTTCCCCTTGATTGAGGATGGAGGTGGTTTCAGTTCTTAAGCCTTTCTTAACGGAGCAGGACAAAACTAAAATATGTCTAACGGCTAGGGTGACTAGGAGAGGGGTATCAAAAGGGGTCAAGGGTAACCCTCTACCCATAGGTTTGGGTCACCAATGCTGCCCTGTGACCAGTTGGTAGGACAACCAGATCACAAGCTGAGGTAACACCAACTCAGTGAAAATTATCTTAAAGAAAATGTAACCATAAAAACATCATTACAATGTTCATCTTTTATTTAGTTAGAAAATGACAAAATACATTAGTCCCTTGGTCAATGGACTGAACTTCAGCAGGGCTGAACATTCCTTTCATAGGCATTTTCCAATATATTTTCTTGGTTTCTAGCTTTTCAGGTCCCGTAGGCAACTGTCTTTCTACTATTTTGTGGTAACACTTTTCCTCGGAGGTAACAGCATACCTGCTATTTAAGAAATAACTACATAAAAACTATAATAGAGATCCCTGTGTCAATTACACGACTAAACAACAGGCTCCAATATTTTGGAACCTAACTCTACATTAGCAGCACCAAAGTACACGTAATTATCTGAATGCCAGAATTTGCAATAACACTGTAATCGCAGGCACTACAATGTAAAAGATGCATATGCGATTGTACTTAAGATTCTTTTTAAAACGGCTTTATGGAATGGGCTTTAAAAATCCACACACAAAGTATCACATTTTTTCATAAGTGGAATGGGGGAAATCTTTAACATACTGAGTCACTAAGATGATTAAAATCTTCATTCCTAAAAGCTACCTTCAGCCTTATAACATTACCACTTTTCCCTTAAAAATACTTCAAATTAAGTTACTTGTAGCTTGGTACTGCAAAATAACTAGTAGAAGACAGATGGAAAGAAAAAAAAGTATTAGAAAGACATCATAGAAGAATATGATAAAATCATTTTCCTTGCTTATAGGAAAGTCAAGTGCCATGATCATGCTATTAGTAACAAGTTAGATCATAGTTGTGGTTTTAACACTCTGCTGACCTGGGATGGTGGTGCTGCTGCTAGAGCTACTGTCATCCACGGGCCCAAAGAAATCAAGGTTCAGGAGAGTGGAACCTCCACTAGCTTGGAATTCAGTGACCGTGGTGGTAGGCAGCCATACAGAAGGTAAGCCAAGGGAGGAGGGGTTATGTGTAAAAAGGGGTAAGACACACACTTGAACATGCAAGTTATAATTAGTACTCATTATACAATTTAAAAAACATGAAAACAATGCTTACAGAATTAGTTTGTTATATCTAAAGACAGTAACAACTTAACTCAATGTACATTTTCTCATGTACAATGCAAGTAATTAAACACTAGTAACTTTGTAGTTAGAAAGAAAAGATTTATTTCAATAAAAAAATGGAGCCATATCAGAAAGATCCAGGTAAGTCTGCCTGTTAAAGGGAAACAATACTGTAATTTCAGTCCATTACAAATTCATCATTGTACATGCCCAAACCAATCTTCCAAGTTAGTAATGCTGATTCATAATTAGTGACTTAAAAATCTGAAAAATTTGCCAGTTTCAGGCTACAGAGCAATACAGTGACTTAGTTTAAAATATTCTATGTATTCCTGGATGCCACAATTGCCCTACCCTGTTATGTGCAACTTCAAGTTGTACTGTTCCCCTTTAACTCTGAAACAGTAATCAGAAAGGAGATACATTTTTAAAGAAGTTGTTTGTTAAAAGAAAGCATGATGATTTGACTGAAGTAGTCAGACACTAGACAACAGCAAAAAGGTCCATCCAGGCTTTCCTTCATCACTAAGGTATCCAATCTGCTATAGTCTAGGTATCCTTGCACCACTACTATCCTATCATAAGGGACCATGAAAGAGTGATTAAAAAAAAAGTTTTGGCCAATGTTTAAACAACTATAATGAAGAGTTATTATTTTTATTGTAACCTAAGTTTTGCTAAGAAAAAGAAAACCTCCTTTAACTTTCTTTGTTTTTTATCTTTCAACCCTCTAAATTATATAACTTGTTTCCCTTGCCAGCATTTTTTAAAACCATAAGTGATACCAGTTATATGGGCAAAATTTGAATTGCTGGTATCCATTACCCATTAACATTAAATTTTGACATCGAAATGAACTGAATTTAGAAAATAATCATCAAATCACATTTTCCATTTTAATACTGGTGTTCTATAAAATATATCTGAAAACTTTTGAGTCAAAAAATACATATCACTTGCAAACTGCTTTTGGTTAAACAATTGTGCTTTGAAATACCTTTATTCACTGTATTTTGTATACAAAAAACACCCATAAAATGAAGATCATCAGGAAAATATTTTTCGCAAGTTAAATATTTCAAGCTAAAATACTACTTAGCTACTTAGAGAATGACCAGAATTACCTTGGCTGTTTAGGTTCTACTTACAGCAATTAAAATAAAATTTTATCTAGTTCTCACTAAGTACCTTGTGCTATTATATCATGAATATTGATGGCTGCTTTTCTGGGGGAACTACCAATCAGAAGGAAAGCCTGAATTTCCAAAGACAAGAATAAAAAAGTATGTCTTTAAAAAAATCAGCAGAGAGAAGTCTGTCTGAACTTTGTAGCTTTCTTAACTCTAGCTCTTGTGCCAGAGGCTCTACGGAGAGACGTACCATCTAAAGGGTTAGTAAGGCCACTGCTACTCCAGTCAAACTGGACAGGTGGTAGAGATTCCTAGAGTTGGAAATCAAAAAAATAAAAATATGTCAATCCAGATCACAGCAATGTAAGATACTTAAAATAAAGTTTGTTCGTATAAAAACAGCATAAAAATTAGAATATCGCATAAAATTTCATTTTACTAAATGGATAATTATGGATTGATCTTAAGTCAGAAATTTAATCTTCTAAACCAAGCTTTAAACTTATTGTTAAATGGCAATAAATGGATAAAAATTTCTAGCAAAGGACTTCTTTTCATTAAAGGTTAAATTTAGTCAGTACTCGTGAATTATGCCTAACATATACTGTAAAACTGTAAAACATTGTCCAAGAATCAGTTACTAAAAACTTCTTAGCTGAAACCATCCTGGGGGCCAGGAGAACAAGGTTCTATCTAGTCCTCCTCTACTGGTAATTAGCTATATGACCTTGGGCAAGTCATTCACCCTCTACAATCCTTTGTTTCCTCACCTATACAGTGAATTAGTTGAAAGAATTTTTCTACTTCAAATTTCACACTTTCACTTTTCCCTTAGGGAAGAGAATTTTGCTAATTGATAAAAAATTTTAAGACAAAGGTGTAAAATTATGCAACTATAGCCAGGACCTTGAAAGTTTTTCAGAATATTTAACTTCCAACATTTACCTTTTATTGTACTCCTTAGTGGGAGAAAAAGAAATGTGAAAATAGAGTTACTAATTGTACAATAATCTTTCCTTTTAAAAAATGTGGTACCTTAGCAGATCTAGTGCTAATCTATAATTTTAAGGAAGTTGAATCTATTTTGTGAATTTAGAACATTCTCCGATTGTATAAAAATTAATCAAAGATTCTGCTCTAAAAAAAGAAAAAGTTAATTATCAGATTTTAGCACCTATACTTTTAAGTGATGCATATCAAAGACAACAACATTTGGAAACAAAAATATTCCTCTGAATTTCCTGAACAACCTCTGCTTTTAAATTTCTTAACTTCCTTAAAACATCCCTAACAAAACAGTGGAAATGTTACAACAAGATAGCAGGGGAAAATACAAGCAGAAATGAGACATAAAATGGGTGTCAAGGAACAACAAAAAGTTGTTACGTAAGTATACCTGGATTAAAAAATTTGGAGAGAAACTGACAATCTGAAGTTCATGTAAACTGATAGAATGAGCTGTTTCTCACTTTAGTGAGAGAAAATTTCCTAGAAATGTTATAATAATAATATAACAACAATAGCTATCATTTATAGAGTACTTTAAGGTTTGCAAAGCACTTTACAAATAGCCCACTTGATTTTCACAACAACTTGGGGCAGGAAGACAGGTGCTATTGTTATCTCCATTTGACAGATGAGAAACCTGAGGCAGATGTTAAATGATTTACCCAAGGTTACATAGCTAGTAAATATAGGAGGCTGGATCTGAACTCAGGTCTTCCTGACTCCATGCCCAGCACTCTATCTACTGTGTCACCTAGGTGCCTCATAGAACAGACACCAAGATTTCAATTTCTTCCAGGACAGGGACCAGGCACTGTAATTCTTTTGTATACTTGCAATGTTTTATTTTTATACACATATGTTTTACATTATCTCAGTCTATACTAGTGCCATTACATGCACATATGTATATTGTGTATATGTTTATGCACATACGTATATAATCTATTAAGTGCTTACTCATAAAGCCAAATCTGTGTTCTCAGTTATTATTATACAATTGCCTGGGTAATTCATGATATTATTATATATGCCAATCAATAGTACTTAGAAAAATCTATTAGTCAGGCAACGATAGTAACTAAAATGAAAAACGCACTACCACTAAAAATTCTGTAATTTTTTAAAAGCCTACTTGTCTTATGTTGTTTATCAGTTTTATAAAGTCTTTAAGTCATCTGGAAACAAAACTAAAGCATTTGAGAAACCTCTTATTATTTGGACATGGAATTTAGACCATATACACTCATTCCATGTTATTTAAAGATTCATTTTTAAAATTAATAGTCACATTCAGTATTGTATAACAAGTCAAACACTGTGTGTAAGGGATGCCACATCCTCCAGAGAGTTGGTAAGCGTAGTGCAAAGAACACTAGCTTTGGCAGTGGCCAGAAGGCCCAGGTGTGGACCCTGCTTCTGACACTTATTAGCTGTATGAATACAGGTCAATTTTAAAACTTCCCTGAGCCTCAATTTCCTCATCTACAAAATGAGGATATAAATAGTTATACTTATTTCACACAGCTGTTAAAAGGAAACTATTCTGCTTAAGGTAACTGAAATGTGTTACCATCCAGATGAAAGGGTGAAAAAACACAAAACAGTCATCTAAATGTCTTAGCTATAGTATGCTAAACATCTAGATATCATAAAGCAATGAATGACTGGCTAAGTTTTTTAGTTTTTCATCCAGATGTTTGCTCTCCTGTAGACAAAGCCAAATTTGCTGTAACAATGGTATGACGTGAGCACCAAAAATCCACCTACATAAAAGTCATGAACAAGATGAGCAAAGAGACTCCTTGGCAACTGCTTTGAAAACAAACTGCTGAAGAAAGTGTAGGTAAAGCAAAAGAATGAGGAAGTACTACAACAAAAATTTAAGGAATGTGGCACATTTAATACTCTGATCATATTGTAAGAAAGATGTGTTTGTTTATAGTAAAACGAATCCCAGGATGGTGGTCAGGAGACATGGATTTCACCCACAGCTTTATCACTAACAATCTGTAACTTCTCTTATGAATTTCGGTAGCAATGTGATGATGTAGGCTAAAAGGCAAAGAGCTGCCACAGCAGTGGGTTCTGTAAAGACGGAGTACAGTGTATAGTCTACCTACACTAGACTATGCACTCAATACTGTATGAAATGTGGGCTTTACCGTGACCATCAGTCACATTTATAGTAAGAGGTATGTGGGTAACAGGACTAAGAGGGCTCTCCTTAATGCAAAGGATGACAATCTTTAAAAACCAAAGAACCATGAAAAACTGCTCCCAGCCTGTGTCCATACATTGTCTTCTCAAATGAAATTGTTGGAGGCACCAAAAAGTTATGTCTTAGGAAAAAAAATAAAACTGAGAAACTGTTGATTTTTTATCAGATTCAGTCAAAGACAGTGGCCATGAGTTTTAGGAGTTTGAGTCAATGTGGCATTAATGTCTCAGTGGAGGAAATAAACAAAGAAGTTACCCAAATCTGAACAGGAAGAGATCTTTAATCTCAGAACATAAACACACAATTAGATGATTTAATTCAGTCAAGTTTGAAGGTTATAAAATCAGAGGATTATAGATTTAGAGCTGAAAAGACCTGAAGTTCACTGAGTCCAACCTCTTCATTTTAAAAATAAGAACCTGAGGCCTAGAGAGGTTATCCCAAAGAGTATACAGCTTTGAAGTGTGGCCTTGGGCACACCAAGGTAGGATTCAAACCTATGCCTTCTTGACTCAACATCCAGCACTCTCTTCACTGTACCACACTCTCTCTCAAAGTCACTGATTCATTACTGCTGACAGAAATTAAAACATGAATGAGAAGGCCTGGTTTCTGCAGAACATACACATATCTCCTTATGTGTGTGGGAAGGCAGTTCCTTCCTTAAAGTTCTCCAGCTCTAGTGTGGTATTTGTGTCAGACTGAAGACCACATGGACTAGTGCTCAGACACAAAAAACCCTATTAGCATGCACATTACTCAGGATCATATTTACACTTGTCAATCATTGCAACTTGTTTAAATTGTGATATTCTTAGTTTATAATACTTCTGATTATATTTGAATTTCTCAGTTAAGTATGAATTATACATCTTTATATTTTCTATAAATCTTGATCCTTCTTTTTACACATAAAAACACATAAAAACTCTTATTCCAACAAATGATCATAGTCCACAATAGTACCCAAAGTCCCTTCTTAACAAATTTGCTAATTGTCTACTTGCATATCAAAGTATTTAACAAAAGAAAGTACACTGCATGACTTGGGATAACATCTAAGTTATGTATGTCCCTGGGCAGAAGTGAAGCAACTTTTGGACAAATAGAAAATTTTTCTCAAGGTTTTTTACAAAGCACATTAGGACTTTAAAAAATAGTTCCTTTCCTAAATACCAAATCTGACCCAGACTGCTGAAGTTGAACTAAGTATCAAAAGAACAAAATAAATTTCAGATATAGGCTGAAAATAAATGAGGAAGATTATGTGGCATTTATTGTAGACATAGGCAACAAGTGCTAAAAAGGGCCTTAAACCTGAAGAAACTAATGGTATTCTATGAAAACAGCAGATGAATACTTAAATCTTAGAATTATAAATTACCTCAAAAGAACAGTTACTGAATGAACGTTGAGTGTCTCTCTGTCATTTACTCCATATCCCCACCTCCAGTTAGAACACAGCTGCATCAGTGTGAAGGATGAGCACATACAAGGCATGACTATAAAGTAATGAGACTGATCCTGCACACAAACACCAGTCTCATTACTTTATAGTCACACCCTGTATCTTAAAGGTCTCCAGCCATGCAAAGCCACCATTTCTTTTGGAGTTTGTTTTACTGGTTTTAAAGGCCCCATTGAGGAAGATGATGTCTAATTGTTAAGGTATAATTTTTTGTGAACCTAGAAAGTATGATTAAATAGCTCAGCTTTCTCTTTAACAAGCCTCAATATTTTAGCTTTCCTTTTGAGGAACTGTTTGCTAATTCTTTAATCATTTTTATTTTTCTTCTTCAGCATCTCTTAAGTTGATATCAAGGATAGAGCATCAGCACTTCTAGAACTCTTATCATTTAATGCTTTTTGATCCATACTAGTCCCAGATTTGTTTCAACCATATGTGTTTGGGTAAGTACTGAATGGAGAGTCAGTAAGGAGACCTGCATTCTAGGCAATATCTAGTTCTGCCATGTAACAGTTTTGTGAGGCAAGGCACCTGATCTTTCTAGCTCTACTATTACTCATAATACTTCCCTTACAGGATGCTTGTGAGAATCAAATGTGTGTAAAATGCTTTGTAGCCATAAAAGTAAGATGTTATTACCATAAATTATAACTTGTTGCTTCTAGGACTTTGGACAAGCCATTTAATTTTTTTGAGTCTACATTCTCATCTGTGCAAAAATAGCTCTCCATCTTTTTAACAAGGCTGCTGTGATAATCAGATAATACTCCATAAAAAGACTTTAAAAAACCATAAAGCACTATACATTTGTTAAGTACTATTAATGAGCTTAAGAAAGTATTATCTATCTTTATGTAATCTTTCTACCTATATAGATTCCTAAGTTTTATCTCATTTATTTCTACTTAATTTGCTATTTTAATTTAATAGGATTAAGAATCCTTTTATGACTTACATTTATATAGCACTTTGTCTTTATTCCTTATAATCACCCTGTGAGGTAGGTGATAACAAGTAATATTATGTCCATTTTATAGATGAAGAAACTGAGGCTTAAAGAAATTAAATAGCTTGTTCAAAGTTACACAGGAAAAAAAAAATCCAGAGCTGTTTCCAAGTCCAGAGGGTAAGTTACCAGTGAAATATTGGATATTGTGTTAGGTTGATGATTTATACCCAATGTGAAAAAAGCTTTTTCACTGCATGATTTTTTTTCAAAACAGTAGGCTGTAGACAAGACACTTAGGTGATGAAAATGAATAATTCCATGGTCTTTCCACAGCTAAAACCATTCGAGAATCTCTTAAAAATAACTTAAAACAGTTTGGGTAAAGCAAGGTTCCCCCTTCTCCCTATTATTTGACAAAGTTCTAGAAATACTATAGAGGGGAAAAATACAATTAAAAAAACAGGTTTAAATATTGACAATAATAAGACAAAAATTATCCCTATCTGTAAATAATATGGTTGTTCAGGAAGCTCAAAAGAATTAGGTTGAAGAGATTAAGATGATTAATAACTTCAATAAAACAGGATAGAAAATAAATCTAAAACATAGCCAGCCATTTCAATACAGTAACAAATACTAAGAGAAAAAGATAAGAGAAATTCCATCTAAAATAATTATACAAATACATAAATTATCTATGAAGTAGCCTACAAAGATATGCATAGAGGTACAAATATAAATATAGTTACAAAACATTCTTTACCAAAATAAAGGAAAACAAATGATTGAAAACAACGCTCATGGTTGGGTCACGCCAATATAAACACTTTAAACTAAAATTATAGATTCATACTCATATCAATCAAAACTCTATCCAACAAAATAAAATAACAATAAAATTATTTAGGAACACCAAAAGGGCTAGAATCTCAAGGAAAATAATGAAAAAAAGTAGGAATGGAATGGGTACAGCATCACCAGACTTTAAATTATATTACAAAACAGAAATAATCAAAACTCTTTGGTACTGTTTAAAAAAAACAGACAAGTAGATCTTGTCTGTGGAATAAACTAAAAGGAATGACTAGAAAAGTAATAATTAAAAAAAAAACCCAGTAGCCAGGCTTTGATAAAGCCAAGAAGAAAAAGGATTAGGGAAACGAGATCAATTTCATGTAAATTAGGTTTATTTGGGCCAGTGTGTGTCTATGTGTTAAGACTTTTGGGACACTCTGTATGTAAGAACAAGTGCCAGTCCTCTTAGATAAGTAGTTAAAGGATTCGTAAAGAAGAATTATCAATAACCACATGAAAACATGCTCTAAACCACAAATAAAAGAAATGCAAATTAAACCAACTTTGCCATGAATTTACAAAGGTGACTCAAAAAATGGCAACAAGTCCATGTAGGAGGACTGTGATTGAGAGGCTCACTAAAACAGTTAGTGGAGCTATAAACTGGTCCAACTGTTCTGAAAAACAATTCAGAATTATGTGAGTAAAGTAACTAAAATGCTCATATCCTTTCACCTGGTGATCCTACTAATGGGCCTATACCCCAAAGAGGACAGTAATCAAAACAAAGTTCTAGTATATACCAAAATATTCATTGTAGCAATTGTGTGGGTTAGTAAAGAACTAGAAACAAAGTAGGTTCCTGTCAAATGATCAACTGTGGCATGTGACTGTTGAGTAATATTACCGTTCATTAAGAATGACAAACATGAGGAATTTAGAGAAACATGGTAACTGTATGAAATGAAGGAGAATGAAACAAGCAGATCTAAAAGAACATACACAATGCCCACAATAACGTAAATTAAAGGTACAAGTTAAAGCCAGCCAAGCTTAGAGCTGCTCTAACAAACAATCTTGGCTACAGCAAATGACTCATACCTTCTTTTCCTTGGTAAAGAAGAGTCAGGGGCAGAATGTTGCATTCATATTTGATTTAGTCACTGTATTTGTTACTTTTGCTTAACCCTTCTTTGTTACAAAGGAGAGTTCAATTAAAGAGGTGAATGCTATATCCAGAAATGACTATGATGTAAATATTAAAAAAATTAAACTTATTTTAAAAATAAAAGCTATATAAAAAATCTATCTATTCCATTAAAAAAAAAAGGTTCAATTTAACTACCTACACAGGAAAAGTCAAGCGGATGAAGGATGTCTATCGTCTAGACTACGACATACAGTTGTACAGAAAACCCAATAAGGGAACCCATCAATAAATGTACCTTGGAGAGATATTACACATGGACAATGAACCAGGACCAGAATTAAATGAGAGGGCTAGACTACTTTGGAGAAATGCACAGTACTCTGAATGTCCTAACATTTTTAATCTCAATATTCTTCCAATAATACTATATTGCCAATCATGGAATACCAGTCTGAAAGACTAAAGTTGCAGGTTACCTAAAGGGCAATATGGATACATGGTACGTATCAGTAGATGGCAATATGCTACCAATGCAAAGCTGCACAGGAGGAATGGTACAAAACATGTCAGAAATACGAATAACAAGAAAAAGAGATGAGTCCGTCATATAGTGAGCATGGGGATAATTAACAGTAGAGGCTGCATGGTCCAAATGATAGCCTTGAAATGTGAAAAGATCTAGAGAAAAAGGATTTAGTATGATGGGTGGATCCCCTGTGGAGGAAATGAACATATGTCACACATGATGGGAAGGCATGGATGGGTTTCAATCTGCACTCTTGGAGGAAGCTTTCACATTGATAACAGATTCCAAGATCAATGTGCCCTCCTAGCTTTTTAGGTTGAGAGCAGCTAATCACACTACTTGAATAAAGTGGTACAGAGACTGAACATATATAAACAAACAAGATTTTATACAACTCAAGGGCAGAAGAATAATAAATATTGGCTTACTATGTGTGTGCTACATGCTGGAAGTCAGAAAATTCTGTTAAGGTATTATCCAGACTCTCAACACATTGTATTTAGAGGTTGATATACAGATAATTATAATGCAGTAGAAAGTGTAAATCAAATCACTTCTGTGAGCTCCACGTGGACAAAGATAATTTTCTTTTTATCTCCCCTGGTTCCCAGAACAGCACACTGTATACAGCTCACATTTAGGGTTAAAAATTAATTATGTAACAAAGTTAACCCGATACTTAATCATGTGCATGGTAGTTATTGTGGTTTATGATAATTAAACATTTATATCATGAAATAAAATAATTAAGTCAACAAAACAAGCATTTCTAGGGTTAGCTGGAGGAAGAAGTGGTTGTGAGGAGAAAGAAGGATTTGTGCCCCTGGAGCCCCTTCCTGCCAAAGGGTTTTTGCTTCCCTCTCCCCCAGTATTTGTGCTATGAGGGGTGGGTACTGCCCTGCCTTAAGCCAAAACAGTCTCAGACCCCCAGCGTCTGTACTGTCTCATTTCCAAAGACTTGTCAGCTGCCAGGGTCTTTTCTGGGCTGCATGCCTTCAATTCAGCTCTCTGGGAAGAAAAGAAAATTAACAGTATTGAAGAGCTGATTTGGATGCTCAGAAAAGGAAAAGCTTCCCAAGATTTTTGGGAAGGGTATATGTGATGGGGTATATTTTCATCCTAGGGAAGTAAGATTTGGGGGGAGGGAGGGAGGCAGAGGGCTATGAAGGGGAACTGACTCCTGGGTAGAAAAAAAGAAGGCATCACAGACAAACTGGGTCTGCTCTCAAGTTCTGCCTAGAGTCAGGCCCCACCTTTGCCTTGCTGCTTCAAGTGCTGAGACAGGGAAAAGGTGAAGGGGAGCACAGAAGACAACTAAATGGTTTCACTTAAACCATTTCCTGTACTACCAACCAGGAGCTGTGGCTCCTCTGTATCAGATGCCCTGAGCTGCATGGACACGGCATCACTGGGAACCCCACCCACACGCCTCTGTAGCTCATGGTACCCACGAGGTCAAGAGATGGCAAAGGCCTGGTCTGCAAACCAGGAAGTGAAAGCTGGGAACATATTAAAATGTTTTGAAAACTATAATAGGAATTAAAAAAAAATACTAAGCCAATCTGGATCCATGGAAAAACCCAATGTGAACAGAAAAACTTCCCTTTAATGGGACACAATACTGTATTACTTATTATATGGAAAATAAATTTAAGTGTGCTGATCCAAAGAATAGGAAAAACAAACCAGATTAAATTTTACTACGAAATTTTGCACATATAAAATGATTATTTTAATAAACTTTTGGGCTTGGTTTGGAAAATGAGCTTAGCCCAAAGAGGCTAACATTAAAAGAGCTTTTAATTCAGAAATAGTATTGAGCCATGGCTTTTGCACATGTAAGTTTAAATTTAAACACAAACACATAAATCCAGCTTTACTGAATTACTTCCAGTACTTTTAATGCTTCCTACAAAAACATTATTTCAAACATTATTTTAAAAAAAGGACTTATTAGAGTATATGTCAGGATTTAGGATCGCAGAATTTTAGAGTTAAACAGACTCTATAGAAAAAAGCACCATCCCTTTCACTATATTGACAAGGAATGAGGTCAGGTGCTCACATCACTAACTTTCAATTAAAATCTTCCTTTAAAAAAACACCCCCCCAACTTCATTTTTCACTGAATTACAGAATAAAGTTCTGAATACTATCAAATAAAGGCTCTAAGAAAAAGACAAAAACTTAGCTATACATATATTAAAGGAGAAAAAAGGTCAATACACATACACTTTTTAAAACTTTTTTTTTTTACCTGTAATTGATCAGATGTACATGCACTCATCTCTGGTGTTATAAGGGGTGTTTGACCAATGGAAGCTATTTTCTCTGCAGCAGATAGTGGTTTCAATGGTTCCTTCGTGGGTTCTAACATACCCTAAAAAAATTATGGCAGCCATCAGCAAAAACTATGCAAAGGGTTGGAAGATGCTAAACACAGGATTAAGCAATAAACTACAGAAGGGAAAACAGGTCAGTTGGAGAATACTTCCAGAAAAAAGGCAATTTTATTAATTTGTTTCTAGAAATCCCTTTTAGCAACTATATCCACAAATTTTAAAATAATTTTAAGACTTCTGATCTCAAACAAGGTCTTTCATCACCAATTAAAGCAAATCTTCTCACAGGTACTTAATATTTTTCCCTTCTGTTATTACCTACAAGAAATAGCAATATAATAAAAAGATATCACTGCAGCCTGAAAACATATACAAAACTGGAGTGGGAGGGCTCACAATATATTCTATTCATGCTTGCAGGAATTCAACGATATTCTCAACTGATCATATTCTACACTTTAAAGTTCTTTTAGGATATTAATGATTTCCCCCAATGTTCTTAGAACAAGCTTTTCAACAAAAAAGGTTATTATTTTGAATAAAATTTACAAGGGTTGAACTAATCAAATAAACACTTAAACTTAATGTTTCAAATGAACTGATATGGTCTCTGGCTTACCCTTTTCCTTGCATTCAATTGTAACTTGAAAGGTAGAAAAGGATTCGGTTCAAACACATTCAGGCCAAAGTTTTGAGTTGTTTCTGAACCTAGTCTATGTCATTTGGGATTGGCCCAATTTTACTTAGGTTCTTGAACCTAGTCTATGTCATTTGGGATTGGCCCAATTTTACTTAGGTTCTTATCTTGTACTAGCATCACGTGGATTTCAGCATCAACAGAGGCTACCAGTTTGTAACACAAGTTACTCCTCTGGAATTTTAAATCCCTTCAACCTGGCTTTAACTGGCCTTTCCAGTCTCATTATACATTAAACCTCTTCATGCACTCTACGATCCAGTCAGACTGGTCTTCTTGCTGGTTCACTCCAACTTCTATCACTATACATTTGTACAGGCTGTCCCTCATGCCTAGAATGCATTCCCTTCCATACCTCCAACTCTTAAAATCCCTAGCTTCCTTCAAAGCTCAGCTTGAGTGCCATATTCTACATAAGACCTTTCCTGATTCTCCCTTTTCACCACTTCATATATTTATTTTATATGTTATACTTATAAAGGTACACATCTCCTTTATTACAATGTAAACTCCTTGAGGGCGAGGCTTGTTTTGCTTCTGTCTTTGTATCTAGAAGGCCTGGCATAGAACAGGCATTAATAAATGTCAGTTGACTGATTTACTGAATATGCTACTGGAGACCTTAAAAATTCTATTACATTCCTGTGGGAAAAGCAGAGCATACATATAGGATTGATGTTCAATTAGTATTCTGTATAAACATCTACACACCACCACCAAAAATTTCTTTAAAAAAATTTACACTAAGCAATAGAATATAGCCAGGTCCCAATTAATGCAAATAATGAATCCCATGGAATGACCACATTATTCACATTCATTACCACATATTTCCAATGGGTTGGAATCAACTGCCATATTTTACATAATTATAACTTCAGATAGTGTGAATTTGAATACATGTGACCACTTCATGAGATGCATTATTCACAGTAATCTAGATCTAGCTGTATATTCTGGAGGTTAGGCATAGTTCAAATACCTGGCAGCTAATCTACTCTCTGGTGATGAACCTCTCTCTTCAACTGGATAGAATAGTCCTAAGAGAGACACATGGTTCATTTTCTAGCCCATGTTTAAAGCCTTTCTAGCTCAAAAGATCCACCAGACCTTTTGCTCTAATGGGTACAGCCTTCTAGAACCCAGGGCCATTTCCATATCACAGAGAGGCAAAAGAATACTATTTTAGGAGAATAACTGTTCAAGCTGTCTCTAAAATGACAAAAATCTCAAGCTGCTAAGTCACTAATAAGAGATACTGTTCATTTTCACATAAGCTGTCAGGGGAATCTGTCCCTTAAGTGTGGCATAAGGAAAGGTGACTGACAAGTTTTAGGTGTTTCATCCTTATCAAAAGTACAAATGGAAGCCTTTAACTTAGCATCCAGGGACAATTTTGTTTTTAAAGGCAGTTGGGGTTAAGTGACTTGCCCAGGGTCACACAGCTAGTAAGCATCAAGTAGTTGGTCTGAGGCCATATTTGAACTCAGGTCGTCCTGACTTCAGGGCCGGTGCTCTACCTACTGCACCACCTAGCTGCCCCTGCCCGGGACAATTTAAAGGAAAGTTTATGGTTTATGTAATTATGTGTTACTTGTTCTTGACTGGGCTTTAATTTACCAATTACATTTACCAAAGAGTTACTGCAGTCTTAAAAACCCAATTTCTCATTTATTAAATACTCCCAGAGATCAAATCAATAAATATTTAGGGAAGTGGTCTATTGAATTTAAGGTACCCTGTGAGGTGCTCTGAAACAGAAATTCAGAAATCTAAGCCTTCTTTCCAGTCTTAGGACTTCATATGAAGAGGAAAGGAAAGAGAGAGCACAAGGAAACTTTCATACTGCCTGCTGTTAAAGAGTTACACTTTGTACTCTGTCATTAAGCATAAATGGTACAAGCCATTATATAGTCTATGAAATCTACTACTATTAAAAGTTTTCTGTTAATTTCTAGGAGAAAAGCGAAGCAGGCAAATCTTACTAATAACTCTACTCCTCTATCCCTCTACATCTGAAAAAACAAACAAGAAAGCTACACATATGCTTTCACAAATGTACACAAATGATTATCTCCTATACATGAAATTCTCAGTTCTTTCATGAGATTGTTAAAATCAGAATAGATTAAGTGTTTTCAGAAAGAATAAATTTAAATAATATTTTGAGCATCTATCATTAATTAATTAAATATCACGAGCATCTATGACAATGAGTGAAAATAACAATAACTACAATAGTTATTAACTATTAACTATAAATTACAACAACTAGGAAGAACAACTTTCACTAAATTACTTGATCCTCTCATAAGACAATACATCCTTCCTTCACAGGAGCAGAAAAGCCTCAAATATATTAAAATTAATGATATTAACAGCTGCCCAAATGTAAAAATATCAGACTGCCCCTTCCTCTAATGACTGTATAATTCATTTGAGAAAGATCTTTAAAGTGTAGTGTCTACAGAGAGCTACACCGAGTACGTTAGTCTTATTGATTAGTAAAACTATAAATGCACATGTGTATGTATATGTATATGTACACACACACATACATACACACACACACACACACACACACACACTTATACATTCAATTTCTTTTGTAAATCCAGTTTCATATGCTCATGGTTAAGGACTGTTATTTAAGTTTCATAATTCTACAAACAAGTTGAGTTCTTTACCTTAAGGTATTCCCCTACCCTTTCCGTAAGTGGGCCATAAGATTTTTCCTTTAGCTTAAAAGTTATTGGTAAGAGGGTTTAAAAAACATGTTGTTTTACACACAGAACTGTTTTGGTCATCAATAATTAATTCACAGACACATCAAAAAACATAGCAAACTAAAAAGTACTATTTAGTCCTTCATAAAGAAAGAATAATAATTCCTTCTGAATTATTCTGGACTGCCTGGCATATCTGGAAAACAGCAACAACAAAATAAGAAAATTCAACCAGTTTTAAGTGACTGATGGATCAATTTACAAATGTTCTCAACAGGAATCCATCATAACTATAACCTCAATACCAAAGAGTTGTGGTTCCCACATAATTTCCATAATAACACTAGTTTCTTAATACCAGGCTTCAATGTTGCTGTAGAGTTTCAATGGTGAATTAACCAAATGTAGCATTTTATAAAAAGATTAAACCCAATGTTTTTCTTGAAGACTTCAAGTAAACTTTATTAATTCACGCCTTTAAAATACGTTTATTTAGATACCAACAACAAAAAAGATAACATAAGGACCATCTTAATAAAGAGGCAGAAATGGGCTTTACTTTAAGATTAAAAGTATGTCTGCCATTTGCTTCACGACAGAAAGGAAGCAAAAGTTAAAGGTACTTCTGAAGTCAACAGAAAGGATTTTTTTCATACTTCCTAATTTCTGCTACAATTTAAAAGCTTCTAAGTGCTTTTTAAAACTGGAGACATCAAGAACTGAAGATTTATGAGGACATTTCCATACTTACCAGTCCTGCTGCATACATGGGCACTATAACAGGTTGCTTCTTATTGCCCGTAAAGAGCTACATGTGAAAGAGAAAGAACACACATTTAAAGAAGACTTTACCATACTCTTAAAAAACTTTTATTTTTGAAAGTGTTCAACTATCACTTATGTTGTACATTTAGAATTATATTAAGAAATTTTAAAATGACTTTCAGTTATTTTTTTAAACCAACAAACTCCTAAATAACAGAATTTTGATGCGCTGATGGCCAATTAAAAAAAAAGGGCAACATATCTCTTTAGGACTGAAAAAGGAAACAAGTAGTCACATTTAAATTATAAAGATGTTTCTTCTTGAGAAACTAATTCCTTATAGCTTAGTAGGGTTTAAAAATACATTCACCAGTTAAGGCATTTTTAATATGATTATCAGACTCACAATATTTCGTGTGTCGATTCCCAAGGAGCACAAAAGTTTCTTGTTGCTATGGGAGCCACCCCACTGGTATCTCAGGCCATATGCATCATGGATATCCTGTAGCTCTGTCCACACATCCAGTAGTTCCCTATGAACAATTGAAAGTCATCAGGATGAAGACAAGTTGACTCAGCAACTTTTACCAGCTACTGCAGTTATAACATGACTGATATATTATAAATTTCCTCTAAACTTGTGCCTATAAATGAATCAAACTTAAAATCGGGAAATAGTGCCCACAGAAGACAGAATACAATCTACTTAAACTTCATCAATGCATGAACATAGCAATTTATAAGAAAATGTAAGTTTTACAACATTCAAAATAACTTTCACTTAGGCACTGCCAAAAATATTTGAAAAACCATCATCTGCATGAAGTCATTAGTAACATATGTGGTCATTATTAACCTGATCTGATTTATATGTATAGTGATAGAAGCCAAGTTCTGGAGTTAGAGAGACCTGGGTCAAATCCAGTTTCTGATATACAACTAGATGACCATGGGAAAGTCACTTAACTTAATCTTTAAGTACCCCAGACAACTCTTTAACACTGTAGAGTTACAGAAAAGTTTTAAATCTGCCTTGGTAGAGGTAGTTTCCACACAGGGAATTTTCTGCCCCTACGAAATTACAAGTCCAGATCAAAGAATCTGTAACATAACTAATAGGAATTTAATTTAGGAAGGTCAAATTTTTAAAAATTATGACACCCTTACAATCTGACTAGATTTAACCTTATCTTGACTGAAATCGCTCTCTCCAAGTTATCAACCATCTGCTAATGGCTAAATCCAACAGCCTTTTACCAGTCTTCACTTTTGACACTCCTGATCACCTACTCCTAAAGTATTCTCTATCTCTTCTTCCTCCCTTCCACTTTTGTGGCTCTTTCCTAGTTAACCCCATACCTGTCTGATGATTCCTTTATCATGCATGTTCTTTGCATGTCCCTATTATGTGCATGTCCAAGGTTACTATCCTAGGCCGCCTCTCTCCCCTGGTAATCTCTCATCAGTTCCTATGGGTTTCATCATTTCTATACAGATAACTCCCAAATCTACATACCAATTCTCTTTCTACTATGCTTCAGTCCTGTATCTCCAACTACCTGCTAGACATCTATGCTTGGGATGTCCTACAGGCACCTCAAATCTCCTCCTCCTAATTTCCCTGTTTTCCAGGGCATCATCATCCTTCCATTCAATCCACATTCATAATCTGAATCACCCTTAACCTTTCATTCTCCCTCACTCCCCACATCCATTTCAGATGCCAAGTCTTTTATATCCTGCCTCCCATCTATTCCCTACAGGTAGCTAATAAGTACAGTGGATAGAGATCTGAGCCTGGAGTCAGGAAGTCCCGAGTTCAAATCTGACCTTAGAAATTTACTAGTTGTGTGATCCTGGGAAAGTAATTCTGTTGCCTTAGTTTCCTCAATTGTAAAATGAGGATTATAATAGCACCTACCTCTCAGGGTTGTTGGGACAGTTAAACAAGCAAATATTTGTTAAATTGCTTAGCAAGGCGTCTGGCACATCATAGGCACTATATAAATGTTTATTCTCTCCCATTCCCTTTTTCCATTTTCAGACTCTAAATCAGGCTCAAAAATCCTAATTGACTTTTTCTTGGACTACTGCCAACAGCTTTCTGATTGGCATCTCTGATCCCAGTCTCTCCCCTTTTCAATTCATCCTCCAGCCAGCTGGCAAAATCACCTTCCTAAAGCACAGGTCTGACAGTGCTCCTTCCTCGCTCAAGAATTTCTTGTAACTCCCTATTGCCTTTAGGATAAAATTCAAATTCCTGTTTGATATTTAAGGCTACCTTCAACCTATTTCTCTAATTTATTTCACATTACTCCTCATGCACTCCAACCAAACCAAGTACCTGTTCTTTCCAATCTATGACACTTCACCTCCTGTGCCTATGCCTTTGTTTCCTATGCCAATAGGAATGCACTTCCTCACTTCTGCCTCTCAGAATCCCAAGCATTCTTCAGAACTTAAGTTAAGCTGTCACCTCCTTCACAAGGCCTTTCCTGATCTCCTTAAACTACTATATAGTTTGTATTTACTTACATGTGTACACAATCGTATCACATTAGGAAAATGTATGCTTTTTGAGAGCACGGACTATTTCTGTTTGTCTTTTTTGTATGCCTAGCACAGTGCCTTACCTACAGTAGATATTTAATAAATACTTGCTGAATTAAATTAAAATTGTCAGTTACTCACCAATTTTCACCCAAAGCCTCTCTTGTTCTGATCTGTGTATTGCCTGCTTCTAGCAAGTGCTCCAGGGAAGTAACTCTTTCTTTAGTTTCAGGGACAGGTAAGGAAGGAAAACAGGCTTCAAATATTCGTTCAAGGCGGTTTAGCAATGCTATCTGCATCAAAACAACCCCCCAGAAAAATTACTTTCATTTTTCTAAATGTAA
Source organism: Phascolarctos cinereus (assembly GCF_003287225.1). Classification (NCBI taxonomy): domain Eukaryota; kingdom Metazoa; phylum Chordata; class Mammalia; order Diprotodontia; family Phascolarctidae; genus Phascolarctos; species Phascolarctos cinereus. The sequence continues at coordinate 114,152,635 of NW_027555625.1, read as the reverse complement.
ATATCTCAATTTCAAAAAGAAGCAATATTCAGTGTGAAGAATTTCAAATTATAAGAACCATGATCCCCAATCATGCTTGTTCTTTTAAGGTTACTTTTCTTCAAGTACCCTAGGTTGACTAAAAAACAAGACAAAACAAAAAACAAACCAAAAAAAAACCAGTGACAGAATTGTGAATGCTTTCCACAGGATTTTGTATTAGCTAAAAGGAATCTTGGGTCACTTTATCAATGAGGAAACTGAGGTCCAGAAGTAAAGTGGATACAAAGTCATACAGAGAGCAGAGATGGAATTTGAACTCAGGTTCTCTGACTTTAAAGCCAACACAGAGGCATCTGCTGGCCATAGAATAAAACTGAGTACATTCTGAACCAGATTAAAATGTTATGGGGAAATGCTTGACAAAATAAATAAAAATACAATGCAACATACAAAATATTAATTTGTAGTTTTCTAAGTTGATATGTAGCCCACAGGATCCCTTTCAATTTCAATTTGATAGCCCACAGCTCCAACAGATACTAGTTATATGACAGCTCTTGTAATACAACCTATTAAATGATGCCTAAGGTCCCTTATAGCTCTAAATCTTCTACTTTCATGATCCCTTAAAAACAGAAGACTCACATATTATTCTAATTGTTTATATTCTCTTTTAATATTATTTGTTAAGGCAAATGGTGAGGTACGTTGCATAGCAGTAATAGAGGAGAGAAAATAAAGTCTTATTATCAGAAAACCTGAATTACATAGTTTAAGATCTGTTAAGTACTAATGGGTGACCTGATACAAGTTCATTTTTATCTCTCTGCCTTAGATTCTTCATCTCTAAAATGGGAAAAATACTTTTGCATTACCTATGTTTAGGGTTATTTTGAGGAAATAATGTATAAAGAGTACTTTATGAACCATAAAGAGCCATGTAAATGTCAACCAATAATACCATTCTTGTGCCCTGGCAAATTCTTAAGTAGACAGCTACTATTTTTTCCCCTAACAAAACTGATGCATGTTCTGTAGTGTCCATTTACCAAGATTAAATGGGTAAATTTCCTGGCTTCTTACCTAAGTTTATTAAGTCAATTTAAATATCTATTTAGGTTTAGATGATTAACTCAGATTATTTCAATCCTAATAGTTTTATCTTATATGTGATTGTTTTGATTTCAATTGCACATAATATTACACGCAGCTCCAAACTGGAATATTTTGTCTGAAAATGAACTACTATGTAATACTACATCATTATGAATCTGAGTATTACCTTGTGGCAGGTCTACAATAGTTCTGTTAACATGGGCTTTTTTAACCCGTTAAGATAACATTTTTAATATTTCAATATGGGGAAACAATCTTCCTACAAATGGGGAAAACTGGACTTAAGATCCCTGGACTCATGCAACTTGAGCATGTCAAGAGGGTTAGGCGTTTACTCCCTTCGACAGAGGGACATGAAGTTAGCTCTAAAGGGATTAGATAACTTGTCTAATTGGAAATATGTTGCAGCCTTTGCTTCTCCTGGGCAAAATAAAGTAAACAAAAAACCACATATATATGGCTCTCCAAATAGTATTTTTATACATTAGAACTAGATTTCTCTAGTATTCCATATTCTAGTTCCCTCTCCAGAACAAGCAGAATGAAAAGCTGGGCATGACTACGTAGAAGAGAACGTGTTGGAATATATGGTTCAAGATTACGAAATTACGAAACACAGAAGTCCAAAAGCATATAGCTAACTCAGAGGCTTTATGCCTATACATCATAAATACTTTCTTCCAATCGATAAAGTATTCATTAAGTGCATACTATGTGCCAGGCACTGTTCTGTAGGGTGGACTAAAATGTTGAGACTTAAACCAGGGAGATCAATTAGAAGGCTATTACAATAATCTAAGGGAGGGTTTATAAGAACTAAGGTGTTAGAGAGAAGAGGCTGAATATAAGAATTGTAAAGCTCTGGCATAATGAATATCAAAGGGCAGCACCAACAAAAGAAAAGAAAGAAAAAAGCAAAGGAAGAAAGAAAGAAACTGATTAAATGTTGACAGGAAATGACTCATTATTGATGGAGGAAATCTGAAAAAGAATTACCTGTTGAAGTCAGACCACTGATTTGTTAGAACAAAAATAAAAATAAACACCAAATAATAAGAATAAAGATAATACAAATGATATGTTCTGCAATTACAAAAACTCAAACCTGACCAATACAAACAAGTTACCGATATAAAAAACCAGAAAATGGATACGGAAAGAGTTAATCTTGCAGGAAACTTGGAGAAATCTCAACTAAGCCAGATCATCCTAAGTGCATTTATAAATAAAAGGAGAACAAAAGATGAAAGTTGCAATTTTTTGTGATCTTTTTTTATTATTTATAACAGTGGAGTTACTACACTGGGAATTTCAATACTTTAGCCCCCAATGTTCTATCTGAAAAAATGAAAATAATTTTAAAAAATTAAATACAGAAGAGCAGCTAGATTGGATCAAGCACATGGAAAAGAAAGCTTACGGAACCAGGACTTTTTGAAATCACTGAAACATCCCCAACAAGTAATAATTCAACTTTTGCTAAAAATTTCTAGTAAGGGTGGAACCCCTTACCTCCCAAGACACTCCATTCCACTTTTGAGAACAGGTCTAATTATTAGGAAGGCTTTTTGTCACGCTGAGCTGAAATCTGCCCAGCTGCACCTTGAGTCTAATGCTCCTAATTCCGCCCTTCAGTGTCAAACAGAACAAATATAATCCATTATCTACACATTAGTTCTTCATATATTTGACAATTATATGTTCCTTAAATCTTCTTTTGACTTGGACTTCTGGAAGCCAAGATGTTGGAATAAGCAGTGTCGCTCTCACCCTCCCTTACTGACCTCTGAAAGCCCAGAAAATATCACCCCAGGAAAAACCCTGGAACAGCTGAGCCAGCAGAAAGATGGGGTACAGCAGTCTTGTAGCCCAGGAAGGCTGGGGGGTTAATGGGAAAGGCCCCTCTTGTTCTAGGGGAGGGGGAGCAGTAGAGGACAGGAAGCATCCCAGCAAGCCAGCAGCAAACCCCACCTCAGCAAACCAGGGGGAGATCCTGAGCCCAGAGTGGTGGAGCAGGCAAGGGCCAACACCAGGACTCCTGAGTGCCTCAGCACAGGCAGGGGAACCAGTAAACACCAGCTTGGAAAACCACCACATGGGCTGGGGTTCTCCAGCAGCCAAATCTCTCAGTGTTTCAGCACCACTCCAGGCTGGCAGACATCCTCTAGCAGCCAAACACTTGAGTGGTTTAAAGAAGTCCAGGTGAGCAGGCAACCCCCAGGTGCCAGACTCTCCACCTCTACCCCAAGAGCTCCAGTGCTGCTGACCCCAGTTCAGCACCAGATAAGGTACCAGACACCTACAGCCTCCAGTTGCCAGCACCTGAAGCCCCAGCACACAAGGCCAGTGACCAGGTCCCAGTTCCCAGCACAAGAAGCTTGGGTCAAGTCCTTAAAAAAAACAATTGGCCAAATGGAACAGGAGGCACAAAAACCCACTGAAGAGAAGTCCTTGAAAAGTAAAATGGGCCAAATGGAAAAGGTGGTACAAAATCTAATAGAAGGAAACAATTTGTTAAAAATTAGAATTGGGTAAGTGGAAGCTAATGACTCTATGAAATATCAAGAATCAAACAGAAACAAAAGAATGAAAAAATAGAAGAAACATAAAATACCTCATTGGTAAAACAACTGACCTGGAAAACAGATCCAGGAAAGACAATTAAAAAATTATTGTTCTACCTGAAAACCATGATGAAAAAAGAGCCTGGACAGCATCTTTCAGGAAATCATCAAGGAAAACTGCCCTGAGGTCCTAGAACCAGAAGGCAGAATAGTCATCGAAAGAATTAAACAATCACCTCCTGAAAGAGATCCCAAATTGAAAATGCCAAGGCATATCGTAGCCAAGTTCTAAAGTTACCAGGTCAAAGAGAAAATACTCCAAGTAGCCAGAAAGAAACAATTTAAATATCATGGAACCACAGTCAGGATTACATAGAACCTTGCAGCTTCTACATTAAAAGATCAAAGGGCATGGAATACCATATTCCATAAGGCAAAGGAGCTTGGATTATAACCAAGGATCAACTACCCAGTGAAACTGAACGTAATCTTTCAGGGGAGGAGATGAACATTCAATGAAATGGGGGACTTCCAAATCTTCCTGATGAAAAGACCAAAGCTCAACGGAAGATTTGATCTTCAAACACAACATTCAAGAGAGGCATAAAAAGGTAAACAGGAAATAACAAGAAGTTATTAATAAGAGCAGACTGTTTGCATCCCTACAAGGAAAGAATGACACTTGTAACTCTTGAGAACTGTATCATTATTATGACATTTAAGAGGGGTATACATAGACAGTGGGCATGGGTATAAGTTGACTTTGATGTGATGATAAAAAATTTAATTAAGTGGTGAAACGGAATTGTTCTGGGAGAAGAAGAAAGGAGGAGGCAGACGGGTAAATTATATCACATGAAAAGGCACACAAACCTTCTATAGCAAAGAGAAAGAAGGGAGAGAGATGAACATTGTTTGAACCTTACTCTCATCAGATTTAGCTCAAAAAAGAAATAACATCATCAGTTAGGTATAGAAATCTTATTTACCCTGTAGGAAGTAGGAGAAAGGGGAAGAAAAGAAGGGCCAACAGAAGGGAGGGCAGACTGAGGGAGGTGGTGGTCAAAAGCAAAATTCTAGTGAGGAAGAAAAGGGAGAAAAGAGACAGAAAAGCATAAACAGGGGGGAACATAGGATGGAGAGAAAGACACAGATTGTAATTATGAATGTGAATGGGATGAACTTCCCCATAAAACAGAAGTGGATGGAGGAGTGGATTAAGAACCATAATCCTACAATATGCTGTTTAAAAACCTGGAAAGACATATATGAACTGATGCTGAGTGAAACGAGCGAAACCAGGAGAACACTGTACACAGTAACAGCCACACTGGGAGATGATTGACTTTGATAGACTTAGCTCTTCTCAGCAATGCAAGGACCTTAGACAACTCCAAAAGACTAATGATGGAAAATGCCATCCATATCCAGAGAAATAACTGTAGTTTGAATGCAGATGGAAGCATATTATTTGATCTCCTTTTGTTTTGTTTCTTCTTTTTTGTGGTTCCTCCCATTAGTTCTAATTCTTCTTTACATCATGGCTAACGTGAAAATATGTTTAATATGAATGCATAAGTAGCGCCTATATCAGATTGCACTCCTTCTTGGGGAGGGGGGAGGAGAGGGGAAGAAAATGTGAAACTTAAAATCTTATGGAAGTAAATACTGAAAATGAAAAATAAATTATTAAAAAAAGAAAAAGCACACAATAAATCCTGCATGTTACATTTTTAAATAATCTTCTCTTTTCCAGGTCAAACACATTTTGCTCCTTCAACTGTTTCTCTATGATGTAGTTCCTACGCCCTTTACCATCCTTGATAAACCTTTTTTCAAAAAGCATTAGTGCCTTTCCTGAAATTCAATATTCCCTATTCCAATGGCTAGGGAAAAATAAACTGGGACTCTTACTTCCATCTTTATATATAGACAGAGGTGTTTCAAAAGGTAATAGAAGGAAGCAAGCTGGACTTTAAGTAGGCTACAACGTATTGTCAAGAATGATTTTGCATACAAGAAATGGCATAAAAAAGAACATCCAGGAAATGCATGATAAAAAAAAGTGGCGAGCTAAACATATGAGAGGAACATTGGGAGCCATGGAATGTTAAAAGAACTAGACAAAGACTTTTAGCACCGTAGATTCTTTTGGGAACATTTACTGGAGGCAGCAACTGAACCAAAAAAATAAGTGAATGGGTTGTGATCAGTAGGAGGGAGTACCCAACAAACATGCCCATATCTCCCCAATCCTCAAAAAAACCTTAACTTGAATTGGTCCCAGGCCATAGAAGAGCTCAAAAAGGATTTTGAGAAGCAAGAAAGAGAAGTAGAGGAAAAACTGAGAGTGATGCAAGAAAATCATGAAAAACAAATCAACAGCTTGCTGAAGGAGACCCAAAAAAATACTGAAGAAAATAACACTTTAAAAAATAGCCTAATCCAAATGGCAAAAGAGGTCCAAAAAGTCAATGAGGAGAAGAATGCCTTCAAAAGCAAAACTTGCCAAACGGAAGAGGAAGTCCAAAAGCTTACTGAAGAAAATACTTCCTTAAAAATTAGAATGGAGCAATTGGAAGCTAGCGACTTTATGAGAAATCAAGACATTGTTACACAAATCCAAAAGAATGGAAAAAATAGAAAACAATGTGAAATATCTCACTGGAAAAACAACTGACCTGGAAAATAGAATTAAAAAATTACTGGACTATCTGAAAGCCATGATCAAAAAAAGAGCCTAGACATCATCTTTCAAGAAATTAATAAGGAAAACTGCCCTGATATTTTAGAACCAGAGGGCAAAATAGAAATTGAAAGAATCCACCGATCACCTTCTGAAAGAGATTCCCAAAGGAAAACTGCTAGGAATATTGTAGCCAAATTCCAGAGTTCCTAGGTAAAGGAGAAAATACTGCAAGCAGCCAGAAAGAAACAATTCAAGTATTGTGGAAACATAATCAGGATAACACAAGATTTAGCAGCTTCTACATTAAGGGACCAGAGGTCTTGGAATATAATATTCCAGAGGGCAAAGGAGATAGAATCACAACCAAGAATCTCCTACCCAGCAAAACTGAGTATAATCCTTCAGGGGAAAAAATGGACATTCAGTGAAATAAAGGACTTTTAATTCTTGATGAAAAGATCAGAGCTGAATAGAAAATCTGACTTGCAGATACAAGACTCAAGAGAAACATGAAGAGGTAAACAGGAAAGAGATCATAAGAGACTTATTAAGGCTGAACTGTTTATATTCTGCATGGAAGGATGACATTTGTAACTCATAAGTACTTTGTCAGTATTAGAGTAGCTGGAGGGAAAAAATTATATGTGTGTGTATATAGATAGATAGATAGATAAATAGGTAGACAGAGGACACAGGGTGAGTTGAAGATGAAGGGGTGATATCTGTAAAACAAAATTAAAGGGTAAGAGAGGATTATACGGAGAAAGGGAGAGGTAGAATGGAGTAAATTATCTCACATAAAACAGACAAGAAAAGGCTGTTACAGTGGAGGGGAAATAGCAGGAGGTGAGAGGGAATGAGTGAATCTTATTCTCACCAGATCTGGCTTAAGGAGAGAATAACATACATACTCAATTGGGTATGGAAATCTATCTTACACTATAGGAAAATAGGGGGGGAAGGTGACAAGAGAGCAGGAGGATGATAGGGGGAGGGCAGATTGGGGGAGGGGGTAATCAGAAGCAAACACTTCTAAGGAAGGACAGGGTCAAAAGACAGAACAGAATAAATGGGGGGCAAGATAGGATGAAGGGAAATATACCTAGTTTTTCACAACATGACTACTATGGAAGTGTTTTGCATGACTACACATGTATAACCTACATTAAGTTGCTTGCCTTCTCAATGAGGGTGGGTGGAGAGGGAGTAAGGGAGAAAATTTGGAACCCCAAATTTTAAAAACAAAAGTTTAAAAAGAACTGTTTTCACATGCAACTGGGAAATAAGACATACAGGAAATGGTGTATAGAAATCCATTCTGCCCTACAGGAAAATTGAAGGGAAGAGGATAAGAGAAGGGGGGGAGAGACAGAAGGGAGGGCAGATTAAGAGAAAGGGTACTCACAATGCACGCCATCTTAGAGGGGGGAGGGACGAGATGGGAAGAAAATTTGGAACTCAAAATCCTGTGGAAGTGAATGCTGAAAACTAAACAATAATAATAACAATAATAATAATAATAATAATAATAATACAAAGAGCCAGTAGATAGAGAGAGACTAAAGTTTAAAGAGGATGACAATGGGGGCAATCTGCTGAAAAAGACATGAGGAGATCAAGGGTGCATGTTAAAGAGTTGGCTTGGAAAGGAGAAAAGCCAGCTCTTCATCTAACATAGTAATAAAAGAAGAGTAGAAGATGGTATCAGAAGCACATGAGATGATAAGGGGGAGAAAAGAGAAGTTAGATATGGCGTGTATTCTCCCAATGTTAGGAGAAACTAAGGAAGCATCTGCGGCTAAAAACCTAGGAAGACTTATATAAACTCATGCATGGCGGAACCAGGAGGACATTGTACATGGTAACAGCAATATTATAAAGATGATCAATTGTGAAATACTTAGCTACTGTGATCAAGACAGTGATCCAAGATGATTCTCATATCTATTTCTAAAGAATCCATGATGAAAAATGCTATCTACCTCCAGAGAACTGATGAATTCTGAATGCAAATTGAAGATACTTTTTACATTTTATTTTGCTTGTTTTATTTTTTTTTGTCTTTATTTTCTTTTGCAACATGGCAAATACGTTTTGCATGACTTCACATGTATAAAGACTCCTTGACTAATATTTAAGCAGCATTAACTGGGCATTCTGGGGTCCTGGTTTCTGGACTGGAAGAATCAGAAAATTTCAACTTTGCTTAGGAACTCTTACTAGTTGTTGCCCTGCATACTTGAAAGAGAGTGGCAGAATGACTAAATTATCAAGTTAAACTTAATTTAATACAGAAGTAGGTCAGTGATCCATATGGCATATACTTCATACTCAAATGGATCTGTGATATCACTGATTTGCATTTTAACTCCAGTGGTACAAATTGTAAATAATTGATGCCTGCTTATTTTGTGTAATTTTTGTCCATATCCTCCCTCATTTAGCCACAGGAAGTCTACCCATCATCTTGACTTTTGTCCTGCCACTGAACTTCAATGATTCTGGAACAGAGAGTGAGACTGACAACTTTGTGCAACTCTGCCTTGGTTAAATCCAGTTCACACACAAGTCAAGACATCACCTATCACTTTACCCTGACATTGTGATGTCGTTGTTTCTCTTCAAGAATAAAGGATGAATAACACATGCACCAAATAGCATAGCATCCAAATTCTTAAAGGAAAAATTAAGCGAATTAAAGGAGGAAATAGACAATAAAACTGTACTAGTAGGGGACCTCAATTTTTTCCTTAAAGAGTTAGATAAATTTAACCATAAAATTAATAAAAAAGAAGTCAAGGTGATGAATACAAACTTAAGAAAGTTAGATATGATAGACCTCTGGAGAAAACTGAATGGGAAAAATAAAGAGTATACTTTTTTCTCAGTGGTATACGACCCCCTTCATGAAAACTGACCCAATGTATTGAAGCATAAAAACTTCACAACAAAATGCAGAAAAGGAGAAACATTAATCCATCCTTTTCAGACCATAATGCAATAAAAATTACATTTAATAAGGGCCATAGAAACACAGATGGGAAATTAACTGTAAACTAAATAATCCTAAAGAATAATCACAGAAACAATTCATACCTTCTTTAAAGAGAATGACAACATTTGTCGTATGCTGCAAAAGCAGTAGCACTTAGGGGTAATTTTATATCTCTAACACTTACATCAATAAAGGAGAAATAAGGACATTATCAGAGGAACTCAGTCAAATTAATAAAAATAAGAGCTATTCCCCAGTTGATAAATGGTCAAAGAATATGAACAGGCAGTTTTCAGAAAAAGAAATCAAAGCTATTAATAGTCACATTAAAAAATGCTTTAAATCACTTCAAATTAGAGAAATGTAAATTAAACAACCCTTAGATACTACCTCACACCTATCAGATAGGCTAATTATCAGCCTCTTAATAAAAGGATTTGTTCTGTGAAGTTTGGATTCAGTTAAAGGGCCACACTTCAGGACCTAGAGGGCCATGAGGCCACAAGTCCCCCACCCTGGGCTAACATTACAGAAAAGGAAAATAGCAAATGCAGGATGGGATATGGAAAAATCAGTACACTAATGCATTGTTGGCTGAGTTGTGAACTAGTCTAACTATTCCGGAGTGAACAATTTAGAACTACACCAAGCAGCTATAAAACTGTGCATACCCTTTGACCCAACAATGCCACTACTTAGGTCTATATCCCAAAGAGATCAAAGAAAAGGGAAAAGGATCTATTTATATAAAAATATTATAACAGCTCTTTTTGTAGTGGCAAAGAATTGGGCATCAGGGAAGTGGCCCGTCAACTGGGAGATGACTGAACAAGTTGTAAATATGATTGTTATGGAATATGATTGTGTTTTAAGAAAAGTCTCAGAAATGTCATAGCTAAGAGTTATATTAATTTTCTTTAAAAAGAGACTTTATCAAAATGGACAAAAGGAAGAATACTTCAGATGGAAATACTGCCAGCACAAAAATAAGACAAGAGGCTCATTATTACATTAGGAAAAAATGTTATGTAACTGAACAGTATGAACACAGTCATGATAAGTCTAAAATAAGATGAGATGTCAGAATGCCTAAATCTATAGTAAAGAATATTATTATAAAACATGCAGGCAAAACAAAAGAAAAAGGCAAGCTGTACCAGCTTTTTGTGGTCAAAAACAATTACAAGGAAAAGAAGTGTTACAAATATAGAAATGAAGCATCTTTTAGCTACATATATAGGATATTGCAATAAAAAAATTGCAATTTAGCAGAGCTGTTCTTCAGACAAAAGCTTCAAGTTTATTTAAGGCAGTCAAAGAAAATGGAAATGAAATGGACAGTGAAAGCAATGGTTGGTTCTGCTGCTTTAAAAACTGAATTCAATTGGGTAATGTTAAAATTACCAGAGATGTGCCCATGGCAGATGAGGATGTGGCAACTAAATATTCTGATGTTCTGAAAAAAATAATTTAACAAGGTAGATACATTGATCAACAAATTTTTAGTGTGGATAAACAGGCTTTTCTCAAAAAGGATGCCTTACAGAACTTACATTTCTTCTAATTTGCATTTCAACCTGGATTTAGTGTCTCAGGATCACTTAACCCTTTCACTGGTGGTTAATACAGAAGGTGAGTTTAAATTAAAACCAATGCTTATTTATCAGTCTCAAAGTCCTAGTGGTCTGAGAGCTTCCAACCATTAACTGCTTGCAGTTCTTCGGTGATCAAATATGAAAGTACGAGCATCTAAAGCCACTTTCAAAGACTGACGTTCAATTATTTTAGCTCAGCTGTTGAAAAATATTGCAAAGACAATTTCACATTTAATGCATTAGTGATTTTAAGATACTGTCCAATTTATACAACTATACTTGGTTCACTGTATTAGAAATCAAGCATGCAAATGTGCCAAGATATGGACAAAACTTTCTGCACCTACCAATACATTTATATGAAGATTTAAAGAAAAACAGTTCAGTCTGCACTATTAAAATTTTTCAACAATAATGATATTTATGATATTGTTAATGTAGGCTTATCTTTAGGGATATTCAGTAATACTTTATTTTTAAATTTTGCTTTCTATAATGACTCTATTAGTTTGTAATAGATTTTAATCTTTTTTTTTAATCTTTTGCTATATTATATCAACAAACAGATTTTAAAACTTAAAAACTTTTCATTGCATGTTTCCATTAGGCTGGAACCAATGACCATATCTTATATAACTGTAACTCAGAATATTGAAAATCTGAATAATGTGATCAAGCTGATGGGGTTCATTCACAGTAATCTGGACCTCGCTGTAACGACTCTGGAGCAAAAGACTATACGGCCTAGTTGTGTTATAGGGTCAGCACACATGACTGCCAGGTTTTCTAAGCAAGATAACACTGAGTAAATGTACTGGTTTAGAGTCAAGTACAGTGCTCTGTAAGTGCCAGACCCTCTTTTTTCTCTATCACTATCAAATGCCTACGAGGCCAAAGTGGATGGTCTGGTGCTCACACAGAAATATGGTGGTTCTCAGTAGGGTTACCACTTGTCAAACTATTCTGAGAATGGCAACTAGCTAAAAGTGATTGTTTTTGTTCTCAGAATGGCTTGTCAGGTGAGTATAGGCAGCTCAAAGTACACTTCCACATGTGTTGACCAATTACCCCATTATCTTTCTCTGGCTACCAAGAACTCTGGCTGCTATCACTGTTTCCTTTAAGATTTTGAGGACTATTTTCATTGTTCATCACTTTTTAAGTAGCAAAGTGTTGAGTAGATACAGATAATTAGGCCAGGGTCCCTACCTGCCCTTACGGAACTTAGATCCTCACAGAGGGACAGAACATATACTACACAACAATGGTACAGAACAAAAAGAGAAGATGAAAGTGTACAAAGTGCTAAGTGAGGTCAGAAGGGAAAGAGGTAAGTTCTGATTGGGGAGGGAAAAATGAGGGAAGATTTTACAAGCAGAAGGACTATCTGATCTGGGTCTTGTAGGCCCAGTGGGACGGATCCTTCCAGGTGAACTATATGAACCATGGGTTTTTCTTTGACAAAGATAATGGAGTGGTTTGCCATTTCCTTCTTCAGTGGATTAAGGTAAACAGACATTAAGCGACTTGTGCAGGGTTCACACAATTAGTGTCTGAGATCAGACTTGAACTCAGGTCTTCCTGGCTCCAGGCTCTATCCACTGAATCATCTAGCTATTCCCTCCAGGTACACAAAAATGTTATGAATAATGGCACATGTGTATAAGGAGCAGCTAACAGTCAAGTTTGGCTGCAATATGACATGTGAAAGGGAGTAGAGAAAGGAAAAGAGGTTCCAGGTTATAAAGGGTTTGGAATACCAATGGTAAGAGTCGGGATTATTTTGCTGTAATATGAAGGGCAGATTTTGGGGACAAGGAATCCTTTCTAAGAATTTACATTATGTTTCTGCATGGTTTGAGACAGGTACTCTGTGGCATTCTGGGCTGCTAAGGTGGCCCAGTGGATACAGTGCTGGGCCTGGAGTTAGGAAGACTCTTCTTCCAGAATTTAAATCAGGCCTCATACTTACTAACTGTGTGGTCCTGGGCAAATCACTTAACTCTGTTTGCCTCAGTTTCCTCATCTATAAAATGATCTGGAGAAAGAAATACTAAACCACTGCAGTATCTTTGCCAAGAAAACCCCAGATACAGCCATGAAGAGTCTGACATGACTGAAATGACTGAATGATAACTGTGGCATTTTCCTGGCCAGGCTCCACTCCTGACTCTTCGGACTTCTGTACCATGCCACAGCAACCTTTTTGTTTTGGAAACTCATTCTGCCCTTGCGGCCCTTTCCTCTAACTGGCTCTTCCTAAAACCTCCTCTCCAGCCTCACCAAGCCCCTGTGTGGGTACCTTCTCTTTCTTCCTTCTCCCCTTTTCAGTTTCCTTTTATATGTTGTCTTTTTTTTGTTAAATGCAAACTCTTTGAGGGCAAGAACTGTCTGCTTATATTAATGCATAAGTGGGTGAGTAATCCCACTTCTTAGCACAGTGTCTGGGCACATAGTAAACACTTAATAAATGCCTGTTTACTTGACACAGTCTATAGATAAAGAGTGAACTACTTTAATAACAGACTCATTATTTTCTCTATAATTTTTCCTTTCCTTTCACATTATCTTCTTTTAAACTGGGCTGAATGCTGATTGTTTACTTGTCAAATTATACTGATTCTAACTTCCTGAGATTTTATTGTTGCCTATGTTGCAAAACTGCCCGCAAATCCAAAAAATACTTAAATGCAACAAGAAATAGTGTTTAAATTTACCAGTCCTGGTCCAAAACGCTTGAATTTTATTAGCTCCCTATCTGTCTTAGTATTTGATCTTTGTCAGGTCTAAGGCTCAGTGACGGAAGCCCCCGTTGTTTCATATTATCTCATCTTTCTCTTCATTAATAACACTTCAATGCAATTGTGATCTCATCAATGTTGATACTGACTCCAATAACAGTTTGGCTGACTCCAAGTTTAGCATCCTAAGCTAAGCCACGCTGCCTCTCAAAGTCTCAAATGGTGTATCTTGAAGATTAGTCACATCTCATTCTGTAACTCTTGCCCATTTCCCCCCCAAAATCCTTTACAAGGGGTCCACACAAAATGCAAAAGACCTTACTCTAGATCTCTTGAGATTACATGTGTGCTAAATTCAGCATGTAGGCTGTCCATCTCCTCTCCCTCCCCATTTCTACACGACTTGCTTCTTCATGTGCACAATTCATCATTAGTAATATGCTACAGCCTGTTTACACCCACAATGCATTTATCCATTTCCCTTCATGAGACATATGAGTTTGATTCCTTACAGAATGAGGTACTCTGTGATTCACAGCCACACAGCATCAGTGAAGGAATTTTCCTATTTAAAGGATGGGATTTTTGTTTTAGGGATAAGCCTGGGGTTATTAAAAGAATGATACAATTTCCCAAATGTAATCCAGTTTATTCTTTTCACCCTAATCATTTCTGGGCCCAGTTTACTGTTCAACAGCATATCTGTCCAAGATGTTACGTGCTGATGAACCAGCTCTGTAGGTTATTCATCTAACTCCATAAACTTCTATAACTGAGAATTAAATCTGCTGTTTATTGTTACAGAAATTCCTTAAGGCATATATGTACAAGTGGCATTTCCATTTCATAGATGACTACCACTGAAGGAAAGGTTTAGGGTGACACTCATCTTTATACATCTTTACAGGCAGGCATGAGAATAAATCACACTCAGGTCTCCAGATTCTTAAACTTGTGTTACTGTCTCTCCTAATATTTATATCATCTTAAAGAGACCCTTAAAATTCCTTTGACAGGCTTCAAGCTATTTTTCTATACTTAAGTACAAAGTGAATAACTCTTACTCGACTTTGTTGATACCACAAGGTCCTGCACATAAGTGGAAGCCTAAAAAGCAATCTAAAAGCAACTGTCATTTAATCTTCCATTTGAGATGATACCATACACCTCAACGCCGTTAAATATTGAGTAAGGTTTCAGGTAGAAATCTACAGTTGTATCTTTATCAGCCCTCAATTGATACTGAAGTATAGCTAACTGGTTTAAAGTAAAAACAGCTACTTATATATTGACTGTTCTTTTGAAGAATGTGTCAATTCTAAAAAGAAGTATTACACTACTTGAAATATAATAAAAGTTATCACACTCAAATTCTGAAAATATACCTCAAAAGCTATTTGTCATCCTTAAATAGCTTGCAAATACCTAACATGGGCAGAAAAGCTATCTAGCGTGTTGTTTAGAGGTAGGGCAAATAACTAAGAACCATGTTGTCTTCCTAAGTCAGGGACAAAGGAACTTGTCATGGCTTCTAAGTGTTAAGAAAGCTAGTTTTATCTTCTGTCCAGTTTTCCTCTTATGCTTCAATTAAATGATGGGAAGAATTCTAAGTTTTCTATTGCAGGTGACCTTCTGGGGCCTCAGACTCAACTCATGACTTCAAGACAGAAAATCTGTATTCCTCTGATTTCAAAATTAGGAATACCAATTTTTCAAGAAAATTTTAAAGTCTACACACACTTAAAAGACAGAAGTCAGTTTTACTTCATAAAAATTGTAACACAAATTTGAAAGGTTTCTTTTTAGACAAGATTTTCCTTCCCATTCAAGTGGGTTTTTCAAATCAGTGTTCTCAAAGTGAGGACCACACCATGACCACAATGTGTGTATGTCTAATCTACCCAGAGGGTGGGAATATGGGACATATCCTACCTTCAGAAGATACAATCAGTAGGCTTGTCTCCAACATAACCATACCATACACTTCATCTATCTTCCCTAAAAACTTCCCTACTCTGACCAATGGTATTTCATGGATGGTCTAGATATTGGCTCCTCAGATTGCTAGTAAGCTACTAGTTTCCAGATACTTGTTGCAGCTATGAAGGCAAAATATCCTACCCTTTCAGCATCCCCATCCCTATCCCCATTCCAGTCACACTCCCCTATCACCTTAGGATCAATAAATTACCTTCAGAGAACAGGCTCTGTGTTCTGGGACAGTGGTCAATGAAAAAGATTGTTCTCTTTTTCTGTTTTGGCTGGGCTAGGATGAACTGGGATCTACATTACGATTCTCCTTATATTATCTTTCCCCCCAAATCTACCCCTCTTCTGAACTTGATTTTGAGGGCATCACAGTGCTTGCAACTACAGTGTAATCCTCAACAATTCACTCATCCTACAATTCTAATTATAAACCTGTTTCTCTACCTGTACAACACCTCTTGCAACCATAATCATCTCTTTACTTACAGAGCCACCACATTAGTTCCGGCTCTCCCCACTCTTCTCTTGGACTACTGTAATAGTCCTGATTGGTCTGTCTTAAGTCTTTTCCTTCTCTAATTCATCTTCCATTCAGCTGCTGACATGATATTCTTAAAAGTGCAAGTCTAACCATGTCACTCAAATTCTAGTGGCTCCCTATTTAAAATTATTTTTAAATTCTTTTAACCTTTCATCTTGTATAAATGTTAAAATGCACAGTTATTAGTACAGCAGTACATTTATAAGAAATAAACATACTGGGGGATTCTAAAAATTTTTACCATCAAAACAAGTTTATAGACCAGTGGTCTAAATAATTACAAGTAGTATAATGTTTAAAAGCTATCATTAGAAGTGAAAGCAGTTGTCAAGTAACTTGTACCGAAGTTCTTTGGGCACACTAGAAAATAAGGGTGCTGAAGAACAGCAGCCTAGAGAAAGTGTCTGATGTACTGCCTTCAATGTTTAAAACATTGAAACACAAGAATGTAATTACAAGTAAATTTTTAGAAAACAGAAATGACAGCTATGTTTCACAAACACATTTGTTTTCCACAATATATTCTCAAGGGGTATAGTCAAAAAGGCGGATGAGTTTTGAATTCTGAGAGACTCTCACTTTTAAAAAAAGAATCATTTGAGGACTATTACCATTATTCTAGTTGCATTCAAATGAGAATAAGTGGAAATTAATTTATTCAAGTAAATCTTTCCAGTTGAACATAGGCCAAGCAACAGACTGTTTGTGGCCTGAGGACAATTCTGATTGGCTATGGTGGAGTGACTATGGTGGAGTAACAGAAGTGGGGTAAAGGATGCTAAAATTCACACTGCTTAGTCTACAAATCTCAATTATAATAGCTAGCATTTATGTATAATGCTTTGAAGTTTGCAAACCACTTCACAAATATTACCTCGATTTACCTGCAGAGAGAAGTTAAGGGAATTGTTTGGTGTCACACAGCTAATAAGGGTCTGAGGCCAGATCTGAACTCAAAAGTTCCTGATTCCAAGCCTAGTGCTCTATCTACCTCACTACCCAACTGCCTTTTAACTATTTAACTGCTGGCACTCTGTGCATAATCTCACAGATAAATGAGGTAATACATATAAAGCATGCTCCAAATCACAGTATTTAAGCTATTAAAGCTAAAAAAAAAAAAACCTGCACTACCACTTTTGGGACACCATGTATAAAAACGTTACACTAACATCATCATCTAATATTTATCTAATGGCCAACAAGTTGATATCATGCTGGATATCAGCTAATCTTTATCCAACGACCAACAGGTTGATACAATACTGCAGGAAATGACCCAGGTTCTCCTCAGTGAGACAAACAAACAAGTTGCAGAGTTGGTTTCATCTTGTACCCAAAGGAAACAAGAAACATTTTATGAGACATTTAGTCAGTGAGGTCTTCCAAGATGGCCTCAGATGAACAGACTATCATAAAGATAACTCCTACAGCCTATTCACCAACATTTTATGCAGAGGAGGAAGTACAGAAAATACATGAATAATCTGAGCAGATACTCCAAATTAAGTCAGTTCACACCTTGATTTGAGAGGCTGCCTGGTGTAGGGATAGAGACAGCCTCAAAGCCAGAAAGACTGGCTCAAGTCCCTCAACTGACACACTGGCTATGTGACTCTGGGCCAATCACTTAACTTCATGGTGCTTTAATTTGCAAAGAAGTTGCTGACCTGCACTGGCAGAGAGAATGTACAGGATTTCCCTGTACCAATGAGATCTAATCTAGTCTCTATCCCTAAACCTTGATACTGACTTCAATATATATATGTGGGCTTCTTAGAGAAGGACAGTGAAGACTCTATTGGACACTATGGTCTTGTTTACTACTCAGAAGGCTCACATCTACGTATCACAACTTTTTTCTTTTCAAAAATTGGTCAGAAGGTACTATACATAGCTGGCAAGCACTGCACAATATGGGAAAAAATGAAACTGACTATACCTTAACAGACAGGAAATGACTTCACAATCATTTCAGTTTGAGTACACTCAGATTATTGACTAGTTAGGGAAAAGGTCAAAGAAAATGCCAACTTGGAAGAAAAGACAAAGAGAAGACGATGTTATATGCATCTCCAAATAGTTACGTTGAGCAGCTCCTATTTAATCAAACTTTTTATGTAAAAAGATAGTGGTGGGGAGACAATTTAAGGGGGTAGTGAGAGGAAGAAGGGGTAGACAAAAGCAAAGATTTTATCTTTTTCAATAACATTTTTATTTATTTTGAATAAAGTTCCAATTGATGCAAAAACTTCAACCCCCTGTCACATGGAGAGATATGGTAGCAAAGGGTAACAACAATTTAGAGTATGAGCGCATTTATAAATATTATCAGAGGAGGAAAATGAAAGTTTATAAATAGCTCTGCCTCACAAAACACTGAAAAGCATCTGAGGGGAAAATGAATCTGCAAAAACTTGGCATGAAATAGGTAAGTCAAATGACTGTATTTGAAGATGGAAAACAAGACACAAACAGACTTAAAATGGAACAGATCTGCCAATATTTTTAAAGTAACATATTCTTATCAACACCACCAGTGCAATGACATTTTGCACCTACCCCAGCACATGATGTACCCTGTGAATGAATGTCACTAACAGCTGCTAAGATTAAGTTAAGGAAGAACAGCAGGCCATGGCAAATATATGCAAAAAAAAAACCCATCGTAGAGGTAAAATTTTTATACTTTATTTAAAAAAGTTTTTTTCCAATTAACAAGCATTTATTGTTTCCTTTAATCTCCCTCTCCTCATTGAGAAGAGAAAAAAGCAAAGCAAATTCCCAAACTGGCCATGTCCAAAAATGTCTTGTTCTGTACTCATCTTGTCTTTCAAAGTTTTTTCTTAAAACATTCTTTTAAAAATTTTTATTCAGTTTTTATCAGTGAAAAACTACCTTTTCTCCTTTCCACTTTCCTTTTCCCCTCCCCTAACTGAAAAAGAAAACCCTTGTAACAAATATGCATAATTTAACAGAACAAATTTCTGTGCTGGCCAAGTCCAAAAAACATATGTATCAACATGCACCCTGAGTCTATCATGGAGGTGATAAATTTTTTTTTTTTGGCTAGGCAAGGGGGTTAAGTGACTTGCCCAGGGTCACACAGCTAGTAAGTGTTATGTATCTGAGGTCACATTTGAACTCAGGTCCTCCTGAGTTCAGGGCCGGTGCTCTATCCAATGCACCACCTAGCTGCCCCTGGAGGTGATAATTCTAAAGGCAATCAGGAATAACTCCGAATATATCAAAGAAGAAAAGAGTATATACTGACTGGATGAGAGGAAGGGAACCTTCATTCTCAACAACTTAACCCTTTAAAACATCAAAAGAATCACTAACACTAGAGATTGGTTCTGATAATGTAATGAAGTCTTCCCTCCGCTATCCTAAATTCCAGATAGTAATAGACAACTATAAAATAGGTAGCAGAGAGAGGAGGAGAAGAAATTCTGACTGTTTAATGTAAAGGAAGTGTTCTTAACACTTTCCTCCCTTATCATTCACCCCGTCCTCTTTGGTAGTCAGGTGAAGCCTATGGATCTCTTCTCAGAAAATGTCTGTATATGCAAAAAAATATACAATCTTACAAACCAATTATAGTGAAATAGTTATCAAAATGCTAAAAAAAATCAGAAACAATACAATTTTTAAATTTAGTTTCCTTAAAATGTACACGGATAATGAATGATAAACATTTGTAAGACTTAAGTTCAACTCCAAAATGGGTAAGGCATTTGCCTAAGATAACATAACTAGTTAGAAGCAGAGTCAGGATTAGACTCCAAGTCACTTAACTCTCAGTTCAGTAGTCTTTCCACTTCAGTAATCTTCCATAATCTGACAAACTATCAAATATGCCAAAAATGACACTCAAATACCATATGGTCATTTTATGTGGCCATACAACCACAAGATATTTTAGACTGAAAATGGATGACCTAGGTAACAGACTAGGTAAACTAGGTCACTAGACTATTCAAGTCCTCCCAGGCTCTTCTCACATGAACCCTGTACAAAAACAGGCCTGGAATCCAGATAAAGAGGTACAGACAGACTGCTGGACATACTTACTGCTGTAGAGAAAAGATTTACCTAGCCCCCAAACCTCACTTTACAGATGTTAAACATACAACCAGCAGAAATCTACTGATGATTCTTTCTTGCTATAGGTTTAAACCCTAAGTTTTATTCAGTCCTTGCGCAGCCTGAATATTAGAAAAAACCATATCTACTTCACAGGATCATAGGTTTAGAACTGGAACTGACCCTAGAAGTGATCCAGTCTCATACTGTTATTTTACAATTAAGGACATTTGTCTGTAATGTCCTCCTCTTTCCCACAGCTTTACCTTCTGAATTCCTAACCATCCTTTAAAACCCAACTAAAATGCTATTTCTTTTATAAAGGTCCCTCTCCCTAGTTCCTCATCTACATTTATAGAAGGGACTCCTTCACTAGGAAAGCTCCATATGTTGATAAAATCAGAGGTCCATATATATTCTTGTGCATACATACACATATACATTTAGATGTACACACACACACACACATCTAAACACACTTATGGATGTACATACACATCATATATATTCACATAGCTGGGGGAGAGAAAAATCAGGGAAAGCTTTATGAATGAGATGGCATCCGGGTTGAGCATTTAAGGGAAGAATTTCACAAGTAGAGATTAGGGTCAGTGGGGGTGGGTGGATAGGAAGACCATCCAAAGCCAAGCTAAGTATATGAGAAGAAATTGGAGAATTGTGGGTAATCCAGTTTATAATCATTTACAGCAAAAGTGGTGTCAACTTTGGTTTCAGAACACAGTGTATTCAATTATCTCCAGTGTCGAGAATCATGTAAAAATTTCAACTTTAAAAAAATATTAATACAAGGTTTGCCTGACTATTCATTCATATAAGCATGTGACCCACACTGGGCTTAGGGAGTCTCTTTCCTTGGAGTACCAGAAGGAAGTTCTTGCCACCAAGATTTGGTTATCTGGGTAAGAGAGATACCATTTTTTTTTTCCAGGAAGGAGAAATGATTTTATGTATTTTTAACATCTCTGGGTTGGAATATATTTTCACCATAGAATTTCAGTTATATTACAGTTGAATTGACTTTTGTGGGATGGCTTAGGAACTTAACTGACATGTAGAATATTATTTCTTTGAGAAAAATTCTTATTTCCAAAGAACTGGATTTCTAAACATGAATTTATGACAGAAGTTCTTTGTAAATTAAGGATCTTCCTGGATGTGCTACAATTTTCCTGTCTTAAAAGTTGAAAAATGCTATCAGGAGGTTAATCATGTTAACATTAATTATGTTTAATGTTCAATAATAATGTTCCTTACACTACTGGAACTTAAAGTGGAAATGAGTTGATTTAAGATCAAGATTTCATAGCTGAAAGTACTAGTTTACATAACAGTGGGCATACGCCAAAGCTTTCTTAAAGCACAGATCTTTTTAAGCAGCAAGTTCACAAAAGGCAACGCTGCTCCTTTCCTTCTGGCTTTATTCTGGCAACACAATTACTCTCCTTCAAATTAAAGTGAGATTTTAAACATTAAGTTGTAAAGTCTTTGAGATAAAGAAAATGTACTCTTACTTCAACAAATACATCAAAATAGTGATGTACTGAATGTTAAATTATAACATAAGACAAAGTGTAAGGTTAAGGACATTTTAAGTAAAACATATCAGTCAAAAAAGCAATTTTAATAGAAGTTAACTTTTAAGTAACACTAGAGTCTATGTATTACCCAGAAGCAAAAGGAGGAGACAACTATTTCGGCACCTTAGAATACTTAAATTCAAGTGGCTTACCACTGCCAGTTCACATGGACTTGGCAATTTAAAAACGTATTATACATATATCAGAACAGAACAGTCACAACAATGGAAACTGACAGTAAGAAGGTGTGAGAATAATTAGGGACAGCTTGAAAAGACAGTGGAGGATTGCTAATATGAAAAATTAACCTGGGTAGTGACAAGTATGTAAATGCATGGAATGATACATACAGGGAAGAAGCCCGACTAGAATAGAACAGAAATTCTGTCAAGGGGAATAAGATAAAATAGAATAACTAAGATTGGAAAGGCAGGTTGGAAATACCATGGAATACTTTAAATGACAGATGAGATCATGTTTTATCCTAGAGGCCACAGGGGAATCTATTCAAGATTCTGAGCAAAGGGAGAGTGCGTGAGAGAGAGAGAGAGAGAGAGAGAGAGAGAGAGAGAGAGAGAGAGAGTGAGTGAGTGAGTGTGTGTGTGTGTGTGTGTGTGTGTAAGAGAGACACAAAGAGAGAGATAGATGGTCAGGTCTGTAGTTTAGGAATATTAATTTGGAAGCTGGATTGAAAGAGACCAATTAGAAGACTAGTGCATATTACAGAGAAATAAAAAGATTATGAAAGAGTTTAGAAATCTAATCAATACAATCATAAACCATGAATTCAAAAAATGAAGATGGAACATGCTACTCACCTTCTGACAGAAGAAAGTGAGCTTGGATTGTAGAAAGAGATGTACAATTTTAGACATAGCTAATGTGGTAATTTGTTTACCTGGACTATATGCTATGTATTGAGGGATTTATTTTTCTTGTTTTTAAAAAAGCTGTTCAATGGAGATAGTGTCAGGAGGGATAAACTAATAAAAAAAATACCTGTTTCTTAAAAAATAAAAATAATAAACTATTTTTAAAGGCTAGGCTAGGCAAGTGGTAACAAGGACCTAAACTAAGGTGATGGCTGTGTGAATGAAGAGAAGGGGACAGCTGAGAGAGATATTATAGAGGTAGATTTGCCAAATTATAGGATACAAGTGTTGAGGGAGAAAGAAGAATCAAGGATAATTCCAAGGCTATGAACCTGGTAACTGGAAAGATGGCAATGGAAAGCATGACATGTGAAAGAGAGGTGGCTTTTAACAGGAACTATGAATTTCATTTTGGACACACCAAATTTCAGATACCTATAGGACACCCAGGTGGAGATGGACAGCACGCAGCTGATAACATGGACTTGGAGTAAAGAGAAATTAAAGCTAGATGTAGACACTCTGGAGTCATCTACACAGAAATAATTCAACTCAGGGGAGCTAAAGGGAGCAGGAAGAGAGAATATGTAGAGAGAGAAGAGAGCTGGACAAAGCTAAGATTTCCCACACCTCAAAATCAGGAAGAAGAGTATGATAACCCAGTAAAGGAATGAGTAGTCAGATGGACAGGGAAGGAACCACAAGAGAGCAGTGTTACAGAAAGTAAGGAGAGAAAGTCTGGGGTAAGGGTGGAGTGTGAGGTGTGGGAGTGGTCAAGTGCCAAAACTACAGAGAGGTCAAAAAGGATTAAGACTAGAAGAAAAAAAAAGGCTTTTCTTAACAATTAAAAGTTTGTTAGCAATCTTGGAAGAAGTAATTTTATTCTAGTGGTGGGGCTGGAAGTTAGGCTGCAAAGGACTGAGAAGCAAATGGGAGATAAGAAGATGGAGCTATGCCACTTTAGGAGTTTGGCTGTGAAAGAGAGAACAAATACAGGGTGATAGCATGAGGAAATGGCAACGTCAAGTGAAAGGGTTTGTTTTTTCAGATTTTGAAGGGTTTTTTTTAGGAGTTGGGGAGCATCTGAGAACTTTTGTAGGTGACAGGGAAGAAAATCAGTGGCTATGGAAAGGATGAAGATGAGAGAAACAAAGGGGATGATGGAGAGGAAAGGCTCCCAGAGTAGACCATAGGGAATAAGATTAAGAGCGTAAGTGGAACATTTGAAAAAAAAAGTCTTACTTCTTTAGCAGTAAATAAGGAGAGAAGGGAGAATGATGAAAAGTGGGGTTTTGAGGTATTTAGTGAGGAAGAAGAGGAGCTTCAGATGGATGGTCTTGTTTCTCAGTAAAACAGCATGTGAGATTCTCTGATGAAAAGGAGGGAAGGAAAAAGAGATGGCATAGGAAAACTAAAGAGAGTGAGCCTGGTTTAGAATAGCTGCAAGGAGAATGTGATCAGAGAATTAAACAGGAAAACATAAACACTTCCCCCAGCAGTGAGGGCCCAGCTGATGAGAATATAACAAGCAGGGAACCCAGTTGGCAGGTGCAGGGCATTCCTCCACAGTGCTTAGCAGCATGGAGGTAGGAACAAAAATAGCAGTACATGGGCACCAAGACAAGAGAATGAATGACTCAAAGATACCTGCTAGTGTGTAAGTGAAATAGATGACAATAGGTTCAAGACGGAAGGAGTGAGGCTCTGGGAGAACAAGGAGGAAGGAATAAAGAAGATGGAGGTCTCACTTGGTGAGCATAAGGAAAAGGTTTAGGAACAGTAAGGCACAACAGAAGATAGAAGGCTAGAAGGTCATCAGTGTTCTGGACAACAGAAGTGAAACAACCATGTGTGGTTGAGGAAGAATCAAGATGGGGGTCATTTGAGATTAGGAGACTAATGAACTTGGAGATCAGGATGTTTAAGGGGACATCAATATGGATGTTAAATTTGCAGGGATGAGAACAGGGGCTGAGCTGGAAAGGAAGACAGTGACTTAGGGACTGAACTTCTCAGGAAGGGAAAAGCTGGAGTTTCACAGGCTAAGACAAGGAATTTACTTACTCATTTTGATAAAGAGGAGTGAACCTCTTGGTGAAGTTACTAAACGTTGGTACAAAAGTACAATCTGGAATTGGAAGTGAGGAGCAAGGAATGTTTCTACTCCTTTGCCTGTCTTTGTAACGCTGCACTTAGCAGAGTGCCTCAAACACAGTAAGTACTTACTATTGTAAGTGGTGACTATCTCCTGCTCCTCCTGCCCAGTACATATAGAGATTCACTGTCTTCTAGGGGGGCAGTTGGCTTAAGAAGATGAAAAGAACGTAAACCTCTTTACCCTTTACCTAGGATAAAAGGGAGCTTGTTTACCAAAAGAAGGATTCTAGAAGACACAAAAGAACAGAAGGAATGAGGATGACATAGACTATGGAGGGGTAAGACTAAGGTAGATAGTGATGAGTTATATGGGGAGTGATACAGAGGGAGAGAATTTTCACTTTAGCATGGGGATAAATGGAGTTCCAGCTGGGAATCTGTTTATTACAAAAAGGTGAATGACCAGGTGATACAGTACAACCACTATCTAGTGTCCTGTGATGCCTAGGTTAGTTAGAGTGGGCTCGTGCTGTCTCCCAGAAGGCCAGAGTCTCATAGCTCTGAGACCTTCATGGCTGAGGAAAAATAAATTGGTGATTATGTCCTTGGAGGCTAGGCTAAACTCAGGCTGTCCAACCTCCTCTCTACACTTGCAGCCCCCTCCTCCCATAAATTCCTCCATTCTGAGGAAGAGCCAAACTGGTCATCCTTTTTTTCCAAGCTCTCCAACTCCTACTCTTCAGCTCTTTTTTTTGATGTCATATTCCTCTACTAGAATTTAAGCTCCTTGAGGACAGAGACCATCTTTCTTTTTGCTTGTATGTGTGTTCCCAATGCTTGCTACATAGTAAGCACTTAAAAAAGGCTTGTTGACTTAGCCTCAAAAAATGGTGGGTTTCAACCCATTTCATGTCACACAGACCCTCAGCTTCTATTCATGAGCTTTAAGAGCAAAGGCCCTCATGGTATCTTAGGTACAATGAAGCTTGAGATCAAGGTAGCTTGAGTATCTTTCAGAACAGTTTCTCTGATTCCCTAGGTGCCTAGAGGCTAAGCTCTGAGACGGCAGAAAAACCTTTCAGAGCAAGCGCTCTCTAGCCTCAGATGATGAGTGGCTGAGGCCTGTGATGCCTTTAGGGAGGATCTACATGGGATGATGCTGTGTATACAAAAATAATACAAAGTCAAATGTGGTAAGGGGAAAAAAAAAGAGTCAGACCAAGTATTACAAGAAAATTTGAGAAACTATTGCTGTTTCTTTGTGTAGTTCAACAAGCATTTGTAGCTCTAACTTCCATCTACCCTATCCCTCAAAAAAAAATAGTCCTTTTTTTTTTTAAAGAAAAGGAGAGGAGCAAAAAGGAAAGAAAAGAAAAAAGGAAAAAACCCCTTTACTACTTTTCTGCTTTACCTAGGAAACTTTAAACAAATATTACTTCTGGTTTCTGAATCTCACCAAACTTCAAAAGCCTAATTTAAATATATATGTATATGTGTATGTGTGTGTGTGTGTGTGTGTGTGTGTGTTTTTAAGGGGTGGGGTTAAGAATTACAGGTATCAATGTAATGACTGGGCTATCTCATACTACACTTTTGGAAAGTTTTAAATGCATTTCTACAGGAATAGTCACCTAACATTACAAACTAAAGTATAAACGACATTTTCTGTATGGAAATTCACTGAGTCCTTTAAAAGGAAAATCTTCAAATATAAGCTAGCACAATTTTCAACCTAACAAGAAGTTTAGTGGAAAATGTAATGAAACTACAAATCTATCAAAAGATATTTATCAAAAGACTATCTTTAACATATCCATTAAAAACATCTTTTAACATCTGAACTGCATGCTTCCAAAGCAATCCATGTACCACAAAACAAGGCAAAATGTAATAAATTACCTGAATCGAAGACGCTGATTCATGTGAATGGTCACTAACAGCTGCTCCTTGAGAAGGTGGCAGAGGAACAGTGTGAGTCTTTTGGGTCAATGGACTAACAATGCTTTCACCTGTCCTATGTGACTGGCAGGACTCTTTTCTAAGGGGAGACTCCACAGTCTGCTCATCTCCAAATGCAGCCCAAGAGCAACTCTCCTTTTGTTCATCCTCAAAGGCATTCCAATCTGCAGCTTGGTTAGGACCAGCTGAACTAAAATCTGCAAAATCATCAGGGTCTTGAAAAGCACTGCACTCATCTTGAATTTTTGGCCCCAAATCAAGAGACCCAAATTGACTATAACCACCATTTTTTAGTTTTGAAGGAGGTTCAATTCCTGACACAGAAGACTTCCTTGCAACTTCATACCCTTCTGATAAACTATCAGAAGTCTGCTTCAGTTCTAATTGAGAATATGTTATTTCCTCTTGGCAAGTAGCAGCATCTGTATCCCCAAAATCACCAAAGTCATCACCTGGTTCACTAAAATGCAGAAACTGTTCTGAGGACTCTTCAAAAGTTATGTCACTCATTGAATCTTGAGTACCACTAACAAAAGGTGGAGTTGCACCACTGACTGTGCCAAAATCACCAAAATCATCTTCGTTTGTATCACTGCAAGATACAAAATCATTACTACTATCACCATTTTTCAAATCTGTAGACTCATCAAAAACATTTTCTTCTGTCAGATCTATGCTGGTGCTTTGGATGTTTGTAAATTTAACAGTTTCTTCTTTGGGACGATAACTAATGTCATTGGTTTCAGAAGTTTTAATACTGTCCATACACAAGGCTGCACATTTAAAAGTTAAGAAATCAAGTTTCTCATTAGCTTCACACTGTTCTCTCCTGCTAAGCATTTCTGCATTATCAGTTGTGTCTACTGAATTCAAGGCTGATTGTGTGCTAGTATCTGATTCAATTTGTTCCAGTGTCGAAGGGTCATATTTTTCATTAGTTACTACACTGATTTCTGAAATGCAAACCTGATTCTCTTGACCAAGAGTCTTTTCTTCATTTTCACAGCTTCTATCCAAAGACATCTGTTTTACAGAACTTCCTTCATGGATTTTATTTATTTTATTGTTTTCCTGAATAGTTAGTGCTTCTCTGACATTTAAAACTTCACATCTTATTTCTTCCAGTTGTACCCTTTCCTTTTTGGAAAATGTGGCAAAATCTGCAAATTCCTCAGCAGGACTGGGTGTGGAGTCTAAATGAAACTCAGTGCTGTGACTTTTTAGTCTCTCTGAATCAATGATGTCTAAGTTTTCCTTTCCCTGAGGATTTACAGTGTCCAGTGCTGCAAACCCATTTGTTAGAATCTCTATACATGTGGGTTTCTCACCATTACAGCTATCTATTTGCTCGTCATGACTAACTATTTTCATATCAATTCTAAAGCTGTCAGAAGGGAAGCTTTCTGATGTCCCACCCTTTTCTCTCTGCCCTACTACTTCATTTAAATCTCCTGGACTTCCTATATTGTCAATTAAAGTATCTGAAGTTCTTGACTGAATTATTTCTTTGCTGGTGGTAGAAGATAAAACATCAGACTGTTCCTTCATAAGACTAGGAAGTTCAGCAATGCTGTCTTTACCATTACCATTACCATTTTTAATGGGCTTAAAGCTTGTAAAGCTATCTACATTTTCTGAGAAACCATGAATCGGCATAAAATGATTTGAAGATATAAATTCTTCCTTGGAATTAGTAAACTCTGGTGCATCAAAATCAACAAATCCTACACCAGAAGGGCTGACTTCAGAAAACCCACCAAATTCTCCAAATTCATCTTCATCATCATCATCAGCTCCATTGTCTAATGGTGGTGGAGATGAAGAGTACATTCGAATGATATCTGGTTCCATTGTTCAACTGCTTTTAGAAGATTAATTTATACCTGCCAAAAAAAAGAAGAAAAAAAGGAGGTTTTTTTTTTGGTTCTGACTATATTTTTAAATTCTTAAAATTTTGAAAGGTGATGCTGAATTACGTTGGATTTTTTTTTGCTTCCTTAAGGGTTAACTGTTTAAAAAGCTGTATATAGACAAGAAATATCTCTAAATTCTAGAGTTTTGGGGGAAGGGTTTAATCACTATATTAAAAAACATAGGATTTCATCAGAATAATATGTATACCTATATATTGGAATATAGTTAAAATTTTTATAATATATTGATCAAAATTTCTTTTGGCTATGGTCTTAAAAGCAACCAATGACAGGAATATCAGTACCTTTAATAGCCTTAGACTTACTAGCCTTTGAACCATAGAAAAAGAAAAGTCACTGACATTCCTTTATCCTTTTTCTGATACAGGGACACTTAGCTAACAAGGGGAACAAAAAAGGAGTATAAATTTTGAAGAAAGTGGGAATAAATGGATTACTTAAATGTATTTCAATTGTCTATGAATTTTTGAAAATCATGACATATTTAGTGCTTCTACTGGTTCTTAAAAGCTAACAGTAACTTTTCCACTGAAGAAAAAGAATAAAAGCAGTTTAATTCAGCAAAAGCTTAAATGACAAAATGATGCAGATTCCTTGGCATATCTTTAAAGTTTTCTTCTAAAATGTCTCAAAATCAATTATATTAATACTTTCTGTTATTATATTTGATTATTCAGGTAAAGCTACTTTTGGGAAGGGAATGCATAATAGGCTAATATGACAAAATTTTAGAAAATAAAATTATGAGATGTACTTGGTTACATTTGGAGTTTCAATATTTCATATTAATACCAAAATAAGAATCATAATATGAACTACCAAAAAATCATGATTTTTTTAAAATGAAAAAACTTTTAATGAAAATTACACAGGCTTTTAATAGTGATATTTCACAGTTCAGAAAATTCAATCTTTAAACTTGAAAAACGCTAACTGCGGATTTCTAAGCAGTTGTTTATCTCTGAAGTATTTTAAAAACATAAAACACTGAAATACAAGATATCAGATGTATGTTCAAATTCCTCCTGCCAGCCAATGACATTTCACAACTCCTTCTCCCTCTATTCACACAGAAGTAAATTGATTTGTGATTCAATAATACGCCATTCAACTTGAACTCGGAGGATACTATGGGACAGTCAGATCAGCTCTATCTTCAAGCTCAAAAAGCATTAGAATGGAAGTTAAAAAAAAATAAAAATGAAGATAAAGGGTTCAGCATGTCCTACAAAGATACTGAAAAAATGAAGTCAATCCGACTAACATAAATTTTCATTTTCTACACTGCCAATCTTTTTTTAAACAAATAAGGTAAAGAGTATCCAACTGGTCTGGAAAAAAAAAAGCAGCGAGCATGTTTCTTACAAAATTTCCTAGTACTATATTAAGAAGGGCTTTTTTTAGACGACTCAAGTTTTTAAAACTGAAAAAAAAGACTAGAGGTATCTAAAGACCTGAGATTGTAAGAATTATTTTAGTTGTTTCACAGGTAAAAAAGAGTCTCCCAGTTAAATTTTATTCATTAGACCAATGTTTTGGGAATTGAAAGTCTCTACAATTACTGTATATGAAAAGTAGTGTTATTGATATCATTTTAGATAACATAATTTGGTGTTCCTCTGGCAACTCTGTAAGTGTAGGACGTGGAGTTATGAGGATGTAGCTTTGAGTACTAGCTGATATTTCCTATCTGTGATCCCAGGTAAATCATTTAACCTCTATGAGTCTGTCTCCTCATCTACAAAATATGGCTGAATAGCACCTACCTCAGTGTTGTGATAATCAAATGAGAATTATGTAAGGTGCTACATAAATGTGTGAAAGATAATTAATTGGACTTCTATTTTGTTCCAATCAATATGAATGAGTCTGATATGATTCTATAGAGATAGTGACTGTAAGTTCTGCATATTAGGCCCCAGAGCTGTGAACTGTGGATTGTAAGTTCACTTGCTTAATCACAAGAAGCTAACTAGAGAACCTGCACTCTTGTTTTTCCTTGTTATGGTGACTAAGCCCAGCTTGGATCAATTACATGTAAAGTCCCTCAGCTACTTTTGCTTCCCCTCTATCCCTTGTCATCTATCGCCCATGATCATGAGCACCTGACCAACATATCGCCTTGTCTGCCCACCTGTCTACTAGCCCATAAGCCCATGTAGGTGTTTTGACATCTGTATCAGTCCAGCCCATGGGTCTGTTTGGTAGGATCCTGAAAGGTCAAGACAGGTCTGTCAAGGTCTATCTATTAACCCATTTGTCAACCAATGGGATTCTGTATTTTTAGTCTGCTTCATCTCTATCGTCTGAGTATCCAGCACTATAAAACTAAGGCCCTGGAGGAAGGGGGCATCTCAGACTGTGAGGAAGATCTGAGGGTCCCCTTCATTAGAGGGGGCCATAGACCCTTTGATAACATGCTGTTGGCTCAAAGCTTTGCCTTAGCTACTTTTCTTGTAGGTTGGACAATTTTGGACCTCACAAATGTTCATATTACCATTAAAACTTGAATACTCTCAAATGGAGAAAAATGATAAAACTATATAACCTGCTTCTTAGCATCACTGAATTATAAACCCCCTTTTTTTTGGCAATGAGAAATAAAGCTTAATGTTTAATTTCTGGCATTAAGATTCAGAGTTTGCATTTAATTCCTAAACTGTTTCAGTTTAGAAAACTTAGTATGAAGGTATGTACCTACTATCAGTTCAGAATACCTAGTATGGAGAAAAAATTACACCTTTTGCTCCTGACAACAACAAGACCACACAATATTCTCTCTCTCTCTTTTTTTTTTTCAGGGGGTTGGGAGTGGGGTGTGTGTGAGGCAATTGGGATTAAGCAACTTGCCCAGAGTCACACAGCTAGTGAATGTTATATGTCTGAGGCCCGTCTTCAACTCAGGTCCTCCTGACTCCAGAACTGGTGCTCTATCCACTGCGCTACCTAGCTGCCCCAACACCACATGATTATTTAAGAGCTTGGTAACAATCATTTCTTAAGAAAGGGAGCATAGCACTGCAGGGTCAGAAGGCCTGGGGTTAGGTCTCTGTTCTTCTTATTAGTTGTTAGACCTTGGGCATGTCACTATCCGACTATACCTCAATTTCCTTATCTGTTAAATGAAAATACTTGCATTACTTACCTCACCCACCTGGTTGTTGTGAGGACAAAGCATTTTGTAAACCGTAACAATGCCTTCACATAGCATTTTATTATGTACCAATGTATACTCCCCCACTTTATGTATGTCAAAGATTCTCACTAGCTAGAAACTGTCCGTTCAATTTGTTGCAAACTGTTTAATTTTCTTTACTTTTTAGCTCATGCCTCCTTTCTCCTTAAATCAGTTAAGGTTACTAAGTAGGTGCCTCCATGTTTACCCTCTCCACTACAACATATCTTTCTCTATATCAATTCTCTAATCCCTTCTAGGCTCAGAGGAAGAGGTATCCATTCTCTTAAAACTAAACCATTTAATTATGTCCAAGAACACAGTCCTTCCCAGTTCCTGCAGGATCTTGCTACCACAACTATGCTCTTCAAACTATCCAAGTATGTTTGGCTACTTTTTCCCATCTTTAAACAAATGGATCTCCATTACCTATCCTGGAGGCAGGAAGGAGAAAGAGAAACCACGATACTTCTCATAGTCTCTGTTCTCCTCCATCTCCATACCTCCACAGACACTTTAAGTCTGGCTTCATTTCCAATCGACTCAAACTTTTCTTAAAAATCACCACTGACCCAATTACAGGGTCTTTTGCCTACACCTTTCTTCTTGCAGTTTAAGTATTGGTGCCATCTCGGCTTCTTGAACTTCTCTCCAATCACAGTCTCTGTGACACAATGATATTCTGCTTTCTCTCTCTCTGTCTGTGTCTGTCTGTCTCTCTCCCCTCTTACTTCTGTTCCGGATAAGTGTTTTTTCAAGGTTCAATGCTGTGCTTTCCCTTTCTCATTAACTTTCCTGGCTTTAACTACCTACCATCTCCATGCAAATGACATCCGAGTTTATAGTCTACTCCTATCCTCAACTAAGACTTAGTTACTTATTTTCAATTAGACATCTCCATCTGATTTCTTGACTTCATGTCCAACTCAATTAATATGGGGCAAAACTTCTCACCTTCTCCCCAAAACTAGCTTCCTCTTCATGCATTCTTGTTTCTGCCAATGACATCATTTCATCATTTAACCAGGCTCATAACCATGAAGTCATTCTCTGACTCATCTCCCGCTGTCTCCCCTATCTAGTCTTTATTCAAGTTATCTTATTATTTTCTTCATACAATCTGTCCTTTCCTGTTCCCACTGCAACTACTTCATCCTGGACTCTACTCATCAAATACTTAAGCAACCTTCTAGCTGGTATCATTGATCTTTTTCCTTTCCAATCTATCCTGCAAGCCAAGAGCAGCATAATTTTTTTAGCATCATTTTCATCACATCACTACCCTGATCCAAAATTTTCAATAACTCCCAATTTCTTGCTGTATCAAATCTAAATTTCTCCTACCTAGTTTTCACGGCCCTCCATACTACAGCCCGTATTTATTTCCCTCCAGGTGAGCTTTTCACTAATAAAGTGTTACGCTCATCCCTACGAAACCATGGTTTCACTCCTGATGTTCCCCATCACCTGATTTTCAGCCTAAATCAGCCTACCATTCAAGGATCTCTATGATACACCAAATACCATAACTTTCACTTATTTGACAAGTATTTTTTAAATGCATACTACGTGTAAGTGCTGGAAAAATGGAGAGAAACAAAAGAATCCTAGTCCACAAAAAGCTTTCTACTAAGGGAGAACATTAAGTTAATAAAAAGTGTATGTTAAGGGGGCAAGTCACTAATAATTATGGTGTGTGGGGAAGTAATAATTCATGAAAACACTGTGTAGGAGATCCCTGATCTTAGTCCACTGGGAGGAAGAGGAGGTGATGACAACAAACATTAAAGTGTTAAATTAGTTGGACGATTAGTCGGACAGCTTAATAGGTACCAAATTAAAAAAAAATTTTTTTCTTAATCTCTAGAGCAAGAGTGTGAGGTATTATGTGTAGAAAAAATTACCTCCTGCCCAAAGGCACATAGAGTCTAATAAAGATGTTCTTCACCTGAGGTCCAGGAATTTAAAAACAAAAAAGTTTTGTCAGCTATATTCCAATATAGTTATTCCTTCCACATAATGACTCTCCATTGTCGTTTTGATATACTGTGGGTTGATCAGGTGTTAGTCTAAGTCCAATTCCTGCCAGAATGCCTTCTATTTTCCCAACAGTTTTTATGAAATAGGGAATTCTTTCCTAATTAACTTACGTTTTCTGGTTTGTCCAACACTAGGTTATTAAGTTCCATTATTTCTGATTTTCCCTTATCTGGTTTGTCCCATTGTTCAATCTATTTTTTAACTAATGCCATAGGGTTTTAATAACTGCTATTTTCTAATATGGTTTGAAATCCAGAAGTGCTATTCCCCTTTTGTCCCTACCTCTTTTCATCGTTCCTCCTGATAGTCTAGATATTTTATTTTTCCAAATGGATTTTGTAATTATTTTATCGAGTTCTGTATTCTTTTGATAATACTAAAGCTATAAACTAAGTTTGGTAGTATTGTCATTTTTACTGTACTGATACAGTCCAGCTATCAGCACTGAATATTCTGCTCACCATTTAAGTTGTTTATGCAAATATTTTGAGTGCTCTGGTAAGTTGATTCTCAGATATCTTATGCATTTTGTAGTTATTTTTGATGGTTTATTCTAAAGCCAACAACTTTGCTAACGCTATTATTTAAATGAATACTTTTGTTAATTCCCTTAGATTTCTGGCTAGGTGGTGCAGTAGATAGAGCACCAGAGCTGAAGTCAGGAAGACTCATCTTCATGAGTTCAAATCTCGCCTCAGACACTAGCTAAAATCCTGTTTATCTCAGTTTTCTCAATCTGTAAAATATGAGAAGAAAATGGCAAACTATTCCAGTACTTTTACCAAGAAAACCCCAAACAGGGCCATGAAAAATCAGACACAACTGAACAACAATGCCCTTAACTTCCTTCCACTGTCTTATTGCCATTGCTAGACTTTTCAGAACTATATCAAATAAGAGTAAGCATCCTTGCTTTACTCCCATATTTACTGTGAAAGGTTCTAGTGTGTGCCTATTTCATATGATGCTTGCTTTCGGTTTTATATACTTTTTAACGGTATTTTAAGAAGGTCCCTTTATGCCTGTATCTTGTAGATTTTTTTTAGAATGAGTATTGCACTTTGTCAAATCCTTTTTCCTTTGAGATGTATTGAGGTAATCATGTGTTTTTAATTTTTTTTTACATGATTAATTATGCTGACTTTCCCTAATGATGAAGCATCCTTGCATCCTTGGTATAAATCCAAGTTGGTTATGATGAATGATTTCTTGGATGAATTGACAGTATTTTATTTAAAATTTTTGAATCGATACCACTAGCCATGTGAGCCTGGACAAGTAAGTTACTTATCCTCTGTCTGGCTCAGTTTCTTCAACTATAAAATGGGGATAATAATAGCACCTACTTCCCAGGGTCATGAGAATTAAAAAAGATAACAACTGTAAAGCAATTAGCACAGCACCTGGCACCTAGTGGTTGTTATATAAATGTGTATTTTCCTCCCCCTACCCTTATTCTTGACCTTTCCGTACTCTCTCATCTTGGGTATTTTTTCTTCTTCTTTTGTTATGAACTTAAACATCAAACATAAGCACTTCAACATCCAAAAGAACAGAAGAGGATTAAATACGAAATTAAACTTCTATCGTACATAGTTTAAGATTAGTTTAGATTACATTTGACAAGACAGTAACAAAACTGACATTTTTCTTCTGCTTAAGTTCTTTTTTGCTCATTTCTGTGTATTTTTTCAGCGTTTCATCAACATCCTTTTATTTCTCCTTTTTTTTGCATCACTAAGTCTCTGTCTACCAAAACCCTTCTCACAACTGTTCCCCACAAAAATAAGGATCTAAGCTACTGTTCTACATCTCCAAATGGGTGTCCCATAGGCATTTCAAACTCAATACCTTCAAAAAAAACCTCATTATTCTTTCCCCTGCCTCCAACACCTTCCCTTCTTCCTAACTTCTCTATTTCTGTTGTAGGCACCACTACTGTTCCAACTGCCCAAGGTCAGAAACCTCAGTCATCCTCTCTCTTACTATCCCTTATATCTAATCAGTTTCCTTGTTTCAATGATTCAATTTCTACAATATAGCATGCATCCAAAATTATCTCTCCACTAAAATAGTTACCACTTCTAGGTCAGATTCTAATGACTTCTCTTCTGGACTACTGCCATAACATACTAATGGGTTTTCCTGCTTCCATTCTCTTCCTTCTACAATCTGTCTGCTATGAGGCTGCCAAATTCCTTAAGTATTAAGGTATTCCTTAAGTTAGCACAAGATTAGATAAGGGAAAATGTCTCAATTTTCAAAAGAATGGAAAAGAACAGAGTGTGCAAAGTATAGCCTACTAAGATTGAGTTTGACTCTTGGGAAAATTCTAGAAAGGATCACTAAAGGAGATGGTTGTTAAATATCAAGAAACGTAAGTGTTGATTACAAACAGCCAGCACAGTTTCATCAAGAACAGGCCTGGCTAGACCAATCTCATTTTTTGTTTTGACAGATTACTAAACTAGGTATGGGGAAATGTGGATGGAGTGCAGCTAGAATTTAGAAAAGTTTTTGATAAAAGATCTCATGCTATTCTTGTGGAGAAAATAGAGAGATTCAGAACTGGATGGATGGCTAGATTCCAAGAGAAGCAGTTCATGGTTCAATGTAAACATGGAAAGATGTCTCTAGTGGAGCTTTCAAGGGAATCTGTGTTTGGCTTGCTGCTATTTAACATTTTTATCAATGACCTGAATAAAGGCACAGATGGCATACTTGTCAAGTTTGCATCTAACACAAAGCTAGCAGAGATAGCTGACAAAGCAGAGGACAGAATTAAAATCCAAAAGGCTCATGACAGAACATTAGGCTGGATTTATAAGATGAATTCAATAAAGATAAATGTAAAGTCTTACACTTGGATACAAAAAATCAACTTCACCAATAATTACAAGATGGGAGTGGGGAGCATGGCTGGGGATATCAGTTGTCCTGAAAGAAAGCTAACGGTTTTAGTAGACTACAAGGTCAATATAAGTCACCAGTGCGATGTAGGAGGAGCCAAAAAAACTGATTCAGTATTGGGCTGCATTAAGAGAAGACACAGCTACCAAGAAAAAGGAAATGATAGTCCCATTATACCCTGTCCATTAGATCTCATCTGGAATTTCTTTTCAGTTCTAGGTACCACTAAAAGAGTAAACAGGTGTGCAACAAAGATGGTAAAGGATCTTAAGTTCATGTCATAGGAGGATTTGGCTGAATGAAACAAGGATGTTTAGCCTTAGGAAGAGAAGGCTCATGACAGTTATCTTCAACTATTTTAGGAAGGATTAGGCTTTTTGTTTGATTCCAGAGGATAGAACCAGATACAGAAATGGAAGCTGCAGAGAGCCAATTAGCTTTGATGTCAGGAAAAGTTTTACAAGAATGTGAGTTGTTGGGGCAGCTAGGTGGTGCGGTGGCTAGAACACCGGCCCTGAGGTCAGGAGGACCTGAGTTCAAATCCACCTCAGACCAAACACTTGACACTTACTAGCTGTGTGACCCTGGGCAAGTCACTTAACCCCAATTGCCTACCCACCCCCCCCCAAAAAAAAAAAGAATGTGAGTTGTTAAAAAGTGGAATGGGCTGCATCAAGAGCTGGTAAATTCTCCTTCCTTGGAAGTCTTCAAGGATAGGCTGGATAACCACTGCTGGGTATGCTAGCATGGTTTCTTTTGGCCCTTGGGTTCAACTAGATTGGGCACTGAGGTTCCTTCCAACTCTGAAATCATATGATTATGTCAAAACAAATTTTTAACTATAGCACTCCCATCCTCAAGAAGCTTCAGTGACTTCTCTTGCCTCTAGGATTAAAACATACATCCTTTACTTTGGCATTTAAAGGGCTTCACAATCTTGATCTAACCTACCTTTCTAGCCTCATTGCTTGTTAATACTCCTTCATGTATACACAATTCCTTCTTCCCACACTTTTTGGTCTAGGCAAACGGACCTCTATTCCTCACACACAGCACTCTGTCATGCATTTCTGTGTCCTTAAATGTATCAAAACATCATGAATAAGGCTGATCCTCAGATGATCCACCTCCCAATTGCTAATGTCTCTCATCCTAACTACCTGGTGTTTAACTGCCTTGCATTTATTTTGTATTTATTCTATATATATATATATATATATATATATATATATATATATATATATATATAAAAATGTACATGCTGTCTCCTCTGACAGAATGTAAATGCCTTAAGAAGAATTTAGAAGTGGAACAAATACAGAGAATACTTCCTAACAGTACTCCTCCAAACAGATCCAGAAAACATACCAGACTGAATCCTGATGGGAAAATCCAGATGAAATCACAGTGAGTCACTTTCCAGATAGTATAGGTAGACATGGAGGGCTGTTGGTACTGGGGATGGTGTCTTGCTAGGAGCACTATTTGCAAAGCATTCCAGAACAGAAAGTGGCTACTGACCAGAACAAAAAGTCCAAGATCCTTATCAGGACATTTGTGGACCCATAATGGGGCACCCTCAATGAAGACAGGCGCCAACAGGAAGCTTTGTCACACACTACCCAATTCCAGGTCAAAGATCCATAGCAGACTGATGAAGACACCTATACTCAGGGGTGGCATTCCCAAGGAGGGAGGCCCTGGGCAGTGTACTAAGCAAGGAGCAAGTTCAGACGTGAGCAGCATCAGCAGCAAGCAAGTGACTCTGAAGCCTACAAAGAAATAAACATGGCAATAATTTCAGATCAAAGAGAAGTCCACACCTCTGTAACTGAAATAGCAGAGCTTCCCAACCGGCATCAATAATTGAATCTAGTAGCATACTATTGCTCAGACCTAAACCCAGGTCAGAAAATTGCACAGCTTAAACCTAGGAGGCTGCAATAAGACTTTATCCTAGAACGCACCACTTTGAGAATACTGAAAGCTTGTGGGTTCCCAGCCTAAGTAGTCTCCGAGAGTCAGGAACAACATAATATTCTATCCCCCAAGAAAGTAGCAACAGAATAAGACCAGATGCCTCCAGAAATGTACAAAGCCTGGACTTAACATCAAATCCAAATCAGAAAGTAGGTTGGAAGAATGAGCAAACAGAAAAAGAATTCTACCTTAAAAAGTTATTACAGTGACAGTGATGTCCAAGGCACAAACACACAGAAGAATAATTCCAAACCATCTACAAGCAAAGCCTGAAAGAAAAATACAGCCTATGCACAAATTTAACAAGAATTCCTAGAGGAAATGAAGAGGAAATTTAAAAAAAATTAAAAATATTTTTGTCAATGAAATGAGAGTACTAGAGGGACAAACTGGAAAAGAAATGAGTTACAGAAGAAAGAACCGGAAGGGGGAATATAACAGTTTGGACCAAAGGTACAAAACCTTGCCTAAGCAACAAACTCTCTGAAAAATACAATGGACAAAATAGAAGTCAGTGACTCTGTTTGACAAGGAAATAATAAAAAAAGCAAAAACAACTCATCTGGAAAACAGAATAAGGAAAATATTTAAGAATCACTGGACTACCTGAATGCCATGACCAAAACAGGAGCATCATATTTCAAGAAACTTTAAAAAAAAAACTGCCCAGATCTCTAAGAACCAGAGGGCAGAGTACAAATAGAAAGAATCTGCTAGTAACCTCTTGAAAGAAACTCCAAAATGAAAACTCCCAGGAACATTATAGCCAAATCCATAGCTTCCAAGTCAAAGAAAAAATACTATCAGCAGCCAGAAAAAAAGAATTCAAGTACCAAGGAGCTCCAGTTAGGATCACACACTCTTTAGCAGTCACAACTATAAAGAACCAGAAAGCTTGAAGACAATATTCCAGAAGGCAAAGGACATAGGCTAACACCTAAGAATAACAACCTACAAAACCAAATACAATCCTAAAGGAGAAAAAGTGGAACTTTAAGGAAATATAGGATTTCCAAGCATTCCTGATAAAAAAGACCAGAGCTGTGTAGAAACTTTGAAGTTTTAAAGGAGTTCAAACAGAGAAACATAAAAAGATAAACAAGAATAAACAACGACAAAGAACTGAACATAGATACATTTTAATATGAGGAAATGATACAGGTATTCCCACTGAATCCCTTCGTCAGGGGACACAGAAGGAGTCTAAGTAGACAGAAAGCCTGAGAATGATTCTATTATGTCTTGATAGTCCTAACAGCAGAATGTAGAGAGGAAGAGGAATATACTGGGGGTGGAGGAAGGGACAAGAGAAGGATAGAGCAAATTATCTCACAAATCAGGGT
This sequence comes from Phascolarctos cinereus, assembly GCF_003287225.1. Taxonomy (NCBI): domain Eukaryota; kingdom Metazoa; phylum Chordata; class Mammalia; order Diprotodontia; family Phascolarctidae; genus Phascolarctos; species Phascolarctos cinereus. The sequence goes on along the minus strand of NW_027555625.1, from coordinate 114,112,429 downwards.
GTACAAGTAGACATCTAAACAAACAAGGAGGAAGGAATGTTGGGAGAAGCAGCTGACACATGAACTTTACTCTCATTTGCACCAGTCAAAGAAAGGAAAAATACATACACATACACTCAGATTTGGGTACAAAAATACAACTTACTTAACAGGAAATCAGAAGGGGTAAAAAAAGAGACAGTGGTTTAAGGTAAGGTTAAGTCATAAGCAAAATAAACTCCTGTTCTGTTGTTTCCATTATATTTGACTTTTTAAGGCCCCATTTGGGGTTTTCTTAGCAAAGATACTGGAGTGGTTTGCCATTTCCTTCTCCAGCTCATTTTACACATGAAAGAACTAAGGCAAACAAGGTTAAGTGACTTGCCCCAGAGTCACACAGCCAGTAAGTGTCTGAGTCACATTTGAACTCAGGAAAATGAGCCTTGCTGACTTCAGGCCTGGCACTCTACTGCCTAAATAAACTCGAAGGATGTATAAAATACAGCTCTTTTTGACGTAGCAAAGAATGCAAATTTAAGGGGATACCCATAAATCGGGGAATGGCTGACCAGGTTATGGTATGTAACTGTGATGGAATATTTTTGTGCCATAATAAATGATGTGATGGTTGTAAAGAAATCTGGGAAGACTTGTCATGAACTGATAAAGAGTGAAGAGAAGTGAACCAGAAGAACAATTTGTATACTGACAGCAAAAAGGACAAATGGCTTTGAAAGAATTGAAGACTCCGATCAGCGCAGAACACCAATCATGATTCCAGATGATAACCACCTACAGATAGAGAAGTGAAAGACTCAAGCTATAGAATCACACACACACACACAGCCAGTGTTTTAGACTATGTGAAATTTGTTTTGCTTGATTACATGTGGCTGGAAACGGAGTTTTGTTTTTCACGTGGATTTCAGCTGACTTTTTTGAGTAGGAATTTGTTTTTCGTACTTATATCTCTAGTACCTAGTATAGTGCGCCTAGCACACAGTAGACACCAAATTCATTCTTATTGATTGTAGCCAAACTGAACTGCTTGCTGTTCTCCAAACAAGCCTTTCTGTTCCTTTGTCCAGGCTAAAAACAGAATTTATGCCTTCCTCACCTCCTCTTTGAATACTCTGCTTCCTTAAAAGCTCAATTCATGTGTATCTTGATCCTCCCATTTTCTAATCCTAACCTCCCTACTCCAGAAACTACTCTGTATATATTTTGTATTTGATATTCTATGTACAAGCTGTTTCCTCTAATAGATACATGTTCCTTGAGGTTTTTGCACTTGTCTTCTCAGACCAAGCACACATAGTGCCTGGCACACAGGCAGATGTTTAATACTTTCTGAATGAACAGATAGGCAATAACTTCACTTTTTTCTTATCTTAAAAATGTCTCTCCTGTATCTCTCTCACGGATCTTGAAGCTATTTTAGCTCATTAACATGATCTAGCATTATACTTTCTGAAAAGAAAAAAAAATACTCAAAATACCACAAGACCACAATTGTGGGCTTACGTATATACATACATATATATACGTGTATATATATATATATATATATATATATATATATATATATATATATATATATATATACGTATATACATACATATATATACGTGTATATATATATATATATACATATATATATACACACACATACACATATAAATATATAAAAATAACATGACATCCTTTCCTTTGAAGATAAAAGTTCAATCACTCATCTTTCATTTGGTTTCATTCCTATTTTTCCTGTTAAGCTTAAAGTAATTAAAAAAAAAATCTGGGACAGCTAGATGGTGCAGTGGATAGAGCACTGGCCCTGGCATCAGGAGGACCTGAATTCAGATCTGGCCTCAGACACATAGCACTTACTAGCTGTGTATGACTCTGGGCAAGTCACTTAACCCCAATTGCCTCACCAACAAAACAAAAACAAACAAACAAGAAAACAACACAAAAACCCGCTAAAGACACGAAGAGCTTCTCAACTTTGGAAAAACATTCTCATCCTAAAGAAAAAAATTCAGAACTAAAACAACCTAAGACTATTTCTTAAGATCTTATATATTCTATCTTGTTCATGCAACTATTCATCATACCCCTCAAAAAACTGACTATGAATTCATGTAAAAAACAACTGGCAAAATAAATCCAAGCAAGCAAAGCTAAAGTTTCCTGTTTGAATATTTAAGTGCATGGCAATTAATACAGTCAAACGGTAGTAGCTATGGTACTATTTGAAGCAGCCTGATATAGTATGAAAACGTGCTGATTTTGGAATTCAAACAATAAAAATTTCTGTGATATCATTTTTCCACCAACATAACCAGCCTACAGTTTATCTATTAAGTCCTAGGGAATTTTGAAGACCCACAGATGTTAAGTACTATGCCCACTCGAAAGGATAGTGGTGTCAGAGAAGGAATCTGAACTCAGGTCTTTCATCTCCTGCAAAGTTTGTAGGGTATTCCTGAGAAACTACAACAATCTGGTAACTTTGTGCCATCTTTAACAATGAAGGTAATCTTTCTTTGATGCAGCCATTTAGATGGCTTCTGTTCTGTTGTTTGTTCTATGCTTATAAAAATGTACTGCAGTCTTAATTGGGGACTCTTGGCCAGATGCAGGGCTGCATGCCCCTTATAATAAATGATATCTAGCTTAGAAAACAACAGCAACAACCCTTAACATTTGTTTTTAAGTTTAGAGTTCCAAATTCTACCCTTCCTTCCCTTCCCCCCCTTCCCCACTCCCTGAGACAACAAGCAATCTGGTATAGGTTATATATGTGAAATCACATAAAAACATTTCTATATTAGTCATTTAGTACTTGAACAAAATAAAAAGAATGAAAGTGGTAAATAGTATGCTTCAATCTGTATTCAGATAATACCGGAGGCAGAGAGCATGTTTTACCATGAGTCCTTTGGGATAGTCTTAGATCACTGTATTGCTGAGAATGGCTAAGTCATTCACAATTCTTCATTTTACAATATTGCTGTTAGTATGCACAATGTTCTCCTGGTTTTGCTCACTTCACTTTGCATCAGTTCCTATAAGTCTTTCCAGGTTTTTCTGAAACCATCCTGCTTGTCATTTCTTATAGCACAATAACATTCCATCACAATCATATACCACAACTCGTTCAGTCATTCCCAGTTGATGGGCATTAACTTAATTTCCAATTTTTAGCCACCACAAAAAGAGCTGCTATGATGTTTTTTTTTGGTGAGGCAAACGGGGATGAGTGATGTCATGGATAATCTAAAAAAAATTCTCTATTGCATGTCTGCTAAGGTAATAACAAAAATAGTTTCCATTTCCTAAAAATCTGGCCTGTTATATTCCAGTTAGCAAAGGAAAACCAGCCACTGTTTTTATAAACTGCTACACATTATTCAAGTAGTATATAAATTCATATGTATATAAAGAATAACTGAAGTAAGAACTTAAAATTTTTAAAAACACGAAATAGCTTCAAATGAGTTAAGTTTATTTTTTAGGTATCTGGCATAGTGGTGTGGAGAAAGAACAGCTGATCTGGAACAGAGTATCTGGGTTCAAATTCTAGCCCTCTCAGTTACTATCTGTGGGATCTTGGGCAAGGCACCTACCATTTATGGGCCTCAGTTTCCTCATCAATAAAAAGAGGGTGTTAGACTAGATGACCTCTAAGGTAGATCACTTTTACCTCTAACTATGAGCCTATGATCTCCTTGAATCTCCATTTTCTATCTGCAAAGTAAGAAAGTTGAACTAGTCTCTCTAGGAGTTCTTCCAATTCTAGATCTTACAAACTAAAAAATAATTTGGGGAGGGAGTACAGGGGAAGGGAAACAGCTCCTTAATCACAGACTGATACTCATAAGTCTGTACATTCACTTTTTATCTATCTATCTATCTATCTATCTATCTATCTATCTATCTATCTATCTATCTATCTATGGATATGGATATATACATATAAATCTTCAAGAAATTCTATATTCTTCTAGAAGACAGCAGTCTTTTTGGCACACTGGGCAGAAATGAAAAAGTATAAGCTTAATTAGGCTGTTATTTGTAGGTCCAAAATACAAGATTATCTGTACTACCAATCCAGGTAGCTGGTTGACCTTTTATGGTATTTTTCACTTGGTTTAAGATTTTGCTTTTTACTGGGAAAGGAAAATAGCTAAGAGTTAGAAGTCAAGAAATAAGTAACTTATTTTATTAATGTTTCTAATACCAAGGAGTTTGAAAAAGTTATTTTGGAGATTTCTTTTCTTTTTCTTCATTGGAAGTGGGGATATGGGGAGGTCTCGATCAGTTACACACTAGTGAAAGAATTCCTTACATGGAAACTACTTCCACAAATGCAGTCTGAACTTAGTATTTAGCCAGGGATTGAGAGGAGTGACTTTTCATGATTACATAACTAGTATCTGGTAAGAGGAAGCACTTAAATCCATGTTGTATTTACTCTAAAGCAAGACAACTCTCTATTCACAATGCCACGCCGATTCTAATTTGAAGATTACTATGTAAGTAGTGGAAAAAGGTTATAAAATGATGGTAACAAGTAGCTATCACCACAAACTTAGGGGAAAAAAATTACCTTACAATGGTGTTGTGAGCAATTATTTTTAGTTTACAGCAGATCTTTTTTTGAACAGTAAGCCATGATGTTTCTCCTACTTTTTATACCTTTAAACCACATGAAAAGTGACTTAAGACAACTTAAATTTCTAAAGTATTTCCATACCAGATATTCTCAAGAGCTGACACCTACTCCTTGATAAACTTTAGAGAATAAACAATTATTTCACCCTCCATGAGCCCCTGTGAAAAAACTGTTAATACAATTCAATTCAACGAATATTTATTGCGTGCCCTCTGTCTACAAAAGTTTAACAACACCACTACTTTCAGTCCTCCTTTAGAAAAAGAGCATGTTAATGATACCAGAACAAATCAAGAATATGATAGAAATAGTTTATATACAACAATTTACATATCATTTGCTGGACAAAAAAGAAAAAAAGGGAGCTAAGAGTTTTCAGTTCATAACGCCCTTCCCTAGCTCTACTAAGAATTCCCTTTCTTCTCTGTCCTCTTCCTTCTCCCTTAAGACCACTTACTGCAGCTAATGTAACAGAGGATCTTACAGGATTACTTTCAAATGTTAGCTTTATAATCAACACTTAGAGATAAACTCTAAATCACTTGCACTTTTCTTACACAGGGTAGAATTAAAGCTCAATTATATGGCTTAAGAATACATAAGTAATTTAAGAAATAAAATTGCTGTCTTATCTTAAGACAGAATAGTTACTACTTACTTGATTTCCTTCAAATCTTTGGGCATCAGTACACAAATTAATCAAGAAGGAATGTCACTATTATAAGGGTAACACAGATCATAGAGTTAGAGCTAGAAAGGACCTGAGAAATCATCTCGTCTAACCTCATTTTACAGATGAGGAAACTGAGACCTAGAGAGATTAACTGACTCATCAAAGGTTACATGGGGTCTAGGACTTTAATCTCACATATCCAATCAGGTGCCAAATCTTGCTGTTTTTCTTCCACAATATCTCCTGAATCCTACCCCTTCTATCTACTCATACAGCTATGACCTATTTTTTTGTGTGTGTGTGAGGCAACTGGGTTTAAGTGACTTGCCCTGGGTCAGACAACTAGTGTCAAGTGGCTGGTCTGAGGCCACATTTGAACTCAGGTCCTCCTGACTCCAGGCCTGGTGGTCTATCCACTGTACCACCTAGCTGCCCCAGCTATGACCTACTTAAGACCCTCCTATTACCTACTGCCTAGATTACTGCAACAGCCTCTCAATGAGTCTGTCTGTTTCAAGTCTTTCAACGTTCAGTTCATCCCACACACTGCTGCCAAAGTGATTTTCCTTAAGTGTAGATCTGATCTATTCAATAAACTCCAGTGGCTCCTAGGACCTCTAGGATGAAATATAAATACCTGTTTAAAAGTGCTTCACAACCTTACCCCAACCTATTACTATCCCTTTCCTACAATCTGTGGTCTAACTAAACTGTTCTTTTTCCTCACATACCTTTCTCCTTGTCTTCATGCCTAAAATGCTCTGCTCCTCACTTCCATTTCATGGAATTCCTTTTTCTTCAAAGTTCAGCCTTAAGTACTAGCTTTTACACAAAGCATTTCCTGATTCCCCCTCCAATTGCTAGGGCTCTCTCTTCCAAACTACCTTTTATCTAATAACTCTGTGTTTATACTTTATATGCTTACATACATGTGCACTTACTGTGTCTTCCCTGATTAGAATGTTTACTTCCTTGTAAGTCCCATTCTTTATATTTTTATCTCTGGCACAGGCCTGGCGAATAGTAGGCAATTAATTGTTGTTTATTCCTTCATTTTAGAAGAAGACCAATAGCACCACACGGTGTCTTCAACTGCACACCAACTGGATTTAGTTGTACTAAGTCATCGGCCTCACTCTCTCCTCCAGTCATCGAAGGCCATCGGGGCAAGATAAAAGGCAAGACGACTGACCATGGACCAGGACACATCGGATGACCTTGGCATATCTGATGTCTGACCAAGCTCTAAGTATTCCACAGCACCTGCTTCAGCCATCTTCATGGCTGCTGGAACAAACTGTTCTCCTCGGCCAGGTGAAATCTTTACATGTTTGGGGTAGACACTCCCTTAACTCATCGATGGGTTTGAGGCCCATTACCCTTTACCTGGTTTAGCCCATCTACCAAGAAGGCTTAAGGGGTGTGGCTGCTGCACATGCTACAGCTTCTTGGAGCCAGGTAGACACCAAAAGTGGATGAGTGAGCCCTCACACCAGAGGTGCTGGTCCTCCTTAAACACCCCATGTACCCAAAGCACTTAATAAGGGTTTGCTGAATTAGTGATCCTAATTTTCAAACCAAGGCACTTCTCAATATGCCATGGGCTCACTCTAATAAAAGGCGATTTAAAAAAACTGATGAAAACAAAGGCTTAAGAAGACTGGGAAGATAGGAAGGGCCCAGCCTGTGAAGGATTTACATGTCAAACAAATGATTTCCTATTTCCTACACTTTAGGAAAATCATTTTGGCAACTGAGATGAGAGGATGGATTGTAGTAGGGAGAGACTTGATAGAGGGAGACCAATAAGAATGCTATTGCAACAGTCCCGGTAAAAGGTGATGAATACCTTGTAATCCAGTGATAGCTGTGTGAATGAAGAGAAGCAAAAGAGAGCAGAGGAAGAAAAGCACTATCTGACAACAGACTGGATATGTGGCATAGGTACAAGTGAAGGGCTGAAGAAGATAGTCAAGTGAGGGCATCCTCAATAGTAATAGTAAATTTTGGAAGAGGGAGGAGGGTGTTTATGTGGCCCAGGGAAGACAATGATTTGTTTTGAACATGTTGAGCTTGCACTGTCTACAGAATAGCCAGTTTGAGACATCTAAAAGGCAATTTAGCGATGTGGGGCTGGAACTCTAGAGAGAGATTGGGGCTGGATATAGAAGTCTAGGAATCATTTGCTGAGGAGTGATAATAGAACCTGTAAGAGCTGATGAAGCCACCAAACAAGACAGTATAGGGAGAGAAGAGGGTTCAGGACAGATCCTTGGGATACACCCAAGGTTAGTGGGCATGACCTAAAGAGCTAGTAAACGAGACTGAAAAGGAGAGGGTCAGACAGAAAGGAGGAGAATCTGAGGAGAGCAGTGTCACAAAAGAAAAGTGAGAGAAAGGAAAGCAAGTATCCAGGAGGAAAGGATGATCAACAGTGTCAGAGAGGTCTAGGAGGATCAGGTGTGAAAAAAGGTCATTAGACTTAGCAATTAAAAGATCACTGTTAATTTAGAGAAGGCAGTTTTAGTGAACGACGAGGCCAGAAGCCAGACTGTAGACAGTTTGAAAGAGAGAGAAGCTGAAGCACTGAGTATAGAAAGCTTTTTCAGGGAGCTTAGCCAAGAGGGAGAGGAGAAACAAAGGATAACAGCTGGGTGGGAATAGCAGCATCAAGTGAGAGTTTTTTTAAAGATGGGATATACAACTATTGCATCTGTAGGCAAGTAGGGAAGAAGCCAGGAAATATGGAGAGAGTGGGGATGGTGGTGGGGGCCATTTGCTGGAGAAGCAGGGAGGGTATGAGATCACTAGTGCATGTAAAGGATTAGTCTTGGCAAGGAGAAGGGCCACATCTTCTTGGCAGACAGGGTGGAGAGGATAATGGAGGAACATGCTTGAGTGATATGAGAAGAGGAAGAGAGAAGGAGTTCTCATTGAATGGACTACATTACAACTTTGGGAGGTAGAAGGGAGAGAATGGAGAGAGAATAAGGGGGAAGAGATGCTATAACTAGAAGTTAAAAAAAATCAAACTCTCTTTGGAGATAGATCACAATTTTGATACTTGAGGTTCTAATTAGTATTTTTAAAAGAGAAGTTATTAATAATTCTATTATTCCAATGTCTTTAAAAAGTCAGTTTAGTTCAGCTTTAGTGATTAAAGTAATTTTCTTTCCAGTTTTATAATTAACTATGAAAAACAAAAGTCTGCCTGCAGTGACAACCTTGAGGGGGAAAAAGTCAGACCAACAACTGTTTTCAGACAATGCACAATTAAGGAATAAAAAGATAAAAAATAGAAAATTTTATCTATTAGATATAAGCACTAAGTAAGAACATCAATATAGCTATGAGGAAGGAACAGAAACATTATTTTGTTTTCTAACACAAAACCTCTTTAAGGTGTAATTAAGTCTTATCAACCAACAAGCACTTATTAAACACCTGCTATACCATGTAAAGGAGATACAAAGAAAAAAAAATTAGGCAAGAGAATAAGCATTTACATAGCACCTGCTATTTGCCAGGTACTATGCTAAGCACTTTCACAACCCTGCAAAAGAGATAATATCATTATCTATATTTTACTGAGGCAAACAGAGGCTAAATGGTTTGCCTAGAGTCAAACAGCTAGTAAATCGGCCTCATTTGAACTCAGGTCTTCCTGACTGCAGGCCCAGCATTCTATTCACTGTGCCTCTAGATCAAAAAAGATTTTCACTATTATAAGCCATTAGTTGAAAAGAGTAACTACTGAACACCTTTAAAATATTCAAGACTTAAGAATGATCTCCAATATTATATAAACAATACTAACAGCAGCATATTTAATAATAGAAATGTCACCTACATAACCAATGTTCCGTTTGCTTAAAACAAACAATTCTCCCTCCTTCCCCCCAGTTTTATAAAGGTATCAAGGTTTTCAACTGGCATTTTATTCCTCTAGATACAAAACAACATCAGAGGTGCTTTCTGGTTCTCTAGTAAATCTTCTGAATTTATAACACGGCCAAAGATAAAAGGCATTTTTGGAAATCATTTTTGGAAAATGATTTTTGGAAAGAAAGTCATCTAATATTATTACTGATACAGTTATCTTAACCAAATTTCATCATGCTACAACAGTTGCATGTTTATTATTTATTCAGCTCTGGGGAAGGACCATGTTTCCAAAGAATTAAATATGCATTGTGTAAGATGATCTACACATACATAAAAGAGTAAGCATTTAACCCATTTGGCCTAACATCTCTCAGTTTCACTTTTATAAATGGTTTTTCCAAACAGCCTGAATGTTTCTCCTGAATGTCTTTAAAAATACTTTAAAATAATGGTGAAACATTTTATTAACATTAGGGTTACATTATATTATCTGTTCCTAGTAAAAATAAGATGCCTACTTTTTTAAATTTAATGACAAATTCACTGTATGTAGTTATACAGCATATCAACCTTCAGCTGTATTTGATAAAGACAAAAAACCAAGATGAGAGTGCCCAGAAGTGAAATTCTTTGTTCAAAGGTTCATTGAAGATATACTCACTGGTTGATTGTGTAAAACACTTTAGCAACAGGCAGAAGAGCTCTTACTATCCCTTTTCATTATCATAGAGCTTACCAGTTTAAGAAAAGAGAGTCATATTAAAAGAAGAACTGAAAGGAAGAGAAGGTCAAAAATTCAGGCTGTGTGCTAATTTAACAAGTACAGAATGCAGTAATATGCTAAAGGATTGGTTATGCAAGCTGTGCACACTATCAGCAACATACAGCACATATGTTTAAATTTACTACATAAAAATTTAGAATCTACTTATTTTCTTAAAAAGTAAAATATTATGTTGTTTGTCCACAGAGTACCTACCTCAAAAATTGTATCTTTTCTGATCTCTATGATTGTATGATCAAACATTAAGCAAAAGAGCCTTCTTCTAAACAAATAAAAAGAAACAAATCATTCCTTTAATCCAGAAACATACCTTTCTGAAACACACATTTCTGGGATTCTGGTGCTTAATTTTAGATAATCAAAGAAATCAAAAGATAAAAAGTAAAATAAGGCTGTTTTGACTACTCTTAAGTTTCAATCTAGAGCTGCCATTTTTAAAATGATGAAAACTTTACAGTCTTTACTTTTTAAAGTATACATTTTAAAAAATTCTACTGAAAATTATATAATAGATATTTTATTGGAAATTGTTTATGACAAAGTCAGTATTTAAATTACTATACTCTCCAGGAGATAGCCCTTTTCTTTTTCATTACCACTCCCCAAGCCCTTAGACACTCCCCCAGCTAGTAGTTACTGCATTTTAAAAGGGGGGGGCCGCCCCCCCACCCCCACTTTGATTTCGTTGGTACAGGAAACTCGAAGGTAATGAAATCTCCACAAGTTTCTCTACAAGGAGACTGAGTACCATCCCAGCAACTTAGAGAGTCACCTAGGGCACTGAAAAGGTTAACTGATTTGCATAAGGTCCCACAGGCAGTAAGTTTCAGGAGCTGGTTACCCAGGACCTCTTAGTTTTAAGGACGGTTCTTTATGCACTCTACCATTCTACCTTTCTAATGCAAATGAAAACAATACTAAATGAAATACAAACTCTACCAATTTATGAACTGGTTGTCTCCCAAAAGTTAATCTGTAAATCAGTTTTTCAGAACTGGGACAAAAGCAGTGAAAGTTGGTTCAGCCTAGGGTTGGAGAAAATAGAGAAGCTGGAGGCTAGAAGGGAAGCACCTGAGATGCAGCTTGTGGAGAAGGAAGGGGATTGCAAAGGAAGAGCTGGAACAGAGGCCTGGGGAGAAGGAGTGCAGGTGAGGGCTCTGATATGAAGAGTAGTAATGGGAAGGGAGGGGAGAGAAGAAAAGGAGAAAAGGGCAGGGGTGAGGACAAAGGATGCACATGGGTTAGGAAGGTGAGAGGCAGAGGAAAACCACTGTAGTAGCAGGGTACTGTGAAAAGAGCACTGGTTTTAGAGTCAGAAAACCTGAATTTAATAGCTAGCATTTATATATTATCTCATTTTATCCTACCAACAACCTTGGTAAGTAGGTACTAGTATGATCCCAACTTTATAGATGAGGAAACTAATTCAAATAGAAGTTAAAATATATTTATGAAACAGAAGTTAAATGACTTGCCCAGGGTCACACAACTAGAAAACGTGAAACCCAATTTGCACCAACTAGCTGCCTCCTGTTTAAATCCCAACTCTGTCATGACTAGCGTGTGATCTTGGGCAGGTAACTTAGCCTCTGTGAGCCTGTTTCCTCACCTATAAAGTGACAGCCTGGGCTAAATAAACTATAAGGTAGATTTCATTTCTTACTGTATGGTCCTAAAATAAGGTTATCCTTCCTCTCACAATACCAGCCAGTGCTTAGAAGGATGGAGACAGAGACTTTGGTGGGTGGGAAAAGGAAAACCCCCAACAGATGTTTTATTAGGAGGGAGAGAAGAAAAGGAAATTCTAACCTCTACTCATTTTTTAATGTAAAAGACAAGTCTTTTGAAAGTTACAAAAACATTCATTTATATGGTTTTAATGCGAAACAGCAGGTTATCTCTCAAACTCTCAAACCAAGCAATTGTTTAAGGCATTTAAGAACTCTTGGTAAGGACTTTTTTTTTTAATACAAAGTGATAATGCTAATTATATAACAATTGTGAAGTCTCTAAGAAGCTTTTTAGAGGGCACAGGGGTAGAAGGGGAGAGATTAACCAACAACTAAATATTTCATAACTAGTTACAGCATTAAGTCAAATATATGGAATGGATATGATGTTTTCAGGTACATAGAGAATACTAATAAGTTCTTTACATGATAGATTGAATACAAACAAACATGTTTTTGCAAAGCTCTGCCTGGAAATTTTTACACTGGAGAAGATAACATTTTTTGCACTGGCCCACTTAAAAAAGAGAATATAAAATATTAAATAACAATAATAATTTACTTATAGCAAACACAGTTGAATAATAAAGTTTTAACAGAAAGATTTATAATAGGTTTTAAAAGACCCAAACACTTGGTACATTCTATCATGAGAATTTTTTAAAAGTTCTTGATGAGAGGTGTATGGAGCTAGCAGACAATTTCCCTGGGGTTAGTTTTAAGGATTATATAAAGTATGCATTTAGTACTGACATGAGTAATATTTTTTCCTGAATTAGTTAATTATGAACTAAATGAATTCTAATTTTTAAAAAAATTCTGTAATAATGCAAATCTAGCTTGCAATAATTCCTACATGAAGAAAGAAAACAAAGTTTTAAATTCCAGAGAATTAAGTTCCAAACTGTTCACTTTAACAAATAAGATTCATCTGATCCAGCAAAACACAATGTAATTATTGATAGTTTCTGCCTCTGCATCATCAAAACTAAGAAAAGTAACAGCTTTATAATCATTTAAATAATTGTATATATCAAGAAATTGAACAATGCAATACTAAAATAGACATCTACCATACTTTTATGATTAAAAACTGAACTAAAAGTCAAAACTTGCCTTTCACGAATTCTACTGAAAATGTCTGACCTCCAACAGTTTTTTTTTTTCAACATAACTTTTTAGAAAACGTACCCATCTGCTTTATGGAGGAACATGTACAATTTAATATACATGCCCTCCCAGAAATTTAAAATACAATTTTGCAATGGTTGGGCATAATATCTGCATATTAATTTAAAAAACACTAGCTGTAGTTTATACACCATCTAATATTTCTGTGGATAAAATGTCAGATAATGTTCAGGAACCTTCTTATTCATTTACTGTAGTTAATGCTGATGAGGTTTGGCAAGAACGCTTCAGCAAAAGTTAAATTAAAATAGTCTACTGTACTGGCAAAAACAATGGATTTGGAGTCAGAGGACCTGGGTTCAAATCTCAGCTTTGTCACTGCCTGTGTGACCCTGGATAAGTCATCTTTGAGTTTATTTCCTCATCCGTAAAATGAAGGGGTTGGACTAAACTGCCTCTAAAGTTTATTCCAACTTTAAATCTATGACCTCTACAACAAAAAAGGCAGCATTCTGAGTTAGTAAAGTATGCAAAATGTTGATACATCCTACTAGCCAAGTCAGCATTTCAGTGCTGTCAGTTTATAAAACCCATGACTAAAAGGGCAATTTCAAAACTACAAACAAGTTTCATTTTAAAAGGTAACTCCTATCCTAAGAAAGGATTCGAAAGTTGGCTGGCAGGAAGGGTAGGCTTACACCTTAGGTAAAGTTCAAAAGCGTAATTCGACTTGACTTCCCCCTAGGAGTGGAAGAAATTAAAAAAGAAAAACACCAAAAAAACCCAAACCCTAAAGCAACTTGAACGCTGCTTCCGTCTGCCAACCACTCAGTGAAAAGGGATGAATTATATTCCTTTTTCTTCTCGGCCCAAATTGGAGACTCAACCGGGACAAAAAAAGCTCCAAACAAAACCACGGGCCAGATGTTCTCTCCAGTGTCACCGTGGGGGAAAACCCCAGTAGAACTTGGGACCACCCTCCTATGCATTTAAACCAATCCCGTATTCAAGCGAGGCCATCCTACCTCCCAACCTAGGAGGTCCGGTCCGACCTCGGTACATTAAATAATCGCGGGCACCAGGGATCTCTCTGAAGGGTGGCGGGGAGAAGGGAACGCGGAGAGGGGCAGGTGGCTTGGCCGGTCAGGCGGCGGCCTCGGGCAAGGAAGCCGTGTTTACACCTGTCACGAGGAAGAGGCGAAGGGTGGGGGAGAGAAAGCAAAGCTCCAAACTTCACAACTCTCTGTGTGTGTGTGTGTGTGTGTGTGTGTCTGTGTCTCTGTGTGTGTGTGTGTGTCTGTGTGTGTGTGTGTGTGTGCATGCTTTTTTTTTTTCCCGAGGGAGCGGAAGAAGAGCAAATCAGGGCAGGTAGAGGGATCTGGACCAGGAGAGGGGCGCGGGGTGGGTCCAGGTGGGGAGGGGGAGAGGTCGCCCCCGGCCGGGGCCGGGGAGCTGGGGGTTGTCAGGGCGGCGGCCGGAGCCCCGCAGCGGGGTGCGGGGCTGGGGGGGGAGCGGCCCCAGCCCCGGCCCCGGCCCCCGAGGACGGACTCGCCCGCAGGCCCGCAGAGCCGCTTCCTTCCCCGCACCCCCAGGCAGGAGCCCCTCACTGCTGCCGCCCGCCCCTCCGTCCCCCCCGCCCCCTGCTCCGGCCAGCCCCGGGGCGGCCTCGGAGGCGGCGCGGTGGGAGTTTCCAGCGTCTGGGCAGCCCCGTCCTCAGAAGGAAGGCGACCCTGGCGCGGCGACCGCTTCTTACCTGGCTCCTCCAAGGCGGCCGCGATGGGCATGGCTCGGGGCCGGGGGAGGAACTGGCTCCTCCGGGGCGGAGCGGAGTGGGCGACTAGAGAGGCCGAGCTTCCCGCCGCTCTCTCAGCGGAGCGGCGCCATCTACACCCACCCGGACTTTCAGCGGCGCCGCGGTACCCCCATCCCGCTACCCTCCGCCTGCCTCCGCCGCCGCCGCCGCCGCCTCCTCCACCTCCTCCTCCTCCTCCTCCTCCTCCTCCGCGGAGATTCCCCCCGCCCACTCCACACATTCTCCCATCATGCAGCGGGAGAACCGCCGGCGCGGCTACGTCATTTCCGGGAGCAAGGTGGCTGGGTGGGGGCCGGGCGGGTGATGTGGGGAGGGACCCCTGGAAGAGAACTGGTGTCATAGACGCTCTTGTCGAGCGCGGAGCTCAGCCCGCCATTTTGGATGCGGGCAAAATTGCCCTTTTCTTGGTGCGGGGCGAGCCGCGGAGGTAAGTGGAGAAAAAGTCGTCGCTCCTTCATCCCCTTCCCAGGAGAGCCCGAGGCCGGCGAGTAAGAAGTAACGGCTGAAGCAGAGCCTCGGCCCTGGGCCTCCTCTCCTCGGCCTCCCCTGTCCGGCTAGCACCGAATGGAAAGGGGCCATCTCTGGTTGGTTGCTAACTGTCTGGAAGACTTGAGAAAACTCCGTTCGTCCTGGGGTCCTTCCTTCCCGCCCTCTTCCCCTGGGCCTGACCGCCAACCTGGCCCTCCTTGGGGCTGGAGGAGGTGAGAGACCAGTTTAAAAGAGCCGTGGGGAGCTGACCGCCGCGGGGGGGGCGGTCTCGGAGGAAACTCAAGGCAGGGACTTTTCTCAGACGTCTAGACTGTTTGGGTTCTTGACCGTAACCTTAGTGAGGAGGGAAAACGACTCTCCTAGAAAGGGGAGAAATCAGATTGCATTCCTCCAGTGGGGGCGGCGTGAAATACCACTGCCCTCTCGGCGCTTCGGAGCACCCGGATCATCCAGCAGCATTAATTACCTGGATATCTACGAGGATTATTGCAGTCACTCAAAATAAACCTTCTCTAATTAACCTCTAAATCACATTTAGTTGTACTCATTACAGTGTGCGACCCATCTGCTTCTGCGTGCCTAGGTAATGGGAATAATTTAAGATATTTTCGGAATTTTAAAGTAGAGCGCTTACGCAGCAGAGACAATGAGGAAACGATCCCACTGCAGCACCCAAGTGTCTCTTCTTTGGGGTAAGGGGAAAGAAAGAGCACGATAGCAGCATGTCATAATTTATCCTTTCATCTGCAATATATTCATGTTGACTTTGAGAGCTAAAATAGGATATTTGTGTCTTGCAACCCTGTCCCCGTAAGACACGGAGAGACTACTTCGCTGTAAATTGGTGGACAAACGGGTTTTTTTTCCTGCTCCCTGATTAGTGAGAAAAATCAATGTACTGTATCTAATTTATTCCTGTTTTATTTTGCCCCCTGCTGGTTCAGCAGGTATACATTCTTGCATATGACCCAACCCGTATTTTACTACAAACTGAAAGGAAATTTAAAAAAAGGTTTGGGAAGAAAAAAGTAGATTGCACAAAAGTGTATGTATGTGTTAATTTAGAAGTTGTGCTAAGTGGTAGGATTCTGAGTAGAGCATTTGTAAAAGAAATGCCACTGTGGATTAGTCTCATCTGATTATCCTCTTTGAGTTGAAGACAGGTTGAGTCCAGAGAAGGGAATAAGCCAGATCATGAATTCAGTCATCCAGGATTCCACTTTGGGAAATAGTTTGTTCTTGATCTCACCTAGTGTTTTATTTATGATGACAACATGAAGATTTTTTAACCATATGACTCGTTTATTCTGACCATTAGAATTGCAGAACCAGGGCAGCTAGGTGGGGCAGTGGATAGAGCACCTGCCCTGGTATCAGGAGAACCTGAGTTCAGATCCGACCTCGGACACATAACACTCACTAGCTGTGTGACCTTGGGCAAGTCACTTGACCCCGATTGCCTCACCCCCCCCAAAAAAAAGCATTGCAGAAACTCCCCTCCCCGCCTTTACATAGGAATCATCTTTATATGAGACAGTAGTTCAAAGACAGGGCCGCTAGGTGGCGCATAGCGGGCACAGTGGACAGAGCTCCAGGCCTGGAGTCAGGAACACAGTGTTTCTGGGTTCAAACCTGGCCTCGGACACTTAGTAGCTGTGTGATCGGGGCAAGCCACTTCCACTTTGTTTGCTTCTTTCTTCGTATGTAAAACGAACTGGAGAAGGAAATGGCAAACCACTCCAGTAACTTTGCCAAGAAAACCCCAAATAGGGTTACTAAGAGTCAAATAAACTACTGAACGATAATATTGCATTTAATTGTGAAGGCTTTTTATCCTTTTAAAAATGTTAATCTAAAGCAGAAGTTTTTCACCTTTTTGTGGTATGGTCACCCTTATGGTCTGTTGAAGACAATAAGACCTCTTTTCAAATGATGTTTTAAAATGCATAGGGTTAAAATGGATATCGGTTATATTGAAATATAGGTATCAACATCTAAAGAAAAAAAGTTCATAGAACCCAGGTTAAAAACTCTTGATCTAAAAAAGTTTCAATGATCTGAATTTTTTGCTAAACGATTAATATATATATATATATATATATATATAATATATATATATATTCATGATTTGGGGGTTAGTTGAACAAATTGTATTATATGAACATAATAGAATATTATTGTGCCATAAGAAATGGCAAATATAAAGAATAAAAAGAAATATTGTGTGACATGTGAAGTGATGACAAAGAAACAATCAGAATAACATGCATATATACTAACTGCAAGTATATAAAAATAATAAAAATAAAATCTGAAAAATGAGTCTTCAAAAGTTAATATAAATAAACAAGTTAATTTATTATACCGTTAAAGTTAATATTTTAATAATACTATAAAAAATCACAAACTTCTATCAGTCAGTCAGCAAACATTTATTGAATTCCTACTGTGTGCCAGACGCTATGCTTAGGAGTAGGAATGTTGTTCGTCCTTTGTTCTTGAAGTGCACCGTGGCATCAAAAAGGTGATGCCATGACTGGATTTAGGTGAGGCAGAGCTGTGCAAAGTCACCAGTCTCACTTTCTCTTCCAGAGCCATCTGGGTCCAGTGGCAAGATATAGATCAGGACGACTGAAAATGGCATTGGATGAAATGGGAGGCCTTAGCCTATTTAAGCTAAGGTCTTTCCCAGGTCTCTTTTTGATGGAGGCAGTGCCCATTTAGTGCCCTTTCTGTGATTAAGGTTAGGTGTTGTTCTTCATTCTCAAAGAAGAACAAAATGACATCGCTAGGGTCAAGTGCCTATGCAGGAGTCAAGTTTCAGTGTGTCCAACTGTGGCTGATCAGACCAATACAAGCTTGGAATGTCCTACCACAGGTAGAGCATAAATATCCCATGTGAACATTTGGTGTGGATTCTCTAAATTTTCACATGTATTTTTTTGAGCTACTTCTGCTCCATTCATAGAGCACAGCACATTCTCTGATGTGGGCACACCATGTTAAGTGGTCCTGTGTGAGTGTCTCCCATGTCATACAGTCAATTCCAAAGTTCTTAAGAAAGACCTTGAGAGTGTCCTTGTATTGCTTCTTTTGACTGTGATGTGAATGCTTGCCCTGTTTGAGTTCTTCATAAAGTAGTCTTTTCGTCAAGCGTATGTTTTGCATTTGAACAACATGGCCGAGCCCCATTGGAGTTGCTCTCTCTGAAGTAGAGTTTGAATGCATGGCAGTTTAGTTTGAGAAAGGACTGAATGACCAATGGACTGAAACAGTGTCTGGTACCTTATCCTGGCTGGTGATCTTCAGAATCTTCCTAAGACAATTCAGATGGAAGTGATTCAGTTTCCTGGCATGGCGCTGTCATACTGTCCAGGTTCTACAGGCGTACAGTGAGGTCAGCACAGTGGCTCTGTAGGCCTTCAGTTTGGTAGTCAGTCTAATACTTACTGTTCTCTCTCACACTTTCCTTTGGAGTCTCCCAAACACTGAGCTAGCTCCAGCACGGTGTGCATCAATCTCATTATCATTGTGTACATCCCTGCAGAGTACACTACCAAAGTAAGTGAACTTATACACACATTCAAAACTTTTCCATTTGTTGTAACCGATGGCTCTAGATGGTGGGGTGGTGGCTGATGAAGCGCTGTGTTTTCTTGGTGTTTATTGTCAGGCCAAAATTAGCACAAGCAGCAGAGAATCAATCCATGCTTCATTGAGTCTCATCTTCAGAGGCTGCATTGAGTGCACAATCATCTGCAAACAGAAAATCATGCACCAACACTCCCTCCCCTTTGGTCTTGGCTTGTAGCTTTTTCAAGTTGAAGAATTTACCATTAGTGCAGTAGTTAACCTTGATGCCATATGTGTCGTCATTGAAGGCATTTGGCAACATGGCTGAAAACATCATGCTGAAAAGCATGGGAGCAAGTACAGAGCCTTGTTTCAATCCATTGGTGACTGGAAAAGCATGAGGGCATCGTCCATAATCCAGAACCCAGGCAAGCATGCCGTCATGAAACTGGCATACAATGCTGAGGAACTTCTCTGGGCAACCGTATTTTTACATATTTTCCATAAGCCCTAACAACTGACAGCATCAGAGACCTTGGTCAGATATACAAACATTGTGTACAGACCTCTGTTCTGTTCTTGGCATTTCTCCTGGAGTTGTTGAGCAATAAACACCTAACAGAGTGGGCAGCTTTCAGAAATTTGATGTATACTACTACATTTAAGGCTAGGTAAGAAATGAGACAAAGAATGGCCTCTTTTAACTAGTCAAAAAAATTTTCGGAGGGAAAGACCCTCAGGATTTCTGGGCAAAACAGAAACAATTGATATTTACTTTTGCTCTGAGCCAATTGGGGCCCAAATATTGACCACTAAATGGGGCTTGGGCTGGGACCGATTGTTGGCCAATCAATGAGAGCCAGGGTGAATTAGGTTTAAGGCATGGCCCTTAAGAAAGGAATCTAGTCCTTATACCCCTAGATTTCTTTAAAGGTTTCAAGGATCAAAATTTACATTCCTCTGAGTAGAGCAGCCACGGGTAAGGGCATGATGCCCTATATGAACGGAGGGAGAGAAAGGAAGAGTAGAAAGGAAAGAAGGAAGAAAGGGAGGGAGGAGCTGTGCTGCCCAATTGGAACTGGCTAGTTGAGTCCCCAGTGGGCCTAATGAAGGTTTTTAAAGGACAGGGGACTATGTAATTAATCAATCAATAAACATTTATTAGGCACCTACTATTTGCCAGGCTCTGTATATGAGGCAAAAAAAGAGTCAATGAATAAAGAGAGATTGAGGAGGAGGGAAAAATCACAATCACTCAGACCAACCCTGTACTCCAGATAAATTTAGGCAGAGATTGGATTCTCTCTCAAATTTTACATTTGTATCTATTATCCAGTTAACCCTTCACCTCTTTTGAATGAGGTAAAATTCAGATTCTGGTAACAAAATGCAAATTATATTATGGTGTCTATAGATGATCAGGCAATGAGAGGAGGAATTGGGAGAAGAACAGACTTCATTCAGGACTTCATTCTGTGAGTAGGTGAGGACACTGGTATCAGCCCAAGTCTTCTGCTCCAAGATACTTGTAGAGTCAGTGGCTCTCTATGATTCTCTGCAGTAGCTTAGTCTTACCTTTCTTAAGGCTATGTGAGACCCCTGGGTTAAATTTCCTGTCCAGTCTCCTTTCCACTTAATTTTGTTGTTTCTCAGTGGTATGCCACTACAACACTGTAGTTCTTTTAATATTTTCTACTTCCAAGTAAAAATTTCTGTCTGGTCATAATTTTCTGAATTATGTGCAATAGTTTTCATATACCAGGATTTGCATCTCACTAAATATACAATAAATACATATATCCTTTTGCTGTATCCTAAAACTATGTTTATAGGCTTGTTATGTTAGACACCATTTAGTCCAGTTCATTTAAAGATGAGGAAAGTACAGGTGAAATGTTAAATTACTTGTTTCAGATCACAGAGTAACAGTGCAAAGAGACTTGATTTCCTGACTAGTATGTTATGACTACATTATACTGTTCCACTTTGGTTCTAATCTTATTCTTTTTACAGAATGAGCCATTCTATTTGATATCCTAAGAAACGTGTTTTTAAATAATTATCTATATGCTTATCTAATTTTCATTCAGCGCTCAGTGACTCCATGAAGTAAAAATGAGGAAGCATTAACTCTTGCAGACAAAAATAATTCATAATTAAAATGGGATCATTAAATTATTTTGAAAAGTTTTTTGTTTTTTAAGGAAAAGATCAACTCACTGACCAAAATTAATTTTTTTTCTTTTTCTTTCTTTTTTTTTTGGCGAGGCAATGGAGTGAAGTGACTTGCTCAGAGTCACACAGCTAGGAAGTGTCAAGTGTCTGAGGCCAGATTTGAACTCAGGTCTTCCTGAATCCAAGGCTGGTGCTCTATCCATTGCGACATCTAGCTGCCCCCCAAAATTAATTTTGTAATAAGAATATGTTTTTCTTTTATGTGGGTGATCAAAGCTTTAAAACTATTCCAAGTAATTAATACACATTTATTAATCATTGCCTTTTGCTCTGATTGGATTCATGTGTCAAGTTTATTGCTTACGTATTGAGATTTACTGTCTCATATAAGGTCGCATTTTGGGTAAATGTTCAAGATTTCAGGTTATTGCACAACATTTTCTAAAGGTTTATAACATTGAAGAAGTGAGGTTTAAGGATATGGCTTCTGGAGACGGGGATTCAAATTTCTTGATTCTGTCATAAAGTGTTTATACTTTTCTTTAAATAAAATTGTTCATGTATAGTCAAAGGCATTCACAAATATGTCCTAGGCAATAGGGGAATGACTTTGATTCCAGTTAAACTTCTTTTATTAATGAGTTTAAATGGCCATTATAACATGGATGATGATAATATTAATTGACACATACATAGTGCTTAAAACTTTTAAAAATTCTTATGTAATTTGAGCCTTACCACAACACTTCACCTGTCTGTCACTTGTCCATGGTCATACATTTAGTATCAAAGACATATTTGAACCACCACTGAAAGCTGTACACTTGGGCTAATTTTATTAGAGCATTAGAATCAAGGGAAGCCTACTTCAAATGTCCAAGCCATAGTAGAGATATTTATATAACTGGAATCAGCATTTCTCTCGAGGGGAAATTTAAATTGTTAATAGCTTCTTAGAGGGCTTGGATCTTAATCCTTTCTATGATTTCTCCATAAACTAATAATACAATAAATGGTTCTGTGATTTCCTCAGTATAGAATATGTCCCCTAACAGTGGGAAATTACAAATCATCTACTCCAAAAATATCAAGCTCATGGCTTTGCAGTCTACCAACAGCTGGCAAATCTCCTTAGTGGGACTTAAAATGTAAGTGGGAGATGTTTAACAGAATAAATAAAAATACAGTACAACAAATATAATGTTAATTTGAAGTTTTCTAAATCAACATATGGCCCCCGTTTCTATTTGAGTTCGATACTCTGATTTACTCCAACTCCCTCATTTTACATATTAGGAAACTGAAGCCCAGAGAGGTTAGTCACACAAGAAATTAGTGACTGATGTAGGTAAGATCCAGAATCCAAATCTGACTCCTAAGTTAAGACTTTACAGTATATCACACTGCTTATTAAAACATTCATATCAATTTTTTTTTCAAATTTACGTATATGGCCTTGACTTCCGTACATTCATTTCCAAATTAAAAAAAAAATTAACCTTAATTTGATCTTGAAAAGAGTAGTTTGTAAAAGAGTTTTTTAAAATGTGAAAATTTAAAGAAGCAAATAGGAACTACAGCTTTCTTTTATTCTTAATTTTTTTATTCATTTTGAACTTAAAAACAAAAAGACAAAAAAGTGCCATTTACATAGCCCCACACAAAGAGAGGATTCAATATGAAACCATGATTCCATTTTACACTTTACTTAAAAAAAACCACTATGTAATAAATACTATGCATTATTTTAAAAGCCACCCTGCTTTTCTGTGCTTCCTTCTGAGTTTTCTTTTGTTCTCTTCTGTGTAATTTTCACTTTTTTCTCCCTCCCCACGCTACCCTAGAGAAGGCCACCATTAGACACAGATATGTGTGTGTGTGTGTGTGTGTGTGTGTGTGTGTATGTATGCAAAACCATCCTATACATGCTTCATTTTATCAGTTCTTTCTTGAGGTGGATAGCATCTTCCTTCATAGGTCTATTGTAGTGGATTTGAGTATTTGTAATACTCAATTTAGTCGTTCACAGTTGTTCATCGAACAATATTGCTGTTGCTGTATACAGAATTCTGTTGGTTCTGCTCATTTCACTCTTCATTATTTCCTGCAAGTCATTCCATGTTTTTCTAAAAAGAAACCAGGTCATCATTTCTTGTAGCACAGTAGTATTGCATACAATGCTATAATAAATTTTAATCCATTTAAACCTAGAGTAATATGCACACAGTTCCTGAGAATAACAATTGTGATAAAAAGAATAGATTTCTAATGTGATACCAGAGAGAAAACAACAAGAATTACGTTGTCATAAGGAATACCTAATTTGAATGGTAGGATAAACTAAAGTTGGCAATAATAATAAAAACTATATAGCACTTAAGGTTTGCATTTTACAAATAGTTCATTTCATCCTTACAATAGCCCTGGGAGGTAGGTGCTATTATCCCCATTTTACAGATGAGAAAACTTTGACAGATATTAAGTGACCTTCCCACCTTCCCTTTATGAAATGTATTGTTTATCATGGAAATGCCTCCTACAGCTGAAAGGGAACTGAGAGTTCATCTTATCCAACACTGCTGAAGCCTTAATCTTTAATATCCCCAAGTGGTCATCTAGTGTCTGCTTAAAAATCTCTTTTATGGGGAACTATTTCCTGAAACAGCCAATTCCACTTTTGGATAGGGCATTGGCTAAGAAATTTAGTGACACTCTGTATTCTTTAGTGTATGGAATCTTCCTAATTAATGCGGTAGCCCTGGATTGTCAGGGTTCTACCTGACATCCTTTGGTTCACTTGTACTTTCTCTGATGCCATTGCATTGCAAGAGAAATCTCTTGCTTTCCTCTCTCCTTTAAGGAAATGAGAAACTGAATTTGAAGTCACTGTCCTGTGTCCTTGAAGGCTGAAGTAGATAAATAGTGAATCCCTGCTGTGTGTGTATGGGGGAGGGGGGAAAGAGGAAGTGTTAATGGTGGTGTTTCCTTCATTAGAATATAAGCAAGCTCCTTAAGGGCAGAAATGTTTACCTTTTGTTTTTGTATCCTTAACACTGGAGTTAATGCCTGACACATGGAAGCCACTTAATGTTTGCCTCCTTATTTACTTTGCCTGTTCTGAGTAGCAAACTACAAAAGAATTGTGCTTCAAAGTATCAAAACAATAATAAAACTTTAAAACAGTTTGGGGGGGGAGGGGGGGTGCTTCTGGGAGCCAAGATGGTGAAGTCACTCTTACTCTCCGTTGTTGACCTCTGAAAGCCCAAAAAATATCACCCAAAGAAAAACCCTGGAGCCAGCAGAAAGACAGAACATAGCAGTCTTGTAGCCCAGGGAGCTTGAGGGATTAAGGGGAAAGGCCCCTTTTGCTATGGGGGAGGGGGAGCAGGACAGGAAGCGTCCCAGCAAACCAGGGGGGAGATCCTCAGCCCCAGCGTGGTGCAGCAGGCAGGTGCCAATGTCAGGACCTACCCCTCCAACCCCAGTGCCTCAGCACAGGCAGGGGAATCAGTAAACACCAGCTTGAAAAACCATGTGGCTGGGGTTCTCCAGCAGCCAAATCTCCCGGTGCTTCAGCACAACTCTAGACAGATATCCTCCAGCAGCCAAACATTCGAGTACTTTAAAGAAGCCCAGGTAAGCAGGTGTCCTCCAGGGGCCAGACTCCCCACCCCCACCCTGAGAACTCCAGTGCTGCTGACCCCAGCTCAGCACCAGGTAAGCTGCCAGACACCTACAGCCTCCAGCTGCCAGCACACAAGGCCAGTGACCAGGTCCTGGGCTCCCAGCCCAAGAAGCCTGGGTCAGTACCCTTTGTGCTCCAGCAGGAGAGCTCAATTTTAAAAGCTGGGAAATAGGAAAACACCACAAGCAGAAAAGAGAAACAATGACCATAGATTCTTATTATGGGAACAGGGAAGATCAAGGCACAAATTCAGAAGAGGACAGTGTTCTCCATATACCCACATCTGAAACCTCAAAGTGGAATATGAACTACTTTCAAGACCAAAAAGCCTTCTTGGAAGAGCTCAAGAAGGATTTTAAAAGTCAAATAACAGAGGTAGAAGAAAAATTGGGGAAGGATATGAGAGATATGCAAGAGAGAGTTAATAGTTTGGAAAAGGAAGAACAAAAAATTGACTGTAGAAAACAAGTCTTTAAAAAATACAATTGGCCAATTGGAAAAAAATGTACACTGAAGAAATCAACTTCTTAAAAAATAGAATTTGCCAAATGGAAAAGGAAGTACAAAAATTTCCTGAAGAGAAGTCCTTAAAAAGTAAAATGGGCCAAATGGAAAAGGAGGTACAAAATCTAATAGAAGGAAACAATTTGTTAAAAATAAGAATTGGGCAAGTGGAAGCTAATGACTCTATGAGATATCAAGGGTCAGTCAAACAGAAACAAAAGAATGAAAAAATAGAAGAAAATGTAAAATGCCTCATTGGTAAAACAACTGACCTGGAAAACATCCAGGAGAGACAATTTAAAAATTATTGGTCTACCTGAAAACCATGATGAAAAAAAGAGCCTGGACAGCATCTTTCAGGAAATCATCAAGAAAAACTGCTCTGAGGTCCTAGAACCAGAAGATAGAATAGTCATTGAAAGAATCCAATAGTCACCTCCTGAAAGAGATCCCAAATTGAAAATGCCAATGCATATCGTAGCCAAATTCCAAAATTACCAGGTCAAAGAGAAAATATTGCAAGTAGCCAGAAAGAAACAATTTAAATATCATGGAACCACAGTCAGGATTACACAGGACCTTGCAGCTTTTACATTAAAATATCGAAGGGCATGGAATACCATATTCCATAAGGCAACTAAGGATCAACTATCCAGAGAAATTGAACATAATCTTTCAGGGGAGGAGATTTCAGTAAAATAGGGGACATCCAAACCTTCCTGATGAAAAGACCAGAGCTCAACAGAAAATTTGATCTCTAAAAACAAGACCCAAGAGAAGCATAAAAAGGTAAACAGGAAAGAAAAAAAAAACCCAAAACGATGGCATGTTATTAATAAGGGCAAACTGCTTATATACCTACAAGGGAAGATGACACTTGTAACTCTTCAGAATTGTGTTGTTATTACAACATTTAAAAGAGGGTATACATAGACAGAGGGCATGGGTATAAGTTGACTTTGATATGATGATAAGAAATTTAATTAAGTGGTGAAAAGATGATTTGGAAAATTCTCCGTGATTTCATTTGAGAAAATCAGATCCACTCACTCTTGTGTGCAAGATCTTATGATTTTTTTCACTTGTGAATTGGGTCTTTTATTACTACAAAAGATGATATGATACCTCTCCACCAAATTTACTTATCACTAATAAACATCAAGGGCAGGGGTAGGCTTTATGGCTACAGGGAGGTGTAGACAAGCTGTGTCTAGCAACTGGAAAGAACAGATATGATGGCTAGGCTATTGCCAGTGATCTTGAAATATCAAAAAGGCAAGTCTGAATTAAAAAAGGAGGAGGACAGGCAACTAGATAGTTCAATGCGTAGAGTGTCAGACATAGCACCAAGAAGACTGGAGTTGAAAACCACTCTTGTTGGGCAGCTAAGTGGTGCAGTGGATAGAGCTCCAGCCCTGGAGTCAGGAGAACTTGAGTTCAAATACGGCCTCAGACACATGATACTCACTAGCTGTGTGACCCTGGGCAAGTCACTTAACACTGATTGTCTCACCTCCTCCCCCCACCGCCAAAAAAATGAGAATAAATCCTGCAAATTATATGTCAATGACCCTGACAAAATTCTATCAATGTGCCTAACTTTCCATTACTGTCCAATTCTTATGCTAAAGGGTGGCATGGAGGTGAGCCTGGATTATCAAAGGCTGTGCTGTCATGACCAAGTGTTAGCTTGGCCCTACCCAGACTTGAAAAGCTTTGATTATGCTCTTATCTAAGTTTGGAGAAGACTATGACCAAAAAGTTGTCTACCTGATATTGGAATTTTTCTTCCACAGCAACCCATGAAGATCACCTACTAAAGCATTGGGGGGTTTTATTCATCAGATGAGTCATCCTTTAAAATGTTTCCCAGACTGTTTTGGTTTTGCAGACTTATCAGGTTTTTGTAAAAGGCAAACTGGATTTTATTTGGAATGTTTTAATTTTTTTTTTTTTAGCTTTTTGGAGAGGCAGTCAGGGTTAAGTAACTTGCCCAGAGTCACACAGCTAGTAAGTGTCAAGTGTCTGAGACTGGATCTGAACTCAGGCAGGCCCTCCTGATGCGAGGGCCTATCCACCGATCTCTATCCACTGTGCCACCTAGCTGCCCTGGAATGTTTTAATTCTTAAGGGAGAAAACACCTGGGGGTTGGAAGCATGGGGAGGGAGCTTGGTCTTTATTTTCCCCACCAAGGCAGCATGGTCACTTTCCACACTGGGGCCAAGAGCTAACTTCCAAAACTGGAGCCGTGGGACAACTCAGTATTCTAGGAGAGCCTGCAGATTATGACACAGCTCAACCACTGTGTCACTAACAAAATAGAAAAGAAACATGGACTTTGTAGGAAGGCTGTAGTCACTAAGTCATACTTAGGCACATCTGATTAGTAACCCACTTCTGATGTCAGAGGCCTAGAGATCCCTAGTAAATTTACTGAGCAAAGGGTTACAGGAAAGGGAAGAGATGTGTTTAGAATACACACAACCTACTAGACATGATCACAGAGAAGACCTTCCAAACCAGAGGATTTTTTTAATATTCTCACATTCTACCCCTCAACAGGCTGACTGTGATGATGAGGCAACCATGCATGATTGGATACTTAAGCTCGCATTACCAACAGGGTGAAATTAAACTCAGCCAAACAAAATAATAGCATAGGTCAGGATATGAATCCCATGATCAGGATACAAATTCCCAGTATTCAAGGTTGAGGCAGTGGGCTCCAGTCTGTCAATCAGGCATTAATTTTTTACTATGTTCCAGTAATGGTTCTAGGTGTTGGGGATATAAAGAAAGGCAAAAAGTATTCTCTGCCTTCAGAGTACACATTTCACGAGGTGAAAACAACATGTAAATATTACATGCGCGATGGGGGCTTGACCAATGGGAGCCCCATCCTTATAGTACCTGCAACACATACTGTCTGCTATCATCTCACATAAAGGAGACCAGGGAACTTGCTTCTATAAAGACAATGATGTGTAATGGGAGCATTCTGCCTACCAGAATTCTGACTATTTGTGGTTCCTTTATTGTGTGAAGAAGAGGAATAAATAGCCAAGGTGTTTTCTTTCTCCTTCCTGGCTGCATTTGAGTGAGAGAGATTGTAAGCCTCTGGATGTAGAGAGGCCTCAGCTCTTAATCTCCCCAACTGGGCCCAGACATAGGTGTGAATATAGGGCTCTCTTGTTTGCCTCTTTGTGTTCTTTCCTTCTTTAAAGTGAGGGAGTATTGGAAACATCTATGACCTCGTGAGCTTCAAAAGATCAGTAAGTGAGCCATGACAAGTCCAGAGACAGGAGGCCAGCCAGAGTTTGCTACCAGCTAAGGCTCCAGTGCAGCACCCCAGATCTCTGAGGATTGGGAGCCAAGCCCAGCCGTAGCTGAGACACTGACTCACCATTCAGAGGTGAAGTTGGGGCAAATGCCTTGTAGAAACTGCTTTAAGTTTGAGCCCTCTCTCCCCAGGGACCAGGATGGTATAGAGAAGAGTGTACCTCTTGTTGTCGGGCCTATGGGAACTCTTTTAATAAGCAGTTCAGATACCATCTTCTGCATGAAGAAGATCCTGATGCCCCCAACTGCTAATGCCCTTTCTGCTGAAACTACCTTGTATTTAAATCTTGTATATCTTTGTATTTTATTACCTTTGTATTTTCATTATATGTGTTTTTATATGTACTTGTCTCTAATATTTGAATGTTATAAGATTAGGCCTGGTGGTTTTGAGCCTGCCATGACAGTCTCCCCTTAAGGAAGACCATAAGCTTATATAATATAATCATGGAAAAATACTTACAACATTTTTCTTTTTTTTTTCTTTTTTGGTTTTTTTTAAATAACGTTTTTCAAAGGTTAGGGTAACTGGGTCCCCTAAATAATATTTTGTGTATATCACCAGATTTTTTTTCTCCCTGATAACAAGCCCCCCAAATAATATTTTGTCCTGACCCCTGATATGCAAATCAGCCAGCTCCAGGGAGGCCATTCAGAATCAGAGTATAAGAACCTCACTCTCAGAAGGGCATTTTGGGACACACCCTCCCCTCCAGCAGGAGTGTGCCTTCCTGTTGAATGGACCTATGTCTCTGTGTTTCCCAGTGCTGCACTACTCTTAGCTAAGTTATACTATGTTAGTGTATATGACTGATTTGTACCTTAGGTCCCTTTTCCTCTTTTCCCTTCTCCCTCTTTTCCATTGCTTTCAATAAAGCTTTGCATTGAACTGATTCTCATTGTTTTACGTGTTATTCTCAGCACCCAAACTTATTAAGGAGTTATTTTCCCTCAGGGCCACAGGTTGTGCAGGTCTAACTTGGCCTGTTGATAGCTGCACCTATACTGGAGGAGTTGTAGAAAGCAAGGGTCAATAGGGGAACCCTATGTCCTCCCAGGAGGGACTCCTTTAGGCCAGAGAGGACTGTCAAAAAACAACTGACATAGTGAGCAGGGTCAACACAGACTATAAGCTTATTGAGAATAGAGATTGTTTCTTTACATAAGCACCTTCAGACACTAGCACTGTACCTAGCACCTGCTAGCTACTTAACAAATACTTGTTGATTGATCCGTTCTTGCCAAATCTAAGTAAATATCTCTTGGTAAAAGCTAATTGATGCTTATTAATTAAATGAAGCTGATATTGAGAGTACACTTAAGCCAATAAAGAGAAAGGTGTTTTACCCCCCTCAGTGGTACCCCTAGCAGCCTGAGGGGAATAAATATAGCTAGCCTTGCTTTGGCGACCACACACATCAGTTTGAGTATGAGAGGGGCTAAGGATCCCCAGAGCTTTTAAAGTTTATACATACATAATCAATGTATATGTGTATATTGTATCCCAAAAGTCTCAATGCAGTTTTAAACCCAATCTGAAAAGGAAAGGAAAGTGTTATCAGCTGGGGAAAACCTTCCATAAAAGGTAAGATTTGAGTTCAGCCATGAAGCTTAGAGGAATTAAGAAGCAGAGGTGAGGGGGTAGAACAGGGGAGATGGAGGGTCATGATTGAGGGACTGCAGATAGGCTAGTGTCACTAGAGTGTAGAGTGGATGGGGGGGGAAGTAAAGTATAAGAAGACTAGAAAGGGAGACAGAGCCAAGGTGATGAAGTAGAAGAAAGAAATACTGTCTGCCTGCCTTCTTTATCCCCACCTCAACTCCTCCAAACAGACATAGAAAACACATTAGATTGAATCCTAATAAGAAAATCCAAGAGAAATCACAGTGAGGCATTTTCCCAGCCCAAGTCTGGGTAGGGAAAAAGGTTTGCAGAAACTAGGGGAAGCATCTGGCCAGGAAAGGTCAAGCATAGGAAGAGGCTGTGTACCAGGGAAAGAAGAGGTCCAAAATCCAGCCTAGAGGGGCCTAAACTTGTCTAGAGTTTAGGAACAGGTGAAAACAGACAGTTCTTACTACCCAGTTCTGGATCACAGGTCCAGGGACAGCACTTAAGGGGAGCATTCCAGGATGAGCAGTGGCCTTAGGCCCCCGGATGTGGACTGAGCAAAGAACAAGCTGAGAAGTGAGCTGCAGCTGTGTGGCTTGGACCCCAGGAGTGAAGTAAGTTCTCAAGTTCCAGCTTCCAATCCGGTCTGAATCGTTCAGTGGAATTACCAGGGCAAGAAGCCCAGATTAGTTCTGTTACCCTAAGCCAGCAGATTTCCAGCTGCCTGATAGTGACTGCATGTAGCAGTAATCTACTGGAAACTCTAAATAGGTACAGCCATAGATGTGTTGCTCAGCCCAAAACCCAGGTCAGGAATTTGCAGAGCTCTGACCAGAAGGGCAAAACTTTACCCTAGATCAAACCACTTTGACAGCCCAGTCCAAGTTGTCCCTGAGATTCTAGAATAATACAACCATCAGTACCCCAAGAGAGCAGCAATGTGATCAACCCAGACATTCCTTTCAGAAGTATGTAGGGCCTGGCCCCGACATAAAGTTAGAAGTCAGTAGGCTGGAGTAATGAGTAAAGAAAAAAAAAATCCCACAAGAAAGAGCTATTATGGTGACAGAGAAACTCAAGACATAAAACTAAAGGAAAGTATGACTCCAAAACATCTACAAGCAAAGCCTTAAGGCAAACACACCTTTGGCAAACATTCAACTAGAATTCCTATAAGAGATAAAGTGAGAGTTACTATATATAAAAAGAAATGAGAGGTGGGAGCCAAGATGGCAGAGTAAGCAGTAAATCCCCATAACTCTCCTATTCACCTCCAAACAACCATAACAAAGTGCACAAAGACAAACCCTGTAACAGCAGAAAAAGGAAAAAGATGGGGTGAAATAATCTTTGAGTCCAAGAAACTTGAAAGATCAAAAGGAAAGGTCTGTCTCACTGAGGTATAAAGGGAGCACAGTCTAGGTCAAGAAGTATCCCCACAAGCCAGCAGCAAGTCCCACCTCAGCAAACCAGCAGTAGATCCTCAGCCTGTCTGCAGTGGAGCAGGCAAACACCAACACCAAGACCTCCCTCGTGCCTCAGCGTAGCCAGGGGAATGGGCAGACTCCAGCTCTCAGAACCTCTATGTGCTTCAGCCAACAGCCAAACCCTGCAGAAACACAGAAACACCTCACCAGCGTCAGCACACACCAGAAACCAGCACTAGGCCCTCGGCTCAGCACCAAGACTTCTATGGCCTCCAGCAGTACCAGCCACCTCCACTGCACCCCCTCAGTGCAGCACCAGACATGAGGGTCCCCTAGGGGCCTCATGGCAGCACCAGTGCAGCAGCAGGTAAATAGCCAGGGCCTGCAGCTCCTGGCACAAGAAGCCTTGTACATTACCCTTTCCATCCTGGGAGAAGAGCTAAAATTTAAAAGAAAGGAAAAAGGCTAAAAAAGATGAGCAAACAACGACAACAAGAATCTTACCATAGCAAGCTATTGTGGTAACATCAAGAACCAGACTCAGAAGAGGACAACAACGTCAAAGCATCTATAAGCAAAACTCCAAAGTAAAATGGGAAGTGGTCTCAAGCCCAGGAAGAACTCATGGAAGAGCTCATAAAGGAGCTTAAAAATCATGTAAGAGAGACAGAAGTAAAATCGGAAAAATAAATGAGAGTGATGCGTGAGAATTATGAAAAAAGAGTCAACAGCTTATAAAAAGAAAACAGCTGCTTAAAAGGCAGAATTGACCAAATGAAAAAGGAGATGCAAAAACCCCCCGAAGAACACAACTCCTTAAAAAGTGCAATTGGCCAAAGGGAAAAGAAAGTACTTAAGCTAATTGAGGAAAACAACTCCTTAAAGGTCAGATTTGGGTAAGTGGAAGCTAATAACTTTATGAGACATCAAGAATCAATCAAACAAATTCAAAGAAATGAAAAAATACAAGAAAATGTAAAATATCTCATGGCAAAAACTACTGACTTGGAAAATAGATCTAGGAGAGACAATGTCAGAATCATTGGACTACCTGAAGGTCATAATCAAAAGGAGGACCTGGACACCATCTTTCAAGAAACTGCCCTGATATCCTGGAACCAGAAGTCAAAATAGGCATTGAAAGAAATAAAAATTCCAAGGAACATTATAGCCAAAATTCAGAACTATCAGGTCAAGGGAAAAATATTGTAAGTGGCCTTTATAAAGAAACGATTCAAATATCAAGGAACCACAATCATGATTACACAGGGCTTAGCAGCTGCAACATTAAAAAATCGGAGGTCATGGAACATGATATTCTGGAAGGTATAAGAGCTAGAACTACAACCAAGAATTACTTACCCAGCAGAATTAAGCTAATTAAGCATACATCAAGGGGGAAAAAAATGGTCATTCAATAAAATAGAAGGATTCCGAGCTTTCATAAGGAGAAGACCAGAATTAAACCAAAAATTTGATCTCCAACATCAAGACCCAAGAGAAGCATAAACAGGTAAAAAAAGGAAAGAAAACATAAAGGATTCAATGGAGCTGAACTGTTTACATCCCTACATGGGAAAATGGTATTTGTAATTAAAAAAAAATTGTACCTCTTATTAGTGGTACACCTAGGAGGAATATATATAGAGGGTATGGGTATAAGATGATTTTGAGAGAATGACATAAAAAAATAATTAAGGGATGAGAAAGAAGAGTATACTGGGTGCAGAAGGAAGGAAGAGGTAGAATGGGGTAAATTATTCCACATGAAGAGGTACAAAAAAACTGTTACAGTGGAGGGAAAGTTGGGAGGGTGGGTGATGGGCATTGCTTGAACCTAACTCTCATCAGTATTAGCTCAAGGAGGAAATAATATACAAAATCAGTTGAATATAGAAAGTAGGAAGGAAGGAGGAGGAAAATGACAGAAGAGAGGGCAGACTGGGGGAGTTGGCAGACAGAAGCAAAACACTGGTGAGGTGGGAAAAGGTGAAAGAGA
Organism: Phascolarctos cinereus; assembly: GCF_003287225.1. Classification (NCBI taxonomy): domain Eukaryota; kingdom Metazoa; phylum Chordata; class Mammalia; order Diprotodontia; family Phascolarctidae; genus Phascolarctos; species Phascolarctos cinereus. The sequence goes on along the minus strand of NW_027555625.1, from coordinate 114,078,955 downwards.
GAGGACAAACAGGAAGAAAAATAGGATGGAGGGAAATACACAGTAATTGTAACCATGGTTGTGAATGCGATGAACTCTCCCATAAAACACAAATGGCTAGCAGAGTAGATATATTATTTACAAGAAACACACTTGAAGCAGAGAAACCCACACAGAGTAAAGAGAGGGGGCTGGAGCAGAATCTATTATGCTTCAGCTGAAGTAAAAAAGAAAAGCAAGGGTAGCAATCCTGATCTCAAAGTAAAAGCAAAAATAAACCTTATTAAAAGAGATAAGGAAACTACATCTTGCTAAAAATATACCATAGACAGTGAAGCAATATCAATACTAAACATATGCACCAAATGGGATAACATCCAGATTCTTAAAGGAGAAGTTAAGTGAGTTATAGGAAGAAATGGCAAAACTATACCAGTGGGGGATCTCAACTCTCCCCTCTTAGAACTCAATAAATTCAACCAAAAAATAAACCAGGAAGAATCTAAGGAGGTAAATAGAATATTAGAAAAGTTAGACATGACAGACTTTTGGAGAAAACTAAATAGGAACGGAAAGGAATATACCTTTTTTTTTTCATTAGCACATAGTACCTACAAAAAAATTGACCACATATTAAGGCATAAAAACCTCAAAATCAAATGAAGAAAGGCAGAAATATAAAATGTATTCTTTTTTTGAATCATAGTGCAATAAAAATTACATTCAACAAAGAGCAGTAGAAAGACAAATTAAAAATTAAAATTAAAGAGTGAGTGGGTTAAAGAACAAATTATAGAAACAATCAACAATTTTATTAAAGAGAATGACAATAATGAGACACCATACCAAAATTTATCGGATGTAGCCAAAGCAGTACTTAGGGGAAATTTTATTTCTCTAAATTCTTACATCAACAAAATGGAAAAAGAACAGATCAATGAATTGGGCATGCAACTAAAAAAAACTAGATAAAGAAGAAATTTAAAATCCCCAGTTGAACATCAAATTGGAAATCCAGAAAATCAAAGGTGAGATTAATAAGATTGAAAGTAAAAAAGAAAAACAAAAAAAAAACCCTATTGAGCTAATAAATAACTCTAGGAGCTAGTTTTATGAAAAAACCAATAAGATAAGCCATTGGTTAATTTGATTAAAATAAAAAAAAGAAGAAGAAAACCAAATATCCAATATCAAAAATGAAAAGGGTGAAATCACCATCAATGAAGAAAAAGTTAAAGCAATCACTAGGAAATATTTTGCCCAAATATATGCCAATAAATCTAACAATCTAAGCAAAATCAATGAATATTTACAAAAATGTAGATTACCCAATTAATAGATCAGGAAATAGAATGTCTAAATAATCCCATTTTAGAAAAAGAAATTGAACATGCCGTTAATGAACTCCCTAAGAAAAAATCCCCAAGGCCAGATGGGTTCACAAGTGAATTCTGCCGAACATTCAAAGAACAATTAATTCCAATGTTATATAAACTATTTGGAAAAACAGGCAAAGAAGGAGTCCTACCAAACTCCTTTTATGATACAAATGTGATGCTGATACCTAAACAAGGAATAGCTAAAACAGAGAAAGAAAATTATAGATCAATTTCCCTAATGCATATTGATGCAAAAACTTAGAACAAAATACTAGCAAAGTGATTACAGCAGTATATCACAAGGATTATACACTATGACCAGGTGAGATTTGTACCAGGAATGCAGAGTTGGTTCAATATTAGGAAAACTATCAACAAAATTGACCATATCAATAACAAAACCAACAAACATCATATGGTTATCTCAATAGATGCACAAGAAGCTTTTGATAAAATACCACACCCATTCCTATTAAAAACACTAGAGAGCATAAGAATAAATAGATGATGAGTAGTATCTATCTAAAACCGTCAGCAAGTATTATTTGAAGTGGGGGTAAGCTAAAAACCTTCCCAATAAGATGAAATGTGAAGGAAGGATGCCTATTATCACCACTGTTATTCAATGTTGTACTAGAAATGTTAGCTATAGCAATAAAAGAAGAAAAAGAAATTGAAGGAATTAGAATAGGCAATAAGGAAACAAAACTACCACTTTTTGCAGATAATATGATGGTATACTTAAGAGAATCCTAGAGAATCAACTGAAAAAACTAGTTGAAATAATTTAGCAAGTTGCAGGATATAAAATAAACATATAGCATTTCTATATGTTACCAACAAAGCCCAACATTAAGAGATAGAAAAAGAAATTCCATTTAACCATAGACAATATAAAATACTGGGAGTCTATCTGTCAAGACAAACCCAGGAACTATATGAAACCAATTACAAAACTCTTTTCACATAAATAAACTCAGATCTAAACAATTGGAAAAATATCAGTTGCTCATGGGTAGGCCAAGACAATACAATAAAAAAGACAATTCTGCCTGAACTAATTTAATTATTCAGTGCTTTACCAATCAAACAATTTTTTTGATAGAGAAAAGAAATAGGAACAAAATTCATGTGGAAGAACAAAAGATCAAGAATATGAAGGGGATTTATGAAAAAAAAATAAAAAGGAAGGTGGCTTAGCAATACCAGATCTCAAACTATTTTATAAAGAAGTAATCCTCAAAACTCTCTATTATTGGCTAAGAAGTAGAATGGTGGATCAGTGGATTAGGTACACAAGATGTAGTAGTCAATGACTACAGTAACCTAATGTTTAATAAATCCAGAGGCCCCAGCCTTTGGGTTAAGAACTCGCTAGTTGACAAAAATTTCTGGGAAAACTGGAAAACAATAGAACACAAACTAGGTATAGACTATACGGTCAAAATGGGTACATGATTTGGACACAAAAGATGACACCACAAGCAAATTAGAAGAGCAAGGAGTGGTCTACCTGTCAGGTCTATGGGGAAGGGAAGAATTCATGACCAAACAAGAGAGAGAAAGCATTACAAAATGTAAAATAGATAATTTTGATTGTATTAAAATAAAAAGTTAATACAATCAAAATTATCTATTTTACAAAACCAGTGCAACCAAGATTAGAAGGAAAGCAGAAAGTTGGGAAACAATCTTTACAGCAAGTATCTCTGATAAAGGCCTCATTTCTCAAATATATGGAGAGAATTGAGTCAAATTTATAAGAATACAAGCCATTCCCCAATTAATAAATGGTCAAAGGATATGAACAGGTGGTTTTCAGATGAAGAAATCAAAGCTAACTATAGGCATATGAAGAAGTGCTCTAAATCACTTTTGATTAGAAAAATGCAAATTAAAACAAATCTGAGGTACCACCTCATACCTATCAGATTGGCTAATACGAAGAAAAAAGGAAAATAATAAATGTTGGAGAGAATGTGGGGAAAATTGGGACACTGATGCATTGTTGGTAGAATTGTGAACTGATTCAACCATTCTGGAAAGCAATTTGGAACTATGCCCAAAGGGCAACCAAACTGATTTTTGATCTAGCAATACTACTACTAGGTTCATATCTCAAAGAGATCATAAAAAGGGAAAAGGACCTACATGTACAAAAATATTTATAGCTGTCCTTTCGTGGTGGCAAAATATTGGAAATTAAGGGGACGCCCATTGGTTGGGGAATGGCTGAACAAGCTGTGGTATATGGATATAATGGAATGCTATTGTGCTATAAGAATTGATGAACAGGCAGATTTCAGGAAAACCTGGAAAGACTTGTATGAACTGATGCAAAGTGAAATGAGCAGAACCAAGAAAATATTACACATAGTATCAGCAACCTTGTGTAATGTTGCTCTTCACAGCAACACAATGATACAAGACAAATACAAAGGACTCATGAAGGAAAATGCTAGCCACACCCAGATAAAGAACTGATAGAATATGAATGCAGATCGAAGCATTTTTTTCACTTACTTTATTCTTTTTTGTGTTTTTCCCCCTTTTTATCTGTTTCTTCTTTCACAATTGTGACTAATATGGTAATATATTTTATGTGATAGCCACATGTATAACCTATATCAAATTGCCTACCATTTTCAGAACAAAGGAGAAGAGGGAGGAAAGGAGAAATATTTGGAACTCAAAATCTCATAAAAATGAATGCTAAAAATCATATTGACATGTAATTTGGGAAAAAATGCTATTTTTAAAAAGAAATGATAGTTATAGCAGAAAGGATTGGAAAGGGAATGAACATATGGCACAAGAGATATAAAACCTAGCCAAACAACAAGCTTCCTAAAAACTGCAGCGGACCAAGTAGAAGCCAATGACTCCATGAGACAAGAAGTACTAAAGTTAGAAGGCTGAAAAAAAAAATCAAAGAAAATGTAAAGTATCTCATAGCAAAAACAAAACAAAACTGATCTGGAAAACAGATCAAAGGGAGACTTTTTGTTTTTTTGAAGAGGCACCTGGTATCAAGTGACTTGCCCAGGGTCACACAGCTAGTGAGTGTTATGTGTCTGAGGCTAGATTTGAACTCAGGTCCTCCTGACTCCAAGGCCTGTGCTCTATCCACTGTGCTACCTAGCTGCCTAAGGGGAGGCACTTTAAAAATCACTGGACTACCTAAAAGCCATAACCAAAAAAAAAAAAGACTAGATAACCATATTTCAAAAAAATCATAAAAGAAAACAGCTTTTATCTCTTAGAACCAGAGGACAAAGTAGAAATGGAAAGAATCCATTGGTCACTTCCTAAAAGGTGCCTTGAAAAGAAAATTCCCAGGAACATCATAGCCCAAATCCAGAGCTTCCAGGTAAAGGAAAAATACTTCAAACATCCAGAAAGAAAAAATTCAAGTACTGAGGAGTCACAGTCAAGATTACACACAATTTACAGCCACCACTATAAAGCCAGACAGACAAATAGCATTTATTAAGTGCCTACTATGTGTCAGGCACTGTGCTAAGTGTTGGAGATATAAAGAAGATACCCCCCCAAAAGAAAGTCTCTACTCTCAAGGAGCTCACAATTTAATTAGGAGGAGACAACATGAAAACAATTATGTACAAATTTTATGTGTACATATATATATATAAACTGGGGATAGTCTCAGAGGAAAGGTACCAGGTTAAAGGAAGACTGGAGAAGACTTATTGTAGAAGATGAGACTTTAATCAAGACTTGAAGGAAGTCCGAGAATCTAGGAGGTAGAAGTGAAGAGGGAGAGCATTCTAGATTTTGGGAACAGCCAGTGAAAATGCTCAGAGTTGGGAGTCAGTGTCTCATGTACTAGGAACAGCAAGGATGCAAGTGTCACAGAGTATATAGAGAGGAGTAAGGTGTATTGGGGGCAGCTAGCTGGCTCAGTGGATAGAATGCTGGGCTTGGGGTCAGGAAGACCTGAGTTCAAATGTAACCTCAGATACTTCTTAGCTGTGTGGCCCTGGGCAAGTCACTCAAATTCTGTTTGCATTATTCTACTGGAAAAAGAAATGGCAAACCACTCCAATAACTTTGCCAAGAGAACCCCAAAGACAGAACGGTCCATGAAGGGTCATGAAGAGTCAGACATACTGAATGACTGAACAACATCACCAATAACAAGGTATATCAAGACTAGAAAGGTGGGACAGTTCAGGTTATGAAAGAGCTTTAAAAGCCAAACAGGATTTTATATTTGATCCTGTAGTTAACAGGGAGCTGCTGGAGTTTGTTGAATTAGGGGGGTGATATGGTTAGACCTGCATTTGAGGAAACTCATTTTGACAGCTGAATGGAGGATGGAGTGGCGTGGGGAAAGACTTGGGGCAGGGAGACCAGCCAGCAGGCCACTGCAATAGTTCAGGGATGAGGTGCTGAGGGCTTGCCCCAGAAGACAGAAGGGACATACATGAGAGACATTTGACCACTGCTTGGATATGGTGGGAGAGAATGAGGAGTTGAGAATGACCCCTGGGTTTTGAGCCTAAGTGACTGACAGGATGGTGGTACACTTGCTAGTAATACAGAAGTTAGGAAAAGGAGTAGGTTTAGGGGAAAAAATAATGACTTCAGTTTGATATGCTGAGATTAAGATGTCTATGGGACATACAGTTCAAGATGTCAAATAGGCTGTTGGAGATGCAAGACCGGAGTTTGGAAGAGAGGTTAGGGCTGCACAAGTAGATCAGAGAATCATCTATATAGATACAGTTGAAACCATGGGAGCTGATGAGATCATCAAGAGAAATAGTATAGAGGAACACAGGGAGTGGAAAGCTTGGAATAATAAATTTTAGAAGACAAAAAGAATATAGGCTTACAACTAAGAATAACTTACCCAGCAAAACTGAGTATGATCTTATAGGGGAAAGAATGGATCTTTAAGGAAATAGAAGACTTCTATGCATTCTATGCATATGAAAAGACCAGAGTTGCATAGAAACTTTGAAGTACAAGCGCAGGAGTCATGAGAAACATAAAAAGGTAAACGTGAGAGAACACGAGAGACCTGAGTTCAAATCCAGCCTGAGACACTTACGAGTTATGTGACCTTAGGCAAGTCACTTAACTGTGTTTACCTCAGTTTTCTCATCTGGAAAATGAGCTGGGGAAGGAAATGGCAAACCACTCCAGTATCTTTGACAAGAAAACCTCAAAAAAGGGTCACAAAGAGTCAGAAATGACTAAAACAACAGAACAACAAACATGAAAGAATAGGTATAAGGAACTAAACAAGAATAAACTGTTTATATTCTAATATGGGAAGGCACATATGTCCCTTCTGAACTCTATCAACAGAGGTCATAGAAGGAGCCTAATTAGACAGAGGGCCTGAGAATGCTTCCATTTTTGTCTTGATGATCTTAAAAGGAATGGAGAGGGAGGAGAAGAGGAATACACCAAGGGGGAAAAGGGAGAAGAAGGTTAAATCTCACATCATTAGGGTGTGCAAGGGGAAATCTATACAAACAAGGAGGAAGGGGTGGGGGGAGCACATGACACTTGAACCTGCCATTGTAATTGATCAAAGAAGGGAAAAATACGCATACATATTTGGGTACACTCAACAGGGAAAGTGAGGAAAAGAGAAGGGAGAGAAGGGAATAAGAGGGATGGTATTTTAAGGAAGGGATTTGTTATTACTTAGTCATTTTCAGTTGTATCTGACTCTCTATGACTCTATTTGGGGTTTTCTTTGGCAAAGATACTGGAGTGGTTTGCTGTTTCCTTCTCCGGTTCATTTTGCAGATGAGAAACTAGGGCAAACAGGGTTAAGTGACTTGCCCAGGGTCACACAGTTAGTAAGTGTTGGAGGCTGGATTTGAATTCAGGCATTCCTGACACCAGGCCCAGCATGCTGCCCCAAGGAAGGGATTAGGTCTAATCAGGGGTGGGGAACCTGTGGCCTCGAGGCAACATGTAACCCTCTAGGTCCTCAAGTGTGGCCCTTTGACTGAATCCACACTTCACAGAACAAATGCCCTTAATAAAATGATTTGTTCTGTAAAACTTGGACTCAGTCAAAAGGCTGCACCCAAGGACTTAGAAGACCATATGTACCTGCAAGGCAGCACGTTCCCCACCCCTGGAAACAAAACAAACTAAAGATGTACAAAAATATTTATAACAGCTTTTTTTTGTGTTAGCAAACAATTGGAAACTGAGGCAGTAGCCATCAATTTGGGAGTGGGTGATCAAGGCATGAATGTGATGGAATATTATTGTGCCATAAGAAATTATGAAGGGGATGATTTCAGAGAAACCTGGGAAGACTTAAATGAACTGCCACAGATCAAAGTGAACAGAACCAGAAGAACAGTTTATACAATGAAAACGATATTGTAAAGACAAACAACTTCACAAGACTTAGGAACTCTGATCAGTGTAATAGCCAATCATAATACCAGAGGATTCATGAAGAAACATGCTACCCACCTCCTCATCGAGAGGTAAATGCAGAATGAGACGTATTTTTGAGGCCATGTCCGATGTAGGAATTTTTAAAAATTTGACTATATGTGTTTGTAACAGGATTTTGTTTTTCTTTCTTAAATAGGAGTGTGGAGGAAGGGAGAGAAGCTAGATTTTTGTTCACCAAAAAAAAAAAATTCAAATTTTGAAAAAGACTGGCAGGTAGAAAGGAGTAAGATAATGAGCTTTAAAATCCAAATAGAGGACAATATTTTTGATCTTGGAAGTAATAGGGAGCCCTTGGCATTCATTGAGCAGGAAAATGACATGGTCAGACTACATTTCAGAAAAATCACAGTGGCAACTGTATGGAGGATGTTTGGAGCATGGAGAGACTTGAAGCAGGCAGACCACTTAGAAGCTGATTACATTCACCCATATGAGAGCTGTTAAAGGCCTGCCCTAAAGTTGTGACTGGGTGAAGAGAAGGAGCTGTAAATGACAAATGCTGGAGAAGTAGAAACTACAATTTTGGTAGCAGATTGGGTATGACAGATTGAGTGAGAGTGAAGAGTTGAATATGACCCTGAGGATTTGTGTTGAAGTAACAGGGAGCAGCATGATGGTCCCTTTGACAGTAATAGGGGAGAAGGTTTGGGGGGATAAGAGTGGGAGAGGGAAAGTAAAGAGTTCTGTTTTGGACATGTTGAGTTTGAGATGTTAATGGATCATACAGTTTGAAATGTTCAAAAGGCAGTTGGGGATGCATGACTATAGCTCAGCAGAGACACTAGGACTAGATATATACACCTGAGAGTCATCCGCATAAAGGTAATAATTGATCCCATGGAAGTTGATAAAATCACCAAGAGAGAAAAGAGAAGGGGTCCTCCTATGGCAGAGCTTGGCAGGGAGGTCATCAATGGGTAGTGGGCATGACATGGACCAAGAACCAGAAGAGGAAAGTGAGCAGTTTAAAAAAAAAGAAAGAAAGAAAGAAAGAAAACCAGGAGAGAACAGTGTCATGTAAGTCTAGAAAGAAGAAAGTTTCAAGGAGGAGAAAATGATTCAGGGAAGACCAGGATAGTGGAAAAAGCTGTTAGATTTGTCAGTTAAGAGATCATTGGTAACTTTGGAGAAGGCTGTCATTAATTGAATGATGAAGTTGGAAGCTAGGTTGTATAGAAGTGAATGAGAGGAGAAGTGGAGGCTCCAAGTATAGATGACTTTCTCAAGGAGTTGAGCCAAGAAGGGGAGAAGAGATAGAGGATAATAGCTGTCAGGATAGTAGGACCAAGTGAGGTTTTTTGTTTGTTTGTTTGTTTGTTTTAGGGATGGGATGCATATGTGTGTATTTATAGGTAGCAGGGAAATAGGGAAAGACTGAGGGTGAGAGAGAACAGGAATGATAGGGGAGGCAATTTGCTGGAGAAGTAAGGAGGAGATCAAGGATGCATAGAAAAGGGCTGAACTTGGCAAGGAGAAGGGTTATGACATCTGAAGCCGGAACAAAGGAGAAATAGTGATGATGTGAGATGGGGTGGTGGTGAGGGCAGACCTCTTTGTGAATAGTCTATTTCATAGCATCTGATAGATTTAGAGCTGAAAGAAACTTTTGAGATCATCTAGTCTAACTTTCTCGTTTTGTAACTGAGGAAACTGAGGCCCAGAGAGGTTTAGTGACTTGCCTGTGGTTGCACATGTAGAATGCACCAGATTCAAGATTAGATCCAGTGTCTTTCAATTCCAGATCCATGAGTGATCACTTCCCCGAGCTGCCTCCAGCCAAGAGCCCTACCTTCTCTAATTAGGTGCAGAGGAGAGGAATGGAATATGTTTTTGAAAACTGGAGACTACATTTAGGGTGACCAGCTCTTCTTCTACCTTTCTATCCCTCCAGCACACATCTATCTACATTATAAGAGATATGTCAAGGAAGGGGCCTCTGATAACTATAAAATCCTTGCCAGAGGAGTGCTTCTCATCCCTAATATTCACTTTATATAGCATTTCAAAGTTTTTTTGCAGTATTTCTACATATATTATCTCATTTGAGCTTCACAATAACCCTGTGAGGTACATACTACAAATATTATCCCCATTTTACAGATGAAGAAAACAGATTGGGAGAGCAAATGACTGGTTCACAGTCACATTGGTTGTTGTCATCCATCATTCTCAACGAGGCACAGAATGACATCACTATGTTGGGAGTCAATGTACAGCAGGTCAGATTGTGGCTGATTTAGCCAATATGAGCTCAGAATGCTCTACCACAAGTCAGGCACAAATAGTCTACGTGAACATTTAGGGTGGATATGTCTCTAAATTTGCACATTTCGTGTTTCTTTGGGGGTACTGCAATTCTGCTTTGTCCATAAAGCACAATACCTTCTTTGATGAGGGCATGCCATGCTAGGCAGTCCTTTGCCAGCGTCTCCCATGTCACAAAATCAATTCCAAAGTTCTTTAGAGAGAACTTGAGAATGTCCCTGTATCACTTTTTCTGACCCCCATGTGAGTGTCATCCTTGCATGAATTTTTCATAAAATAGGAATAGCAGGCAGCCTGTATGAAAGCTGCTAGGTGGTGCAGTGGATAGAGTGCTGGGCCTGAAGTCAGGAAGGCCTGAGTTCCAATCCAGTTCTTGGACACTTACTGTGTGACTCTAGGCAAGTTGGTCACATAGCTAGGAAATGTCAGAGATGAAATCTGAACCCAAATCTACCAGACTCAGGATCTAAAATTTCATCCACTCTACCATAACGTCACTCTTGGTCAACAACGTATTGGGGCCTCTCCTACTTGATCTTTTGGCTACTTAGTCTTGGGGCTATTTATTCTATTTTCTCAGATAGTTAGATGTTAGTTCTATTTTCTCTCAATACTACTTTAATCCTGAGTTTTGGGCCAGAATTGCTAATCTTTACAATGTAGCTTCATATTATCCAAGGGGGTACAATACACAAGCCTGTGGTCAACTAGGTTGGGGGTGGGGGGAGAGGGGCAAGGGAGTGGCTTCCCATTTCAAAGCGTATATGGGGAAGTTCAGTTTCCTTCAGAAGGGTCTTGTCATCAACTTTGTGAAGCTACTTCTACAAAACTTCCCACTTTTAAAGTTACCACATAGCATAACACTCACCCTTCCTACAGTTTTCCCCCTATCATATTAAAGCCTTAGTTTTCTTTCTTTTTAAAATTGATACGGTTTTCTTTTTCCACATCACTGTCTTGTCCCAGTCCCTTCCATTCTTTCTGCTGCAAAACAATTAACTATAGTTAAGAAAAACACACGAACACATTGGTTTGATGAAACTATATGCTACTTCTACCTATTCCATATTACTTTTTTGTTAAGAGGTGAAAACATACCTGATCATCATTCCTGTACGATCATAATTGGTCACTGCCTTGAACAGAGTTCTGAAGCCTTTGTTGTTTTCCCTTTCATTTGGAACTCATATCCAAGAGTTCCCAAGACCCTGAGCTCACACAGACTGGATTTTATACTAGGGGTTGACCAATGAAGGATATTTTCTCTTTTTGGCTTACTAGTCCCACCTGGAGTTACTCCAGGGAAAATCTCTTAATACCTCCATTGTATAGCCTGTGTCTAGGTTTGTGGTTGAAAGGGGTTACAAGCTCCTGAACAAGTGTCAGCACCTGCAGACTGGGGAGGAGAGCCCTTATTTCATCACACAGAAAATGCAAGACTCACAGGAACCCATGGCAGATACAGAAACAAATAGAAAATTCAAATGGGCCATCAGCTCACCTTAAAAGGGAACTGAATTTAGGATAGTGATTAGAAAAACCCTTTGACATTCTAGCGAGTCCTTTTCCACAGAGTACAGCATAATACCTTTAAGACTCAAGGCTTAGACTCCTTCAGGAAGGTAATGTAATACCTCTGTTCTCCTTCCTACCCACATTCTCCCACCTCCCATTCCCCGAGGTGGGTTAGATCCCCAGAGAGCAATTACTACTTCTCCCCTCAGGGTTCTAGGGGCAGTGAGATTTTTTAAAAAATACTATCACTAAGTGCTTTGGAACTCAGTTTCCTTATCCATCAAATGAGGGAAATGGATTAGATAATCTCTAAGGTCTTTTATGGTGTTAACATTCTATATTCTAAGGTCATTTCCAGATCAGCTATTCTACAATTTGCAATTAGTTAAGCTCCTGAGATTTCCCTGTATACCCTTGGAGACAACCAGTGTTCTAAATACATTTTACCCATAGTAAAAAAAAAATGCTATCACTCATGGGACCCCATCTGGAGTTCTCCCCATTGATTTTCAATTAGCCAGCCAAAGTTAATTAGCTTTTAGAAACTCAAATCTTCCAAACTTTCATAGTGTTCAATGTTATCCTCTCATCAACGTGGGAAGTTGGGAAGAAAAGAGAGAACTTCCTTCTTCTCCTCTTCACCCCACCTAAGGACAATTTCTTCTAGCACTACTACATTGGCTTGTTTCTGGAATGTACCTGTTGGAATGTTGGGCATGTTTGATTCTTCCAACCAGTCTCAATACATTTCCAGTATGATGTGATCTGATTTCATCCAATGATCAAAATACTTCATACCTCCTTATTTGATTAAGGTCCTATTTACACCTAGTAAAAGCGCTGTGTGAGATAGTAAAGTTACAAAAACAAAATGAAAAAGTCTCAGTTCTCAAGGAACTTACATTCTACTATCTACAGATAAGTAAAGTCATGACAATTTGAATTATGCAAGTATTGATAACTAGGAGGATCAGGAAAGGCTTCTCATAGGCAGTGGCAAGTGAGCAGATCCTTAAAGAAAGCCAAGAGGCAAGCATGAGGAGGGGTCTAACTTGGGATTTAACTTACATTCTAGGCAATGCTTTATGTACAGACAAGGAGCAGGGAGAGATGGAATGCCAAGTTAAGGGAACAGCAAGTAAGTGATTTTGGCTGGAATGCATGTGTTTAAAGTAGAAATTTGGCTAGATCTAGATCATGAAAGGCTTTGAATAACAAGCTAAAGAGTTTGCATTTTGTTCCAGAGGCCATAAAGAGCTGCTGAGGAACCTTCTTGAGGGAAAGAGTGACATGATCAGACTTGAGCTGTAGGAAAATTATTTGGGCAGCTCTTCAGAGGACAAATCAGAGTAAGAAGACAATGGAAGCTGGCAGTCCAATTAGGAAGTGGTTATAACAGTCTTGGTGAAAGATTGTAAAGGCCAGAGGAAGGTGGTAACTATGAGATGGAGAAAATTGGTGAATACGAAATATATTGTAATTTTTTTTTTTGGCTAGGCAATGGGGTTAAGTGACTTGCACAGGGTTACACAGCTAGTAAGTGCTATGTGTCTGAGGCCGCATTTGAACTCAGGTCCTCCTGAATACAAGGCTAGTGCTCTATCAACTGCGCCACCCAGCTGCCCCCAAAACATGTTATGGAGGTAGAATCAGGAAGATGTGGCAACTGATTGTCTATTGGAGCAAGGGAGAGGGAAGAGTCTAGGATGGGGACTCTAAGACCTTTTTGGGTCATGGACTCCTTTGACAATCTAGTAAAACCGGTGAACCCCTTTTCTCAGAATCATGTTTTATTGCCTACTTTCATAATGGGAAGAAAAGCTAAATTTCAGTTAGAGGTTAGTGAAAATGAGAATGTAAAATTTTTTTCCATGCAAGTTCATGAACCCCAGGTCAAGAACCCCTGCTTTAGGATGACTTTGAGTTGTAAAGCTGGCTTACTAAAAGGATGGTGGGGTCCTTAATAGAAAGAGAGAAATGGGAATATCTACAAATCAATGAACAAACATTTAAGTCCCTCCTATGTACCAGGCATTATGCTGGACATTGGGGATACAACATGCAAACAAATATGCAGAAAGTAAGCTCTGTACAGGATAAATAGGAAATAATTAACAGGAAAGGCACTAGAGTTAAGGGGGGTTGGGAAAACCTTCCTGTAAAAGATGGGGCTTTAATTGGGACTTAAAGGAAATCAGGCCTTGAAAAACTTAGCTCTTCTCAGCAATGCAAGGATATAAGACAATTCCAAAAGATTCATGACGGAAAATGCTATCCACATCTGGAAAAAGAGCCATGGAGTCTGAATGCAGATGGAAGCATACTATTTGCTCTCCTTTTCTTTTATTGTTTTGTTTTGATTTTTCTTTCTCATAGTTCCTCCCATTAGTTCTAATTCTTCTTTATGTCATGACTAATGTGAAAATATGTTTATTACGAATGTATATGTAGAGCCTAAATCAGATTGCGCACTGTCTTGGGGAGGGGGAGGAGAAGGTGGAGGAGAAAATTCAAAACTCAAATACTTATAGAAGTGAATGTTGAAAACTAAAGATAAATACGTTAATTATAAAAAAATAAAGCAAGCCAGAGAAGTTAATAGGCAGAGTTGAGGAGGGAGAACATTCCAGGCATGGAAGACAGCCAGAAAAAATTGTCTGGGGCCAAGAGATAGAGCATTTTGTTGGTGTAAAAGCCAAGAGGTCAATGTTTCTAAATGGATGAGTACATTTTGGAAAGTAAGGTGTAAGAAGACTGGAAAAATAGCAGGGGCTATGTGTTGAAGGGCTTTTGAACACCAAGCAGAGCATTTGTTTTTAATCCTGGAGGCAACAGGGAGCCACTAGAGTTATTGAATAGGAGAGTTACATGGTCAAATCTGTGCTTTAGGAAAATCACATTGGCTGAATGAAGGATGGATTGGAGTGGGGAGAGATTTGAGGGAGGCAGACCCACCAGCAGGTTATTGAAATAGTCCAAATATAAGGAGATGACGGCCTTCATCAGAGTGATGGTAATGTCAGAGGAGAAGAAAGAGTGTATACAAGAGATCTTGTGGATAAATAAGTCCTAGATAAGTAAATCCAAGATTTTTTTAAAAAAAGGCTCAGCGATTTGGCAAGGGAGTGCTAATAATTGGGAATGGCATTTGAGCTGAGCCTGAAGGGAGCCAGGGGTTCCAGGATATAAAAATGACAAGTGAGAGTATTCCAGGCATGATAGACAGACAGTCTATGCAAAGGCAGAGGTGATAAATGGAATGTTGTTCACCCCATGTGTTAGTGCCGGCGTAACATTCGCTTGGTGACAGTAACAGGTCACACTGTCATTAAATCCAAGCAATGAGCCCAATAACATGATGCTGTGGGTACTAATCTATAAGACCTAGCTTATATGAATGGGTACACAAGTGTATACCAATCAGAAAAAAGAATCATTATTCAAATCAGGTGTCCTAGGTTTTGGTTAAGGAAACATAATCACCTTACAGAGAGTCACAGTACATAGATATAAATCCCACTGATGTCTACTGTACCTTTAAGAATACTCAAGTGTCCACATTTGCATTTTAACACATATTCCTCTAGCTATCATTTTGGGGAAAGGGGACATTTTCCAATAAGGAACATTCTGAAGATGTTATAAGCTGCAGTAATAATAATGCTACATTTTATTTTATAGGATGTATGTGATATAACACTAACCTGAATAGCAAGTGGCTGCAAGTTCTGAATGCTGTCTGATAAAATATCTTCTCCTAAATTGCACTAGGAAAACCAATCCCACTGAAGTCTGATTCTGGCTTTCACAAAGAATTAAAATTTATTACTATTATTTAACTTTTAACTCTATCCAACCAATTGAATCACTGGCCTAGAACCAACTCTTTTTCCCTACCCCCACCAAATGATCAGGGCACTATACTAGATGCTGAAGATATAAATATGGAAAAAAAGAGGCACAGTTCTTGTTCCCAAGAAACTTACAATCTAGTATATAGGTGAGCCATACAGAAAAACAAAACAAAACCAAACAAAAAACCCCACAAACACCTGTAACATACACTAGAATATTATTAAGGTGGAGATGTTAATCAAGTGTTTGGAAATGTAGTACTGGAGATCAGGAAACAGGTTAAGGGCAGAGATACAAAACTGAGATTCACCTCTTGTGATAACTAAAGCCATCAATTAGTTAATCAATCAACAAGTAATTATTATGCATATACTATATGCCAGGCACTATGGATACAAATACAATGAATGAAACAATCCCTACTCACAAAAAGCATACATTCAATGGAGGAGACAAGTACATATGTAAACCTATACTGTGCAAATATGTGGTGGGGCTCTGGCACATGCCCAGACTCTGACAACTTGCTAAGCTGTTGACCAGTGCAATGGAAGGGAGATGGGAAATGGGTCATGTGTGAGAAACAGAGAGGATCACAGTGAGGGATGGGGAGAAATGTACAATGAGGCCAGAAAGATAAACTAGGGCAAGGTTCTGAAGGGCTTTAAAAGCTAAACAAAAGAGTTTATATATTATTCTAAAGGCAAACTGAAGCCACTAATGTTGACTGAGTAGGTGAGTGATATGGTCGGTTCTTTGCTTAAGGAAAATTACTTTGAATATAGTTTTCAGGATGGACTCAAGTGGTAAGAGATTTGAGGTAGAGAAACCAATTAGCAGATTGCTGTTATCATCTAAGGAGGGATGTTAAGGGCCTGAACTGAGGGTGGTAGCTGTGTGAATGGAAAGGATTCACCAGATTCAAGATATGTTATAAAGGTAGAGCCAGCAAGATTTGGACAACAATTGTATACTTGGGGTATGAGAGTGAAGAGTATGGAAAAAATGCTGAGGTTGTAAACTTGGGAGACCAGGATGGGGGTGCCTTTAACAGACACAGAAAGTTTAGAAGAGGAAAGGGCTTAGGGGGAAGACAATGTGTTGAGTTTTAGGTGTGGTAAGCTTAAGATGTCTCTGGAACATCCATTTTATGTGAGGCAGTATGGCAATGAGATAAATGCTCTTGAAGTCAAGACTTTCAAGTTCTGCCGCTGATAAATACTGGCTGTGTGACTCAGAGGTTCTCCACCAGGCAGCAACGCACCACCCACACGTGGAACTATTGGTCACAGTAAATGGAGAAATTCTGAATGCTGTGGATAAGTTCACTTACATTGGCAGTATACTCTCCAGGGCTGTCCACAAAAATGATGAGGTTGATGCATTGCCAGAGCTAGCTTAGCATTTGGGAGACGTCAAAAGAAACTGTGAGAGAGAAGAAGTATTAGGCTGCATACCAAGCTGAAGGTCTCCAGGGTCCTTGTGCTGACTACCCTGCTGTATGCCTGTGAAATCTGGACAGTCTATCAGCACCATGCCAAACATTGAACCTTATCCGCTTGAATTGTCTCAGGAAGATCCTGAAGACTACCTAGCAAGAGAAAGCACCAGACACTGGGGTCCTCTCTAGAGCTGAACTGCCAAGCATTCTAACTCTTTTGCGTCTAATGCTAATGGGCTGGCCACATAGTTCAAATTCCAAACACACACTTATCCAAAAGACTATTTTACAGAGAACTTGTCCAAGGTAAGCACTCACATGGTGGTCAGAAGTGGTAAGAAGTGGTATAAGGACACTCTCAAAGTATCTTTGAAGAATTTTAATATTGGCTGTGAGACTTGGGAATCTCTGGCACAGGACCATCCAGCATGGCATTTGGGCATCAAAGAAGGCACTGTACTCCATGATCAAAGCAGAATCACAGAAGCACAAAGGAAATGTGAACTGTGCAAATCCAGAGCCACTTCTACTCTGAATGTTCTAATGGATCACTTGTGCTCAATCAGTGCCTCCCCAACTTTTATTGGACTGATCAGCCAGAGCTAAACGCACTGTACCCTGACCCCAATATTGTGATGTCATTGATCTTCTTTGAAAACTAACGATGAACAACATACGACTCAGGGCAAATTGCTTAAATTCTCAGTGTCCCCAAGCAACTCGCTAGGACTCTCAGTTGCAGAGCACTTGCTGATCATATTGGGGGGGGGATGGGGTGGAAGGAGGGGGTTCCTCATAAGAACCTTCTACACTTATGAAATCCCAAATCTAGAGAAAAACAAAATGAAGCCAAGAAGGTAGGTGAAATTGTCAAGGGGTCGATAGAAGAGAAGAGGGTCAAAGACAGAGCCATAAGGGCTAACCAACTTAGGGCACAGAAGGAAGAGAAACTAGTGAGAAGGAATGTTCAGAAATTTAGAAGGACCAGGACAGAGTAGTGTTGCAGGTCAAGGGATCACATATTATAGATTAAAGATGGAAGAGGCCTCAGAGGTCATCTCATCCAAGCCCCTAATTTTACAGATGAGGAAACTGTGATCCAGGAAAGTTAAATGAGTTGACCAACATGAAACAGATAGTGAGAGGCTGAGCTGGGATTTGGATCCAGGGCCTCAAATTCCAAACCTAGCACTTTCCCCCTTGCATCAATGAAGAAGATGTGGTAAGTTGTAGCAAATGCTTTGAAAATGTTAAAAGGATGAGAATTGAGAAGAGACAGTTGGTTTTGTGAATTACAAGGTCATTGATGATTTTAGCGTGCTTTCAAGAGGGTTGAAATGTGAGTGGGTCAAGAATAGGGAAGCAATAAGTATATGTTATTTCTTCTAGTAGGTTAGCAGTGAGTGAGAGGAGAGATGGAAGAAGGGTATCTCCTGGATAGGGGGTGTGGAAGAAAGATTAAAGATAAGTGAGTGAGGGGACGATTGATGGGACAAGATCCAGGAGGAAATGGGAGGATGAGAAGTGGAACAGGATTAAAGGCACAGGGTACAGTCTTGCCAAGGGGGGGAGTGGTATATTTCATCCTCTGAAACTGAAAGAGAGAATAGGTGAAGATAGGGTTTGAGGTATAGAAGAGGGAAGTTGAGGGAATGCCTATTAAATGCCCTCAATTTCTGTAAAGTAATAAATAAAGGCAGGACATGTAGGGGAGGGCAAGGGAACAAGAATTTATAGAGCATCTACTATCGCCTGTTACTGTGGTAAGGGCTTTTTACAGATATGATCTAATTTGATTCTCACAACAACACTACCCATTTTACAGTTGAAGGAAACTGAGATTAGGTGCCCAGGATCATACTGCTAGCATGTCTGAGGCTGGATTTTAACTCAGATTTTCCTGATTACAGACCTAGCACTCTATCCACTGCACCACTAGCTGCCTCAACTGCCATCTGTTTCTTGTAATTCCACTCAACGTTAAGCTCAGACTTAGTTCAAACTACTGTCAGACGTCTATATGCTCTGATGCTTAAGGCACCAGGCTGACTTAGCTCCATGACATGTTCTCAGAATAGCTAAGCTAAGTTTCCATCCTGATTCTTGCCCCTATAGTACTTAAAATCCCGACTGGAAAGAGGCAGAGCTCTTTCCATGCCAGAAGCAAGCGGTGACAAATTTACAACAAATTCAATTCGTCCAACATTTAAGTGCCTACTACATTTGACTTTTTCTTTTGGCCCTCGAGATGCCTTTCCTGGCCCCCTCTTGCAAGAATTATCCCTTTACTGCTTCAAACCTGCTCCAGAAATCTAGGGTCTCTTTGCCCAGGAAATGATTTTCTCTGCCTCTTCACAGGATGAAATCAGGAAACAAACTAGCATTTAATTTGCAACTGGTCGATACTGTGTGGTGTTTGGGAATATATACCAACGATGTTGAAGTATCCTCTGACAAAAACTAGCACCTGATGTCATTGGAAATCATGGAGAATCTTACTTCATTTGGAGTCATTATTGATAGTGTTATCAAAAAGTAAACAATGAAAGGATGCCTCTCTCATTGGATGGTGGAATTATTTATTTTGTTTGGGGTATATATGAGGACAATATGTGTGCATATGTGTGGCTTACCTCCTTAAAGAACAGTTTTCTGAAATATGGAGGGCAAGACTCCAAGGAAATAATTATGATCTTAACAGCTTTGTAGTGAGTGAGAAATTTCATTTCTTTAAGTATTGAAGAATACATACTACTTGTTATTCCCAGGCGTGAATTAATCTCCCAAAGGTATCCACCTGAGAACATTCAGATAGATGTTCCAACAAGCACCACAATCTGCATAGACCTGTAAAGACTTTTTTTTTTTTATTATTAATCAATCTATCCCCAATGCATTATCTAGTCAGGTTTATTTTTCCTGAATCATAAGTCATTTTGTTGTCAAGGAAATGTGTCTGTGGCTTTGCTCAGTGTTTTCCCAGTTTCTATGACACTGGAGGATGATTTTCAATTAAAAAACTTGCAGATTTAGAGCTGGGAAAAATCCTTGAGATCTAGTCCAACCTACTCATTTTATAGATGAGGAAACAGAGGCCCAGAAAGATGAAGTGACCGGACTGAGATTATTCAGGTGGTCAGTAACAGAATTGGAATTTGAAGCCAGATTCTTTGATGCCAAAGCGAGTGTTCTTTCTATTATGCCCAGGGCCTGTCCTTAAAGCCCAAAGAAACAACAATTTTAGTGAGGAAAGGGCTTATGACTGTGATAACTCCAGTGATCATTATTGTTCAGTCTTTTTGCAGTCGTGCTTGACTCTCTGTAGCCCCATTTGGGGTCTTCTTGCCAAATACACAGAAGCGGTTTGCTATTTCCTGCTTCAGCTCCAGTGATGTTTAGACAAGATCAGTAACTAAGCTGATCTAATAGTCCTGGTTTTGGACTTCTTGTCATTCCAGATACTCCCCCAAAGCATCTCAGTTGCATGTTTGCTCTTGACAGGCCCCATTACCCTTCCTTCCTCCATTTTTATCACCACTCCTTTCCTTTGTTCTTAGCAAATCATATACAACTAAACTAAAGTCCTATGTTTTTACTTTCTCCTTCCAAGAAAATGATGTTCCTGGTTCCAACTGTCTGTCCTGTTTGGTCTTTCTCTTTCTATTATAGTGATTTGTGTATGTCATATTCTCCTGGAAGGCTCTAAGCTTCATGAAGGCAACGATCATACCCCACTTGGGCATTCAACACAGTCCTGCAATGCATATAGATGCTTGATAAATGGCAGAGTTTTAGAGTGCGAACGGACCTCAAAGGCCTGTTTGTTTTTTATTTTTGTTTATCACTAGTACCTTGTACATCATCTTGCACAACAGAAGTACTTAATAAAGACTTGTTGAGTTTGATTGTTGAATCCCTCTGGTTTGATTACTCAAACAGAAATCTTTACAATATCTCTGACAACTAGTCATCTAGAGTCTTCTTGAAGACCTCCTGTGACAAGGAATCCACTGTCATATACCAGCCCACAGCACTTTTGGAAAGACCTAGTTGTTAGGAAATTTTTCCTTTTGCAAGGGTGAAATCTGCTTCTCTCCAGCTTCCACTGCTTGTTCCTACTTGTGCCTTCTGAGAACAGGTCAAGTTGCCCTTTCTCACACCAGTCCTCAGATTGTGCCTTTGGGTGAATATTTAGGCAACTCTGAAAGTCGGATTGGGAGGGGTAGAGACTAGAAGCAGGGAAGTCAATTAGGAAGATACTACAATAGTCCTGGTGAGAAAGAGATGAGAGTCTAAACTAGGGGGGTGGTTGTGCCAGCAGCCGGGAAACACATGGGCAAGCTATAGAGTTAAAATGGAAAAGAACTGGTAAAGTGATTGAATGGGGTATGAAGGAGTGTTGAGAAGGACTCTGAGGTTATGAACTGTTTTCCTTCTGTAAAGGAAATAAAGAAATCAGGAAAGAAGAGAATAAACTTCGGTTGTTCCTGCAGGTCACCCCATTGTAAGTGCCCAGACAGCAGTGGCTAAGCAATTCAATTCTTAAAAAAGCATGTATTATTAAGCAGCACATGCTAGGTGCCAATGATGTTATATATAGAAAAGAAGATGTACACAAATATATATAACACTTCAGTCCTCAAAACAGCCATCATTTCATAGATCTAATGCTCCTACTACCAATGTAGCCCATTGTAGACTATTTTGTGAATTGCTGTGGACAGAAAAATCTGTTGCCCAGTGTTTTGGCCTCTCAAAACCTAAGTAGGCTGATTCTTGGATAACATAGGGTCTGTTTGGTATTAGGAAAATACTTAAAGTCTTTGCAGCTTGGGAAAGAACTGCCAAAACTTGCATTCCACTAAGGTAGCCTTAGAGAATGCAAGGTCACTTCCATGCCACAATGAGGCATTGGGGAAGTATTTTAGTGGAAGCAATAGTAATACCGTTTAGAAAAATATCAACAGCAAAAGAGAAGTCAGTTTAGCCTGAGAAATTTTAAGAGCGAGGGATCAATTCTAGCTAAGATTAGAAAAGGCATCATGGAGGAGATGGAACCTGAGCTAGGCTTTGAAAATAACAAAATTGTCATAGGCAGAGATAGTGAGGAGTCCATTCCACCTATGCATGGAGGTTTGGGTGTGTAGCCTGTTCAAAAGCATGAGAAGGCAGAAAGAAGTCCAATAGTTCATAGCTAATAATTCAATTTGACTGCAGTCTAAAGTGCAAAGGGAAGTACCATAAATTAAAGGCAGAAAGGCAGACTAGAACCAGACTATGGAACACCAGGCTAGTGAGTCTTTATTTTATTCTATAGACAACAGGGAGCCACTGGCTATTTAAACAGAATAGTGATGTGATGAGGCATTAGATCTTAAGAATGGCTTGTAGGGTGTAAAAGACTGGCAAATCAGAACTGTTAAGAGTCTAGGAATAGGTAATGAGGGTCTGGATCAGGGTGGAGGCAGTGAGAGTGGAAAGGAGATTTATATGGGAGATATTTCTGAGGACTTGGGAATTGATTAGGAAGTGAGAAAAAAGGTATGACACTAATGTTTCAATTCTAAGTACATGGAAGAATGGTGTTCTTGTCTATAAAAATGGAAAGTTAGGAGATGGGTTGTTTTAGAGGTAGGTGATGAGTCCGGTTTTGTAAACACTGAGGTATCACTAGGACACACAGGAATGGAGGTTATGGGAGATGTTGGTGCGGAGATATAGACTTGGGATTTAACTACATAGAGATGATTACTGAATCCATAGTATGAGTAAGATTTCAAAATACAAAGGACAGAAAAAATTCTATGTGAAATGTGAACTTCTGTTTTATACAGATTTTAAAATTGCATATTAAATTTAACACTGTAGTAACAAAACTGTTCTTCTTGTCTGTGTCTCCCTTCGAACTTCCTTCTGCTCTCCTTTGCATATTTTTAAATGTTGATATTTTCTTTTTTTTTTACATGATTTTCATTACCCATCAGCTCCATCCCACCTCGAAAGAGATATTCTTTCTTGTAACAAAATAAATATAGATCAAGCAAAACAAATCAACACATTGTCTCTGAAACTATATGTTTCATTCTGCCCCTTTAGTGTAATATCTTTTAGCCAAGAGGTAGGAAGGATGCTTCATTATCTGTCTTCTGAAGTCTTAATTAGTCGCTACATTGATCAGAGTTCTGAAGCCTTTAAATTTTGTTTTCTTTTACCTTATTTTGATCATTGTATAAATTGTTTTCATGGTTCTGCTCACTTAACTCTGCAACAGTTCATACTAACGTTCCCAGTTTTCTCTGAATTCATCATATTTGCCATTTCTTGTTTCATTTCAGTGCAATAATATTCCATTATATTTATATGCCAAAATTTGTTTGACCGTTCTCCAGGTGATTGTTTCTAATGCTTTTGTATCAAAAAAAAAGCCTGTTATGAATAATTTTGTAAATATGGGTCCCTTCCTCTCTGTTTTTTACTTCTTTAGGGTCTGTGCCTAGTAAAAGTATAACATTGGGTCATAAGGTAAACTCAATTTAGTGACTTTTTGAGTATAGTTCCATAACGTTTGGTGCAGCTAGGTTGTACAGTGGATAGAATTCAGGGCCTAGCATCAGGCAGATTCATCTTCCCTAGTTCAAATCTGGCCTCAGACACTTACTAGCTATGTGTCACTGGGCAAATCATGTAACCCTGTTTGCCTCAGTTTCCTCATTGTAAAATGAGCTGAAGAAGGCAATGGCAAACTACTCTAGTATCTTTGCCAAGAAAACCCCAAATAGGAACACAAAGAGTCAGACACAACTGAAACTGATTAACAATAACCAGACTGGCTAGACCAGTTCACAGCTCTATCAATAGTGCATTAATGCACTTTCATACCATGCACACACCCTCAACCCCTTGCAATCAAATTTCTAGCCACAGCACTTGACAGTAATCGTTCTCTCCGAGGTCATTGATTTCTTTATTGCTAAATCCACTGACCTTTGTCTTGGCCCTTATCCTTCTTGGCCTCTCTCTAGTGTTTCAGACTGTTGACCACCTCCTCCTCCTGAATACTCTCTCTTCCTTGGCTTTTCATGACATTGCTCTTTAGAGATTGTCTTTCTACCAGTTGGACTTCTTGGTCTTCTTTGCAGGTTCCTTATCCATGCCCCAGTTGTTATGCATGGGCGTACCACTGGACTCTGCCCCAGGCTTTCTCCTCTTTACTCTTTTGCTTGATGATTCCACCAATTCCCATGGATTCAATGATCATCTCTCTTCAGAGCTCCAGTTCCAAATCTCCAGTTGCCTGCTAGACATCCTTATCTGGATCACAGAATTTTAGAGCTGATCAGGATCTAAGTTGACATCTAACCCAACCCATACCTCAAAAGGAGTTCCCACCATAATCTACCCAATAAGTGACCACCTAGCCTCTGCCTGGAGGCTTACATTTGGGGGAAACTCCTCCCTCCTAATACAATGCATTCCTCTCTGGATAATTCTCATTGCTAGGAAATGCCTCCTGACCTCAAACTTATATTTATTTCTTAAAATTTTTACCCATTTCTCCTGGCTCTGTCCTTTGGACCAAACAGAACAAATCTATTCCCTCTTCCACATGACAGCCCTTCAAATGTTTAGAGATAAGTATCATGTTCCTAACGTATCTTCTGTTCTCCAGGCTGAACATTCCCAGTTCTTTTTCTTTTCTTTTCTTTTCTTTTCTTTTCTTTTCTTTTCTTTTCTTTTCTTTTCTTTTCTTTTCTTTTCTTTTCTTTTCTTTTCTTTCTTTTCCTTTCTTTTCCTTTCCTTTCCTTTCTTTCCTTTCCTTTTCTTTCTTTCCTTTTCTTTTCTTTTCTTTTCTTTTCTTTTCTTTTCTTTTCTTTTCTTTTCTTTTCTTTTCTTTTCTTTTCTTTTCTTTTCTTTTCTTTTCTTTTCTTTTCTTTTCCTTTCTTTTCAGAGGCAATTGGGGTTAAGTGACTTGCCCAGGGTCACAAGCTAGTAACTGTCTGAGACTGGATTTGAACTGAGGTCCTCTTCACTCCAGGACTGGTGTGCCACCTACAGTTCTTTTTCCAGTTCTTTCAATAGACACTCATATGGCATGGATTCAAGAACCTGCATCATCTTGGTTATCCTCTTCAGAAAGTTTTCCAGTTTATCAAAAGATGTCTTAAACTATGGTACCCAGAACTAATCCCAATGTTCTAGTGGTTTGATGATGATGGTAGAATACAGAGGGAATATCACCCCCTTATTCCAGGGATCTATGCCTCTCATAATGCAGCTTTAGCTTTTTTGGTTGCCATTTCAGAATGTGGACTCATACTGACTATATAGTCCACTAAAGCCCCCAGATTTTTTTCAGTCAAACTGTTGTTTCCCATTGACTTTTTATTCCAGTGTAAAACTCCATATATATCCTTCCTGAATTTTATCTTACTAGATTCAACCCAATGCAGTCTATCCTGTCAAGATATTTTTGGATCCTACCTT
This sequence comes from Phascolarctos cinereus, assembly GCF_003287225.1. NCBI lineage: Eukaryota > Metazoa > Chordata > Mammalia > Diprotodontia > Phascolarctidae > Phascolarctos > Phascolarctos cinereus. Next base: position 114,053,578 of record NW_027555625.1, on the reverse strand, counting down.
TGTCATTCAGTGTGCTAGCTATCCCTCACAGCATGGTGTCATCTGCCCCATCTCTTTAATGATCTTTTTAAAAAAATTCCCAGGAACTGAAGTCATTTGAACTCATTGGTTTATAGAAAGAAAACCAGGACAACATTTATCATTCTCTTCTTCTTTGGTATCTCTTTCCTTCTCTGCTTTTTTGGGGTATATCTCCTATTCTCCACACTCTTTCAAACATCATGGACTGCCTAATGCCATCTGCCATTTTTTTCATTACTTAAGGATGTAATTAATCTGGGCCAGGTGAATTCATCAAAAGAAGCTACTTGCTCTCCTATTATTTCCTTCCTTATTGAGAATATCAATTCCCTGTTATCCAATGAACTCAGCATGTTCAACTCATTATCTTTCTCCCTAAACACACCCTTCCTCTTAACTTCCTTATTTCTGTCAAGACCACTGCCATTCTTCCAGTCACCCACATTCACAATCTAAACTCATCCTCAACTCTTCACTCATTTATTCTTCATGTCCAATCAGTTGCCAAATCTTGCAGATTCTACTTTTTCAACATCTCTTGCATCTTTCTCTCTACTCATACCATCACCACCCTAGTCCAGGCCTCCATCACTTCTCACCTGGGCTATTATAATAGCCTCCTAATTGGTCTCCTTGCATACCTACATGGTTACCAAATTGATATTCGAAAGACCTGTCCATGTCACAGTTTAAGAAGCTTCAGTGATTCTCTGTTGCCTTTAGGATAAAGTGCAGTCTTCTGCTTGGCATTAAAAGCCCTTCACAGTGTGTCACTACTCTATCTTTCCAGGCCAATTATACACTACTATTCCTTACCCATACTTCAGCCAAACTACCTTACTTACTCTTCCCCATACATGACACTCCATCTCCTACTCCTATCTTTTTCCTTTTCACCTCTGGAACAACTAGTCACCTTTAAGACTCAAATCAAATATTGCTTCCTTCAGTAGGCCTTTCTTGATTCCCCTCGTTTTCAGTGCCCCTCAATCCATGCATATTTTTAATTTTCTGAACTTAATTATCTGCCAACATGTTACCTTCCTAGCACAATGTAAGCTCATTTTCTACTGAAAATCTCTCTAGTATCTTTAGTCCTACCCTAGTGCCTGAACCATAGCATAACTTAATAATGCCTTATAGATTAATTGACTGATTAACAGATGTGGTCTCCATGTCTTATACTATTGTTAACCACTTCAGGTTTAGGATGAGCCTGCCTACCCCACATCATGACCCTCTTGAGGAGGTCCATGATTTTATTGATATGGATATTTCCTTCAGTGGTGCAGATGGCAACCCATCCATGCCTTCTTATCCTTGTCCATACTCTTCCACAAATCCTTCATAAGGGTGCACTCAGTATGCTGGAGGCCACTCTCTAGGTTTTCTAACATTACATGGATACTAGTCTAGTACCTGAGTTGCACATATGTTATCCTTCATTCTTACTACATGGCCAACCAACCTCCTTGTTTACTCAGGTGTTTGTTGGATACTATCTTTTCATGCCACTTCTTGCACATAAGACATTAGTAATATGCTTTAGCCTACTTATATGCCCACCATACTTCCCTCTATTGTCCTTTGGATAAGAGACATGGGGAAGAATATGTGCCAGGCTGTGGTAAGCACATTTACAAATATTATCTCATTTGATCCTTACAACAACCCTGTGAGGTTTATGCTCCTGTTATTCCCATTTTACAGTTAAGGAAACAGAGATTAAGTGACTTGTCCAAAGTCATACAGCTAGTAAATGTCTCTTCTTGAGCTAGGTCCAAAGCTCTACCCACTGTGCCACCTATCTGGGTAACCCACAATTTGGATAGATGGTAAGATCTTCCTGCTGCTCCTACTTGAAAATTATAAATGCTTCTATTGCATTAAGTCTCGAAGTACTACAGAGCCTTCCTAAATGTGGTACTCCCTTCTGTTCCCACATCCTTGACCGCTGGGTCTCTGAATCCCTCTGATTGACAACCAGGAGACATTCACACTCACACCCCCAATATGAGATTCATCAGCTTCCATCTGTGTCCTTCATTTACATATCTGAAATCTGGTTATTTTAGCAGACTTTTAAAGCCAGCCCTTTCCCCCACTCTAAAAAGCTCTGCTTTTAAACAATACAATGAGTCGTGCTCCTTGAAGCAGCCCTGTATTCATTCCCCATTGCTAGAAGCTGGGAGAACTTTAGCTTCCATTTGAAAGTGTGAAGATGAGAGTCATCCTTTACCAGCCTTGGTTTTTCCCCCTATAGTGTTCTTTTTTTAAAAAATAAAGTTAGCTACAGCACATGATGAAGACTTCAATGTAATGACTATTACCAGTTTTATAAAGGGGGGTACGCATAGCCTTGCATATTTCCTAGACTCACCTAACAGTAACACCAGTGCAAACTCTTGCCTGCATTCTATTGACCTAGGAGAGGGCCTATGAATAAGGTATGCATGTTCTGAAGGTGAGAGATAAAGGTACCACTGGTTTCATGACAGTGGCTACAGTAAGCCAAGAAACACTGACAGCCATGCCATAGATTCAGTGGCTCATTAACATTTCCTCTGCACAGAATGCTAGCAATGTTCTCTTGCCAGCCAATCATTTTCCCTACTTTGAGAGTGAAAGCTGTGTCTTCAAAGCCTAATCTGCCCATTGGGACCCAAACACTTTCCTTTGATGTTGATTCATAACGAGATTAATATTAATAAGGACACTTTTCTTTTCTTTTCCTTCTTATAAATTTGATGTCATATAGTTCTACTTGTAAATATGGGGGTTGGTGGGTAAACATCATTGAAACTGGTTACCCCAAATTTGCCTTTATCCTTTCATTCCTAGGCCATTCTTTCTAGTTATTGTATTTCTTTGGGGTCTGAGCTCTGAGCAGGAAGCAGAAAATTTCAGATTAAATCAGGATACAGCATAACAATTATCCCAGATAGAAGAGGGGGAAAAAAAAAGCTTTGGCTGTACAGGCAATTTGAGCAACACATCCATGAATATGTTATAAGGTTCCTTAGGCCTGGAAGATACATGGAAACAAGAGAAGATATCAGGATGATGGGAAAATAGGAGTTCATGCTCTGGAGATCCTAAAAATGATTAATTTTTCAGGCCTCAGAAAATTTGGGAGGCCTGATTAGGAGAGGTGAGCAGAGACAGTTTTAGATGACCTCATCAACAGGATTAGATGAGCAATCCAAAACTGAATATGCTGATTCTCATGATGTCAGCCCACTACCTGAGTAGTCCACAGAGACAACCACTGCTATTTTCTTCTGCTTCCCTACCTCCAACCCTGCCTCAACAAAGGGGAAACAAGGGAAGTGAATTAGTATTTGTATAGTGCTTACATGTTAAATACTTTACAAATATTATCTCATTTAGTGCTCACAATAACCTTGGGAAGTAGGTGCTATCATTATCTCCATTTTACAGTTGAATAAATTGAAGCAAACAGTTTAAGTGACTTGCCCAGGGTCACACAGCTTAATAGCGTGTCTGAGGTCAGCTTTGAAATCAGGTCTTCCTGATTCCAGGTCCAGCGCTCCATCCACTGGGCCACCTAGGTGCCTCTGAAAAAAAGCAAAAAGTAGCAATTATCCCATGGGCTCTCAGGCAAATGACTGACTAACCTCTGGGATGATCACAACCTATTAGCTGAGCACGGTCTTCTAAATGTGAGTCCAAAAAAGCCAACCAAATAGGAATGTCCCCAAGAATAGTGCTTTTCACTATCATCTCCAGAGGCCTTAGAAGTTAGGGTCAGACCTGGGCAGACAGAAGCCCAGGTGTCATCTATATTTCAAAAGAATCAGATTGATTTGAGGACTATCCCAAGAGTTCAGTTCTTCCCTGGATTTTTAAAAAATTATTGGACCATTGGTCCATATCCACAACTGCAGGGCTTAAGAGGAACAAGACCAGCACCGTAATATGGGATATAAGAAAAAGAGGACGCACTGCATCCTGGGCCATCGCCAGTCATCCTGACCTTTGTCTTGCTGCTGGACTTTGATGACTCTGGAGCAGAAAATGAGGCTGATGACTGGGAGCAGCTCTGCCCCATTTATACCCAATTCTCATGCAAGTCAAGACATCACCCTGGTGATGACTTCTCATTGGTCCTATTGGAGAATGAAGGAAGGACAACAATAAGAAAAAGAGGGAGAAGGTGATGAAATGGGTTTTGGGCAGATGGGAACTCTGATGACTGTTTTTGGAAGCGAGAGGAGTGTAGATGGTACTCACTTCTCATTGTCAGCCCCTTTAACTTAGACCCTTTAAGGATCCCTCTGGCCTTTTTACTCTATATGTAACAGTGATCACTCTGGTCCCAACTGCCTGAAGGCCAGATAGATTACATTTCACACCTTCCCCAAGGTTTCCAGGTACCTTAAGGGAAGTTTGGGGTCATCCAGCCCCTTTGCTACTGGTACCAGCCAATACTAATAAGTGTTTTCTCAATTTTAAGGGGCCCCCTGCACCCCAGTTCCATTTAACCGCTTAATAGTCAGATTAGCTTTTACAAAGGAATATTTATTTCAAAAGTATAATAAAAACAAATATACAGCTCCGTTCCCCCAACACACTGAAGCATAATCCCCCTTATACCATCTCAGTCTCTAGAAAAGGGAGAGGGATTCAGGGAAGGGAAAATAAACATTTATAAAGCTTCTGCCATGTGCCAGGAATTTTGCTAAGTGCTTTACAAATATTATTTCATGTGATCCTTACAACAACCTTGTAGATGCTATTATCTTCTATAGCTCTCATTATTGAGAGGTTTGTCTTCTCAAACCTAAATTTGCTTCTTTACAACTTCTAACTATATCTCCAAAGCCCTTATTAAGCACCTGCTATGTGGAAGGCACTGGTACTGACAAGGAGGGGTGTGGAATACAATACCCTGACTGGAGCATTACCACTGGCCTTTTCAGAGGGGACCCTGCAGCACATCTGACTGAGGTAAACAGGCTAAGTGACTTTCCCAGCTAGAACGTGTCTAAGATCTGATTTGAACTGGTCTTCCTGACTCCAGGCCCAGAGCTCTGTCCACTGTACCACCTTGCAGCCCTTAATCAGGGTCAGGTTCACACTTTAGCTCAGTTCCACTGTAACACAATCCTACCAAGCTCTAAGTCCAGATTGGTCTTGGGCTCAATTCCCAGGCTCCCTGACTTCTCCGGGCTTCGTTGCTGGCCTGGAAGCACTACCCAACCTGGAATCCTTCCTCCAAAGTTGCCATGGCTCATCTGAGTCTGGTGGAGACTTTCTCTCATGCACCCAGGGCCAAAAAGAACAAACAAGCCAGACCAGAATAAAATCCCAGACCTATTTCTCAGGGCCACAAGACCAAAGAAGGGATCTCAGCTCAGTTCACGGTGCCCATGCTGTGGGCAAATGGGACCATGATCCCCTTGGACGCTACAGGAAAGAGAGAGGCTGTTCCAGAGTGGTAGTTATAAAGATGCAGCTGGTTCCAGCCACACAGTCGATCGAAAGAGCTGTGCCCACCACGTGATAGGGAAACACAGAATGTCTTCCTAGATGCTGGTCCATGGCTTCTCCTACATGGGTTCCTCCATGTTAGGTGTCTGGGCATGAACAAAGTAAGGCCCTTTTACCCAAGCAATATACTGATTCGAAGGTGGTCTGGATTTGGAGTCCTGGATTTGAGTCCTGACTGTGCCTCTTACTAGCTGTGTGATCTTAGAGAAATCACTTAACCTCTCAGACTCAGTTTCCTCATTTTAATGAGGATGATATTACCTGTTCTGTCTAGCTTACAGGGTTGTTGTGAGACTCAAATGGAACCATCACTATGAAAACACTTGAGTTCAATCTTAGGCTGTACTTGGGAGCCACAGTGTCCAGGGCTAGGAAGGTTACAATTCCAATGTATTCTGCCCGGATCAGAGAACATCTGGAGTATACTGCTTGGGGAAGGACACAGATAAGCTGAAGAGCAACCAGAGGAGGGCAACCAGGGGTGTGAAAGGCCTTTGATTCCTGCTTTATGGATCAATTGTTTAACCCACAGAAGAAAAGACTTAAGAGGTACATGATGTGGTCTTCAAATATTTGAAAAGCTGTCATTTGGAAGAACAATTTTACTTTGACCTCTGAGAGTAGAGCTAAGAGCAGTGCATTTGAAGCCCTTTATCATCAAACTCTGGAGGGCAGTTAGATGGCCCAGTAGATAGAACACTGGCCCTGGAGTCAGGGGGACCTGATTTCAAATCCAGCTTCAGACGCTTACTAGATGTGTGTTCCTGGACAAGTCACTTCACCCTGTTTGCCTCAGTTTCCTCATCTATAAAATGAGCTGGAGAAGGAAATGATGAACTACTCCAGTATCTTTGCCAAGGAAATCCCCAAATCCCAGTCAGGCATGACTGAAAAGACTCAACAACAATGAAACTCCAGACTTCTTCCTATGCTCACTGCACGTTACCCCTCTTCACAAAATCCGTGTTCCAGAAAGACTGACCTGACCCATCTGCTGTTCCACAAACTTAGCCCTCCCCCTCCTGCCTGTGCCCCTTTGCATAGGCTGTCCTTCCATCCAGAACATTCTCTGTCACCTCCGTTTCTTAGAACCCCTAGCTTCCCTTAGGGCTCAGCTCATATGCTTGTCTCTTTCAGGATCAGACTTTTCTGACCTCCTTAGTTGTTAGTGACTGCTCCAACCTTCTCAAGTTGTCATGTATACACATCTATGTCTACAGGTGTGTCTACACTAGAGCATGGGCCAGGTGTGCTGCAGTGTCCCCTCTGGAAGGGCCAGAGGCAATGCTCCAGCCAAGGTGTTGTATTCCACATCCCTCCTTGTTAGTACCAGCACCTTCCACATAGCAGGTGCTTAATAAGGGCTTTGGAAACAAGGTTAGAAGTTGTTAAGAAGGAAATTTAGGTTTGAGGAGAAGACAAACCTCTCAATAATTAGAGCTATTTTCCAAAATGAAAAGTACTCATTCAAGAGCTATTCCTTCTTTCTTCTTCCCCCTGACTCCCCGATCCAAAGGTTTTTATACAGTGGATGGATGACTATAGTAGGTGGAAATTTTTAGTCTGGCAGAGGTCAGACCGGCTGCCGACCGACCTGGAGATTCCCTAATTATGTCCGAATATTGGCTATCAGTTAATAAACATTTTGGGTCACAGCAATTCACCAAATTGGCTATGGAAGCATGGAGGGGTTTTGATCTGAATGCAGGTGAAATCATGGATCCTTGAAGCATTAAAGGATGAAAATACAGGCATAAGGAAAATTAGAGAAAAAGGACAGAGATGGAGCCTGGATGAACCAGCAGAGGGAGCATGGATCATTATATGATAGACTCATTAAACTCTGGAAGTGAGGAACTTGTTGGCCACACCTATATTACTCCCAGACTAATGAAAATTTGTTCTGTTTGCAAAGACTTCTAGATCTCTGACAGTTTCCAGAAGCTTCCCATTCTAATGCTTAACTCCCCTAGTCAGAAAACCCTTCCTCCCAGATAACCTAAATCCATTAGACTATAATTTAAACCCATTTCATTTTATCAATAGATAGGTCAAGTATTTATTATATGTCAGACATTATGTTCTGGTGATACAAATACAAGTAAGCAAGATAGTCCTGGCTCTTAGGGATCTAACATTCTAATGGGGAAGGCAGAACATGGGAGCTAGAAAGCAGGGGTGCACCCACTATGTGCAAGCGGGATTGGATAAGCTTGGTGGTAAGCTGCAGAGATGGCTGGGAAGTTGTGTGGAGGCCTAGTTCTGGACACAAACCTACCAGAGCCTGGGTTCCAGGGAGAAGGTGACAAGGAAGATGGCCAGAATGCAGGCGACATGGCATGGAGATGGCTTATTCTGTTCTTTTAAAAGAATGATATATGATATCTGGTCACCATCCCCATAAATGTTCATGGGCCTTTAAACAGCTTTTTCTCTGCAGATATCTTTTCTCAGCCTAAATACCCCTGAGTCCTTGAACATTTCCTCACAGGTCCTGTTTTGCATTTGCAGCAGTAACAGCTTCTACCGAGGCCACTGAATCTTCTCCCTCTCCACTAAGGGGCCTTTCTCACCTGAGGGTGACCAGGTTCAAACTTGAGGGAATGTGATCTCCAAAGAGAAGGGTCAGCTTTGTCTCATTGTCTTCGGCATGGTAATAATAGTAATTATGTGGCTAAAATCATATACCTGAAGCTCACTACTCTTTATAAACTAATAGAAGACAAATCCAACCTCAGACACTTAGTAGCTGTGTGACCCTAGGCAAGTCATTTAACCCATTTTGCCTTGGTTTCCTCAACTGTAAAATGAGCTTGAGAAAGAAATGACAAACCACTCTGGTATCTCTGCCAATAAAAACCCGAAATGGGTTCATGATGAGTCAGACACAAGTGAACAACAACAACAGTAATAAACCAACAGCATGCTACAAATACAAACCCCAGAATATCCATGAAAATTCAACCAACAAACTGTCCTGGAACAAAGTATCATTACAAATAGAACTGTTGCCCATAATTACTTGGTCATAATGTAGATCCAAAAAATTGAAGAACAATTTTTAAATAGACGTCACTACACAGAACTTTCATAATATTCTGACTTTGTAGAATGAAAAGCTTTCAAAACATACAGACCTAACAGAAGACAATAAAACCACCTGAGACCAAGACAAGACATGTGCCTCTCTATCATCCTTCCTCCTACTGGAGTTGTCTAATGTGTCCCAAAGATGTGTTCAGTGAGTCTATAGATGTTGAACACATGTTCCAATGAAGCAGCCATTTAGTCTTCCTGCACAATAGTCCACAGAAGATTAAATATATATATATATTTTAATTTTAAGTGACTTACCCAGAGTCACACAGCTAGTAAGTGTCAAGTGTTTGGTCTGAGGCTGGATTTGAACTCAGGTCGCTGCCCCAATTTGTTTTGTCTTTTTTTTTTTAAGGCAATTGGGGTTAAGTGCCTTGCCCAGGGTCACACAGCTGGTAAGTTTCAAGTGTCTGAGGCAGGATTTGAACTCAGGTCCTCCTGATTCCAAGGCCAGAGCTCTATCTACTACACCATCTAGCTTCCCCTCAGAAGACTAAATATAAAAGATTAGCAAGGGTAGACTTTTCTTAGAAACTTTCTATCTGAATCTCATTAAAAAAAGATGAGATGAATAAGATCATTATCATGAATATCGTAAGTAACTATTTTGGGAAAAGGAGAAAGAGTACTTTCTGGTTTTGGAGCCAAGAGAGTTGAGTTCAAATCCCAGCTCTGCCGCTTCTATTTGTATGACCTTTCCACATTTCCTTTCTGGTCCTCATTTTATTCATCTGTAAAATAAAAGGTTGCACTAGATGGCCTCGAATATCCCTTTCCTCTCTAAATCTGTGATGCTATGATCCATCAAAAAGATAATGAGATAACAAAAATAATCATCAATAATCTCTTCAAAGGTATGGGGTAGGGGGGAATGGCAAAGGAGAGTGGCAGCCTGGGTGATGGACAGCAGGGACTTTGTGTGCTCTGAGTCTGATATTGTAGCAAGCCTGGTAGGAGCCCTTAAATACTGGCCAGTTGGGCTCTGACAATATCATTGATTAGAAGAGCATCCAGGTCAGTGTGGTGTGACTTTTAAAAGTCTAAGAAATAGATCAGGCAGCATAGGGTTTCAAGCCAGCTATGCTAGAAGCCATCATGATGATCATCTTGACATAGAGGACACCAGTGCAAGTGGTGGGGGTCCATGTTCCTGTGTTACATGGAGTCAATATACATGGGAACAAATGAGAAATACCAATGACCCTACCTGTTAGAAATGTTTCGGTATAGATATCACTAAATGTTTTGGTGTAGATATCACTAAAGAAATACCAATCACCCTGACTGCTAGAAATGTTTTGGTATAGATGTCACTGAAGTGGGGAAACCGTGAATGCATGTGATTGCCTAAAGATGTGATTGTTGTTACAAAATTAGAAATATATCTTACCAGTTATAAGTAAGGGCTTTGTACTGCTTTTTGTTAACATGATAGTACCCTTAGCTCTAATTCATATAATATCGCATTACAGATAAATGCAAGGCAATGATCCATAATTCCTGATTAGAGGAAATAAAAGCTGAAATTTAGGAGCCATTAAAATCTGAAGAGGGAAAGGTTGGAAAGCCTGAGGTTGTTGAAATCTTCACTTAATGCAAACTTCATAAATGTTACAAAACATTGAAATAATTACATGGACAGCCCTGAAACATTTCAAATGATTTTGAGGAGGAGGTGGGCCTACTTAGATGGTAATTTTGAAAGACCCTTTGAGTTTGACAATCTAGCTAATGAGACCACCAATTTTTTTTAATTTTTTTTATTTTTTAATTTTTTCCATATGCTTTTGAGCTGAAAATTTTTCTCCCTTTTCCTCCCCCCCACCCTCCCCAAGACAGTGCACAATCTGATATAGGCTTTACATTTACATACCCATTAAACATATTTTCACATTAGTGAAGTCAACTATACCAATTTTTAAAAGTTGGCATTTGTTATCGGCATCATGGACAAACGTATTTTCCCATGATATTTGGCAAAAACTATAAAAAACATTTCAGAGCCTGCATACAGCAGTATATATGATAGCCACTGCTGTGGTAAAACTGTAGGAGGAAAGATGAAGCCATCAAGGAATAAGACTGCCATGGCAGAACCATGTACAGAGAGCTAAGGAAAACCTTCAGAAATGCATTGGAATATCATATTAATATCTACCGGCTATGTCTAGTAGAAAACTTGATACCGCCATCACCCAATTAAAGACCACAAAAAGAAATGTGGACACAAAATCTAGAAGACAAAGTATATTAGAAATTCTAGATTCCCTTAATCAACAATTAGAAGCAAAATTAAAATAATTAAAGTTAAAAACTTTAAGACAACACAAGCAGTCAAATTAATGCAAAAAACCAAAATAAACAATTAAACATCAATTAAAAATTTTAACGGAGAGGTTTGAGAAACAGAGATCAGAAGAGAGATAGAGACAACCCTCGGAGATGGAGGAATTAGAAAATTGCTTGTTATCTGCATGGTTGCACCAAATCCAACAAAACAAATACCCAACTTGGAGAGGAAATGACAAAGAGAAAGAGTGGGCACCGTTAACGTAATGAAGAACAGAACAGCTCCATCAAGGCAGATGATTGAAACTAGCAGGAAAGCAGTGAGGTTGGATGAGATCCAGAATTATTGGTCCAAATGCTTCACTCTGGTACATGAATTACTTAGAAAGCACTTAACCATTTTCCTTTCAGATGCAAAGGTGAACTTGTCTTTCTTAACAGAAGGCTTTTATGTATCTGCTACCGAGAGATGAGAACATTAGTGAACACACCCAAAACAGGCCAATCGCATCTTTATTAGTCAACATGTATATCTTAAACACTTACTGTATGCCGAGGACTTAAAAAATGCATTTATGTACTTTATACAGAGCATTTACAACTTATATGATGATAAAACATCCACAAATATTTATAAGAAAGCATATTGACTAAGAATTTTAAAAAAAAGTTGCCTACAAGTTCTAGGGGCATGAGGAGTAACTCGTTATCAGGTTACTGAACAAGCTCCCTGGGAAACAATGGACCATTTTTCCAGCTCTTGCTGATTATCACAGTCCTCGACTCTGTCCTACATTCATGGGTTATTTGTCATTTACAGATATATAAGACAGACCCAACTCTAATGTTTGACATCCGTGCGGAGAATTGTTCCTTATATTAAATACTTAACCAATGCCATAATGTCAAGAACAACTGCAGGTATGGCATTTATTTTGGGGGGGGGCAGGGAATAGTTTAAGCCCCTTATGTTTCTGTGCCCCTTTAAACCCATTATTGCTGCTTCTAAATAAAATTGACTGTGGCTTCCTGAGTCAAAGAGGGAATCATCCTCCAAAATGCTATTAGTCATTTGATGTCTATGGCTGACATTAAGTTAGAGGGCTCCACTGAAAAACATATCAAACAGCTCCTCCATCCTGTAGAATCTTTTCCCAAGAACATCCAAATGTCATTTGGAGTCAATTAATTCATAACGCTTGCTGTTCAGTTGTGTCCAACTCTTCATGCCCTGTGGACCATACTGTAACATGGAGTGTTTTGCCATTTTCTTCTCCAGTGGATTAAGGCAAACAGAAGTTAAGTTACTTGCCCGGGATCTAGAAAGGTCTGGAGCCAGATTTGAACTTAGGTCCTCCTGACTCCAGCCCAGTGCTCTATCCACTGAGCTATCTTGCTGCTTCCTAATGAGCTGCCTCATAATTTATAATGTACACCACAGAAACATAAAGATTGAAGGCTTTGAGCTTGAATCTTGAGTTTAAATTGAACCAATGGACAAAGGTCATCTTATAAATAACTTGGTCTTTTCCAGACAAGACACATTGAATGTAAATTTATCAGTGAGAAACTATCTCTGTGTCCAGCTTTACTGGAATCCTAAAATCAAAGTTCAGTAGGAAAAACATGTTTAAAACAATTAACACATATGCAATACTAGTTTTAACATACACATTCATAGCTACAAAATGATCCATAACAGATTTGGAAAGTTTCCTAACAAGAACTCATCCAATTAATTTTTTTTGTATTTAGTATTCAACAAACACTAAAAAGAGTATTTCTGTAAATAAAGTGAAAAAGAAAAATGTATCGCATATGAAATAGTGAATCTTTATTATATACAGCTTGCTCTTTTTAATAAAAAATATAATAATTCAGCATATTATTTTCAAAGCTATCCTGCTTGTCTATTTCCTGCTGAACTTTCTTTTGTCCTCTTCTTTGCATTAAAAAAATGCTCCAATGACTCCTTTTTCTTACTTTTCCTATTTTTTTTTGGCAGTACTATCACTAGCTCTCCCCTCTCCCTGACGAATCTCCCCTAAAAGTGAAAAAAAAGAAAAATATAATCCTTGCAACAAATAAGTATAGTCCAGCAAAACAAACCAAAACATTTGCCTTGTCTAAAAATGTATGTCTCTGGCCGATGCATGGGAATTTGTTTTGCTGGGCTGTGCATCTATGTATTAAGGGCTTTATATTTTGTTTAAAAAATTTCAATGAAGGTTGAATAGTGGGGAGACAGATTAATAATTGAAAAATAAAAAAAAAATAAGGGATGGCTCTCTGGGAGGAGAAGAGGGAGGCATACTGTAGGATGTAAAAACCAAACATATCAATTTTTAAAGAGGATAAAATAAAACAAAAACCAAAAATGTATGTCTTATTCTATGCCTTGGGTCCATCTCCCCTACATGGATAGAATGCTTCCCCATTAGTCCTCTGAAGTAGAGGTTGGTCATTGCGTTAATCAGAGTTCTTAAGTCTTTGTTTTTCTTTACAATGTTGTTACTGTATAAATTGTTCTTTGGATTCCACTCACTTCATTTTGCATCACTTTATACAAGTCTTCCCAGGTTTCTCTGAAACTCTGTTTGCTTCATCATTTCTTACAGTATAATAATTATATTTATATGTAGCAGAATTCATTACATTAATATATCATAACTCATCAGCTATTCCCTAAATGATGGGCACCTCCTTTATTCCTAGTTATTTGCTACAATGAAAAGATCTGTAATCAACATCTTTGATCTTGGGGGGCATGAGGTAAGGAGAGAGAGCATTTTAGGCATGGAGGATAGGTAGTGCAAAGAGAGGAAGATGGGAAGTGGCATGACAAGTGTGAGGAGCAGAGAAAGGCCCAATTTGGCTCAACCTCAGTGTGTAAGAGGTAGGATGCAAGCAATGGAAAGATTGGTTGGGTCAGGGTTATGAGAAACTTTAAAAGCTAACAAGAGAAGTTTCTATTTTATCCTAATGGCACTACAAAACCCTGTAGTTGGTCGAGTAGAGGAGTGACACGGTCACATCTGTGCTTATAATGACTTAGGCAGCATTGTATAAAACAGACCAGAGTGGTGAGAGACTCCAGGCAGAGAGACTGAATAATCAAAGCAAAGAAGATGAGGACCTGAACTAAAGTGGTGGCTGTGTGAGTAAAGAAAAAAGATTGGAGGAAAAGATGTCCATAGGGTTAAAATGGTGAGATTTGGCATCTGATTTGATAAATAGGGTGAAGGAGAGTGAGTGATAACTCAGAGGCTATAAACCTAGGAAACTGGAAGAATGGTGTTTCCTTCATGTGACATTACCTACCAGTTATTATAGTTTAGAAACCAGTAAAAAAAAAATACACAGTCTGACAGATAAAGTAGGCACAGTTTTTAGTTTATGAAAGAGCTCCTTAAGAGATCAACATTCAAACTCTCTCTTTCCCCCAATGCTTCTCCTTCCCCTATATCTTGTCTTTGACCTGCCTTCCTCCCTCTCCTCCCAACTTTTGTTTTTCAAAAACTTGGGTAAAGGGATGGTCCTTTTCATTCAACAGTTTAGGTATCCACCAGTTTCGGGGGGACTGACTCCAAAGTTGGGCCCACTCAGAGTCAGATCTGATTCATTGTCCCCGAAAAATGTGTCGTGGGGTTAGGGCACAATGTATATATTCAATCTCCATCAGACAAAGGCAGATATGAAAATATTAGCTTCCGTAAGTGAGCGCATTTATATATCATAGTCAGTCATAATCCAAATATAGCAGGTGTGCCTTCTCTGAGAGAAATGACCAACTTAATTTTAAAGATTTTGTTGATTTATTCTGCTGTTATTTCATTATTTTGATTACTCTAGCAACAGGTGCAGGCTGAATAAATCTGCAAACGAATTCCTTCTTTCTGCTACCAGTCAGTCACATTATTTCTACACTCAACCAAAAGTTATTTATATAAATAAGGGCAGAGTACCACCTATTCACAATGGACTATTTGCACTAATTTCTCAACATAAGACATGATGGTGGGAAACCCAGAACTGCCCTCTTATGAGAAAGAAGATTTATGTGGCAAATAATGCCGCTGGAAGGTAGCAAAACCAAAGACAGCATCCCTGGACCTTGTTCCCCAGATTCAGAAAACCATACCCTGGGCCCTTCA
Source organism: Phascolarctos cinereus (assembly GCF_003287225.1). Taxonomy (NCBI): domain Eukaryota; kingdom Metazoa; phylum Chordata; class Mammalia; order Diprotodontia; family Phascolarctidae; genus Phascolarctos; species Phascolarctos cinereus. The sequence goes on along the minus strand of NW_027555625.1, from coordinate 114,038,504 downwards.
AGCCATACCAATTGGGGAGAAATGACCGCTTTTAACTGCTGGCCTACGTGATTCCTTTGCTAAATCTCCATAAAGATACAATCAGATAAACAAAAGAAATCATAGGAAAGTGATGTCATAGGGATACTGTTCTAGGCCATGTGAGTCATGACTGAAATTTAGCAGGATGAATTTATAGGGCATTCCTTCATAATTAGTTTCTGCTCCAAAGAGGGTCAAGGGATCCACATTTCTTGATCTTCAAAGAATCCTTTAAAGACCAACAGTCCCTTCCCCAAAAGAGGTCCTTATAAGAGGGAATATGAGAGTTATTAATTAATAGCTCTGGTTTAGAGTGACATGACTTCAAGAAAATCCACTTGGAATCCATTTCTAATGTATAACATCCTCCTTGTTCTCAACAATGACTTGATGTGAAGGTGGAGATGATGTCAGTGATATATAGTTCTGATTCAAAGGCCTTGAACTTCACAATATTTGTCTTTAAATGTAAATTTAAATTGTGATAACGGCAAATAATTTTAGCAGGGATCTCTTACATAATATTAGCAATTTGCATTTTATGCACTTTAAGGCTTACCAAACACTTTTAAAAAATAATAATCTTGTGAGGTAGTCAGTGGAAGCATTAACCTCCTTATTTTACAGATGAGGAAACTGAGGCTCCATGATTTGCCCAGGTCACATAGCCAGGGAATGTCAGAGCCAGGATTCAAAGCCATTTCTCTCCTGACTCCGAGTCTAGGGTCTGTTACAGTACTGTTTCTATTTGGCCACAAGGGACAGTTCCTTTTTGTTTCTTCTTTCCTTTGGTACAGGGTCTTGTGACAACACCAAGGACCTGGGGCTTGCCGTTGCAGTAATTAACATCCCCTAGGAGCAGTGGAAGTTGGGCAAAAAGTGAACCACCTGGATTGGGAAGTTCAATTACTGTCCAGGGAGGGAGTGCCTCCATGGTGGCAAGAATGGGCTGGCACCGAGGTATGAATCAGCCTCAGAAAGGAGCCACTATAAAGAAGACCAAGGTTGGCTATTTGATTGGACAAAGGTCAGGGCAAAGGTGAAATGGATAATTAGTAGAATTGCTAAACTGTACTATGTATGTCTTGTGGCACAGTGGATACAGTGCCAAGCCTGGAGTGATGAAGACCTAAGTTCAAGCCAGGTCTCATTCCCTTACCGGCTATGTGACCGTGAGCAAATCACTTAACCCTGTTTGCCTCAGTTTTCTCATTTATAAGATAACCTGCAGAAGGAAATGGCAGACCCCTCTGGTATCTTTGCCAAGAAGATCACAAATGGGCTTGTGAAGAGTTGGACGCAGCTGAGATGACTTAAAAACAACAACGATGCCTTGATAAGACTTAGTACTGATCTTCCAGTAGATTGTGACCTGGATAGAAGTTGAGTTTCTGAATTCTGTTGAAATCACTCTCAATTCATGTAGTGATCCTTGTGTGTTTAGCATTCCTCTTTCTTTTTAGGGATAACTACCTGCCTCATCCCTGATTCCTTTCTGCACATTGGGTATCTTTTTTTTTTTTATGGATTCCCCCCTTAGAAAAAGCTTAGATTAGGGCTAAAAGTAGAATTGTTTTCAGAGTAGCTGTGATGTCAATGAGTAAAAAGAGAGTAGCCCAGTTCCCTCAGTAGAGATCAAGCTTCTCTAGCAATGAACCTAGTGCATTATTGTACGGCTGGGTATAGGGTTGGGAAGGGTGAATACTCTCAGCACCTGTGAGACCTAGCAGAGGTTTCCTTTAGCCTCTATTTGAGATATATATACATATATATATATATATATATACACGTATATATATAAAATTCTACATAAGATGACTACCAGGTAGTTATGGTAGTCAACTGGAGGAAACAGGAAATGTTTCACACCCCCAGATCCATTAGTCTTGCTTATAGTCCAGCTACCACGGCCATAATTAAGGGGAGCAACCATTATGGTGAAGAGGCCTGCCATCTTCTCCTCTTCCACCCCCAACTGTTACTGATGGGAAAATAAACCCGAGTCCCAGAAACAGCAGAGTCTCTCCCCTGTCACTTCCAGTCCTGCTACTGGCTGTGGCCTTGAAGCCACTGTCCAGGGGAGAAATGCTTGGGAAGATGGCATCCGTCAACTACCTGGGCAGATGCTGCATCCTCCATCTCCTCAGCAGCCACAGGTACTGAAGACACAGGAAAGAAGGTTCTCATTATTAAAATCTTTGACGTTAGCAAATGGCTCAACATCAGAAGTGGATATGGTGTTATCGACAGAAGTGACATTAGATAAGATGCATTTCCATCTGCTTTGACCCTATATTCTAAGGACCAGTATGCTTTTCCATCTGACTTGCAGCTGAAATCTCCTAATATGTGTGTCTCCTCCTATTAGAATGTGAGCTCCCTGAGAGAAAGGATGGTCTTGCTTTTCTGTTTGTATCTACAGAACTTTGCACACTGCTTTGCACATAGTGTTGGATAATACTTTTTCTTCCTTCCTTCCTTCCTTCCTTCCTTCCTTCCTTCCTTCCTTCCTTCCTTCCTTCCTTCCTTCCTTCCTTCCTTCCTTCCTTCCTCCCTTCCTTCCTTCCTTTCTTCCTTTCTTTCATAGTAATGTGACATAGGGACAATAGACTTTCCACTTGTCACTGGGCTTGGAGACAGAAAAATTGTCTATCATTTACTGTTACCTTGGGCAAGTAATTTAATGAGGTTTAATCATGAACAACTTGTCAATCATGTCTCTCAAATATTTGACAGCCCCCAATAGAAGATCATATTCTTATGAATATGGTGCAGCTAGGTATCACAGTGGATAGAATGCTGGGCCTGGAGTCAGGAAGACTCTTCTTCCTGAGTTCAAATCTGGCCTCAGACACTTACTAGCTGTGTGACTCTGGGCAAGTCACTTAACTCTGTTTGCCTGCCTCAGTTTCATCATCTGTAAAATGAGCTGGACAAGGAAATGATGAAACACCCCAATATCTTTGCCAAGAAAACCCCAAATGGGGTCACAAAGAGTTGGACATGACTGAAAAACAACTGAATTCTTATGAAAGAAAACCTCCAGAGTAAATCATTGACTTGCAAGTCATATAACAGATGTTGGCCACTTATCACTGAGATACCAAAGAAACTACTTAGCTGGGTTGCTAGTGCCCTTGCCCACTGCCTTTGATAACTGCCTAGCAGCTGCTCTCCCCATTCCTTCCACAGACTAAGAAGTCAGTTAACTTGTTCCTAAGAAGAAATGCCCACCTCTATATCTGTACTTGTTGACATTCTACCCATTCTTCTAGGTCTGACTTAAATACTACATCCTCTCTAGGACACCTTCTCCTTCCCTTTCTCTTGCCCCCAAAAGCTGGAAGTGATCTCTTCTTTAATGGCTCTTTTAGCACTTTGTATTTATATTCACTCATCATATTCTAATTTGTATTATGTTTGTATGTGTGCATGATTTATCATCCCTACTAGATGCCCACCCTTAAGCTCAAGCACCCTTAAATTAAGGGAGTACATCTTTTTTGTGTTTGTATCTCTTCTAGTATCTAGCCCTATACCTTGTCCATAGAAGACATTCAATAAAAATTTTTTTGAGTGAAAAATTAGATGGATGGGGGAATATGTCCAGGTTGTGTTGTGAAGAAGTATGCATCTGTTATGTGAATCTCATTTGTGCTCCCATGCCTGGGTGTGAGATTGCTAAAGAGTAATTAATCAATTTATTTAAGGAAAGATGTAGCTGTAAGAAAACACTGGTGTTTCTAGAATCTTTCCCATTGTTCTACATCTGTAAAGTCAAAGACTTGCCAAAAAAAAAAAAGGGATTGCAACGATGATGGTCTGGGATCTCCCAGGTGCCAGATGTTCTGTATCTGCTTCAGTTCGCCAACTACCATGGTTGTGACCCTTTTGGAGGCTGTGAAAGGGAAAGTTTTAGAGATGTTTGCTAAATACCACATTTGACACATGTATAAGACCTGTTGGGAAGAGTCAGATGGATTGTGCCTAGAATCTCCTGGGCTGGGGCATGCCTCTTGATTGGCTGAGGATGGCCTGAGGCACATGGTTAGTACTCATGGTAATTGTTTATATCTATCTATCTACATCTCTCTCTCTCTCTCTCTCTCTCTATGTAGGGGAGAGAGAGAGAGAGAGAGAGAGAGAGAGAGAGAGAGAGAGAGAGAGAGAGAGAGAGAGAGAGAGTATTCCTTTTACCTCTTTGGTCATGAGTAAAGACTGTATGTGGGTAAGCCATGCTAATGGTCAACTTCATTGTGCCATGCTAAGGTTCATGGAAATACAGCAGACCAGCGAAGAGGGTGAAATTTCCTACTGGATTGAGGCTAGATCCAAGATTCTAATAGGATAGCTCTACAGGGACCACAGCTTTCTAGACTAATGAGCAGAGCAGCTACCACCTGGGAAAGGGTAGAACTGGAAGATGGTGGAACCTACTTTCTGAGAATCATAGAAAAAAATGTTTTTCTCCTTGGGTGCCCTCTGGTGTTGGGAGGAACATCCAACTATTAGGGTGAGGATGGGATTATCACTGCCTGGGTTCTCATCCCTGAAAAAGATCAAGGGTCTAATATTTATATAACTTTAAGGTTTGCAAAGTGCTTTACAAATAGTTATCTCATTTTATTCTCACAACAGCCCTGGGAGGTAGGTGCTATTATTAAGCTCATTTTACTGATGAGCAAAGTGAGGCAGAGATAGTAGTAAGAGATTTACCCTGAGTCATACAGCTAGTAATGTTGGAGGCTATATTTGAACTCAGGTCTTCCTGAACTGAGGTCCCGTGCTTTATTCACTTCATTGCCTTACTCAGTAACTGGGCAAGAATGCTCCCCAGTGGCTAACTTAATATATTAATTTATCTTCTGGCCACTGCTTCCTAGTCTTTTTGGAATCATTTGTTCATTCATTACTCATTGCCTTTTTGATTTCTTAATCCATCTTCCACTCTCCTTCCTCCCTCAAAGGTGTTGTGTGACATATTCTTTTTAGGAAAATCCTTTCTTTTATTCTCATCGATATCCAGGCAAACCCCAAAACCTCTCCAGTCCCTGTCTCTACCTTCCCTACACCTAGAATCTGGTTAATGATTACAATATCTATCATTCCTCCTTTTTCAGTGTTTGCCTTTTTCTCTATCTTTGCCCCTATGTTCATCCTTGGAGACTTCCCATGGATGTTCCTTTGAATACTCTGGCCTCCAAGTTCATCAACCTCCACAACTTTCATGACCTATCTTCACTCCACCTCCACTAATTCCCTGGGTTGCCATATCTTAGCCCTCACCATTATCTATAGCTCTGCTACCTCCATGATCTTGAATACCAAAATTCCTTTTTGATCATAATCTATCCTTTCACCTATCTCTCTGTCTATTCTTAAACCTAGTCTTCATTATTATCATGGTCTTTGGTTCTACTATCCAGAGGTATGCTGTATATGTTTAGCAACTGGCTCCAAAAAAAAAAAAGTATGCATGACATAACTTGTAAATTCAATCTGTATTATTAATTCAAATCACCTGGTCCAGATGAATTTCCTGGCTGAGAGAAGAGAAATCCTGTTCTTCTGGCTTTTACCTTCAAGAGAAAAGACATTCAATTCCAGACTTTCTTCAGGTCCCTGAAGGGGGACAAAGACTCAGGGCAGAAGCCAACATATAGAAAAGCTGACACCTTGATCATATCCCTATCTATCCCCAGCTTATTACCCCCGAGATTTTGGGTTTCCCTTTGAGTGAGATCTGGGATCCTCTCTCAGTGGAGCTGAGTTCTTGCTCCAAATGGGAGAGTTCATTTTCTCTATGTATTTTCTAATATATATTCTCATCTAAATAGTTTTTCTAATTTCTGTTTGCTATCAGCTTGGATAAATGGATCTATTTGCTACTTGCTATGTGTCTTCATTGTGGAGCTGGCATTTGGTGAAAGCCTTGTATATAGAGCTGGGCAGTTTCACCATTAAGAAATAGTGATCATGAGCTCAGCTTGAAGCTAAAAATGACTTCCCCTAGATTAACCATAATTAAGGGAGTAGGTAGATATAATCCTCGCCTGGTACTCCCTCTTTTTAAGGAGAGCAGAGTGGTCAGTCTCTGGCCCCAATCTCTTGCTTTTTTCCTGGCAGGAATCAAATTCTCTCTCGGGGAAGGGTGGAGGGAGGACACTAGAAATATTTATTCATGCCTTCTTGTAGGCCCCATCTAATGAGACCCATGTGGACACATAACTTACGTAGGTGAAACGGCACACACATAATCTTCCATATGCTCTTAGTGCCTGTGCTCATTAAGATAGTACTTCATGAAACTAAGCACTATGCTAATTAAGACATTGCTGTCTAGGAGCTCACTCTGTAAGTGGAGGACATACTCATCCAAATGTCTGGAAGTACTATAGGGGCAGGGATAAGTTAGATGGAAAGGTCCTTATGTTTCTTAAGAATTTAAGATGATAGTGCTAAGGACTGCAGAATGGAGAAGCAGGACAGACAGTATGGCCTGGAGGATTTTAGGAATGGGTGGCAGGGTGGATGTTAAGGAGGGTCTTGTGGTTCTCATCCTAGCAGAAGGAATGGAGCTGTTGACTTCCATATCCTTCAAACTCTCTGACCTGCAAAGCAGCCTGGGCACCAAGGGAAGGCCAGGATGGGAAGATGCTTCTAGTGGTGGGGGCTCTTCCCTCTTCTTGACCATCCTAATTGGGTCTGGGATGGGGTGCGTGGTCAGGGGAGGGGACGAGGCCACTGCTAGTGGTGAATGCTCTTCACACTACTCAGCTGTCTTGGATGGGAGAAATATTGAAAGACTGGAGAAGGCAAATGTTGACCTAATTTTCGAAAAGGAAAAGAGTATAGAGCTCTCAAACTACAAATCATAGAGCTTGGCTTTGATTCCTGGGGAAAATTTTAGAACAGATAATTAAAAAGATGGCTAATGAATATCTAGAAAAGGAAGCAGTGATTACAGACAGCCAAGCTGCCTTTAGCAAGAACAGGTCATATCAGACTATCCTGACATGGGGTTGGGGAAGGTGCTCTTGTGAGACCAGCAAAAGCTGAAGGTCTGGAGGGACTAAAGGACAGGGACACTGAGCCTTCAGATGAAAATTAGAGACCCCACCCACCCACCTATGGAGGGAGAGGTGTAAGGCTTGAATGGGGCATCTAAGTGGTTGGGTGGATAAATCCAAGGGCCTGGAGTAAGGAAGACTTGAGTTCAAATCTGGCCTCAAATACTTACTAGCTGTGTGGCCCTGGGCAAGTCACTTAACCTTGTTTGCCTCAGTTTCCACATCTGTAAAAATGAGCTGGAGAAGGAAATGGCAAACCACTTTTGTATCTTTTCAAAGAAAACCCCAAATGGGGTCATGAAGAGTCAGGCATAACTGAACAATAACAGTACAGATCTCTGGAGCACTCCACGGTGACACTGAGTCATCAATGATTATTCTTTGAGTCTAGCCATGGGACCAATTCAGAATATATTTAATTATTTTATTGTCCAGTCCATCGCTCTCTTTTCCTAGTTTATCAAATGGGACAAGGTCTGGCTCAAATAGCTTAATTGGGTAGGAAAAGATCAATGAAACAACGAACCAGTCTCCTTTCAAACCTTGCTCCCTGGCCGCTTACGTGCCTACAATCCCCGAAGAATTGTGGGAGACAGAACTGACCGTCCTGGAATTGATCACCCAGTGTAAGGAAGATTGAATATCTTACTGAACAAAACAGCTTTCAAGCCTAGAAGGGTTGTGACTCAGGAGAGACTGTATCTCGCCAAGCTCCTGCCTGGAAGTGACAACCTCAAAGCAGAGGGGCCTTAGAGTTAGTTTGAAGAGGATAGGCACTCACAATATTACCTCTAGGACCATGATAGCAATAGCAGTCACCTCTCTGAGGATGCAATCTGTCCCTGAGAGTTGGTGAGTGAGGCCCCAAAGGAGCATATGAGCTGTTCAAGCCTCAGACCATTTCTGTGATGGGCATTGTCTGTTTTGCATCTGAGGGCTTCCTCCTCCTTTACACTGAAATATCTCTTACTTTTGGCCTTTTCAGATCTTCAGCTTTTGCTAAAATCTCACCGGGACACCCTTTCTCACATTTTATTTCCTTTTTTGGGGGATAGGGTTACTATAAGTGGCTTAATAAAGCATTTGAGACCACATGGCTTGGTGGCTAGAGATCTAACTCTGAAACCAGTAACATTTGGGTTCAAGTCCCACATCTGACACATTTTGGCTGTGTGAGCCTGGCAGAAATCACTTAACATCTCAGTGCCCCAGGCAACTCTCCTGAGATTTTAAATCAAAAAGAAGTGTCCAACCTGCATTAGTAGAGGGAATTTCCTCACCTAGAATTTCCTATACCAATTAAAATTACATTTGATAAATGCCTCACACCATTTCCATGGAGAAGAGAGAGATGGACCAGACAATAATATAACTAGATGTATTCTAAATTGATCCCATGGCTGCACTCAGAGTAATTATTGATGACTTAATGTCACTATGGCAGGAGGTCTCTAGTGGAATGCTCCAGGAAACTGTACTTGTTCAGTTGTTTTAATTGTGTCTGACTCTTGGTGACCCCATTTGGGGTTTTCTTGGCAAAGATACTGGAGTGGTTTGCCATTTCCTTCTCCAGCTCATTTTACAGATGGGGAAACTGAGGCAAATAGGGGTTAAGTGACTTGCCCTGGGTCACACAGCTAAAAAGTGTCTGAGGTCAGATTTGAACTCAGGAAGACACATCTGCCTGATCACATTATAATATATTACACTATGGTTATCATGATATCATCTACTAACATAATTTTAAGTATTTTATATATAACAGCACTATATAATAACGATAATATATTATGTATAAAACATTATGTATATATATAAAATCATATCAGTAGTCTAGGAGTATATATATAAAATTAGAGGCAGCTAGGTGACACAGTACATAGAATGCTAGGTATGGAATCAGAAAGAAACAAATCCTGCCTTAGATACTAGATTTGAGACCCCGGGCAAATCATTTAGCTTCTTTTTGCCTCAGTTTCTTCCTCTGTAAATGGAGATAATAATGACACCCACCTCCCAGGGTTGTTGCAAGAATATAACCTTCGTAAGTTGTTTTGCAAACCTTAAAGCACTATATAAATGGTAGCTGTTATAATGTATTCCTCTTTATGGGTTCTCCAGTTTAAGAAGAATCTATGCTTGCCCAAGGGTATGATCACAGTATGTCTCTCTTGCCCTATATAAAATTCAGATGGCATCAATATCAGCTCTTTCCTCTCCCTCCACAGCTCCCCTTCCCCAGCCCACTCTCAAGCCAGGATGTGTCTTTTGTCTTTCTAAAGGGATCAGCAGCTTTTGCTGAATCTCTGCTTGAGCCAGGCATTAGTCACAGCAGACAAGGATTAGTGGCCAGCAAATTTTTACTTTATCTGGGGGAGGAAAGTGATCGTGGTCAAAGTGCAATGAGCAGTAGGTGGGTGGAGGGGGAATAGTCTATTTGGATAGGAAAAAGGAAGTAGCATACACCCCTGGTGAGAGACAGAAGAGAAATCAGGTGAATTCCAGGGGTGGGGAACCTGCGGACTCCAGGCCACATGTGGCCCTCTAGGTCCTCAAGTGTGGCTAGGGCTTGAGGACCGAGAGGGCCACATGTGGCCTGGAGGCTGTAGGTTCCACACCTCTGAAGCTGCTAGACCTTCTACTTCAGCTGGAGTAGAGATGGGAAAGGGCTCCACATTCCCTCTGGTACCTCCCAAATCTGATCATTCTGTCCTGCCCCAACTGCCTGCAGAGACCACAAGGTAGGGGTATGCCCCTGTAACACCCATGCTAGGGTATGCTCCTGTAACACCCCAAAAGGCCCCCATGCTTTCTTTTGTTTCTCAATATGAAGGAAACACCCATCTCTTCCAGCTTCTTTCCCCAGACTTCAAAAGCCAGGTTCAAAGATTCCACCAACCTGGTGAATTCTGTGACAGCATTTTCTTGGGTTTTCTGTCTCTGTAGCAGCACTTACTGCCCAGGTGTTCCATTTTTTTTTTCTCATTTCTTTCATTAACTCAAGGTTTTCATTTTTCCAGAATAAGGAACTTGTTTCTACAGTAAACAGGAAAGATTTCAATTGGCTTGAAAATGATATTCTGGGGAAATCTTTGTTTATATAAATTGCCAGTTGTTGAAGACGGGTCTCTCTCTCTCCCTTCAAAGCATAGAAGCCATTCTGATAAGCATCCTCTTAGATTCCTAAATTCGTATTTGTTTTAGTAACCCTGTATAAAGAATTCTGCAGCTTTAGTCAATGAGACTGTGAGAAATAATTGCATATTTCTACTCTTCCTTGCACTCATTTTATTAGCAAAATCTTTGAAGTGTTAGCATAGTCATCTAACTGACTCATCTTGGGAAGAGTAGGTACAATCCTTGGAATCCTTGGTTTCTCATCCTGTCTACCTCAATTTTTTTTTTTTGGTGAGGCAATTGGGGTTAAGTGACTTGCCCAGGGTCACACAACTGGTAAGTGTCAAGTGTCTGAGGTCGGATTTGAACTCAGGTCTTCCTGACTCCAAGGCTGATGCTCTATCTATTGTGCCCCTTACCTCATATTTTTAAGCCCCCTTTTCTTGCTGCTTCCCTTTTTAGATACGTCTTTTTCCTTACCCTATCTCCCCATATACCATTTTCAGGTGGACAGAATCTTCTCATTCCCTCATCTATTATCCCTACTGCAGCTAGGTGGCTCAGTGGATAGAATACCAGACCTGGAGTCAGGAAGACCTGAGTTCAAATCCAGCCTCAGATGCTGACTAGCTGTGTGGCCCTAGGCAAATCACTTAACCCTGGTTACCTCAGTTGCCTCATCTGTCAAATGAGCTGGAGAAGGAAATGGCAAACCACTGCAGCATCTTTGCCAAGAAAACCCCAAATGGGGTCAGCAAGACTGAAAACAACTAAATTATAACGAAAGCATCATCGCTACTACTCTCAGGAAAAAAAGATGTTACCAGTCATTTATACCTCAGAATACATCTAAATCACTTCCATATCTTTCTCAGGAGTGTTTTAAACTTTATTTCTAATTGTGGAATGAAAGATTTTATCTTATGTTAAGAGTTAAGCTTTGTGAGTTAATGGGTGAGGCTCTTTTGGGAGGCAAAGGAAGGACCTTCTTTATACCCCCTAATCATTTCACTTAGCAAACTACTTTGTTCTACCTATTCTGGATATTGGCCCAGTGATTATTATTTCCCCCACCACCAACCCCGATATCAAAGATAGTAGTGCTGAGTCCTTTTGATGATAATATTAGCTGCTTAAGAAAGAGGAATATTTGAGGAAAAGACCAGGTACTAAAAGCTAAGTCTTCACAAGTTTCGGATTCCAGAAGTGCCCTTTCAGGTCTGACCTCAGGGATCTGCTCACAAACCTTCCAGCCCAAACTCTTTTCATGTGGGAGTGAACTCCCTTCTCTTTACTGGATCTGTTTAAATAATTGCAGCATGGGGAGAGAAGTGTTGACGAGCTGATTTAGATTTATATACTGAACCTCACCACAGAAGCTGTGAGACCTGAGACTGGAGAACCTCTCCTGTCTGAAAATCCCAGAAGGTCCCTTCAGGCATGTGTGAGAATGGGGCAAGAACTTAGCAAAAACCAACAAGGGAGAGTTGTAAGAACAGTGTGTTTTCCCAACCCAGCTGCCCAGGTGTGCTAGTATTTGTAGGAGTGGATATGTGTTTGGTGGAAGGTCTGCTTTCTTTGAAATCTGACTTGTGGTCTTGGAAACAAAACAGTCTCTGACCTTTAGTTTCTCTGTCTATAAAATGAGGGGGTTGCAGAAAAAGGTATTGGGGTAATACAGTAGAATATTAGAGTTAGAAGGGACCTTTCAAGATCATTTAATCACCTGTAAAGACTCTGAATAGTATAATTATTGACATCTTGTTACCTTTTATCTATTTGGAAGTGGACCATAATAAGAATCTGTATGCTCATGCAAACACATTCTGTATATAACCACATATGTTGTGTGCATATATACACTTGTGTATACATGTGTGTATGTCTGTACACACATGATGTGGCTAGTAAGGAAACAATCCTTTATTCAGCATCTACTATGTGCCAGGTGCTGCACTAAGTGTTTTACAAATATCATCTCATATAATTCTCACACCAACCTTGGGAGGTAGGTGCTATTATTGCCCCCATTTTACAGTTGAAAAAACGGAGGCAAAAAGAGCTTAAATAGATCTGCCCAGAGTCATACACTGGTAAGTATCAGAGTTGGAATTTGAACTCAGGTCTCCTAGAGTCCAAGCATAGCACTCTGTCTCCTATGCCACCTAGTAGCCTCACACCTTATAGCATCACTGAGGAGACATCTTGGAATTTCATATAACTACATAAAACTTACAGCAAAGTCCATCTGAAATGAATGAATGAATGAATGATAAATAGATAAAATGATGGCGTTGGACAAGATGTCTTCTAGCCCTAAATGTACAATCCTATGATCTTACATTAAACAGACTTTTGAAATCTTGTAAATTTTATATAGAAGAAAAAATGAAGCAAATGAAAAGGAGAGAAGAAAGTAAAAAATTAGGAAGGAAGAAGCCCTGGATCTCTAATCAAGTGATAAGTTTAAATGACATGCCCAAGGCAAGTGATAATAAAGCAAATTCATATATAATAATTTTAGCTATAAAATTTATGTTATATATAAAATTTATATGTGTATAAAATATATACATAAAATTCAAGGAATTTCTCTAAAAATTACAAAGTAAGCATTTAAAAGAGAAAAATTTTATTACAAAATATAAAATGCGAATATTAAAAAATTAAATGAAAAGAACTTCATCCCTAAGGGGTTTAATATTCATCTTTATAATCAGTATTTCAATATCTACAACTTTATCGGTCTGGGTGATTGCTTCACAAGTGCAGATATTTTTTCTTCTCTGAGGTTTTTTTTGTAATTTTAAAAAATTTTACACTTAAATACAAAATGAGAAAAGAAAAAAAATTGCCATGTACACAGCAGACCATAAGAGAGGATTCATTATAAAACAATAAATTTTCAAGAAAACCTACATAATAAATACAACGCATTGTTTTCAAAGCTGCTCCGCTTTTCTTTGCTTCCTTGTTGGTTTTCTTTTGTTCTCTGCTGTGCACTTTTTACTTTATTTTTCCCCTCCCCCTCAAAGAAGGATAATTAAGTGTGGAGAGATACATCTGTATAGATCTATAAACATAGACATACATACACATATACACATCTAAATGTTCACAGGGAGTATTTGTGCCTGACCTGTAGTAGAACATTCTGAGCTCATATGGGTCTAATCAGCCATAGTTGGACGAATTGTAACTTGACTCTAGCATAGTGATGTCATTTGGGTCCTCTCCGAGAACAGACAACAGCCAGCCAACCAACACTTATACACACACACACACACACACACACACACACATATACATATATAAGACCGCACTGTGTTTATTCCTCCTATCATCTGTTTCTCTGAGGGTGGACAGCCTCTTCCTTCATAAGTCCAAGTATTTCCATGTTTTTTTTAAATCAACCAGCTCATCATTTCCTACACTACAGCAATATTCCTTTCTGGACTCACACAGCATCTTCCTTCATAGGATCTTTGAGGTTAGTGTGCCTCGGTAGGCAGCTCATCACAAGATAGTTGAAAAATTCATCTTTCTGGGACTCCCCTGGTGATGAGTCTCTATGGACTTAGCTAGGCTGAAATGTGCCACCCATTGACAGCCGAAAGTCTTTTCAGCTTGAAAGAGCCTGTTAGAGCTTGTGTTCTGCTAGTGAGAATCAATCACAAGTATTTATTAATCATCTACTGTGCGTTGCACGCTGTGCTAGGCCCTCGGGATATAAGCACAGAGAATGAACCAGTCTCTACTCCCAGCAAGTTTACATTCTCATGGGGCAAATAGCATGAACATACATAAATACATAAGGGGAAGAAAATATGCATTTGTATGGTGCCCACTATGTGCCAGGCACTGTGTTAAGCACTTTTCGAGTCATTACCCTCGTTTTACATTTGAGAGAACTGAGTCAAACAGAGATAAAGTGACCTGCCCAGGGTCTCAAAGCTAGGAAGTATCTGAGACTGGTTTGAACTCACGTCTTCCTGGCTCCAAGCCCAATACTCTATCTACTGTATCACCTCGATGCCTAACACATACTGAATAAATGTAAAATTAATAAATTCAAATATATACAAATTTCTCATTATAGGAGTTAAATACAAAGTAATTTGGGAAGGAGTACACAGCAGTTGGGGAGATCAGGAAAGGCTTTATTCAGAAAATGGTGCTTCATCTTTATCTTAAAGGAAGAGAAGGATTCTGTGAGGCAGAGGTAAGGAGGGAGTACATTCCAGGCATGTGGAATGGCCAGAGCAAAGGCTCGGAGATGGGAGATTGAGTATGAAGATGAAAGAGGAAGCCAGTTTGGATGCAAGACCCAGGAGGTGGGAGGAGGAGCAACGTATGAAGAGATTGAAAAGTTGGTTTGGGGGGTTGTATAGGACTTTAAAAGCTAAACCATTTATATTCTCTCCTGGAGACAATATGAAAACAGTGGAGTTGATTGAGTAGGGAAGTAACATAGTCAGATCTACACTTAAGGAAAATTACTTTGGCAGCTTTGTGTAGAATAAACTGTAGTGATGAGAGACCAGAGGCAGAGAGACTAATTAGGAAGCTGTTTCAATAATCCATGTGAAAGGTGATGAGGACTTGAAGTAAGGGATTAGCTGTACAAGTGGAAAGAAGGGTTTGGATTGGAGAAATATCATGTATGTGAAGCAAGGGAGAATGGGGAGTCATACAAGGCCGTGGAGGTAACAGCAAGCAAGTCAACAAACATTTATTAAGGATTTACTATGTGCTAATCAGTGGAGATTATTTTGGCCAAACTACTCATTTTACAGGTAAGGAGATAGTTAGATGTTTTTTAAAAATCACAGAAAGTGAGTATTGTTTCTGGAAGTAATCGGGGTTAAGTGACTTGCCCAGGGTCACCCAGCTAGTAAGTGTCTGAGGCTGAATTTGAACTCAGATCTTCCTGACTCCAGGTCTGATACTCTATCCACTGAGCCACCTAGCTGCCCTAAAAGCAAATATTAAGATAATAAGGTTGGAGTTAGAAATCATGGGGATTTAAATAGCATCTCTCATTCCTTTTTATGTTGTTTCTCATCCTAGCCACAGTTTTTTTTTTAAAAGTAAAACATTTTCCACCTATTAATGGCATGTAACTGTCTAAGACACTGGTATGATGTTGTGCACAACTAATTCAGCTCACCACAAGAGCAAGGATCCTATACTAACTCTGAAGGGATAAGGCCAGCTTACCCTTCTATCTCGAATGCGCATTGATGAGGCGGGAGACAAGACTGAAGCAATGCCATTTTATTTTTACAAAGCATTTCCTTAAGTAGTAAAGTAACAGGAACTTCTTATCAAGTTACAATGAGGTAGAGCCCATGCTGTGCTCAAGGACAGTGCATGCACATCCTGTGCACTTATCTGACTCCAATCCCAGATAGACTGCTAATGACCATACAATAACTAGGAGAGTTAAAGATTGTTAAAGATCCATAGAATGGAGCACCGAACTGGATGACCTTTGCTCATAGATCAATCACTGGAGAGGGGCCTCTGCCCATCAGTGAGACCTCATGAACGGCCTATGGCCCTCTATATCCTTACAGATCCCCAACAGTATGACAATGGCAGTGACAATCCACAACTTTTTTTTTTTGCTTTTTGGTGAGGCAATCAGGGTTAAGTGACTTGCCCGGGGTCACACAGCTAGTAAGTGTCAAGCGTCTGAGGTCAGATTTGAACTCAGGTCCTCCTGACTCCAAGGCCAGAGCTCTATTCACTGCACCACCTAGCTGCCCCTCACAAGCATTTTTTTGGAGCCTACTATGTGCTAGGCATTGGAGACAAAAATACAAAGGTAACCTTGTGGGTCCCCTAGGGCATGGAGAATTGTATATTAAAGGGTTACATCTTGAGAGAAGGAACAGAACCCTTTGGTTTGGCATGATCTATGGAAGGAAGAAGGGGAGTGAGTTTCAAAGGGACGATATTTAGCTTTTTCCTACCCTTGCTTGGAGGAGATGATGTAGTGAGCAGTGGCGAGGAGCTCCAGGAATGAGGAGTAAGTAAGCACGTTGAATTTTGCACAAGATTTCTCCACTGCGTAAGAGTGATGCTAGATTGAAGTTGGATGGGTCAGGCTGTCCTGGCCGCAGGTGCTGGCAGTGCCAAAGTAGCTCTGGTAGACTCACAGACTGGGGAAGGACAGGCTGATCAGGATGTTGGCAGGGGTTCCAGCCAGAGCAAGGAGTAAGGAGATGGAACAACGGAAATACAGAATAGCAAGATGGGCTGCCAGGTGTTCAAAATGAGATCAGGATCCACTGGGCTGCTTGTCACCTTCATTCAGTGAGGTCAGGTGGTGCAGTGGAGGCCAGAGCGAGGCACATGTCTGGTTGGTGGTGAAATTCCCACACTGAGAATTCATGCAGTTCAGTGCTGTTTCCTCCATATATTTATAAAGCTCAACACACTTCCCGACACACAGTAAGTACTTAATAAATACTTATTCCCTTCCCCTCCCTCTACCATTTCCCCTCCCTTTTTGTTTGAGAAGGCAGATGTCTAATCCAAAGGTTTTCTGTTCTTTAAGTTCTTAATTTAATTGCCACTTTAATGCCGGCTTACTCCGGATGATATAGGATTGATCATGACTTCTTTTAATTTGTGTTTTTCATTATTAGTGAATAGGAAATTGCAAAAAAGAAGAACTAGTGACTAATCAATAAACAGGCAGAAGTAAATTATTGACAAATCTGGATAATGATTGGGAAGGCTCAGGAGGAATGTGAAAGAAAGAAAAATACTGATGTATTAATTTTAATAAGGGCAGCTAGGTGGCACAGTGGATAGAGTGCTGGGCCTGGAGTCAGGAATACTCATCTTCTTGAGTTCAAATTTAGCCTCAGATACATACTAGCTGTGTGACCCTGGGTAAGTCACTGAACACTGGTTGCCTCAGTTTCCTCATCTGTAAAATGACCTGGAGAAGGAAATGTCAAACCATTCTAGTATCTTTGTCAAGAACACCCCAAATGGAGTCATGAAAAGCCAGACACTACTGAAACAAATATATACAAACATTTTAATAAATGTCCCAAAGTAGGTAAAGCTGAGTCAGGGGTTTTTGTTGTCTGGCAGAAGGCCGGGTAGTCAGGTCAACACTGTCTTCTCCATTGCTTTCTCCCTTCCCCCCGCTGCCCGCTCATACACTGAGAAATTTCTCTTTAGGGGTGGGGTTGAGAACAGTGACTAAAGAGTAGATTATGCCTGATGGGAGGAAAAAGGGAGTGTTCAATACCACCTGAATTCCAAGGGTGGGGACAGAGAAAGGAGTGAAACTCCCTTGGGTTTTTATCTTCAGATAGATTCATCCCCAAACCAAGATACAGAACAAGAGCTGCCCAAAGAACAAAACCAGCACTGCTCTCAAGTAGCTTACATTCTTTGCCACCAGAACTGAGACTGCCTCAAGAATCAGGCAGGCTGCTCAAAGATAGCTGCTATGCTCCTACAAGAAGTAGCCAGTAAGAAGGTTCTATAAAATTGGTTAGTGTCTCTTCACTATGTAGTCTCCCCTCACCCCCACATTAAGTTCTTTCAGTATCTTTATATCAAGCGTTGGACCACCTTTCATGGCATTCCTCTGTCCTGCCATCTTCCCTGCAATGACCTAGGGACCTACCCTTCATCTCCCTAGTATATGAGTTCATATGTTCTGCCTGTGGCTTAGAGTCCAACCTTGGGTCCTGGGCAGGAAGGCCTAGACAAGATGCTTGTGAGCTGTAGGTTAAAAAATGACACCTTCCAGCCCCTACCCCTTTGTGTTACTGTACATTAGAGGCTTTGAGCCTTTTCTGTGTAACACGTGCAATTGGAAACCACAAAATAAACACCCATACGCTATGAGGAACAGAGTTTTCTAGAATTAAGATGCATGTGTTTATAAAATATATTTTTAAAAGATATCCCATGTCTGCCCCACCCCACAGTCCCTCAGCATGTTCACCCTAAACAGCTGTTTACTTTACTAGCCTGTTGTAGTGACTCTGTTGGACAAGGCTATGTTGTCTGTGTCCTAGCCTGTTTTCTTTCAATGTCCCATAGGGACATAGGATTACATAGGGAACCTACAATTTGTTCGCAGAAGAAAGGAAGGAAAGAAGGGTGAGAGGGAGAGAGAGAGGAAGGAAGGAAGAAAGGAAGGAAAGAGAGAGGGAGGGAGAAAAGGAAGAGGGAGAAAAAGGAAGGAAAGAAGGCAGGAAGGAAGGGAAGGGAGAGGGAAGGAAGGGAGAGAGGGAAGAAAGAAAAGGAGGGAAGAAAAGGAAGGAAGGAAGAAAAAAGGAAGGAAGGAAAAAAAGAAAGGAAATAATCATTTATTAAACACCTACTGCATGCCAGGCACTATGTTATATATGCTCTACAAATACTATCTCATTTGCTCCTCATAATGAACCTGTGGTTTAGCTACTATTATTTTCGCTATTTTGCAGTTGAGGAAACAGAGGTTAAGTGACTTGCCCACTTAAATCACACAGCTAGAAAGTTCAGGCCAGATTTGAACTCTGGGCTGTCAAGGTAGGTAGGTCAACCATTTCAGTAGATTGAGTCGGGCTGTAATCAGCACAGGCAGTTGAGAACGAAGCTTGAGCTACAGACAATTGAGAAAAATAGTTGTTCACTAAAACTTTTCCCGGTCTCTTTGCCTGACATAACATTTATGCAGTTTGGTTTCTGAAGGTGTCCTTGGTTCACTTGGAAATAAATACAGTATTCAGGGTGAAGATAGGAGTATGATTTGGAGACAGTTGTAAGAAGGAAATTATATTCAGAAATAATAGCTTCCCTTTTCTGGTCTGGCCTTTGGTTTCCTTAGGACAGGGAACTCCTGGTGAGAAAAGTCCTTTCATCAGTGGTGATAACAATTGTTCTGTAGTTTGTGCTCTTAGAGAATTGTCTAGGGTACTGAGGAGTTCTCGTTTTTTTCCAGTGTCACAGCCAGCATGTGTCAGACCTTGATACAAATTTAAAAATATGAAATAAGTTCAAAAAGGGTGCTAGACGAGGAGTCAGGAGGTCACGTCTTGGTTCTTCAGTTTCTCAGGTGAATGACTCAGGTCAAGCTGCCTCATCTCTCTGTAAAATGAAGAGATTGAACAAGAAGACCATCAAGGTCTCTTGTAGGTCCAATATTCTAAAAAACAAAAACCAAAACCCCAAAACAACTTAAATGCCTCTCTCTCCCTCCCTCTCTCCTTCTCCCTATCCCTACCAGAATCCCAGCAGCCTTCTGTGCCCTGGATCTCTAAAGCTCCAGTCCTCACATGGGATAGGAAGCATCTCATCTCTACGGGCACCGCTTCCTGCACTGCACAATCCAGAGACGCAGACTGTAATCCATCTGTGGTTGCCCATCCTGTGAGATTGTCATCCACGTCCTGCCACAAGTGTGTCAAGGGAGTCCATTCCCTGTGCTGGGAGACCTTCTTTGCATTCTCTTGACTCTATGTGGATATCAGTAGAGTACGCGCCCAATCCAACTGTTATCTCTCATTCTTGCTACATGACTGGTCCATTTTTTTTGTCATATATATATGACCATCAGATATCTGATGATAACCTTTACCCCATGTCTCCTGCGTAACTTCTCCTCTGTAATATTTTGAAGTCTGTTTATGCTCTGGAATGTAGTTATTAGAATTCTGCTCTAGGAATTGTCTGGAACAAAGGGTTTCAAAGTCTGGTCTGGGGATATCTGCTGGCCTGTCATGGTTCTGTTGGTCGGTTAAATTCCTCTCTTTTTAAAGATATTAATTAGTTTTACCTTGTATTTATTTAGCCCTTTTTATTTTTCACAATGCTTTCATGTACATGCTGTCATTCGATCTTTATAGCAATCTGGCGACATAGGTCAGCAAGACATTTTATAGGCACAAAGAAACTAAAAGATTTGCTTAAAGTTACACGTAGGAAAGTTAATGACAAACCCAGATCGCTTTACCTGATGCCCTAGGGATCTTTCCACCACACTTCCACTTTATACTTTTGTTTCTAGCATGAATTAATGATTAACATTTGATATTTAACGAAAACCCAGCATTCCTCATGGGGGTTGTACCAAATAGCAGGTCCAATGTTCCCATGTGGTTTTTCAAAGTTTTTATTTGTAATGGCAAGTAATGGGAACACAGGTGATCTGAGAGTGCTTTACTTTCACCAAGTTTTCCCTGAACTGGACAAATCTGAGAACTGCTGATCTTGTCCATTTCCTTTCCTTCCGACAGGGAAATACTTAAGTAATCTCACATGTATGATTAAAAAAAAAGTGTACTCTATTACTCTGTCAGATACTTTTAAAAAGACCACAGGATGAGTGAGTGTCTGAGTAAAAATGACCACATGAGTCTCCATGAATAATTGGAATGAGCATTTTATTGCTTCTACAAAGAAACCACTAGCAGGTGTATCTTAAGCCTGTTGGGAAACATTTCTGAGTCTTCTAAGTAACTCTATTGACAGCTCGCCAATTGCTGCTGGTGAATTGTGTCTCAAGAAAGGGAGGAGAGAAAGGGAACGCTTATGTTCCCAGCACTCACCGTCTGGAACCATCAAAGCGCTATTTCAAAAGGAGAAAAATGTTTTCAGAATGTTGTCCCAGGAACCAGCAGCTTTGGAGGCTGGAGCTCAGATGATGTTATACCTGAAAGAACATAATCAAATTCCACAAGTCTGAACCAAACCAAGGGTTGAGTCTGAACACCACCTTAATTGAATAGTTTTGCTTATTATGGGATTCTCAGCCTCCAGATAATGAGAAACAATCTTAAGTTGGGCTGAGTGTTTTTCCAGGCAAGTCGTTTTATGGAAATTTACTACTTGGGACGTAGAGTGAGACTATCAGATAGATAAAGTTTGCCTCAGTTTCTTCAACTGTAAAATGAGGATAATAGTAACTCCCAGGGTTGTTGTGAAGATCAGATGAGATATTTGTAAAGTGCTTACCATAATGATGGCACAAAATAAGTAATATATAAATTGTTAGCTATTGTTATCGGGCAGCTGAGTGTCACAGTGGATAGTACAGTGCCACAGAGTGGAGTGCCAGGCCTGAAGTCAGGAAGACTCATCTTCCTGAGTTCAAATCTGGCCTCAGACACTTTATAGTTGTGTGACCTTGGGCAAGTCACATAACCCTGTATGCCTCAGTTTCCTTATCTGTAAGATGAGCTGGAGAAGAAAATGGCAAACCACTCTAGTATCTTTGCCAAGAAAACCCCAGATGGGGTCATGAAGAGTTGACATGGCTGAAATGACTGAACCACAACAAAGTCCAAGGAGTGTGTTAAAGCCAACTCATACCTGCTCACTGCAGGGACTGTTTTATTGTTTTGTTGATTGTCTAAACTTTAAGAATAGAGAAAATGCTAAAAATGGAAATTAAACTCAAAACTGTGTCCTGAATACATTTTTTTCCCCCGGGAGAGCTCTTGTTAAACATTTATTAGCATACTGCTTTTGCTGTTTTTTAGTTGTTTTTCAGTCAGGTCCAACTCTTTGTGACCCTTTTTTTTTTTTTGGCAAAGATCCTGGAGTGGTTTACCATTTCCTTCTCCAGATCATTTTACAGATGAAGAAACTGAGGCAAACAGGGTTAAGTGACTTGTCCAGGGTCACAGAGCTGAGGTCAAATTTGACCTTAGCTCGTTACTCCAGGCCATCACTATCCATCACCCTATCTAGCCACCCCTACTACCTACTACCTATCCCTATTTCTAGTTGCACACAATTACCTAGTCTCAAAAAAAAACTACAAAAAAAAGAAATGATGAAATGAACAATTTCAAAGGAACCTGGGAAAAAGAAAGAAGTGAGAAGAAATAGAGTAATAATTCATATAATGATAACGTCATAGAGAAAAACAGCTTTGAGAGACTTTAGAATTCTGATCAACACCATAATAATCCGTTAATCTAAAAGAATAAAGATGGAACATACTACTTACCTCTTGACAGAGAGGTAATGAATTTAAAGTTCAGGAAGCCATTTACTTTTCAGTAGGCTAATGTGGGGATTTATCTTGCCTGGCTATGTATCTATATCTATATCTATATCTATATCTATATCTATATCTATATCTATATCTATATCTATATCTATATCTATATCTATCTATATCTATATCTATATATATCTATATCTATATCTATATCTATATCTATATATATCTATAGAGAGATTTGGATTTGTTCTTTTATTTTTACCAATTCATCTACTTATTTATTTGTTTATTCAACGTGGGAGGGGAGGGTGGTAGGTGGAGATGGTGAAAGGGACAATTTAATTTTTTGGAAAAAAAAATTGTTACACAGTCATTTGTTTTTTTATCAGTTAGTGGAAAGGAAGTGGTCATAACACAGAGCCAAAATGGCTTTATCGAGGAAAGGTCATGCTGCACTAAATACATCTCCTTCATTACCCAAGGGTCCCTTTCCCAAATTTCTTTATTTTCAGTTTTTTTATATGTCTTACTAATTTCTTTGGGAAATCCCTTTAAAACTAGATGACTGGTATAGTTTTTTAAACTATCTTTGGGGAGAAGGGGAAAAGCATTTATTAAGCTCTTACTATGTGCTAAATGCTTTACAGATATTATCTCTCAATATATCCACACAACAATCCTGGGAGGTAAGTACTATTATTATTCCCATTTAACAGTTGAGTAAGCTAAGGCAGTTTTGTGACTTGCTTGGGGTCACATAGCTAGCAAATGTCTGAGGCCAGATTTGAACTCAAATCTGATACCAGGCCCAGAGCTCTATCCACTATGTCCTCTGGCTACCTTGGGTATATATATATATATTCTCTCTTTGTACTTATAGATGCATGAAAACTGCTGTCTTCCAGGAAGAGAGTAATCATGACCCACATATTGAACCATCCATTTGGACAACTTCCTATTTGATGTATTTGCTGTATACCACTATTGGTCAAGATAGACCTTATTGATTACCTGCTTCTAACTCTTTCACTCTTGGATACCTTGAGTGATAAATCTGTCTACTTACTTTCAACATAGTCTCTGCTGGAAGCATCACTATTTGCCTAAAAAAAAACATGCCTGCAATAATTAAAGCAGAGTATTTGAAAATAAACAGCAGCCTGTCTCATCTGAATCTTACTTTTTCCCAGCTTAGAAGTGCTTATTATCTTTGGGGAGTATCTAACTAAGCTGAAATGATTCAATCTCTCTTTTCATACCCCAGATCCCTCTTCTTTTGTGTCAAGATCCCTATTTCTTCACCTTTACATTTATAAACAGAGCTTTGATCCAGAGACAGCGTACTTCATGCTGTTCTCATAACAAGATACTCTATATCTTGGCTTCAGTCATTTTCTCTGGCCATCCACCATGCCTAGAATGCTGTGTTCTCTGCTCCGACAACTGACCTCTCACTTCAGTGTTGTCTTTCAAGGTATCCAGGGCCCCATGAAATCACTCTGGTTGGCTTGATACTCATTTATATATATTCATCGTCTTCTTTCCCTTATTCCTTTCCCTTCCCTTCCTCTTCCCTTCCCTTCCCTTCCCTTCCCTTCCCCTTCCCTTCCCTTCCCTTCCCTTCCCTTCCCTTGCCTTCCCTTCCCTTCCCTTCCCTTCCCTTCCCTTCCCTTCCCTTCCCTTCCCTTCCCTTCCCTTCCCTTCCCTTCCCTTCCCTTCCCTTCCCTTCCCTTCCCTTCCTTTTCCTTTCTTTTCCTTCTCTTTATCTCTCTCTGTCTCTGTCTCTCTGTCTCTGTCTGTCTCTTTCTCCTTCCTCCCTCCTCACTTCTTCCCTTCCTTCCTTCCTTTTCATTTGCTGACTGGATCTATAATAAATTTACGCTGGCTAATCTTTACAGGTCCTTTACTACAGCAAGGATTTTTCTCTCTAATTGATTTCCTATGAAACTAACCATAGCAACTATTCCAAAGTTTTTCTTCTCTCCTCAAGCATCCCATACCATTTCTTCCCATCATTCCACTCTGCTGAGGACTTCACCTTATACTTCTCTGAATTAATTGAGGACATTCAACAATGAGAGCTATTTTTTTTTTATCCCATCCTCATTTCAACTCCCTCTGACATTGTCCCATACTATCTCCCTCCATCCTAGTTTCTGGTGATGAAGTGAGTCTTCTGATTGCCAAGGCCAATCCTTCTACATGTAATGTGGATTCCATTCCCTCTTGTCTTCTGCAAAAGATTGCCCCCTCCATCATTCCCACTTCCTAATTTGTAATCTCTTCCTATCTACTGGATACCTCCCTGATGTGTACCAACATGCTCATGACTTGCCCATTCTTTAAAATGTCATCACTATGTCCTACCATTCCCACTAGCTATTGTCCTCTATGTCTCCTTCCCTTCAATGCTAAACTTCTTAACAAATCCACCTATACCCAATGCCTCCACTTCCTTTCCTCTCATTCTTTTAAACCTTGTGCATTGTGGTTTCTGATCTAATTTATTCAACTGGAACTGCTCTCTCTAAAGTCACTAATGATCTCTTAATCGGCATACTTAATGGTCTTTTCTTAATCCCCATCTTCCTTGACCTTTCTGCATCCTTTGACACCATTACTCACCCTCTTCTCCTGTATACTTTCTTTTTTAGGTTTTTATGCTATCTTTTGATTCTTCTCTTACCTTTCTGGCCACTCTTCAGCCTCTTTTGTTTCATCTTTATTTATGTTGTACACACTAATTGTGGGTATCCTTTGAAGGAGGTATTCAGAGCCCTCTTTTCTCTCTACACTGTCTCACTTGGTGATCTCATCAGTTCCCATGAATTTAATTTTCACCTTTATGCAGACAATTACCAGATCTATTTGTCCAAGCCTGGCCCCTCTCCTGAGCTCCACTCCCACATCTTGAAATGCCAATTGGACATTAACTGGGTATCCTATAGACATCTTAAACTCAACATATTCAAAAGAAAAATCATTATCTCTACTCCCACCCCATTCCCTCTCTTCCCAATCCTTTCCTCTCCTGAATTTTCTTATTACTGTCAAGGGCACCATCCTTCCATTCACCCTGGTTTGAAACCTGTGTCATTTTTGCCTTATCTTTCAATAACCCAACAGATGCAATCAGTTAACAAACTTTTTAATTTCTTTCTCTACAACATCTCTCATATGCATCTCCTCTCCACTTACACGGACATGACTGTAGGTTGAATGCTTATAATGTCTTACATGGACTGTTGTAATAGTCTTTTCATTGGTCTCCCTGCCTCTTCTTTCTTCATTCAATCCATCTTCAACTGCCAAAGCAATTTTCCTAAAGTGTAGGTTTGACCAAGTCAACCTCCCCTGCCCCCACCCCTGGCTCATTAAATTCCTGTGACCATCTATTACCTCCAAGATCAAATATAAATTCCTCTTTTTGGCATTAAAAGTTCTTCACAACCTGATACCTTCTTATTTTTACAATTTTCTTGAATTCTCCCCTCTGTACACTCTCCAATCTAAACATACTGACTGTTTCTACTACATGACATCATCTCTCATCTTACTATCTTTGCATTAGCTGTTTCCCTTGACTGACAGCTTCCAACTCTCAATGTCCCTGGCTTCCTCAACCATCACCTTCTTGTGAAGGCCTTTCTTGGTTCCCCCAAGCTGCTAGTTTCATCCCCTCCAAGGTTACATTCCATCTACTCTATATTTGTCTTGTATGTTCTGATTTTATGAGTTGTCTCCTCCATTAGAATGTAAAGTTTCTGAGGGTAGGGCTTTTTTTTGCTTTTTCTTTGTATTCCCATATTCCCAGTACTTAGCTCCTGACACACAGTAAGTGCTTAATTAATGCTTGTTGATTTCTTCATTGAATTAGTGGGGACTCATTACCTCCTAAAGCACCCCATTCTTTTTTTGGATAAGTCATATTCCTTTATCAAATCAAAATTCTCTCCCCACTCCTCTCTTCCTCCCCCTTCCTCCCCCCTCTTCTCTTCCTTCCTTCCTTCCTTTCTTCCCCTCTCTTTCTGTCTCTCTCCCCAGTGACTACCTATTGCTTCTAGTTCTGTCTTCTGGAAGAGCATGGGTAGAAAAGCCAAAAAGTCTAGTCTGTATTCTAAAGGACATCCTTTCAAATGTTTGAAGGAAGTCATTATGTTTTTCCAACATCTTCTCTCCTCCATTTATTTCAGTTCATCTTTGTATGACACGGTCCTTAGGCTCCTTGCTATAGAGGCTGCCCTCCCGTGGATGCTCTCCTGTTTGCCAATGTTGTTCCTAAGATGAGATGTTCAAAAGTGAACACAGTATCCCAGATGCATTCTGATCAGGCCAGAATAAAGTGGGACCACATTCCCTCCTCTGTTGTGGACGTTATGATAATCTTAATGCAGCCTTTATTGGCTACCATGATGTCACATTGTTGACTGACGTTTGTAGCCCAACAAAACTGCCTTCTTTTTCACATATACTGTTGTCTAGCAATGTCTTTCCCATCTTAGACTTATTAAATCATTTTTAATCCAGTTGTAGAACTGTACATTCATCTCTATTGATTTTCATCTAATTGGATTGATCTTATAATTCTGGCCTGTCAAGATCTTTTTGAATCCTGACTCTGTCATCTGATATGTTAACTATATGTTAACTATCCCTCCCAGCTTCATGTCATCTGCAAACTTGACAAGTATACCTTCTGAATCCTTATCCAAATCATTGATAATGATGTTAAACATCATAGGGCCAAGGTTACTGGGTTTCATCATTAGAGACTTCCCTCTAAATTGACATCCACCCACATCTCTAGTTCCTCCTCCCTTCGACCCACATCTCAAGGCCTCTCCCCCAAATTGATCCTCTTCTTATCTGGTGTCCCTGTATCCCATTTTGGTGTCCCCCTCCTCATTCCTTATTACGTAATCATCTCATGCTTACTGTTTATTCCGGATCCTATATTGCCCTATGTGCTAGACACTGTGCTGTGCTCTGGGAATATGAAAATAAAGTAGTCCCTTCTCTCAAGGAGCTTACATTCTGATGTGGAAAGATAACATAAAAAAAGAACATATAAGAATATATAAAAAGAGGTTGACAGGGATGGAGGGGAGAAGGTGCTTGTGTTGGGGTATGGATAGAGAAAGAAAGCCAGAGAATCAGGAGTGGAGCTGGGAGAGGAATCAAATGTGGTTGGCCTACACAGTTTCTTAAAATGGAGTCAGAGGAAAGGGCCTCAGGGAAGAGGAATTTTTCAGAATGAGAAGGCTATAGGAGAGGAGGCATCTTCCAAGGTGAGAATGTAGCCAGGGTATGGCAGAGAAAGAAGTCAAGAGACTCAGGAGCAGAGGTGGGGGTGTGCTGTACTACAAAGCCTTCCTACCATGTTCCTCATTCCTGTGGTGCCCTATTTTCTGCTAACATTGCAGCTTTCCAAACAGCACATTTGCCTTTTAACAGGGGCTTTCTAGAGATGATGTTTAATACAAAAGATCAGGATCACTCTACTGGATGATGTGAGGGGAGAGTTCTAGGCCCATGGCAGGCTGCTGAGGGGGATGCATGTGTACTGGGATTCTATGGTGTCCTCAGATTACCCAAATGTAATGGAACTCCCATTTTGTGTGTGTGTGTGTGTGTGTGTGTGTGTGTGTGTGTGTGTAGGCTTATCCCTGCCTACTCAATTTAGTTCAATTCAACCAACCTCTTTTTTTAAAGAACCTATTCAGTGCAGGATGTTGTGCTAGATACCAAGGATGACGCAAATTTTTGCTCCCAAATTTAGCTTCATGCTGGTAGTGAATTCAGTACTCATGAAGGCGTGCTCCTTGTTTTGGGCCCCTAGAAGGCAGATCTGTTATCACTCATGTGATAAAATGTGTATCAGATTTCATTTTAATTTGGGATCTTCTAATTACTGACATAGAGCACTACATAATCACCTTGGGACCTGGAAAAGAGTAAAGATTCCTTGTCCCAGCACAGAGAGACAGGTTCCGAAAAGAATACCTCATTACTTCAAGCATTCATCATTTCCCACGTGGGTATACGCCTTTCATTCATAAGTCTTCTGTGACTTAGTAGGTGGTGTTTGAAAGTTTCTATAGTGGAAAAAAATCAATCATCTTGTAATCAACATAGTGATGAACCTCTCTCAATTAGTGTCTCTCTTGGGCCCTTGCTCAACTACTTCCTAACTCGGTAGAACATTCCAGAACTTGTGTTCCATTGGCATCACCTTTGAGAGCCCAAGCTGACCTCCACAACATGATAAGGCATCAGAGTAGGAATGTTAGTGGAGGTCTGAAAAGAAGGTGAATTTATATTTCCTATATTTCTAGTCTCACCCTAGAACTAAGGGCCCGAACAATGAAAAAGAAGTGGGATCTTTGGGGTAAATATAGAGCCGAGTGAGGTGAATTGAAGGGAACCCATAAACCCAGGTAGAATGAAGACACAATCTCATTAGTTGCGCTGTTCATAAATTACTTAAAATGTGCACCTAAACAAAGCAAAAATAGCACAAGTGTATGAAGCAATAGGACAAGTGGAAGAGATAAAGCTAATAAAATCAAGAGTTTAAAAGTTTTCCTGTCCAGTAAGGAAAATCTGACAAAAAAGAAAAGAAGTAATTAGTGACTTTCAGAACTCTCAAAAATTAGACTATCAAGCTTGTTAAATGGTTATTTTCACATCTGGCAGTAGCTGTTAGGTGCACTGGGCTGTCTTATTGGGGAAAATGATGCCCTGTCAGAGACTCTTGTTCACCACTCATTAATCTCTATAACCCCTGGTAGGTAGGTTTGGTTCACCAATCTTTTTCTGCAGAAACAGCTGAGACAGCGCCCAGCTAACTCAGTTCACCTTGGCAACGTCTTAGGCGTGGCCAGAATACAGGATCCCATGACTGCATTATTGCTCCATCCATCACCCTCTTTGCAGGCCACTGTTTCTTCCGCACTGTCCCACGCTCCGTTGAGGTGACCTTGCCAGATGTCACAAAGCAGATGTAGCAAAGCATTTGGTAACACTCTGGGGAGACACTACACAAGTGTGAACTGGGCCAGAGGAATAAAGTGACCTATTGGATGTTCTTCTAAAATATGCCCAGGTTCATCTCTCTAAACGTTCATTTTCTTATCTATAATAATATCTATATCTATAATATCTATAGTAGAGTTGAGGGTGGGCTAGACTACACGATCTCTAAAGGCCCTAATGTCTTTGAAATTCAGTTTCCTGTGAAGTGGTAAAACAGGCTTGCCATAGAATTGCAAGAAGAGGATGCTTTGTAGGAAGGAAGAGTATAAGCATTTTTATAGCACCTACCACTGCCAGGCACAGTGCTAAGCATTTTGCAAATATTACGTCATTTGATTTCACAACAATTCTCAGAGGTACGTATTGGTATGATCCTCATTTTACAGTAAAGTAAACTGAGGCAGGCAGAAGTTAAGTGACTTTTTCAGGGTCACAGAGATAGAATCTGAAGCTGAATTTAAACTCAGGTCTTCCTGACTCCAGGCCCAGTGCTCTCGCCAATGAGCTACCTAGCTAGGTATAGCTAGGTGGCACAATGATAGAGTGCCAGGAAGACTCATCTTCCTGAGTTCAAATCTGTCTTCAGCCACTTACTAGCTATGTGACCCTGGGCAAGTCACTTAGCCCTGTTTGCCTCAGTTTCCTCCCCTGTAAAATGAGCTGGAGAAAGAAATGGTGAACCATTCCAGTATCTTTGCCAAGAAAACCCCAAATGGGGTCCACAAAGAGTTGGACACAACTGAAACTACTGAACACCAGCAACAAAAACTCCCAACTTCTTGTTTCATGGAAGACAAAAACCAAAGCTCACAGAGATGGTGACTTCCCCAGGGATATATCTTTAGCAAGTGGGAGGCCCAGGATTTGAAATCAGGTCTTCTGCCTCCTTCTACTGTGCTAGTATATCTGGTGGATGCTCTTTCAGTTTTTTCTCTCTTGCTGAGATTGAACTTTCTTCTTCTATTCACTACCAGACTTGAAGTTAGAAAAATTCTTTTAAATTATGTTCCTCATTCCTGCCTTTGTTATGCAACCATGTCAGCAAAGTAAAGAGAAAGAAAAAGAAAAAATACTGATCCTTGTTCTCCTCACCTTGAAGACTTAAGCCTTTCATGTCTCCAACCCGGAGCCCCATGATCCTGATTAAGGAATGCCTCACATGGCTCTGGCTGTATTTTGCTTTGCTCACCCTACCTCTCATGGATGGGTGCCCTCTGATTCCTCTCCACTCCCCCCTCCCCATTCCCTGCTTTCCAGTTCTGAAATTATAATCAAATTATTGTTGTTCAGTTGTTTCAGTTGTGTCTGACTCTCCATGACCCCATTTAGGGTTTTCTTGGCACTGGAGTGGTTTGCCATTTCCTTCTCCAGCTTATTTTACAGAGGAGGAAACTGAGGCAAACAGGATTAAGTGACTTGCCCAGGGTCACAGAGCTAGTGTCTGAAGCTGGACTTGAACTCAGGTCTTCCTGACTCCAGGCCTGGTGCTCTATCTACTGTGCCACCTAGCTGTCCATAACCAAATAATGACTGCTATCACTACAAGAAAGAGCATGCCATTCTACTCCCCAGTGGCTTCACTCACCCTCCCAGTAACTTTCTAAACCACAACACCATGTCCCAATTTGTGTTGTTTCCCCCATTAGAATGTAGGTTCCTTGAAGGCAGAGGCTGGCTTCTCTTTGGTTTTTGCATCCTCAATGCTTAAACTGTGGCAGGGAACCTGTGGCCTTGAGGCCACATGTGGCCCTCTAGGTCCTCAAGTGTGTCCCTTTGACTAGATTCTGTGGCCTCCAGGCTTCAGGTTCCCCACCCCTGGCTTAGCATACATGAAGCACGTAATAAATGCTTTCACAAAATTCATTCATTCTGTATTACTGTCAACAGTCCCAACCCTGTGCTCTCTTCAGAGAGAATAGTCTGGTTTAGAAATAATGACTGCCCTTCATTCTATTTTTTATTCTTTAGACACAGAGGTAATGCAAGGTAGTAGATGAGAATGCTAGCTTTAAAGTAAGTTCAAAGTGGGCCCTCACTGCAGCAAGGCAATCCTTTTTCACCTGTGGAAACATTCCCTCTCCCACTCACCACAACACCCATTCTAAGCTTTTTTAGCCTTCCTCAAGTTTCCCATGCTGCGCTCTTCCCTCTCAACTGAGGATCTTGATGCATATTTTACTGGAAAAATGGACACCATTCATTGAGAGCTTCCTTTTTTCCTCTCTGCCTCCTCTCACTTCACTCAGTGGCTTCTCCTTACTATTTTTTTTCTTTACCTCTGTCTCTCATGAGGAGGTAATAATAATAATAATAGTAATAATAACAACAATAATAGCAGCTAATATTAACATAGTGCTTAGTATGTGCCAGGCACTGTGCTAAGCACTTCACAATTATTATCCCATGTGATCCTCATAGCATCTATTGAGAGGTAGATGTTATTATTATCCCTATTTTACAGATGAGGAAACTGAGACAAACAGGTTAAGTGACTTGCCCATGGTCACACAGCTAGTATCTGTCTAAAGCTGTATTTAAACTCAGGTTTTTCTGACTTCAGGTCAGGTGCTTTATCTACTGTGCCACCTATATGCCCATCTCCTTGTGAAGGCAAACCCATTTCATTTCTCCATCATATTTCCCCTTCAATTTTCCTCACTCTCTTTTTAATCTTCACACTCTTCCTGCCCACTGGCTCTTTCCCTGCTGCCTACAAACATCACATTCCTCCCTCAACCTTTAAAAAAGACCATCATTTGCTCCTACTATGTCATTCTCATCTAAATCCTCTGCAACTGACTTCTGACTTCATTATTCAACAGACACTACTCTCTTGGACCCCATCTATAGGAGACTCACTTTTTTTTACTCAGTTTTATTTTATTTTCAATTCTAACTTATCTCCCCTGCTCCCACCCATTGTTGTCTCAGTCTTGTCTGACTTTTTGTGACTCTATTTGGAGTTTTCTTGACAAAGATACTGGAGTGGTTTACCATTTCCTTCTCCAGCTCATTTTACGGATAAGGAACTGAGGCAAAAATGGTTAAGTGACTTGCCCAGGGTCACCTAGCTAGTAAGTGTCTGAACTCAGAAAGACGAGTTTTCCTGACTTCCGGACTGGCATCCTATCCACTGGGGGCCTAGCCACCCTTACCCATTGAGAAGGCGAGGAAAACAAAACCCATTACAAATACATATAGTTATGTAAAACATTAACCGTTTTCAAAAATTTTAAAAGAAGAAAGAGAAGAAAATATGCTTCTGTTTGCATTCTAAATCCATCATCTCTATATTTGGAGGTGCACAGCATTCTTTATCATGAATCCTTTGGAATAATGATTAATCATTGCGTTGTTCAGGGTTATTATATCTTTCAAAGTTGATTATCTTTATAATATTGCTGCTATTGTATAATTTGTTTTCCTGGTTCTGTTAATTTCACTTTGTATCAGTTCACACAAGCCTTCCAAGGCTTTTCTGAAGCTATCTTGTTCATCATTTCTCATAGCATAATAGGTGGTGCAGTGAAAAGAGTACTGGGCTTAGAATCAGGAAGACTCATCTTCCTGAGTTCATATCCAACCTTAGACACTAGCTATCTGACGTGACTGAAATGACTAAACAACAATAGTATTTCATCAATTCATATACCATAACCTGTTCAGCTATTCCTCAAGGATAGACATTCCTGCAGTTTCCAATTCTTTGCCACCACAAAAAATATTTATTTTTGGACATATGGGTCCTTTTTCACTTTCTGTGATCTTTTTGTGCATAGTAGCAGTGGGATTGATTATTTGCATAACTTGATGATAAGGTCATCTCATCTACAATGCAGTCATGGAGCAGTAGGATATATTTCCTTTCCTTTTATTTCTTTGGTTTTTTTTAATTTTTGTTTGTTTTTCTTTTTTCCCCCTTTCCTTCCATTACACATATTTTCTGAGTGACAATTGTCAATCTACAACTTACTCAGCCACAAGTCTCATAGATGTATGGAAAAGTCTTCATTAAATTTGAAACAATAATCCAAATGGCCAGTTAGACTTGTAAAAAATATATCACTATAAACAGTAGCCCAGATCCAACTTGACCTGATATTGCTTCTTAATCTCATCCTTAATCAGTGACGTACCTCCTCAGTGAAGTCTACCATCCCAAACTCTTTCTAAAATGCTTTAGTGAACAATGACAACAAATAAGGGAAGTTCCCATTATGGTTTTTCTCAGAAGTAATTTTTTTAAGTTAAAGAGAAATCTAAAGCAATGAGTGAATGATAGTTGGCCTTTATATAGTGCTTTAAATTGTCTCATTTAGTCCATACAATAACCCTAAGAGGTAGATAATTTGGATATTACCCTCATTTTACTGATGAAGAAACAGAGACATTTGTAGAATTAAGGCAAGATGAGTTCTAAGGTTCCTTCCAACTCTGACAATATATGAATCTATGAGAATTGAAATGACTTACCAAAGGTCACACAGCTTGTAAAACTAGGAATTAAACCCAAGTTTTTTGTTTTCCAGGGAGACAGATTATCTCTAAGAATTCCCAGCATTAACCTGTCTTTAGTCCTTCTTGGTAAATCAACCCCTAAAATTAAATTCTGTACTCTTGGAATTTTGTCTTGTTTCTGAACCCTCATTTAAAAGGATAAATAGCTTGGTCAGAAAGATTTTCAGTTGGTAGCAGAAACTCTCTCTCTTTTGATCTCTTCTTCTCTCTAAACAACTGTGCTCAGACAGATAACTAATAAATTTGCGGCTGACAGATTTGTGCCAAAGGAGCAGAATACTGAGTTTTTCTTCCACATCCTCTTTCTAGACTCTCTGGTCTAGCCAGTCTCTTGCTCATGTGTGGCACTCCTTTCTCGGTGCCTTTACATCAACCTTCCCCCCAATTCCTACACTTCACTCTCTCCTTACCACTGTCCCATAGAATTCCTCCTTTCCTTCAAGATGCAGCCCAAGCCCCACCTACATGAACCCTTTGCCGACTCCCCCTCCCCACCTTCTAGTGCCCTCCCTTCCTAACATCGCTGTATTTTAACTCCCTGGTATTATTCTGTAAATATGCATATATGTCCGTGTTATTTCCCTCAAAAAAATGTCAAGTCTTTGTGAATAGATTGTCTCATTTCTTATTTCTGTATCCCAGTGGCTAGTCCCTTGCTCAAAAACCCTTCAAAGATAAAATATGAATTTTTTAGTCTGACACTTGAGGCCCCACACACAGTCTATCTCCAACCCACCTTTCCAGCCTCGGATGACTCCCAGAATCATATAATGCATTCTTTGGGACACAACGCAGAGGTCAATCAGTCTGAAAAGTTCCTGAAAAGCACTCCCTCAGGGAGGCAGCTAGGTGGCGCAGTGGAAAGGGCACTGGCCCTGAAGTCAGGAGGACCTGAGTTCAAATCCGGCCTCAGACCAAACACTTGACACTTACTAGCTGTGTGACCTTGGGCAAATCACTTAATCCCAATTACCTCACTAAAAAAAGAAAAAGAAAAGCACTCCCTCTACTATCTACCCGACTACCCACAATCCCAGGTGAGGAACACCTGACTCTACCCTCTTTAATGACAGACCACTCCTTTCAGGATAGCATGGATTATTTACTAATTTTTCCTTAAATTATGCCAAGGTAGGTCCCCTTCACTAACACTACAATCTAATTAGACTACATCTCATGGTTAACCATCTTGGGGAATGGGGATGGGAAGGAGAAGAGGAATAGAATTTGGAAGTCAAAACATTGGGAAAAAACCCCCCAAATTTAAAAAAAAATGTTTTAACATGTAATTGGGGGGAAAATAAAATAAATTATAAAAAAAAAATAAAAAGAAAGAGGGTTAAAGAACCTGGATTCAAATCCTGATTCTTTTACTTAGGGTAATCTGTGTGCACTTTTAAAAAAATTTTTGATCTATGTGATCTTGTGCAAGTCTGTATAATGAGCAGATTGGACTTAATGGTCTCTAAGACCTCTTCTGACTATGGTTACTACTAGCTGTTTTCTGATCTTGTCTTATTGTTTTCCATCTCTGTTCTTTTGTGCAGACCGTCACCTTTGTACAAACTCGCTTCTCATTTACACTTGCTGAAATCCTTCTAGACTCCTCCTAGGTGTTATCTCCTCCATGAGAAGGGCAGCTAGGTGGCGCCATAGTGCGCAGAGTGCTGCCCTGAGAGTCAGGAAGCCTCTTCTTCCTGAATTCAAATCCAGTCTCAGACACTTACTAGCTGTGTGACCCTGGGCAAGTCACTTAACCCTATTTGTCTCAGTTTCCTCATCTATAAAATCAGATGGAGAAGGAAATGGCAAACTATTCCAATATCTTTGCCAAGGAAAATCCCAAATGGGGTCAAGAAGAGTCAGACACAACTGAAATGATTCAACAACTTCCACGAAGTCTTTCTTGATCCTCTTTCTTCCCCTCCCCTCACTTGAAAGTGTTCTCTCCCTCATCAGCTCTTCTGAGAGAATCTTTGAGATCCCTCACTTTGGCCCATCTCACTCTGCCTTGAATTATTTTAGTAGCAAATAGGAGTAGTAGTTGGTAGTGCTGGTGGCAGTGGTGGTGGTCTTTCATTTTTCAAGAGGACCAATGACATCATGGGGCGATGTTTTAACTTGAGCGTGAATTGGATTTAACCGAGGCAGAATTCGAACAAAGTTATCAGCTTCACTCTCTCTCCCCGAGTCACTGAAGTCCAGTGGGAGGACAAAAAGCCAGGATGATGGCTCGGGATGCAGTGGATGACCTCTACTTGTTCACCTGCTTCAGCTGCCTTCATGGCCATTGGAACAGATTGTTCTCATCTGCCCTTTCTGCCAGGGGAAGCCTTTACCTGCTTGGGGTAGACATCCCCCAACTCACCAATGGGTTTGAGGGCTGTTGGTTACTCTCAACCTGAGTGAGCCCATCTGCTGAGATGGTGTGGCTCATGCTACAGCTTCTTGGAGCCACAGAGAGGCACTGGGTGGCAGGCAAGCAGCAAATGTAGATGAGCAGCCCTCACACTAGAGGTACTAAACCTCCTTGGACACCCCATATACCCCAGTAGAAATATACTCCAGACCTGTGTAGTAGTAGTAGTAGTAGTAGTAGTAGTAGTAGTAGTAGCAGTAGTGGTAGTAGTAGTAGTAGTAGTAACAGTAAGGTATAGGATTAAGTAGCAGTAGCAGCAGCAGTAATAATGGCAGCTAGTATTTATATACTGCTTGCAAACTGCTCTACAAATATTATCTCACTTGATTCTAATAAACAACCCTGTGAAGTAAGTACTATTACTATCTTCATTTTACAGATGAGGAAACTAAGGCAGATAGAAGTTACATGACTTGCCCAGGTTTATCACTGAATAGCTACTAGGCGTCTGAAGTAAAATTTAAAGTCAGTTCTCCCTGACTCCAGGTAGAGAACACTATCCATTACAACACCTACCTGCTTCACATATAATTATTAATTTAATAAAAAAAAAAAAAAGAGGAGGGTAGTCTGCCCCCTAGTGGATTATAAACCTTTAAGGACAGGGACTATGTCATTTTTTCATTTTTGATTTCCCAACGTCTAACAGTGTGGCAGAAGAAACAAATATTCCAATATAATTCAATTAAGTTGAATTATATAATTATTAGATACATTGTAGGAAGACTTATTATAATTTTTTAAAATTGTATATGCCTTATTTTTCCAACTATATTGTAAACTCCTTCAGCACACGTAACTTTTTTTTTAGCTTTTTGTATTCCACCAGGACTTAGCACATATCCTTACATATAGTAGGTATCTTGTCTCTCTCTCTGAGGCTGAGAAACACATACATACATATACATATACATATACATATACATATACATATACATATACATATACATATACATATATATACATATACATATACATATACATATGCATATACTACACACATATACATATACATATATATATGTTACCAGTCAAGAGTGACTCTATGAATTCATTCTACACTATTTGGGATACAGAATAGAGATAAGACATAGTCCCTTGCCTTTAGTTGGATTTATAATCCCATAGAGATATCTGACACAAATACAGGTACGTGTAGTATGCAATATTACAGAAAGGGTTGCAATAATAACAAGTATGAGGTCTTATGGAGAAGTTTATTGCCAATGGGAGGTAGGATGAGCAAGGATGGCTTGACAGAGGAGGTGACCTGTGAATCTGACTTTAAAGTTTAGGTGCAGCCAGGCGTGCTGGCTCAGGCCTGTAATCCTGACGCTGGCGTTGGGGAGACTGAGGCTGATGGATCCACTGAGCTCATCAGTAAGCCAATCAAGTGTCAGAAACTAGGTCTTGCACTAATACCAGGAGGCCAAGTTAGAAACAAAGACGCTCAAAGGCCTCATGCTCATCAGTAGTGGGGTTGGGCCTGTGATTGACTACTGTATTTCCAGCCTTGGGGAGGTAGAGAGACCCAGTCTCAAAATAAATAAGCAAACAAACAAAGAAATGTTTGGGTAGGAATTCAACAAACTAAGTGGGGAACAAGAGACATACCAATAACAGATAACAGTGCTAGCCCCAAACTGGTCCATCCAGAAGGATTGAGAGGTAAAGGGAGTATTTAATAGATGACTAGACAAAAACCATCTTGACACTGACATGAAATTAATGATTCCTAAGCATGTACACAATGACATTTCTACCTTTCAATTTAACAGGTTGATTACTCCAGTAATCAAGAACCAACTACATAGGTTGATTTTATCACAGGATAACATACAGAATCATAGACTCTCTGTGTTGGAAGGGACATCAGGTACTGCCTGGTCTAAGCAATACCTGAACAAAATTCCCATCTATAACGTCCCCAACAAGTGGTCCTCTAGTCTTTATATCTAGTTTTTGCTTCAAAACCTCTAGTGAGAGAGAGTCCATTATCTCTGGAAGACAGAGGATGTCAATTATAAGATGATGCCAAGCCATTACTCTAGTTAACCACAGGATTTTTTGTCTAGGGAAAGGTGGATGGGTGGGAGTAAATGACAGAGAATAAGACATAAACCCAGGTCTTCCTGACTCTGAGGCCAGAGCTCCATCTACTAGGCCTTTCTGCTTCTCAGGACCTAGATGCAAAGGATGTTTGAATGTACAAATAAAAGCATGAAAGTAATAACCATAGTATATGACTCTACTATTAGACTTGTCACTGGCTGGAAGAGTCACCCATTCGAGGAGCCAGGCTCACCTGAAGCATCTGGATCCTGGGGGCCATTCCTATTGATTGAAACATGAAAGAAATTTGGGTAAGGATCATTTAGAACCAAAAGGCAACAAATTATATACCACTTTATATATATATACATATATATATAATATATATATAATATATACACACACACATACATACATACATATACATATTTCACATTTGTTTTTATTAAAAGGTCTTTCCCAAAGTGGCACAACACAGAAAAATAGACTTATGGTTTAGGAGTCCCATATTCTCAAGTCCTCTAACGCATACCCTTGGTTCATTTTTAAAATAATAATAAAAAAGAATCTCTTAAGCTCAATCTAAAAATCATTACTATTGCATTAGGAGAAGGCTATAACTTCTCATGTAAAGACTACAAAATACTGAGTATATTCTTTTAAAATTTCTGAAAGGCATCTAATACACTTCTAATGCTAGCTATGCTTCAATATTCTGGGTTGCATACTTATAAGCAGACTATAATAATTCAAAATATTCAGACTCAAGGAAGCATACTTTTAATAGTTTTCATTATAAAATCATAAATGATTAGTATAGAAATTCATTTCACATTTATATTGACCCTGGATTATCACCTTTAATAACATTATCTTGTTTTCATAAACCACCTTGTCGTCTCATGTCATTAACAAGTATCATGGGATCCTATGACTTTCATGAACTTCTAGGTAGGAAGGCAGACTAAAGCAGAGAGATTAGATGACCTCCCCAAATAGGTACAAAAATTATGACTGGCATAGGATCAGTGGAGTAGATCTTCCTATTCCTAATCCCCACTCATCATCCTCCTTAGCCAACTGTATTTGCTGTTGTTTCCTATCCAATCTGAATGAGAAAGCTCTGTTGTATTTTGTTTTAACATCATAGAATTAGTTATGGCATAAAATGTACATTATTCAGTGGACACCAATCACATAAAGGGAGGTGCAGGGGTTATGAGTAGAATACTTCATTATTAATCATGAAAGACTTGTAGGTCCAAATATCCTACAACCTCCAAAGAGCCCAGGCAAAGGCTATTAGCTACATAAGAGTCTATTATTTGGGTAGAGCTTATGTTACTATATCAAATAAACAATGATCCCTTCTTACCCTGGTTGGTTGTTCATGTAATCCTGTATTTTTCTAAGAGAAGGTAGGGTGTATCAAAGCAAGGGAAAGCGTCTGTGGATTCCCCCCCTTCCATTTGGGTTGGGCATTGTTGGGCATCTTGGATACACCCATTTTAATTAATTGTTTCTTTTGAACGGCAGTTCTCTATTTTTTTTTTTAACAATCTTTTGGGGGTAAAACATGGTGAAATTAAAATAAGACAATCTCACTTGAGGCAACTGTATCTTGACATATAGGATGCAAAGCAGCACATTGTAACTCAGTTACATCTTTTCTCATGGAAAGGTGTTTTAAATTTAGGACTAATATGCTATGTATTAATTTATGTAGTTTTCCTTTGCTTTTTAAATGCTTTTCAGCATGTTTTCCAAACCTCAGCATAGAAGCACATCCCTCTGAAAATATACCAAGCAGCTAGAAACATAACCCAGTTCTTATTTTTTCAAAAGAGTAATTATAATAATTACCAACCCCATAAAGGACACTCCCCTTCCCACCCTTATCTCCACCTACTTTTTCTTTATTATAGTGTGGCTCACTGCCCTCATCTTTTGGTATAAATCGAAATTACCTTCCACAAAACACCCTGAGCCTCATGGGTTTTATAAAACTCTTATTCGTAAAGCAACAATTTTCTCTTCTGCTCTATATTTTATAGGGGTAGATGAGAAGATTGTAACAATTGTGACAATGGTCCTGACTTGCCTTGACGGACACTGACATGTTTATAGACAGATATAAAAATCAGTCATAGCAGTATCCCCCCCTATATCACTGTACAATTCAATTCTCTTATTTAGAATGATCTGAAGGTACATGACCGTCCACTATTCTAGTTTTTGTGGAAGGAGAAGTGAAATTAATATGGTCATGACTTAATGGTATATTGT
The DNA here is from genome assembly GCF_003287225.1 of Phascolarctos cinereus. Classification (NCBI taxonomy): domain Eukaryota; kingdom Metazoa; phylum Chordata; class Mammalia; order Diprotodontia; family Phascolarctidae; genus Phascolarctos; species Phascolarctos cinereus. The sequence continues at coordinate 113,998,015 of NW_027555625.1, read as the reverse complement.
CTGAGGGAACTTTCCTAATGGGAGAGAAGCACATTTGTGTTTGACACCTAGCACCTTTTCCCTCAGGAGTCTCTCCCAGATTAAGAGTCCGAGGTGCATTTAAAATTGGCACTGATTCATGCAAAAAGTTACCAAGCAGGATTAGTAAGCCAGCTCCTTTGACTTTGGACCTCTTTGAACAGACCCAGATATTTGACCACTTGAGAGATAAGTATGGCCCTAGATGCTTCCTGTGGCTTAATTTATTTCATACTACTTATATATCCACTATGTGCATGGTTATCATTTTAAGTGCCTACTGTGTGCAACACATACAGTTGATGCTTAATAACTGTTGAGTTGCTTGAAGCTTGTCAAGGGTCCTAAGTACCAAATGTTCTTTAACCAGATACTATGTAATGAAAAGCCAAAGTTTATTGTCTATACATCACCCTCTAGGTATCTTTTTTTTTTTGCCCCTCTCCTGATTCCCAGATGCATGCTTTAAAAACAATGAAAAGAAACTTAAAAAATACAATCTAAAAACAATATAGACACAGCTAGGATCACATTCATTCACTGGAATATTTCTCAAACACTTGCAATGGGCATGCAATATTTCCTCTCTCTCCCTATATACCCTTTTTCATTCTTTACTCCAATGTACCTAGTCAGCGTTAGCCATTCCCATGAGTGATGGAGATCCTTATTTAAAGCAAAACCAAAACCAGAACTCACCTCCTTTACATACTTTTCTCCCCTTAAAACACTAGCCTTTGACTGGTTCGCTGACACAACTAAATCACTACCCCCTGGCTATGGGTACGGGTTTCAGAAAGAGGAGTATGGAATCCTGTTTACTACATGTAGTACTTAAGGTAAATTAGAAGATGTGAAAAATACTTTGTACAAAATGCTCTTTTATTTTAGTGCAAATAATTTTCAGCAGTGACATAAGATAACACATTTAGCAACATTTTACACCACGCAGAAAATAAGAAACTGTTTCTTTGAAAATCTCTTAAAGGAATTCTATCTCTACATGAATGTATATGAATGTCAAGGCTGTTTCTGTCAAGGCAACATTTCTCCTTCCCTCTTTTTTTGGGGCAACTGAATAAAATGAAGATCATTTTACCAATTTTATGAGGGAACCTTAAAAGGAGTTCTAAATGAAGGTCAGCTTCACTTGAAACAAGTCCAAAACAAAATCTTAAAGATAAGTTCCTTAGGTAATTCAAAGAGCACACACCAATTTCAATTCCGTTTTACGGACACAATGTTGTAGGAAGGAAATAACAGATTGTCTAAAGCAAGGATTTTTAACTTGTAAACTTGTTTCTAAAAATACTTTGATAACTGCATTTCAATATCACTGATCTCTTTTGTAATACTTTTTACTTTATTTTATGCTATTAAAAAATTAGTCTGAAAAGGAGTTCCTAGGCTTCACTAGACTGCCAAAGGGGGTCCACGAAACAAAGACTAAGGACCCCTGGTAAAGCTTACTTTATCTTTCAATAGTCTAGTTCTGACATTTGGGATGATTTTAATCATGTTGGGAAATGAGGGCTCTGGTACTCAGTAACTGCCTACATAACAACATTTTCTTGTGAAATTTGAAATCGTTACCGTCTCATCTTCATTTCCCACCTTAGACCTCACCGAAGGATGTAAGGTGAAAATTATTTTCAAGTTGCAGCTAAAAAAATGATTAAAACCACAGGATTAGTCACCTTACAATTTAGCAGCACTTGAATCAAGCTCTCTCACAGCTAAAATGTACTCCTAAAAAGGCTTATTATGGGCTCTCAAGGCCCCCTCTGAGTTGAGATGAACGGGTTAATGCTGCACCTTTGAGGCTAAGCTGCCTAAAGACCCGTTAATTGGTTCAGCGATAAGTAGGCAGAATTGAGTTGTTTCCAGCCGGTTACACTCAAGTGCCCTCTATTTTCTGCTGAATTATGTAGCTGGTGGGCTCCCTTCTAAAGGTGATCATTTAATGATGAACAGAGCCCAGTTATCCTATAAATAGCTACAAACTCTCTTCAGAGTAAGGGAGGTTTACACTTCTCTAAGGTGAGAAAAGTTGATCAAAGGCAGTATAGCCAAACTAGTAAAACTCTTCAGAACAAAGTGGATTGAGGGGATAATGAATTGTCTTATATAACACAGTGAGACTGTGTTAAATACCTTCTGAGATGGGGAAGAATCCTCAAACCTCATGATTGTGGTTCTTTCCTTTTTTTTTTCTTTAAAGATTATACTTTGGTACTGAAACACCTTCTTTCGACACGTGGGAATGACCTGGTCACCTCCATTTGTCTGCATGTTGTGTAAAATAACTAAAAAGCAAACATGACCGTTAACAAGACTCAATATTCTACCAACAAAATCTGAACTATATATAAATACACCTCCCCCACCCTACCCCCACCCCCCATAGCCACTCTTAGGATCATTAGGTTTTGGAGCTGGAAGGGACCATAGAGACCACCATCTACGGCCAGAGAAGTACCCAAGGTCACACAGATAGCAGAGCTGGGAGTCAATATGAAGTCCTGCTGTCCGTGGGATCCTTATTAACGCTGAAGTTCTATCCAATGCCACCAGCACAGATGGGGGGGGGGAACTCGGAGGCCAGTCCGTAAACCTTTTCTCCATGGATAGTTACAGTACTTTCTATATCTTCTTGGAGAAACCCCACCCATTTATCAGCTCAGCCAGTATGTGGTATCAAAATTCTGCTGAGCCTAAAATTGTCCACACTCAAAAGCTTGACAATATGAGAGTTAACCCTTTGAAATAAAATTACTTAGTGGGATCCAGCCTCAAGCCTAATCTTTCCCCCTGTACAGATCAACAGAGATGGAAGATAATCAATTTTGTCAGTCTGTAACAGTCAGCCAAAGCAGAGGAAGCACTGGTTAGGGAAATTGCTAAGAGTGACATATGAAAGGAGACTTATGTTCTGAACTCTGAAATTCGGCAGTTGTTATTGGTACAGCATATTATTATCCTTATTTCAAAATCCAGAAAGTTCTCTTGGCATACTTACTTTGCTATCTATCATGTCACAAACACCCTTTTTATAATAAGTTGAAAGTCCCTGTAAAGTACATTTTTAAAAATATTGTCTTTGCAATCACTTCATAAGCATTTTCAATTAACTGAACAATTATATAATGAGCTATGGTATAAATCCCGAGAAAATGTGGGAACATACCCACAGGGAAGCCATATTATGTCAATTCACAGAAAGGAGCAAAATCAGCGTAAATGTAGTTACATGTAATGATCAATAGCATGGGAAATAATTTTACTTAAATTACTGCAAAGCTCTCCCCGATCCCCCCAAAGCATTTATAGCAACTATTCCAAAGGAACTTAATTTTAGGGGTGTAAAGGATACCACCAAAACTCAATTACTCAAATAATTGTACCTGTGTTTCAAAAATGATAAAAATTTACTTTATCCCACGGAGCTAAGTCATTTGTACATTCAAAACTTCATGACTCGCTGTTCTCTGTATGTACTCAATAACATTGCTTATTTTTCTAATACATACACTGAGTATAAATAAATAAACTACCAAGAAAGCTTTAAAAACTGTATTAATATTATGCTGTGCAAAAAACTTGAACAACCTACATTCTATGTAAATACCCTGACTAAAATGTTATTGGTTGTGCTACATGAATCTACTTCAATGCAGAAACTGGTTGCACAAAAGAAAACTTTTCTGTGTACCGTATTTAAAATCATTAATATTATTATTTTAGCACTTTTGTTTGCAGACCTCCTTCTGCAAAGGAAAGATGAATGGATACATTGCTGCCAATTAAGCCCCAAATCCCAAACGACCCCATACCCATTCTAGTTTGATAGGAACAAAACCCAGCATAAATGTATTACTTTGCTTCAGGACATCGGCTCAGTGTCTGTTACCCAAAAGCTCTCTTCGTGAGGGTAAACCCCGGTTTAAGTCCTCATTTTGGGTTTAAACTGCACACACAGAAGACTGGGAAGCTTGTCTTTTTGTCTGTTTGTTTATGTTTGTTTTGTTAAGTCTCCATATCCTGGTAGGATTGCTCTTCCAGATGCTCCTATTTGGACTAGGGACGATGATCTGGGCACCAAGGTCAGCCAAGTTTAGTGATCTGAAGGTCTCCATTGATCTTTATTGTGTCAATTGAGGACAGTGTTTCAATTCGATGGTAAAAATCAAAAAGCTGGTGTCCATCCACAAATACTCTAAATCGTGGGTGTTCACAAAGAATTTCCACCTGGCAAAAACAAAATGGTGAATTAAGTACAGAATTTCAATGATTTGGGTCTAACACATGATTTTATAACATAGGCACATTTTACAGACTTACAATGGCTTCTTCCTTCAAATACTCGACACCCAGGAAATGATGCTGCCCTTGGCAGGAGTGTGATATGGTATTTAATACCACCACTGATTACCCACCAAAATTCTACTACTAATTTCATTAGGAGCTTCCTCCTGAAGTAAAATGATCCTATTACTCTGCCAGAAGTTGACATGTCAATTCCTACTGGACCAACTTATAATAAGGAATAGTATAAATATGTAATATAAATAGTATAATACATAAATAGTAAAATAAGAATAGTTGACATTTATACAATACTTTCAAGGTTTGCAAAGCACCTTACACATATTATCATCAGGGCCTTTGTCAAACAAACAGCCTGCTGCTATACTGCTGCTAAGCCTTCATTCGCTCTTTCTTAACTTCACCTCATTCAATCTTAACTACACCACAGGGTGTAATTAATGGTCTCTTGGTATGTGTTTATTAAGAGATAGGTGTTCACCATGTAAGGAGAGACTCCACACAGGACATTAGTCACATCTGATTAAGATGATTATTGAGGTGATATTAACATAGAAGGCCCTAATTCTAGTTCAAGAAGCTTTAGTTCCTCCCATCCAGAGGCCACATTCTGGGATCCCTCATGCTGGCCACAATCCCACATATGGCAGGTGAATGGGTACAATCCTGGGAAGGTCTGTTTTTCACTTTCTCTATCTGTAATAGTAACTATTGTCATTTCTACAGCTTAAAGTTTGCAAACGTCTTATCTCAACAATCACCTCATTTGAGGCTCACAACACAATCTTGGGAGGGGGGATGATTGGTATCTATTATCACCATTTTACAGATGAGGAAACTGAGGCCAAGATAGTTTAAGTGACTTGTGCCTGGTCACGTTACCAAATGTCAAAAGTGGGATTTGAGCCCAGGCCTTCTTAATTTCAAGTACAACACTGTCCACTACACTGTTTTGCCTCTATTTTTAAGATGAGGAAAGTTAATTATTTCCTCATAAATCTCATGCATAGCATTTTCAAGATAAGGAATGAGGAGCAGTAGATTAATGACAAAATTTTATTCAGAATGAGATTACGATAATGACAATAATAATTAGCATTTATATGTAGCATTTTAAAGTTTGCAAAGCATGTTGCAAAGATTATTTCATTTGATCCTCACAACAACCCTGGGAAGTGTTATTGTTATTCCCTTTTTACAGATGAGGAAACTGAGGCAGGTAAAGAGACTTGCCCAGAGTCACACAATGAGTGCCCGATGCTGGATCTGAAATCATGACTTTCTGACTCCAGGCTCAGGGTGCTATCCACTGCACCAGCTCACTGCCCACAGAAGGGAAGAGCCCCTAAGAGGTCAATAAGAGTTTTGTATAATTAACGTGTGACGTGAAGCCCTTAAACCGTAGCTGCCAATTTCCGGACATATGCTAACAAGAGGCATCACAAAACTTTTTATCACTCGCTTCCCATACTTTTAAACCACAACGCTGGGAGGAGGAAAGGCTGTATTCTCCTGCCACTCTCTAGTCCAGTCCCAAGGGCATAAACTGTGGGAGACAGGCGGCTATGAATAGGCTAGTGAAATAATAATCACAATTCCTATAGAAAAGTGGAAATTCACAAGAAAGTAAATTGTTATTTAATGACTGAAGTATTCAATCCCTGAGGAATAATTCAAAGAGTCACTATGCTTAGCACAGTGCTAAGTCTGATGGTGGGCAGTGGGGATGCATGTGTGCAAAAGTATCTATCCCTAGTACTCTACATTTGTTTCTTCGGTTCATGGGGCCTATACAATTCATTCCACAAACAACAATAGTGACTACTACTGCAAGCATTAATGTACAACACTTAACCCTTCAAATATTTAATATTTAAAATTTTAAATATTTACAACTCTTAAGACAGCCTACTTCCTGAATGTGCGGGAAAATTTCAGCAGCTTGGATATTTCTCCGCCCACCAACTAGCAAGCTACATCTACCCAAAACCCCCATGCAATTGGCAGTGCCCCCTTCTTTGGACTCACCCTAAACGGCTGGTCGGGGATGAAAGGGAAATAAGGAATTGCTGATTGTTCTTCACCTCTTTCTCCCGATATACATGAATTTCGGAGCAGCTGCTTATCTGTAAATACTGCTTTCAGTTCAATGGCCACATCTGCAGGAGGGTCTTTGGAGTCCCCACACGTCAAACTGATCTCAAAACTGAAAGAATACCAAACCAACCTCATCTATATGGGATCAGACAACTTGATATCCTTTCTAGATTATCCAGGTTCTTAAATTTTCAAAGTCAACCGTGCTACCTGCCAGCAGGGGTAGGGAAAGAAAAATGTATTGAAGGGAAGAGGGATTAAAGTTATTGATTTTGGATGATGTATAGATTTTCAACTGTTCATACTACTGTTATTCCCCCTGTAGGGGGTGTCTCAGTCCCCCTTCCCTGCTCCTCCACCAAGGAAGTCCTCTATATACCCCAATCCAACAGCTGCTGCTAAAACTCTGAGTAACCAGAAACAGCCCCAGAGGTTGACCAAGGGAACAATAACTTGCCGTATTTGGCTTTCACTGAATTTTGGTGGTGGTGGGTTCCTTAAGGCATGTCCTGGCTGCATATAATACATAAAAAAATGATGAAAGGATCCTAACCCCCTCTATGGGTCAAAGGGAAAATGTGTGTCTGTATTTATAATTCCTGATAAAAATAGCTGTCTGCAGAAATGACGGATGGTATTCACAGAAATTCTTTTCATGGGAACATGGTACTTTTTTGGCATTTCCTTAGCCAGGAAATGTATCCAGAAGCAAGAGAAGCACCAGACCACAAGGGAGAGAGAAGAGTTTTATTTCTCTGCTAGGCACTCCCATCAACATTCCCTGATAAGGACAGTGATTCTGATGATTTTTAAAATCTTTTTTTTATTGATTTTTTTTTTTACCATCACCTTTATTTCTGAACACAAGCTGTGCCCCTCCCCATCTTCATATAAAATTTATAAAAGCAGGAAAAAAGAAAAGTAGTTCGGCCAAATTAAACACATCTGATTATATATGAAAGTGATTAAGCCTTACCTCTCAGGGTTGAGGTCTACGATGCCCATCACTAAGATCTTCTTGCCCGGCCTCATCCCACCTTTAATATGCCCACAAAACGGTACTATCTGGAAACAGCAAAAAGATAACAGAAGGTTGGTGGCCTATCGGCAGAAGGCTTGAGAACCTGGTCCACACACAACTATGGCAAGAAGGAAGCAGGCCAAAAAAAAAAGAAAAGAATATAAAACAAAATTATTTACCAGTCGTGGAAAGTACACATCTGTTTGGACAGGAGATCCCAAGGAGTTGTTTAAATGCCCATCTTCTAGTTTCTAAAAATAGAAACACAAGAGATTCACTTTCAGAAGCCTTTGGTGGAAGGCAAAGGGAGAAGTGGGGAGGGACAGGTCAGGGAACTACAATCCAGGGCTGGACTACAGCTAGACTTTGGGATTCTTTCTTCTTCCATCCCTTATATACTTTAAAAAAAAAAGGGGGGGAAGGATGTCCTTGAAGCAAGCTCTGGATATTTCCAGTAGTATCCAACTCAAATCCAAAGTCCCAAGGAAGCAACTCAATTTTAAGGTCCCAAAGACCAGCTCAAATAGAAGGTTTCACGAATCCAGCTCAAATTCTCTCAGACTTGACACTCTGAAACCTTCACCTTCGGAGGAGCCGGGGAGGCCCTGGTCTAACCTCAAACCTTGCCCAGGCTGGGGACGTGGCTCTCCTCTACCTGGAGCAAAACCTCTCAACTTCCTGCAGGCAGGTCCCGGTCGCCGGACCCACAGAAAAGAGGGAATCGTCGGGATGTGTGGGTGAAACCCACCGTGCACGTGCGCGCACACTCTCCCTAACGCCCATCGGCTCCTACCTGGCACCTGGCCGGTGGGAGGGGAAGCAATGGGACAGGGGTAGGGGTGGCGGGGAGCAGGCATCTATCTCCCCCACCTCTAGTCTCCGCCTAACCATTTCCAGGCCAGGTCTACCCCGGGCTGCCCGCTCCTTACTCGCCCTCCCCCCGATCCCGGCCGCGCTACTGCGGGTCGTCTGCATGCAGCTCCGGCTCCAGCTAACAGGTATTCGGGATCCAGGGACTTCCCCCAAAAAGAGGCAGGGGGGAGTTGCAAAATTAAACCCACCCCCCACTGCCTTCCACCTCCAGCAAATCGCGGCAGCGGGGGCCGTCTCCTCGGCTCCGGCCCCAGCAGCCAGGCGCCCGGGCTGGGCAGGGGGCCGCGTCTCCTTCCCTCCCTCCCGTGCGCCCTGCCACACTCACCACCTCCGTCCCTCTCGGCCACCGATCCCGCCATCTTGTTGCACAGCCGCGGGAGCCGGGGGGCCCCGGGGGGGAGAGGGAAGGGGAGGGGTGGGGGAGGGGGGAATACCCGGGTTCCGCTGCTTGGGGGAGGGGGACACCCAGGTTCGGAGCAAGGCTCCGGCGCGCACAGCTGGGGCTCCTGCCGGCGCAGCGCTGGCGGGCGGGGGCGCGCGCGCGCACTCACACCCAGACACGCGCAACTCACAAACACACGCACATACTCACACACTTGGAGCTGACCTGGCAAGACAGGACTAGGGGGAAAGGATGGAAGGGAGGGGGGAGGAAGAAGGTGCTAGGATGGGGAGCGGTGCTAGCAGGCTGCGGCTCCCCCCGCTTTTTTTTTTTTTTTGCAGTGCCCGGGAGCAGCTCCTGCTCCCTTTGCCGCTGCTGTTGCTTTTGCTACTGTTGCAGCTAATGGTGCTATTGCAGGAGGACAGAAGGTGGAAAAGAAAGCCACCGAGTCGGGCGGGCTGCAGAAGGCATATAAAGGCCCAGCCCCGGGCCTAATGGATTACCCAGGCGAAGGAACCGGGAACAGGGCGGGGACCCTTAGCTGGGGCTGTGGCGGCTTGTTCTGCTTGCCCTGCCCCGAGGCTATTGGACGGTGGAGGGCAGGCAGGAAGCTGGGATGGCCTCGAGGGTGTGCGTGTTCGAGTGGGTCTCCTTTCCTGCTCCCAAACGCTTGTGTGTGTGAGAGTAGGTGTGTATTGGGAAGACGGAGTGGGGGAGGAGATAAGAAAGAAAGAAAGAGCTGGAAGGTCTGAATGCTATCTGCCAGTCTGGTCACCCGCGGTGCAGACCTCCTGTGGCCCATAGGAAACCCTATGCCCTCTTTTCAAGGGGCACGTGCTGTAGGGATCCCCACCCGCATTACCACCCCCGAGAAGGGGGCACGTGTGTACTTGTATGGGATGGGGTGAAGGGTGGGACGCTCTGGTGGAAGAGTGGAAAGGGATCTGCCAGAGAATGGGTACCCCCCTGATCCCCACTTTGTCTTAGCACCTTAGCACTTATAAAGAGCATATACCCTTTGTGTAGATACAACCAAAGGAATCTGGAGCTTAAAGCTTCTGTTGTCTCTCCCCCGTTAGAATGTGAACTCCCCCAACGCAGGCACTTGGTAGTTTGATAGATAGATAGATAGATAATTTTTTGCCTTTGTGTTCCGTTTGTTTAGTACTGTGACCAGCACTTAGTAATCACTTAATAAATGCTTGTGGACCGATTGCCCTAGGAGTAGATACCACGTATGGTATGGAAGAGTTGGAAAGAAATTTAGTGGTCTTTTAATCCTACAGCCTCATTTAAGTAAAGGAGGAATGACCAGAGAGGTGACTGGTCCAAGGTCACATAAGTAAAGGGCAAAAGTGGGATTCAGACTGCCCCCCATCCTGGGCCCCATCGCATTTAGATTGGCCTTATAAAGGACTGCAGAGTTGGGGGAAGGGCGACAAGCAATCGTATTTTGGAAGGAAGGTGTCAAAAGGTCAGAAAAGAGGGGTTTTTGCAACCCACCGGCTCAACTTTTCCCATGGAGCCCCCCTTCTCCCAATCCCACCCATTCCAGACCTAGAACATGGGCAAATTTAGCCAGAGGTTTGCAGACACAGCATTCACACCAAATTGGACCTTATCCCAGGGATTTTATGGAGCTAGGGATGTGGTATAAATCACAGGAACAACATTGTAAGGGTTAACATTTAGGGTCCTTTGCTGGATTCTTCTACAAAACTACACCGGACATAATGTTGACCTATTTGAGAACTTCACTAACCCAAGTTTATTTTGTCACCTGCAGAGCTCTGGAAACTGCTGGGAGCCCTCTTTGGTAAGAGGCAGAACCAACCAGAAGGTGGTAGTGGTGTTGGGTTTATTTTTTTAAAGCACCAAATTGCATTGCTACTTTTATACATTAGGCAGATTACATAATTCCCAGATAAAGCCATATCTACATGCTATATATTAGGTGACATCCTCAGCTCAAACATTCCACTGTGTGAATCACCAGGGTGTTTGACACTAATAACCAAGGGAGCCTGTGTGATCTAATAACAAACTGAAGGCAGCCTTCAGAGGTTTCTAGTTTGCCTCTGCCCACTGCCTGGGTAACCTTGGATACATTCATATTTTCATGGCCAATTTTCCATGCTAGTTTCTCCTTATAGAATAGCCAAATGGGGTGGGAAAATCATCTGTACTTAAAGTCACTTTTAACCCAGTTTGCCTCAGTTTCCTCATCTATAAAATGACTTGGAGAACGAAATGGCAAACCACTCCAGTATCTTTGCCAAGAAAATCTCAAATGAGGTCACAAAGAGTCTGACACTTCTGAAAGGATTGAACAACAGTAATGTTTATAAATGACATTCATATTCTCAGCTGTGTGACCTAGACTGGTTTAGAGGTCTAGGCAAGGTGGATATTATGGTTCCTGCACAATTGTTATTCCAGCTGCTTACTTCTGGTTTACCAATCCCAGCTCAGTGACTCCTATGCCAATAATTCAGGGATCTGTGCCTTTGTTAGTGCGATTATTTCCTCCACCAATGTAAATCACACCCTTTCTGCAACTTAAGTAGGTGTTCTTCAAGAGTTACCATGACCGGAAATCATCACCCAGCAGCCAATTTGGTGATGAGCTTTTCTGAACTCAGGTGGGCTGGTCATCCAATGATAGAGACTTTTATCTCGTTAGGATCAGCTTGGTAGACTGAGAAAGCACTGGATTTGTAGTTAGAAGACTGGATTCAAATCCTGACCATGCTACTTACCTGTATGACTTAGGAAAAGTCACTATAACTGCTATGGGACTCAGTTTCCTCCTCTGTAAAATGAGGGGGTTGTACTAGATGGTCACTAAAGTCACTTTGAGCTCTAAACCCTATGGTCTTAAATGGTTTATTATTTTAAAGAATTTTTGGTAGTTCTTTTTATTAAGTGAATAATTATTTTCAAAGTGAAGAATGGTCCTCTGATTTAAGTCTGGATGTTCAAATATCAGGTTTGCTTAAAGTAAGATGCATAGCATGGTAATATAGTAAGTATGCTTAGAATGTGTTAATATGTTAACATACTATGTCAATATTTGAATCAATTATATAATATTGTATACACTTACAATGTGTTAGCATGATAACATAATATGTTAATATTTGAATATTCAGTCAGTTGGAGTGTAGTTTTTAAATATGGGTCATAGGAAAAGGGGACCTACATAAAATATAGTTCTAATAGCTTGTGAGAGACAACTAAACCAAAGCAGGCCAATGCCCCTAGTAGAGAAAAAACATTCATAAATTGGTGAATTTATGTCTGAAGTTCTGTAGTGAAAAAATAGATTACAGGACTCATGTTTTGATTATCAGCATATTTAAACATGAATGTTCTGCCCTTTAAGAGGTAAGCATATGATATTTTGACATAAAATTTATTCATTAACATAATGAGAACAATGGAGAAGTCTCGAACTCTAAACAAGTGCATTTTTAGAGTTTACCAAAAAGTGTACACAAAACCTTATAGTTAATGTATATGTTAACTTGTCTTCCCTGCTGTGGACTTTACCCTTAATATATACATTTGTCTGTAGTGTTTATTAATTTTTTTCAGATTTATCATATCTCTATATTATATTACACATATCCTGTTTATATGTAAAATCTAAACTTAGGCATCAGAAGTATGTTTCTCTTCATTTGGAAAATTGTGGCATACATGTATATATGAGCCAATCCCCCCTGCCCCTTTCCCTAAGCAAGGAGGAAAAGGACTTTATTTCACTGTCACCCGGGTGGGTATCCTTTCCAATTGAATGGTATAACATCCCCACTCCAGACACCATCCCCAGGGTTTTATTGATGCCCGTTACCCCTCTGCCAGTCTTGTCGGGTTAAGGTCCATACTCTCTGGCTATGGGGGATGGGATCATAGGTTCATAGATATAGAACTAGGAGCTGTCTCAAAGCTTATCTCTGACTGCTGCAAATATATACCCATTTCCTATACCTGCCATCCCCACCTTTCAGTGAATTTTCTGGAGGCATAATCAGCTAGTTATGGTTCTGTATACAACACAAAATAATATGTAATAATTCAATTTTTCAAGGGACTTTAATACACTTTTTCCCCTTAGCTTGTTTTCTAACTTATGAGGTATACTTCCACAGATAATAAAATATATGGAATCAGTGTTTATCCAGTTAAGTAGGAGAGTGGAAGTTTTTCAGATTCTTTTAGACACCACTTAATTATTTGAAGTTTTTTTTTAGATACAACTTAATTATTTCAAAAACAGTGGTCATCATCATCAATTATTAGACAACAAATTATAATACCAAAGTAATTGTGAACAACAAAACTTGATACAATTTTACTTCAGTTTTGAACATTTCATTCTATTTTGTTATATGCAGTAGAAGAACTAAGTTATTCAGCCCAGGAAGTGTAATTTCAAACAATCTCTGCTATAAGATAATACTTCCAAGCACATTCCTTGGGAGAATTCACAGCTTAAAAACATATGCTATGCTTGTGACCTTGGGGACTTGGTAGCATTACCTTTTTAACATTTCGGTAAGTACCTCTAGTTCCATCACCTTTTATTCATGTTCCCTCTTTTCTCCTCCATCACACTGACCTGTGAATGAACAGAAGTCCATACTAAGAGAGAAACAGTGAGTTGTTATTTTAAGGACACTCTTAATCAGACACTAATGGGAAGAGAATTCTTCCAATTTTTGTAGCATGAAAGGAAGACATTTGGGGATTATTCCCAACAGGCCAATGGAACAGGCTCAGAAAGGCAAGGGGAGGAGCGAGGGGTAAAATCTGATGTGCTTTCATCCTCTTGTACATACCTCTTGTTAATTCCAGGAGGTATATCTGTTGGCTTTCTCTTACCATAAAGGAATGTGAATAAGACTGCATAGTGCTTGGGAGGCCTAATTACACTTACGTTTCTTAGCTTGTTATGTTTGATGTTACTATTCCCATTTTCTGGTTTATGGTCCTTTTATTGTCTGTTTTCATTTTATTGCTGTCAAGTATTATGGAGTGTTTCTTAGTTTTGTTAGTTTCATGGAAACTTCCCTGGGTTACTGGGTGGAAACAGATCAAGATTTTGATTTAGCAATCATCTGGGAATCCTGACTAATGAGCAAAAAAAAACACAGGAAGAAGATTGCCATGTTTTAATTGCTGGAGAAAACAGACTTGAGTGACACAGATTATTAAAGTGCGTTAGATGGGAAATAGCAAAGAACAAAATTACCCTAGAACAAACCACCTTTGATTTCCAAGGGCCTGTAACAGCTAAGCTAAACCACAAAGGATTTGAATTTGGCACCCAGGTTTGACAGACAAAATGTGATGTCTGTCAAAAATGCCACAATTGGTTAGGTAGTTTACTTATTTAAATGTGTGTACACACACACACACACACACACACACACACACACACGCCCCTCCTTGAATTTATATTGTGCAGGTTATCTTCTCTGATATTTTCCCAAGTTCTGGACCAACTTGCATTTTAGTTCATAAATTTTGTTATCTGCTGCTCTTGGCTGGTGACATGCAAAATGGATCTGAGGTTATCTGTAGAAATGGCACCTCTCTGATCATGTCCTTAGAGTCAATGAAATTAATGTCTGAGGCTCTCGTCCAAATAGTTCAAGTGAAAATTTGCTTTATCTGGCTAAAGTACATGTTGACTTGGATTATTTATGATTTGCTTGCCCCTCTGACTCTATTTACACAGTGAAAGACTGTATGACCCTAGGCAAGTCAGTTTTTTCAGTCAACAAACATTTATTAAATACCTTATACACATAAAAAAAGTCCTGTGGGTTTTTTTTAGCCTCATCTTTCTCATCTTTATTTTTTATTTGTAATTTATTTTTTAACATTCATTTTAAAAAATGTTGAGTTCCAAATTCTCTACTTCCCTCCCACCCACTGAAAAGGCAAGCAGTATGAAGTCAATTGTCCATGTGAAGTCATGCAAAACATTTTCATATTAGCGTTTTGCAAAAATAAAAATAAAAAGCAAGAAACAAAGTAAAAATGTATGCTTTAGTTTGCACTAAGAGTTAATCAGTCTTCCTAGAGGTGGATAGCATTTTTCATCATGGATCCTTTGGAATTGTCTTGGGTCATTGGATCAGAGGAGCCAAGTCTTCCACAGTTGATCATTATTACAGTAGTACTGTTACTATGTACAATGTTCTCCTGGTTTTGTTCAGGTTGCATCAGTCCTGGGCAAGTCAATTAACCTTTGTGAGTCTCATTTTCCCCATCTGTAAAATGAAGAGATTGGCATCTAAGGTTCCATCAAGCTCAGATAGAATTGAGATGGAAAATCCCAAATAGCCATCTGCCTTGATCAAACTCAGTTTCTTTCATGTCTATCTATATAACCTCAGTTGACTTTGGAGACTGTACTTGGGTGTTCACCAAACTAAGGATTGATTGAGGCTAATGAAGATTGGAATTCACCACAATCTGTCCGCCCTGCTCTCCATTGCAAAGCTGCAGAAACTCCACCTGCAATATTTTAATTAGACAAGCTTTTTTATGATTGTCAGTTGGGTATAGGTTTTTTTTTGGTTATGTTTTATGTAAGACCCAGTCCCCATTTTAATGAAATAAAAGAGAAGAACCTGCTCTGATGTCTCGTCATGGCATTGAGGTGACACTGGGGTCTTGAAGGCTATGGATGCTATTTATTGGGACACAAGGTTTATCAAGTCCTTCCAAGCTAGGAAAAGGGTCTACTACCTGAGGACCAGCCTCTCTGAGCTCATCACCGGGCTGATGGCAGTATGAACACATTATGGAGCACAACAATTCTTAAAGACTAAGTTTTAGAGGTCTCATGATCTATTCCTACTCACCCCTGTGAAGCCACAGATCCTTAAATATAGTCCAGAGAATAGGCAGGGAAGAAGAACCAGAGTTCTAGGCAATCTACTTGTTTCTAACTTCTGTCCCATTTATTAATAAGGTGAAACCACTCAAATGGAAGGGAAGAAATTAATGTACTTGTCTTTTGGCAGAGGAAAGGGGGTAAAGAGTAGGGGAGGGGGAGCAAAAAAATTTGCCCTCCTTAAAGCTTTCTCTATCTTACAGGCATTTCCCTTGACACAATCTGAATCTCAAGTTTTGTGCAGTCAGTGATTTATGAAATGCTTACTATGTGCCAGGCCCTGTGTTAAATGCGTAGTATACAGGGAAAAGGAAGAACTATCCCTGCCCTCCCAGAGCTCAGTTTCTGATAGAGGAAATAACATGCAAACAACTATGTTTGTGCACGATATATACAGTGTAAATGAAGGTACTGTCAGAGGGAAGGCATTGGGGTGGGAATTTGGGCCAAGTCTAGAAGGGAGCGAGGAGGTAGAGGTGAGGAGAGTATTCTTTAAATAAAGCCTAGCCAGTGAAAAAGAGTAGGGGCAGCTAGGTGGTACAGTGGATAGAGCGCCAGGCCTGGAGTGATGAAGACTTATCTTTCTGGGTTTGAATCTGGGTTCCGACACTTCCTAGCTCTGTGACCCTGGGGAAATCCCTTAACCTTGTCTGCCTCAGTTTCCTCATCTGTAAAATGAGTTGGAAAAGGAAATGGCAAACCACTCCAGTATCTTTGCCAAGAAAACCACAAATGGGGTCAGGCAGAGTTGGACATGACTGAACAAGAGAAAATGAGATAGAAAATCATGTGTCTCCACGTGGGAGGTAGGTGCTATTATTATCCCCATTTTACAGATGAGGAAACTGAATCAAATAAAAAGGTTAAATAACTTGCTTAGGGTCACACAGTTAGTAAACACAAGTTGGGATTTGAACCCAAGTTTTCCTGACTCCAGGCCTGGTGTTCTATCTGTTGCACCAAATATTTTTTTAGGACTCTCAATCCTAAAAACCTATTAATAAGGCTGATAACTTTATACATGTATGTATATACACACACACACACACCACACACACACACACACACACACATATACACCCATATTTGTATACCCACGTATATGTATATGTACACATAACCTGTATATAAATGTATATACATACTGTATGTATGTATGTGTGTGAATGTATATGTATCTATAATCTATCTATAGGCTGATAACTGTATAGTCTTTATAACAGCTCACACAGAAGTGCATAATAAGCATTAAGTAATCTGAATAATTTCTAAATACAATATTATATGTAGTTACCCAAGCGGGTTAACAAATAGTCACTCAGATAATCACCTAGACCCTGAATCACCTACTGGTCCTCTTCCTACCTGTTTGACTACGTTAGGTCCTTTTTATCTTGTCTTCATCCATGACTCTCACTAGTTCTGAGTGATCTCCAAGGTTCTGTCCTGGGCCACCTTCTCTTTTCTCGCTGTACTCTCTCATTTGATGACCTCATCCACTACCTTGGGTTGAATTCTCATTTCTGTTAAAATGCTTTCCACATCTAGATATCACACACACACACACACACACACACACACACACACACACGCATGCACGTACATACATATGCACACATTTCTCCTGATCTCCATTCCAGTGTCACCTACTGCCTACTAGATAGTTTAAACTAGGCATCCCAAAGACATCTCAATCTCAACATAACAGAAATTGTTAACTTCCCCCACCCTACTTGTGAACCTTCCTGTTTCTATTGAGGACATCACCGTCATTCCAGGCACCCAGGTTCAAAAATTCCACATCACCTTTGACTCCTCACTCTTATTCACCTCACATATGCAGTTAATTCCTAAATATTATTGTTTCCACCTCCACAACATCTCTTGAATATGACCCATTCACTCTACTCACATAGCTACACTCCAGTTCAAGTCTTCATGACTCCTCACCTGAACTATTTCAACACATTTCTAATTGATCTCCTTTCCTCAAGTTTCTCTCTACTGTAATCCATCCTGACACTGTCATCAAAGTGAATTCACTAAAATGTAGGTATAACTATGCCCCCCTCCCAAATAAACTCCAGTGGCTTCTTATTACGTTTAAAGCTTTTTACCACCTGGCCCCATCCTCCCTTTCCAGCGCTGTCCCATGTTGCTCTCCCCCATGTACTCTGGACCAGCCAAAATGACCTTTTTGCTCTTCCTCCCTTATGACACTCATTTCCTGTTGCATTGGCTGTCCCCTGTGCCTAGAATTCATCCCCTCTTTCTCCTCTTTGAATTCCTGGTTTCTTTCAAAACTCAGCTCAAGCTCTACTTTCTGTTTCTTGAAGGTAGAGACTGTCTTTCTGCTTTTATTTTTATTTCAGCACTTAAGACTGTGTCTGGCACACAGTAAGGGCTTAATAAATGCTTTTTGTTAACTCTGGTCTTTAGCTTTCTTTTCTGTAAGATTAAGAAATTAGTCTAGCTAACTTCCAAGGTCCCCTCTGGCTCTAAATCTTATCCTCCAGTAAGGCTACAGTATAGAAAGATTTTCTTATTTGCTATTTTTTTTTTGGCTTTTTGGTAAGGCAGTCAGAGTTAAATGACTTGCCCATGGTCACACAGCTAGTAAGTGTCAAGTGTCTGAGGCTGGATTTGCACTCAGGTTCTCCTGACTCTAAGGCTGGAGCTCTATCCACTGTGCCACCTAGCTGCCCCATTATTTGGTATTTTTTAAGCAGCAAGATTATGGTCTTATAAAAATTGTACTCATTAGGTTCCTCCTTTAAAAAGTCAAATACTTCACTGACATGGATTTGAATTTGAGCAAATTTTGACCATTGGGTGATTAACATTGCACATTAGATACAGGGGCTGGTAAGATTTAGTGTAAACTAAAGAAAAACCACAGGTGAAGAATGAGCAATATCATTTGTAAGGGCAATCATCAGGAAGAAGAATTTTTAAAAAATCAATAAATTGTGTGAATAATAATATAGTAGCATATTTGCTCTCTGATTACATTAAACATTAAACCATTGTGTAGGATATCTCATTTTAGCTCAAAATTAAACATTAACCATAACACGTACAGGTTCCAAAGAGGGCTGAGCAATTAGGGTATCACCTTTCAACAAATGAGATTGCCTGATGGTGAGAGCTGAGGGGCAGCGTATTAATAATCCCCAAGTAAATAAAGTGTTATCATAGAAAATGATCAGAAATTTTCTATCTCTAGGAAAAAAGGAATAAAGTTAAATTTTGTTGTTGGTGGAAATTAAGGCCAATAAACAAGGAAGAATTTCTTAAAGACGCACAAATTGTTCAAATAGTTTACTGCAAGTGATGTGGCATGATGGTACACGATTCCCACTGCCTGATTTATTTGGACAAAATAGTTCTGTCCAAAGGTGAGAGAAATAATGAATAGATAAAGAGCAAAAAAGGAAGATAACCACATTTCAAAAGAATTTCAAACTCTATGTGACCATATGAAAACATGCTCCAAATCTTTAGTAGGGCAGCTAAGTGGCACGGGCTTAGAATTAGGAAGACTTGAGTTCAAAATTGACCTTAGACACTTATTATCTGTGTGACCCTGGACAAGTCATTTAATCTTATTTGCCTCTGTTTCCTCATCTGTAAAATGAGCTGGAGAAAGAAATGGTAAACAACTCCGGAGTCTTTGCCAAATGGGGTCACAAAGAGTAGGTCAAGACTGAACAACAACAAATATTTAATATAATAGAGAGATACAAATTAAAACAACTTAGAGGTTTTAACTCATGTCCTGAAAATGGACAGGGAGGACAACAGGAATAGTTATTGTTGGAGGGACTATAGAAAGGCTGTCGAACTAATACCTTGTTGGTAGAGCTTGAATTAATCTAAGCATTTTGTTTATCAATTTGTAATAATCCAAGGAAAGTGATGAAAATGTTTATAGACTTTGTTGTTGTTTGTCCTTCATTTCCAAAGAGAACTGATGACATCACAGGGTGATGTCTTGACTTGAGCATGAGTTAGTTGGCTGTAAGTGAGGCAGAGTTGCACAGGGTCATTAGCCTCACTCTTTCTTCCAGAGTCATTGAAGTCCAGTGGCAGGACAAAAGTCAGGACCACTGGTAATGGTCTGGGGTGCAGCGGATGACCTTGGGGTCTTCAACATCTGACCAAGATCTGAGTGCTCCACAGCTCCTGCTTCGGCTGCTTCATGGCCGTTGGAACAAATTGTTCTCATCTACCCATTCCACCAGGGGATATCTTCACATGCTTGGAGTAGATATCCCCCTAACTCCCTTAAGTGTTTTAGGCCCAGCCGTTACCCCTAACCTGGTTTAGTCCATCTGCTGAGATGGTTTACCAGGGTGTGGCTGCTGCTCATGCTACAGCTTCTTGGAACCACAGGTGAGAGTTGGGTGGCAGGTGGACACCAAAGGTGGATAAACAGCTCTGAAAAAAACCTGGGTAAGTTCTCATACCAGAGGTGCTAGTCTTCCTTGAATACCCCACATGTCCTGTACGCTTTGACTGGGCACTTAGAGGCAGGTAGTTGGTGCAATGGCTAGAGCGCTTGGCCTGGAGTCAGGAAGACTTGAGTATAAATATGGCCTTAGGTGCTTCCTAGTTGTGTGATCCAGGGCAGATCGCTTAACCTCTGTCTGCCTTAGTTTCTGCAATTGTAAAATGGGCATTTTAACAGCACCTATCTTGCAGCTTTATTGTGAAAATTAAATGAGATAATATGTATAAAGCACTTAGCATAGTGCCAGGCACATAACAGGCTCTTAGTAAATCCTCCTTCCTTCCCTCCCTCCCTTCCTTCCTTCCTTCCTTCCTTCCTTCCTTCCTTCCTTCCTTCCTTCCTTTCCTTCCTTCCTCCTTCCTTCCTTCCTTCCTTCCTTCCTTCCTTCCTTCCTTCCTTCCTTCCTCCCTCCCTCCCTCCCTCCCTATGATTCAGTGTACTGAAAGATAGAAACAAAAGTCCAGTATTCATCCAGAAAGCATTTGTTAAGCACCTACTATGTGTCAGGTACTATACTCAATATATATGAACATTTTCGAAGTAGCAAAGAAATGGAAACAAAGTGGGTGCCCAGCAGTTGAGCAATAACTAAAAAACTGCTATGTGAGCGTAATGGAATAATATTGTGAAATAAAGAATGATGAATATGAGAACTAAAGGCAAGGGAGAATTACAGTAACTTCTAGGGATCTCTTCTGGCTTTATTATTATTTTTTAGGCTATATAGAAATATCCTGTAGTTGTTCTTGAATTGATGACAAAAGATTTGCAATATGCATGAGGTAAAATAGGAGAGTGGCTAGGTGGAGACCAGCTGGACTCTTAAAACCTCTTCCCCAGGCAGCTGATTACTTGGTCAATGACTTTGTGTAAATCACTTAGCCGTTCTGGGCATCCGGTTCTCTGCCTGTAAAACAAAGATACTGAAATGTATCCCCAGCTAATATCAGCAAAGTGCTTGCAATCTCTTGATGAGGAAAACAGCAAAAATGTAAGGCATTTCTATTATTATATAAGAAGCACCCAACTGATCAGAGCCCATGATGATGCTAAATTTCCACTTTAGTTTTATGTAGGTGAATCTATTCTGAGGAGTGAAGTAAACAACCTCACATTTCTCCTTCTCTGCGTCCTGAATTTACAGAAACAAACCATCTATTTTAGGTGTTTCAAAATTCCTCTAAAAATTATGGTATTATATTTGTAGTGTTTTTCATTTTTCTAGCCTTCTCAGTGATGAGGGAGGAGGGAGAAAATTTGGATCTCAAAATAAAATACAATTTAATTTAAAAATAAATATATTTAAAAAAAGAATTTAAGGAAATACAAAGGTGGGAAAAAAATTAAGATTATGGTACTAAAGTCCTGGTTGTATGGTCAGGACTGGCCTCAGACATTTGCTTTGTGACTCTGGGCATGTCATTTAGTTTCCTCAACAGTGTTATGGGGATAATAATAGCACCTATTTCCCATGGTTGTTCTGAGGATCAAATGAGATAATATTTGCAAAGCACTTAGTGTGGTGCCTGACACAATTAAGTACTTAATAACTTCTTTTTTTCCTCCCTCCCTCCCTTCCTTACTCCCTCCCTCTCTCCCTCCTTTCCTTCTTGTCTTTCTTTCTTCCCCCTCCCATCTTCCTTCCCTCCCTCCCTCCCTCTCTTCCTTCCTTCCTTCCTCCATCCCTTCCTTCTTTCTTACCTTTCTTTCTTCTCCCCTCCCTTCTTCCATTCTTTCTTTCTCCCTCCCTCCCTCCCTCCCTCCCTTCCTTCCTTCCTTCCTTCCTTCCTTCCTTCCTTCCTTCCTTCCCTCCTTCCTTCCTTGTTCCCTTCCTTCCACCAGGAAATGCTTACAAAAACCCATGGCCTTTTCTTTTGCCATATATTAGTTAAAGGAGTGAGGTTTGCCCTGACCAATATGTGATAAATGATATACGCATGGCATTTTTTCTGGTATACTATAATAGTCTTGTAATGAGAGAACTTGTATAATATCAGAGAACAACATCTTTGAGATATTTAGCACAAGCCAAACTTTCTCATTTTGTTTTCATTTTCCATGGTTTGGTTCTACCCCTTTTCTATTGTAATCTCCCCCTAGATTTGATGTCATCTTAGTCTAAATGGTTTGTAGAATTATTTCTATCCTTTTTTAAATTTAAGAATTTTGCTGCTATCTTTTTCTCATCACCTATCTTCCCCAACATATCTCTCCCAGAACCAAAGAACTATCCTTTATAAAGAATAAAAGAGGGGGGAAAAACCAGTTCAGCAAAACTAATCAACACATCAACTAAATCCAACATTATACACAGTGTTCTATGCCGCTTACCTCTACTGATAAGGGAAAGAAGAACATTCTTATATCTCTTCTTTGAGGCCAACCTTGCTATTATAATTTTACCATATTCCAGTCTCAATTTTTCTGGTGGTTGTTCTTTTCGTATACATTGTTGTAGACACTGTAGGTATTAGTTTACTGGTTCTACCTACTTCACTTTGCATCAGTTACTTATAAGTCTCTTCATGCTTTTCTGTATTCAACATATTCATTATTTCTTGTAGCTCAATAATATTCTATTATGTTCATGTACCACACATTGATTGCATAGCTGTTCCCCAGTTTACGATCATCTACTTTGTAGTTATTTGCTACTGCAGGAAGTGCCACTGTAAACACTCTGATGATAGACCTCCTTGGGGTATGTGCCTGGCAGGGGAATTCCTAGATCAAAGGTATGAAACTTTCAGTCACTTTTCTTAGCATAATCCAAATCGCTCCCCAGAATGGTTGGACCAAATCACAGCTCCATCAACAGCGAGCCGATGTGCCTGACATTTACGCGGCTCCTGGTTCGGAGAAGGGTGATTGCAAGTGTATGATATTCCTCCTGAGAACAGGAAGCAGGAGCACAGTTCAGCAAAATGCTGCATAAACTTTCCTGGAGAAAGCCCATCCTCTGTCAAGTGTTTTCACTCTTCCTGAGCCAGGGGATTGAGAGACTTGGGCTGAGTGAGAGCAGGATCCAGGTCACTCCTGTAGCTGAGAAGACTATGTCATCATCACCGACCTTGTTGATGCGATGTTGACAGATTCTTTCCTTTGCGATTTTTTTTAAATCACGTACACTCTTATGTATTGTCATGATTTATGCATTTTCATAATGCAAAGAATCCTTTTAAGAAATGTCCGGTTTTCCATAGCACAATGGAAAAGCTAAATAATTCACAAAGCAAAGCTAGTGTATGGGTGTTTGAAATGGTTGCTTAACAAGTTAAGGGAATTGCAGCCAAACATAGCATCCGGTATAGTTCTGTACTGCTCTTGTTCTGCCCTCTTAGAAACAACAAGGCTGGTTTTACAGAGAGTTAATTATTCTCTGGAGCAAGCTGTGCAGCTCTTTGGAGGCAAATGAATTCTTTCAGGATTTCATGATTCCGTACAGGAAATGTTCTTTTACCAGCTAGTTTGTCCTATGATGGTAGAGATCAGAAATAATTGCCTGGAAAGAAATAATAATGACAATGATAATAATAATAGCTAGGATTTATATAGTGCTTTATGGCTTACAGAGCACTTCACATGTGTTATTGAATTTGATCTTCATAACAACCCTGTGAAGTAGGGTGCTATTAATATTCTTATTTTACAGATAAGGAAATTGAGGCAGGCAGCAGTTAAGTGACTTAATGAGGGTCACACAGCCAATTAGTACCTTAGGCAAGATTTAAACGCAGATCCTCCTGACTGCAAATCCAACTCTCTATTCACTACACCACCTGGCTGCCCTTGAAGGAAAACAGTTCTTGCAGCCGAAATGGGACCACTCTACCTGAAGTTTTCTCTTGTATGTTTGAAGAGAGGCAAGAATAGATATTTCTAGAGCCTCCTCCCTGCCTTCTCCAAGGGAGACCTGATTTCCTACCGGGAGGGGAAGTAGGAGATTGAGGCTGGTCACTCTGCTCTCGTCAGAGAGGGAAAACCAGGCTAGAATGATATTTATCTTCTCCTTTAAATATTGCTAGTCTAGAGGACCTTACTTTAAGGTTCAAGCTAAACTCCTGAAAATTATTTCCTAACGGGGAGAGGCAGGGCCACACACTTTATAACCAAGGTTTGACCCCTGTCTTTCCACCCAATACCAGTTCCACAATAAACACACATAGAGCAAATAGTAAAGAAACTCATTTAGGCAAGTTGATAGCAAATCAGACATCAGAAGTATGCATAGGAGAATATGTACCAAACAATATGGATTGAAGGAGCTCTCCCACTGGGAATGAGGTAACTCAACTCAGCAGAGAGAGAAAGACAGAGACAGAGAGACAGAGACAGAAACAGAGACAGAAACAGAGAGACAGAGAAAGAGAGAGAGAGAGAGAGAGAGAGAGAGAGAGAAGAGAGAGAGAGAGAGAGAGAGTCCAAGAAATTCCCAGGTCTTCTTGCAAGCTGTGGATAGGGACAAGGTGGATCCTGGTATAGAGGATGACCAATCAATCAAAAAGCATGTATTAAGCACCTATTATGTACCAGGCTCTGTGCCAGGCCCTGGGGATACACATACAGTGAAAGAAACAATTCTTACTCCTAACAACTGTGGAAGGAAGCTAGGGATTCTGAGAGTCAGAGACACTCATTCCAAGCAAAGGGATAGAGATGGGAACTGGCAATAAGCTAGCAGGACAGCATGGCTAGAATAAAGATAATGCACATATTATCCAATAAACCTGGGAAGGTAAACTGGATTTAGATTGTGAAAGGCTTTAACATGCCAAGTGGAGGAGTTTTTATTTTATCCCAGAGGCAAGAAGGGGCTACTGAAGCTTCATGAGCAGGGGAGTAACAGCTGTACATCTTTGTTGTTGTTGAGTCATGTCCAATTCTCCATGACTCCATTTAGGGTTTTCTTGGTAAAGATATTAGAGTGGTTTTCTCCGGCTTGTTTTACAGATGAGGAAACTAAGGCAAACAGGGTTAAGTGACTTACTTAGGGTCACACAACTAGTAAATATCTGAGGCCAGTTTTGAACTCAGTTTTGAACCAGGCCTGTTGTTCTATCCACTGTGCCACCTAACTGCCCTTGTACATTAGGAGTATCAATTTGGCATCAGTGTAAAGTATGGAGTGGAGCCTAGGGGCTGAGAGATCAGTTAGAAAGTCATTACAAGAAGCCAGTGAGACCAGAATTAGTGCAAGAGCCATGTGAGTGGAGAGAAGGGACAGATTCAGGAGAAGTCGTGGAAGCAGAATCCATCAGACTTGACAACAGATTGGATATGGAGATGAGGGAGTATGAAGTGTTCAGGATGACAGAGCCCATTAATTAGGGTTACTGGAAGGATGGGGGAACCCCAAACAGAAATGGGAAAGTTGAGCAGAGGGGAGTGTTTGGGGGAAGGAGTAGAAGAAGATAACAAGTTTTATTTGTGACACATTGAGTTGGAGATGCCTGTGAGATATCTAGTTGGAAATATCCAATAAGAAGTTGGTGCTGTGGGATTGGGATGTCAGGAGAGATTCTTGCTTTGGATTGTACAGATCTGGGAGACATTTGCATAAAGAGTAACTGAACCCAAAGAAGCTGCAGTCAAAGAGTTACAAGATAGGCAAGGGTGAGAATCAAATAGAGAAATACACAGTAGTCATGGCAGCATCAACACGTATGGAAACATTCCATTAACTACAAGTATAGTTCATAGACAGGCTATATATATCCATGCATGCTCTTGCCATGACATACTGGTTGTAAGACCATATAAGCACAGAGATACACTGGCAGCAGCTGCTAATGGCTCTGCATTGAATTGAGCTCAAAAAACATTTATGCAGTACCTGCTGTGTGCAAGACAATACTTTGCCCTGTTTCTATGTAGTCCAAATTGAATTGAGCTCAACAAATATTTATTAAGTACCTGCTGTGTGCAAAGCAATACTTTGCCCTGTTTCTATATAGTCTGTGAAGTTGGGTGTGGTGTGCAGTAATAATAATAATATTTTTGTACTGCTGTAAATTTGAATACTTTACATGTTATCTCTTTTGAGCTCACAACAACCTTGTGAGGTAGGTAGATACTATTATTACCTCATTTTGCAGATGAGGAAAGTGAAGCTGAGAGAAATTAAGTGACTTGTTCAGGATCACACCACTAGTAAGTATCTTGAACTCAAGTCTTTAGGTCTGCCAGTGCAGCACTCCATCTGCTACGTTATCTAGCTATTTCAAGAGAACAGGCAAGAGTGAGCCTAAACCATACAACAGGGAACGTCGAGAAGGCTGGAATGGTTTTAGACCAGAATGTTAATTCCCCAATAAGCCAAAGTGGGGCTCTCTCAAGCCCCAGGACTGCTTTTAGAACCCTAAATACTATTCTTCCGGCTTGAAAGTATGAAGTCTTTGTATCAGAGCATAGTTAATTCACCACGAAATCAGGTTCATCTTAAGTTATACTACATGACTGTGGTCAAATTGGAAGAAGGTGAAGCTTTTGCTCATGGCGCAATGAATCAATCCGTAGATGAATCAGAGATCTAAACGAAGTTTATCCTCTATAGGTAAGACTAGCTAACACCTAGACAATAGAAGCAGGATTTAAAAAAAAGCTAGACAAGCCAGAGTTCTGAGCTGAATTGAAAGATGCAATTCTTAGGGCAACTACATTTTGCTAAAAGGTATCATAAACAATGAAATAATATTAAAATTTTTAAGGGCAAGTTTCTCTGCCAAAGGCCTAATTTCTTAACTATATAGAGAACCAAGCCAAATTTATAAAAATTAAGAGCCTTTTCCTGATTGATAAGTGGTTAAAGGACAGGAACAGACAGGTTTCAAGAAAACCAAAACAAAACCAAAAACATGGCAAGACCTATATGAACTGATGCAAAGTGGAGTAAGCAGAACCAGCAGATCACTGTGTACAGTAACAGCAACCTTGTAACTGTCAAAGATTTGGTACTCTGATCAATACAGTGATTTAAAACAGTGCCAAAGGACTCATGATCAACAATGCTAACCACCTCGAGAGAGGGGACTGATGAAATCTGAGCGCAGATTAAAGCATGCTTTTCGCCCCCTCACTTTGTTTCTTGCTTTCTATTGTGAGAGAAAACGGATAAACTGAGTGCTAATTGAAGTATATTTTTCTTGCTTGGGATATGATAGCTGTGTTTAGGGATTTGAAGGGCTGACATATGAAAAAGAAATTAAAGTTGTTCTTTTTTGGACCTGGGGGAAACCAGGAGAAATGAGCAAATGTTACAAAGAGGCAAATTTAGACTTGAGGTCAGGAAAAACTTCCTGACAATTAGAGTTGTCCAAAAACATAATGATCTGCTTTGCGAGAGAGCGAGCTCCCTGTCGTTGGAGGACTTCCAGTTGAGGCTGGATAGCTATGTGTTCCAACTCTTCTTGTAGGGATTCTTTTCTTGGACTCTGTGGTTGCTAAGGTCCCTTCCAACTCTCAAAATTCAGTGATTTTATATTTGATTCAACTTTGCTGCACTGACTGGCTCAACTTTGGGAATTTGGGCAGATTCGTTTTCTGTGTTTTTACCCAAATTCCCAGGTCAACAGTTTTAGTTCTAAAAGGAAAAAAAATGAGTTGTAAATAGATTTAGATAGTGGTTCAATGGGTATTTAATGCATTGCATTATCTTATCCCACCTGGGGATTGTGGGACACTCTCCCCTTGTTCTAGAATTAACTGTACACCTCTTTCATTAGGTAACACCCTTAGCTAGACAATAGTTAAGGGGTCAGTGACTGCTGGGGATGAAAGTGAGTGTGGGTCCAAAAGGCACTTAAGATTTAACAAGATTAACAAGGGCTGCTGAAAAGAGCTATTGGGCCTGAATCACAAAAGGGGAAAAGATGCCAGCTCACTTCTCTTGGCTCACAGTCACAGCATGAGGGTGTAAAGCCGCAAAGGAAATGGAAATAAAACTCTTTGGAAAAAAGGCTTGCAGTGAGACGTGGTGAAGATGATGAATTCAGAGAAATGTGGGAAGACTTGTAAGAATTGGTGCAGAGCAAAATGAGCAGAACCAGGAGATTCTTGTCAGACTGACCATGATAATGTCAGTGAACACCTTTGAAAGATTTCAGAACTCTGATCAAAGCAGTGGGCAGTCAGGACATCAGAGGATGATAGTGAAGTGTGCCGGCCACATCTTGGGTGAGAGGTGATGGAATGTAGGGGCAGAATGAGATACACAGTTTTAGACATGACCCATATGTTCATTTGTTTTGCTCGACTATACCTGTTTGTTACAAGGCAGGGCTCTTTTTCTAGTTGGGTGTGATGAGGAAGGGGAGACCAAGAATTAGTAGGTGGTGATAGAAACAGGGAAAAAAGAAAGCATCAATAAACATTTAACAATGCATGGAAGAATACAAAAATAGTCACAGGAGGGAACAAATGAGGAATTTTGTTACTACCTTGTTAAATTTACTATATACTTAAAAGCCAAGCTATTCATAGTAGATTTACAGTTTCTTATACAATCCTCTTGCTCTTTGTATATTTTGTGTTTGTTAAATTCACAGTAAGAATAAAAATTTTAAAAAGAAAGTAATATATTAAATGAAAGTTTCTCTAGGGCAGGGTTCTTTTTTTTTTTCAGCCAAAGACAAGGTTTATTAAAGATCAGCTATATAGGCCAAACTCTTATGGAATCTGAACGTTAGTGAGCTGTTGGCTAGGTTTTAAGAATCTGAACCCCTAGGGCAGTGCTCTTGAAATAGAGGTCATGAAACTAAAAAAAAAAAATTTTTGTTTTTGTTTTTGGTGAGGCAATTGGGGTTAAGTGAAAAAATATTTTGATAATCATATTTCAGTATAATTGATTTCATTTAAAAACAAAATGGCCTATGACACAAACCAAGTTAAGAATTGCTGCTCTAGGAACATTATGAAATGAATAAGGTTTATGATTTAGCTGGTCCAATTAGTTGTAGCCACTGAAGTGGTTTTCTGTTGGTCTTATTGGTAAGATAAGGCAGTGTAGAGTAGTGGATGGGATGATACGGTAGTGGATTGGAGAGCCCTAAGACTTGGGTTTAACCTGAGCCTCAGATACTTACTAACTGTGATAATATGAACAAAGCATTTAATTTCTCAAAGCCTTGGTTTCCTAATCTGTAAAATGGGGTTGCTAATGTTTGTATTACCTACCTTACAAGGTGGTGAAGAAAATGTTTTACAAACCTTAGAACACTGTGTCAATATGAATTATCATGAAAGTTGCAGCAGAAACTTACCCAAGCTTCTAAATCAAAACCATAAGATATAGTCCATAGTAAAGGCTGTTGGGTTTCTTTACTACCCTAGTTCAAGGCACTCCTTCTTTGTCACAGCTTCCATTTAGAGTATTAATATGTGTTCAGCTGTCTGTGGTCTAGGTGAAAAGAGAAATAAAATCCTCCCATTTTCTAGGTTTGTCCTTCGTTCTCAGAGAGGACCATGACATCTGGCAGGTGATGCCATGACATGCAAGTGAGTTAGGTTTAAGTGAGGGAGGACTGTTCAAAGTCACCAGCTTCCTCCAGAGCCATCTGGGTCCAATGGCAAGATATAGATCAGGAAGACTGGAGAATGAATGGACTATTCATTGGTAATCAGATCTAATGGCTATATATATATATATATATATATACACACACACATACACAAATATATACATATATGTGTACATACATACATACATATTTCATATGCCTAATTTTAAAGTAATTTTACATTAATGCTTTTGATTTTAGTGGTACCTCCAGTCTTCTGGTATACTTGTCCTTACTTTTCAAATCTTCAAGTTTCCTTTCAGTGATGAGTGATGGGTAGATAGCAGTTTTGTTGAACCCTAGAGAATCTTTAGAGAAGTTTGTTTTGTTGAACCTGTGGTTTCATCAGGCAGGGAATTCAGCACTTGCTCTGATACTTATCACCTAATCGAGTTGTCTGGGGCACTGAGAGGTTAGGTGACTTGTCTGGAGTCAGATAGCCAATATGTGGCAGAGATGGAGATTGAACCTTCCTCCATCTTCTTGACTCTAAGGCAGGCCCTCTATCTACTACATCAGGGGTGTCAAGCACAGGGTCCTCAGGTGGGCAGCAAGCAGACCACACTCTGGGAATGTGGCTGACCCAGATTAAAGTGTAATGGGGGGGGGCATCTAGGTGGCGCAGTGGATAGAGCTCTGGTCTTGGAGTCAGGAGGACCTGAGTTCAAATCTGGCCTCAGTCACGTGACACTTACTAGCTGTGTGATCCTGGGCAAGTCACTTAACCCCAATTGCCTCACAAAAAAAAAAAGAAAAGAAAAAAAGGCAAAAAAAGGTAAAATGTAATTGGGAAATATTTAACAAAATCCAAATAGGTGCTTTTCTGACTCACAATATGGCCAGCAGAGATCCTAGTGTATGATTTAGTGGCCTCCATTTTGACCTGAATTTGACACCTCTACAGTACACCATGCTGCCTCCATAGAAAGCACAATGCTTCATAAAGCCTTTCTAGAGGCTTTGTAGGAACACGGGATGGGATGAGAACCCTGGTGAAATACAGTGCTGCCATAGTTACGCCCCTTATTTTTTAGGATACATTCACCTGAAAGATGGAAGAGTTGACCTAGTCATTATAAGCAGTTTTGTTCTTTCTCATATGGTTCTGACTTTCCAATTTGTAATCATCTCTGGCAGAGGAGTCTTCATCCCAGAAGGAACAACAGCTCCCTTGGTACAATGTCCAGATGGATCTGGTGTTTTGTGAAGATTGATGTTCCTAAGGGTCCAGTGGATTATTGAAAAGGAAGATGTCCCACCTAAACCTCAGTGGTGATTCAATGATGAGCACAGCCCAACAGGGCAGAAAGATAACAAACTTGCCAAGGGGATATGGGAACAAGGGAACATCTGGATGTAGTCTAATGGTGTTTTCTTGTACAGTTCAGGGCTTTCTCTGGCTGTATTTCTGCCCAGATTTTCCCAGGTAATCCAATTCTACTCAACAGGTATGAAAAGCATTTAAGTGTTTCTATCTTCAAGGCACTGTGATAGATCTGGGTTATAAAGACAACAGTGAATTAATTCTTTTTGTCGAGGCTGTGGTAATCTTTCTAGGAAGAATACAACATGTACACAGATTAAATAAATACAAGGTAATTTGAGGAGGAAGCAGACTACTATCAAGGGAAGGGGGGAGGTGAAATTGAACAAGGCTTTGTGGAGGAGATGGTACCCGATATAGTACTTGCAGAGAGAGAAGGATTGTCAGGTGCAGAATTGAGGATGAGAGAAATGGGAAACAGTCTATGTGAAAGCCAAGAGACAGAATGCTGAATTTGAAAATCAGTTATTAAACGGGGGTAGGGAAAATGATGAATTCAGTTTTAGACATGTTGGGTTTGAGATGCACATGAGACATCTAAGTGGAAATGCCTAGCACGCAATTGAAATTCAGGGCTTTTCTTCTCTCTATACTTTTTCTCTGCTGATTTTTGTCTAATCCCATGGTTTCAAGTCTTACCTATATACGAACGAGACGCAAATCTCCAGCCCTTTAGCTCAACACCCCTTTTGGAAATCTTAGTCTGGATATTCTGAAAGTATCTTGAATTCAGTGTACCTTAAGCTGAAGTCATCATCTGTCTTCCAAAACCAGCTTCTCTTCCTGCCATCACTATTTCTGTGGTGACATTCCCATCTTTCCGTAAGATCTTGGGGTCTTCTTTTGTTCCTCCTCCCTTTTCTTCATCATTTACAAAATCTTGTTTCTCCTACCTCTGAAACCTTTCTCCTTTTCATCTTTCCCTTTCTATTCATACTATCATCACCCTAGATCAGTCCCTGTGCTAGTCTGACGAAGCTAGCAAAGTGCTAGCAACTATTAAGCAGCTGGGCTAGTCCGATAGGACTTTTACTCACCAGGGAGGGAGTCTGGGCTTGCCACTCAGTTGATCAATGAGAACTCTTATTTTCCTCCTGAAGTCACTTCTGGCCCTCAGATTCCCTAACAAATTGGGATGCATTACAATATGGTGTCTACTTTTGATGGGAGCTAGTGGTCTGCAATGTGCTAGTGGAGTGTTCATTTGGGTATTATACTTTTAGGTGGTATTACAGCTTGGTCCAGATTTTTCCACCACTTGGAGTTTCTCTTTCAGTCTCGATACCCAGCTCCAGAAGCTGTTCTCCAAGGTGCAGTGATGCAAAGGGTTATCTGACAAATCTCTACACAGTTTCTAGCATCATGAGTCAGTAAACATCACAATCCTGAGCCAATCATCCTTTATCATCACAAAGGAATCCAATCTTAAGCAAAGCATTACAGAATGTTTTAATCATAAGCAAACATTATAGACTTTGCTCTTGTAATTATGTTACAAATAAACCAATCAGGGAATTTAAACACATAACAGTAGGGTATTACATCAAGTGGCATCTGCTGTAGGGTGGGAGGGTCTCATCTGGACCAGATGTGCGATGCAAAGTATAAGAAAAGAGCAATTCCAGGAAGTAGCTGGGTGAGTGCCCATCAACTGTGCATATACTGAATTCTGGAACAGACATATTCAGTTAAAAGTATTTTTTGTGGATCACAAAGTTCTGTAGTAGGCCAATTTAGTTGTTTTTTAGTGTACAGATGGACTTGGTGGCAGTGTATTTGTTAGATTTTTCTTTTTTTAAAATTTAATTTAATTTTCCATTCTGATTTCTCTCTTTCCCACCTCCCTCTCCTTCACCCATTGAGAAAGCAAGAAAAACAAAACCTGTTACAAATGTGTATAGTCAAGCAAAACAAATTCTAGCATTAGCAGCATCTAAAAAATATGTTCCAGTCTTCATGCTGAATTCATTACTTTTTTGTCTGGAGTTGGAGATCATGTTTGATGATGAGTCCTCTGGTTCCATTGTGTTGATTAGAATTCCTGAGTCTTACAAAGTTATATTTGTTAGATTTTTCTAACCAATGACTTAAGGGGAATTACCTTTGGTTCTTTACTGATGAATAGATTACTAGTGACTAGAGTAGGATAATCTAGTGGTATATTTTAGGGTGGTTCATGAAAGAATTTTCACAAACTCCTATGCTGACTCCTCCAATCTTGTGTTCTCAAAAGCTATGCCAATGGAGCAGTAGCCATGGCAGGGTCCGCCATATTGAAAAGGTGTCAAGTATAGTCCTAACAACAAAAAATGCATGTTTTCTGAGGACTAGAAAAGGGAAGTGGAAAGAGGCTTATCATTATTAGGTTGGTCAGTAGATAATGAATAGTTGGATCATGGAAACCCTTGAGACAAAGAAAAATACAAAATGGCCCCAGTCCTGCATGGTTCCCTTCTGCAATGATGGTGGTGGACTTGCAGAAAAATAGGGGAAAGGGTGCTAAGAATCACTCATCTTTTTTATACCATCTATAAACGTTCTTAGCTGTTGATACTGTCAGTGTATGATCCTAGTCCAGTGACAAATAAGAGTACATATAACTGGAAGGATGAATGGTGTCAATCTTGACATTTTTGCCAAAAGTGAAATGGATGACTAGAACAAAAGATGGATTGGTTACATAGGACGTCCCAAAAGTCTCAGTGAAGTTTTAAGCTTTAGTAATGATTTCTGAGAAATAGTATAATCAATGGAAAGCCAGTGTACTCCACTGTAATATATTCAATGGCTAGAGAATTAGGAGAAGGCAGCCAATAGCATCCTGGGTGGACCCCTGTGGGAAATTTACTGGTAGTTATGGACAAGAGTTTCTTAGGCTAGGCAAGTGTGGGTGGTTGAAGACAGCACCCATATTATTGATAAGAGCAGACATTTGTGCCACACTTTAAGACTTGCTAAGTACTTTACACAGGTTATCTGATTTAATTCTCAAAACAACCCTGTGAGGTAGGTGGCATCATAATCCCCATTTTACAGTTGAGGAAACTGAGGCTGAAAGAAGTTCAATGACTTGTCCAAGATCACAAAATCAATCAGTGTCTGAGGCAGGAGTCAAATCCAGGTCGTTCTGACCACAGATCCAACACTTTATCCACTCTATCACCCCACATATTGGAATAAATGATATGAAACTTTAAAGATAGTAGGAAGTTGGGGATCTGAGGTCTTGTGGGCAAGTTCAGCCTTTGAATTTCTTTGGAATTTACGGGACCTGTGCTTCATATGAAGACTAAAATGAAATTTAGTGCCCCTCCTTGGCCCCTGTATAGGGATCTGGGAAGTAGAATCCATTCCTTGCTTCAAGGAATTTGTCAGTAAAACCTCTAATAAATTCATTCCAAATCTCAAAAAGGGGGGGGGGTGGCAGGAGAGAAAACAAAGGATAAACAAGTTGAGATTGTTCAGTAACTGACTACTTTGGCCAGGACCCCCAGCATACATAAGCTTCACTGATACAGGGTATTTATAACAAATAGTAACTCTGAACTTGCCAAGAGATAGGCCATCCACAGAGATTACTTGGACTTTGACTTAAAATGGACTCTTTGGATTGTGTGACTTATTCCATAAGTTGTTCCCCCTTGGCCACTGTTTTGTCAATTTTTGAAGTCGTGTGTGTGTGTGTGTGTGTGTGTGTGTGTGTGTGTGTGTGTGTCCCCTTTTGCTCTGTGTCTCTCTCCTTCTCTCTCTGTCTCTGTCCCTGTGTTTCTGTCTCTCTGTCTCATTCGCTTCATTTCTCTTTTTCTGTCTCTTTTTATCTCTCTATCTCTTGCTGTCTCTGTCTCTCTTTTTGTTTTGCTGTCTCTGGGCATGTGTGTGTGTGTATGTGTCTCTCTCCTCTCTCTCCTCTGTCTTTCTCTCTCTCTCCATCTCCAGTAGTCTTCAGTATCTCTGAAATGCAAGGTAACTATATCTTTGTCATTTCTCATTTTACAAAGGAGAAACTTATGAGGTTTGATGATTAATAGTACCATGCACATTTTGACCTCAGACACTTACTAGCTGTGTGACCCTGGGCAAGTCACTTAACCTTGTTTGCCTCAGTTTCCTTTGCATTTAGGAAGGTGATGGTTCTGCATCCTCTTGGGTGCAGAGGAGGAAGGAATCACTGGCCAGAGGGGATAATGCCAGGGTGGCAGCATCTTTTACCAGCCAAGTTTCTGTAACAGAGAAAAGCCCATGTTTAGTTCAAATAAATTTAGGTTTTCTCCTTTGAGTAGAGCCATCTACGGCCTGATTGCAAGAGCAACAGCTTTCTGCCTTCCCTTGCTTCCTTTATAGACTGCTTACTCAGCAATGTACAGGATGCCAGCAGTTGTACTGTTGTTCTATACTGGGTACAAAGCAATGATACTCCCCTCCTTTCGGAGGGTATGTAAGGATGTCTTTTAAGCATTCATGGCAATCCACACCCCCTGGGCAAGTTGGGGAGAATTGCAATCCTTGTATTTCCATAACTATGCTAAGAAAGGACAGTAATTCTGCCAAAAAAAAAAAAGGAAGGCAAATTGTTAAAGCCATGTTCCAGTGGCAATCAGAAATAAAATTGAGCCAAACTGCTGCTATTAGTAAGGGCAGGCTTTTTGGAGATCAAATTTTTTTTTCACCTCAATGAATATCCGGCAACTTTTCATAAACTGGAAAAGCACAAGGCGATTGGAGATAGGCTTAAGTACAGAAGGGATAAACAGAGCCCCACTGTATGTGATAATACTCTGCATATACTTCTGCCAAAATCCAACACAAAGCACAAAAAAAGAACCAAAACGAGATGCTCTATCTGTGCATACAAACAGGTTAAGTGACTTGCCCAGGGTCACATAGCTAGTAAGTCAAATTTGAACTCAGGTCTTCCTGACTCCAGGCCTGCCACTTTATCCACCATGCCACCTGGCTGCCCTCTTCCTTCTTTAGATTTGTATTTTAGTTTTGTTTCAAGATAATACATCTCTATCTAATTGAGGAAAAAATAAAATGTTATATTAAAAAGAACAAAAACCAAGATAATATATGTTGAGGGTAAAACAAGGATACACACAATGATTAAAAGAAGAACAATGATGAAGCAATGGTGTACAACCTTGGAGAAGAGTTGAGAAAATGTACCTCCCCCCCTTCATTGCGTAGGTAGGGGACTATGGGTGTGTAGTACTGCACATATTATCAGACATAGTGGATTTGTTGATGTTGCTGAACTATTTATTTTTCCTTTTTCTTTAAACATTTTTGTTATAAAGGATGGCTTATTGGGTAGGGGAGAGGGAGAGGGAAATACTTGGAAATAAAAGGGATACCAAGCCAAAAGGCAATTATTTTTAAAAAGAAACATTTTTTAACCCCCAAAGCAAATGCTATCACTATCAGTCACTAATCTAAATCATGAGTAGTACCGGGTTAAATTTCTGGAGATCAACAAAGCTTTAATAAATATCCTTGCTATTTTGGAAGGAAAATCTGTGATCATCACTAAGTAAAGAAATTACCTGGCCCTAAGTTTTCCATCAGGACCAATGTGGTACCTGGAGGGCCCTAGCCAGAACATGCGAAGGTACCCAGTGTATCATAAAGGACCAAGGTTGAGAGAGTTGACTTTCCCAGAGTCACATAGTAAGTATTTGACGTAGGATTTGAACTCAGTGGATAGAGTGTCAGCCCCCGGAGTCAGGAGGATCTGAATTCAAATGTGACCTCAGACACCTACTAGCTATGTGACCCTGGACAGGTCACTTAACTCTGTTGGCTTTAGTTCCTCATGAGCTGGAGAAGGAAATGGCAAATCACTCCAAGAAAACCCCAAATGGGATCATGAAGAGTCACATTTATCCATTTACTTTACAGCTGAAATATGTGTTCTCTCCTCCAAATGTAGTATGAATTCTTTAAGAGTTTGCCTTCTTTTTATATTTTTATTTCCAATGCCTTGGCATGTAGTAAGCACATAAGTACTCAAACACCCTTTCATTCATTCATTCATGAATTCATGCATTCATCTTGTTCTAAGCTCCAACCTCCAAAGCAACGCTATCTTTAAATGAACAGTTGAGTACAGCCCAATAATCTTTTCAAATTGGTGAGTTGGGTTGTGTTTTTTAAAAAATTGCTGTGACTGAAATATTTGCAGTATGATCACAGTAGTATAAAAGTTCAGCTTGTGTTTCTCAGAACTAAAGCAACTTAATAGTTTCATGTTTTGTGCCACATCAGAAAGAAGTAAAACTATTTTATTTTATATTTTCATTGTGACTAAGTTCAAAAAGAATGTTTCACAGACAAGGAAATGATTAGGATGGCAGGTGTAATATGTGTGTGTGTATGTGCAATATGGTTTGTAATAATTACTTAGATGTCTATTTCATATCATCTAGATGCTAGAAATCATGAGTCACCCACCTCAATTGTCAGGGAACTGACTTTTTATCAGTTTCCGTATAAAAGCAATAGAAGCTGATGTCTCAACCCTTTGGGTATTTCTTGTAACCTAAGAGAAACACTCAATCATTCAACCAATTAATCAAGCATTTATTAAGCACTCACTATATGCCAGGCACTGAGCTAGGTGCTAGGGCTGCAAAGACAAGAAAAAAATCAAACAATCCTTATTCTCCAGGAGCCTATATCCTTACCTCCAACTAGTCAGCCAGTAAGCATTTAAGTGACTACTATGTGCCAGGTACTGTGATAAGCTCTGGAGCTACAAAGAGAGGAAGGAGGCAGTCCTTGCCCTTGAGGAACTCACACTCTAATTGGAGAGACAACAAGCAAACACACCGGTGTACAAACAAGCTGAATGCAGGCTAAATAGGAAGGAGAGACAACAAGAGAGGGAAGGCACTAGAATTAAGAGGGATTGGGAAAGGCTTTCTGTATAAGGTGGGATTTTAGTTGAGACTTGCAGGAATTCAGGACAGCCAGGAGGCAGAGATAAGAAATAAATCTAGAACAAACACAAAAATAAATACAAGATAGAGAGGAAGACCATGAACCTTTGTGGGAATCAGGGGGGACCACAAATAGAAGGTGATGCTTGAGCCACCTCTTAAAAGAAGACAGAGAGGTATGCATTCCAGGCACGGGGAATGGCCGGTGTAAACACATAGACATGAGAGGGAGAGTGCCGTGTTTGAGGAACATGGGAAAGTTCAGTTTGATCAGAGTATGGAGTATGAGAAGGGGAGTAATACTACAATATACAATGAGACTGGAATTGGGGCCAGGTTATAGAAGGCTTTAAATGCAAAAAGAGGAGTTTTTATTTTATGCTCGAGGCAATAGGGCACCATTAAAGTTTATCGAGTAGGGGAGTGACATGGTCAGGTTTTCTGAAATCCCATTGGCAGTTATGTAGAGGATGACTCGCAGTAAGCAGAGACTTGAGGCAGGAAGACTAATGGAGAGACCATTGCAATAATCTCATTGAGAGGGGATGAGAGCCTGAGTTAAGGTGGCACAGTTGAATAGAGTGCTGGGTCTGGAGTCAGAAAGACTCATCTTCCTGAGTTTAAATCCAGCATTGGACACTTACTAGCTGTGTGACCCTGTTTGCCTCCATTTCCTCATCTGTGAAATGAGCCGGAGACAGAAATGGCAAACCATTGCGGTGTCTTTGCCAAGAAAACCTCAGATTGGGTCCAAAGAGTCAGATTTGCCTGAAAATGACTGAACAACAACAATGTGTGAATTGAGAGACAAGGCTGGATGTGAGAGGTGATGTGGAGGTAAAAGTGGCAAGATTTGGCAACTGATTGGATATTTGAGGAAGAAAAAGCAAGAAATTAAGGAGATCACCAAGACTATGGACCTAAGAGACTAGAAGAGTGGTGGTGCTTTTTGTTTTGTTTTGTGAGGCATTTGGGGTTAAGTGACTTGCCAGAGTCGCACAGCTAGTGAATGTTATGTGTGTGAGGCCAGATTTGAACTCAGGTCCTCCTGACTCCAGAGCCGGTGCTCCTAGCCGCCCCGTGGTAGTGCCTTTGTTAGAAATGGGAAAGCGTGGTAGAGGCTGGATTTAGGTAGGGGATAGGTGTGATAATAATGAGTTCTAGTTTGGGTATGTTGAGTTTAAGATGTCTCCATGATACCCAGTCTTCACTGTCCAATAGGCAGCTGGCGACATAGAGCGAGTGGTCAGGAAAGAGGCCAAGGCTGAGTCTATAAATCTGTGAATGATATTCCTAGAGAAGATAATTAAATCCATGAAAGCCAATGATGTTATCGAGAGGAGTGTAGCGAAGAAGGGAAGAGGGTGTCGGACAGAGCTTTGGAGTAGAACCACTCTTTGGGGCATCATGTGCATAAGGAACCAGTTTAAGAGACCAAGAAAGCATGATCAGGCAGGCGGAAGAACCGGGAGAGAGTAGTACTACAAAAACCCAGAGGGGAGACGGTATCACGGAGGAGAAGATGGCTAATAGTGTCAAATGCCACAGGCAGACCGAGAAAGATGTGTCCTGAGAAAAGACTGTCAGGTTTGGCAATTAATAGATCCCTGGTAACTTTAGAGAGAACAGTTTCAGTTGAGTAAAGAGTTAGAAGGCAGGTTATAAAGGGTTAAGGAGCAAATGAAAAGAGAGGGAGTAGAGACAGCAAATAGAGATAGCTTTTTCTAGGAGTTTTTCTGAGAAAAGTGAGGCGAGATTAGGATGATAACTTGATGGGAAGGCAGGGCATAGTGAAAGATTTTCAAGAACAGGAAGAGCTGGATATGTTTGGAGTCAGTAGAGAAGGAATTTATAGATAAGGAGAGCTAGAAGATTGGGAGTATATGATTGAAAGGCAATATGGGGGAGGAGATAGGAGGTGATGAGATCGCAGGTGTGTGTAGAGAGTTTGGCCTTGGCAAGGACAAGGATTACTTCATTGTTAAAGATTGGAGAAAAGGAAGAGAGAATGAGGGATGATGTCAGGGGATTTTGATGTGAGGATAAGGAGATAAGAAGGAACATGGTGAAAGGCTCAGTTCTCTTGGGAAAATTAAGTAGGACGTGGAAGGAAAAGGTTGAGGAGGATATCAAGGACGTTGGCTTTAAGGGTGGGGGAAATGGGAATTGTAGGAAGCTAGGGGGAAAAAAGAGAAGGTTTGGAATAGTTTTTCATGGACAGTAGACTAGGAATTCAACTGGGAAAGGATAAATGGATTGCTTTACTGTGTTAAGGGCCCAACTGAGGTTAGATAGCAAAATTTTGTACTGTGTTCAGTATGCTCGGTTTTGTGACTTCCTCCAGTTCTAATCTGAAGGAGGTGAGGAAGAGAAAGACCTGGTGGGAGTGATCCAGTGTTAAGAGTTAGCAAGGGATCACTGGCAAGGAGGCAAGGGGGTGAGTCAAGAGTTGATGACAGTATGGAGTTGAAATGGTTAACTGTAGGGTCAAGTGGGGAAGAGAGGAAAGTAAAATTAGAAAAAGAGTAATGAACTGAGAAAGTAGTGAGGGTTGGAGGGATT
Source organism: Phascolarctos cinereus (assembly GCF_003287225.1). Taxonomy (NCBI): domain Eukaryota; kingdom Metazoa; phylum Chordata; class Mammalia; order Diprotodontia; family Phascolarctidae; genus Phascolarctos; species Phascolarctos cinereus. Next base: position 113,957,494 of record NW_027555625.1, on the reverse strand, counting down.
AGAGGTCACGTTGATGGAGAAGAACAGGTTTCAGAGGGGTGGCATGAAGAGACAGAATAATAAGCAGTTACAGTCAGAGAGAACAATGTCAGAGTTTTTTTGTTTTGTTTTGTTTTGTTTTGTTTCTATGGAGGTAAAATGCTTGTGGGTAATGGTGAGATCTAGTGTGTGAGCATCCCTGTGCATGACTGAGGTGAATTGGAGAAGAAATTCGTGGGATTTGAAGATACTGAAAAACTGAGAGATGAGGATGTTTGAGAGATCATCAGTAAGAATATCGGAGCACCTTAGCATAAAGGCTGGAGGTGAGGAGAAGATGAAGACAGCAAGTCAGGGGTGCTGGAATGGGACAGCTTGCTTTTTGCTTCACCATTTCTCCTGCTCCTATCCCAGACACTTGAGCAGGCAAGCAAGGTCCATTCCCTACTGCTCTGGCCTTCTCCATACACCACTGTACCCTGGGCAGAGCCATCAAAAACTTCTTTTGACTTCACCTGCCGTCCTCTGCTATCCCTATGGCTAACTCTCACCACTTGTTGCTTTCCTTTTCCTTGTGTTGCTTAACTCCTGACTGCCTAGAGTAAATGACCCTAAAATACCACCCAAAATACCATTCTTTCATCCTTGTCTTCTTCAACTCTTTCCATCCCTTGTCCTACTCCAACTCTGTCCACCCCTTCTACCACTCCCTTTGGAATTCCCATTCCATGATGAACAAACATCCTTTCGTTCTAGTCCTCTCCCTCTCATTCTTCTTCCTACTTACACCTACAGAGACCTGGCTTTCCCTAGATGCCTTTGCATCCCTGGCCATCCCCACCACCTTGGTCTTGCCCATACTCCTGCCCCTCGCACTGAGAAAAGCCATCAAGACTCCGTGGTGGAAGTCCTGAAACTGAATATTCTGGCACAGTGTCATATGAAGAGCGTTGGACAGAAAATTGTGAGACCTGGGCTCTAGTCTAGACTCTATCCACTAGCTGTGTGGCCTTGAGTAAGTCACTTCATTTTCTGGGGGGCCTTTGTATGGTTACCTGTAAAGTGAAGGCACTGGACTTGGTGATTTCTCATGTCTAGTAGACTTTTCTCTAGCCTCTAGCAGTACAGTATTCCTTTCCATTCCATTAATTCTAGGCATGGCTAGGCATTCTGAGCTACTGGTTTCTGTGACCCTGTGTAGCCCCTCATGTTGACCTCTTCTATATTGGATGTCTGGATGTTTTAGAGACCATTACTTATAGATCGCATCCAGAACAATCCTGCAGATAGTCAATAAAAGAGAATGTGTGAAAATCATTGCTTGCTTCCCTGTCTCTTGAGAAGCAGCTCAGTAGCTTGAATTATTGTTCAGTTGTTTCAGTTGCATCCAACTCTTTGTGACCCCATTTGGGGTTTTCTTGCCAAAGATACTGGAGTGGTTTGCCATTTCCTTCTTCAGCTCATTTAATGAATAAGGAAGCTGAGGCAAGCCAGGTTAAGTGACTTGCCCAGTGTCAGACAGCTAGTAAGTGACTAAGGCTAGATTTAAAATCAGGAAGATGAATCTTCCTGACTCCAGGCTTGGGACTTTATTCACTGTACCATCTAGCTGCCTCACCTCGCGCATAATATGAACTTAATAAATGCTTATTCACTTGATTTGTTGAGTTGGTGCGGGCCCTTATCACCTCTCACCTAGACTATTGCAGTCGCCTGCTGATTGGTCTCCCTTCCTCAGGCCTCCCACTCCAATGTATCTTCCATTCAGCTGCCAAAGTGATTTTCTTAAGGTGCAGGTCTAGCCATGTCCTCTCTGCTCAATAAATTTCAGTGGTTGACCATGTCATCTCCCTGTTCAATAAACTCCAGTGGCTCCCTATTACCACCAAGATCAAACATAAAAATGCTGTTTGCCACTTAAAGCCCTCTGCAAACTTGCTACCTTTCTAGTCTTCTTACAATTTGTTCCCTTCCACATTCTCTAAAGTCAAGCTATACTGCTTAACATGTTGGTCTTCGAACATGACACCCCACCCCCTGTTCCATGGCTCTTTACTGGATGTCTCCCCACCCGGAATCCTCTCTCTCATCTGTACCTACTGACTTCTAGACTTACCTCAAATTCGACCTTCTGCAGACTTTTCCTGGTCCATTGCACTACTGGTGCCTTTTCTCTAAGATTGCTTCCCATTTTCACAGTATCTATCTTGCATGTACATAGTTATTTGCCCATTGTCTCCTCCATTAAAATGGGAACTCCTGAAGAAAGTGATATACATATACATATACATATACATATACATATACATATACATATACATATACATATACATATACATATACATATACATATACATATACATATACATGTACAGGTACATGTACATATATCTTACTTTCTTTGTATTCCTAGCATTTAGCTGATATGTATTTACTGACTGAGGTGCAAAGGAAAACAACCTTAAAGTTCTACTTTAAACCGATGAAATTGGCAAAGGTGATAAAATCAGGAAATGATAGCAAAATTATTAGACAGACTATGGGAGGACAGGTACATTTATTGCAAAGTTAGTTGTAATATAAAATGGTCCAACCATTCTGGAACACAATTTGGAATTGTAGCCCAAAAGTCATTTAATTGGGCATATGACTTTGACCCAGAGATACCACAACTAGACTTAAACCTTCATTGAGGAAAACCTACTATCTCCTGAGCCAACCTATTCCACTTTGAGATAGCTCTAATTGTTAGGAACAAAGAAATGAAAAGAAACCATGTGTACAAAAATATTTAGAGAATCTTCCTGCTGATGGAGTCACCATCAGCTAAACAAATTATGGTATATTGATGTAATGGAATATTATTATGCCATGAGAAATTATAAAAGAGATGGCTTCAGAGAACTTACATGAACTAATGCAAAGTCAAGTTTTCAGAACCAGGAGAAAAACATGTATAATAACAACAGCCTTTTGAAGGAAAATAACTGATTCCAGAGTCCACATGATGAAGCCTAATATCTATATCTCCTGACAGAGAAGTGATGGATTCAAGTTGCCGAATGAGACATTTCAAGAAATAGTTAAAGACTTAAGAACTATGATCAAAGGCATGTCCAATAAGGACACCAGAAGACTGATTATAAATTATATTTCCCATTCTCTTGGCAGAGAGGTGATGCCTTAGAGGTGCAGAATGAGACATTTTCAAAGAGAATGTGCGGATTTATTTTGTGTGAGTCTACCTTTGTTATAGGACGGCTAGGTGGATCAGTGGATAGAATCCCATGGCATGGAGTCAGGAAGACTCATCTTCCTGAGTTCAAATCTGGCCTCAGACATTTACTAGCTGTGTGACCCTGGGTGAGTCACTTAACCTTGTTTGCCTCAGTTTCCTCATCTGTAAATGAGCTGGAGAAGGAAATGGCAAACCATTCTACCATCTCTGCCAAGAAAATCCCAAATGGGGTCATGAAGAACCGGAAGACACGACTAAAAAAAAAATGAACAACAGCATCTGTTACAATTGAGGGCTTTCAGTTTTTTTGGTGGGGGAGAGATGTAAGTGGGAAAATGGGGTAGTGATAGCCATACTAAAAAAAATGTCAATCATTTAAAAAGTACAGAAGAGAGCAGACATTTAGAAAGGCTCACAAGAAGGCAATAATGGAAATACCAAGTTTGAAATATGAAAAAATAAACAGCCCTCCCCCCCAGACCAAACTGTATGTAGTGCTTTAGTTTCACATGCCATTCTGGTTTTTTCTGTTCGTCTTTGTGTTGTGAAATGCTCAATGTTGAGGCTTGCCTGGAGGCAAAGGGTCACACAGGCAGTATGTTATCAGAGTAGGAAGCCATTACAACAATATAGGCAAGAGGTGATACTGAGCCTTTAATTAGGGCAGTGAACAATGTGAAAAACAAAACAAAACAAAACAATCCACGCTATTCAGTAACTATACAGCCTGGGTTTTAGCCAAATATGTCAGAGACATATTTTTTTTTATTAGTGTACAAGCACTCGACTTAAGAATGTTGAAGGTAGGGGATAGTGGATAGAGCACTGGCCCTGAAGTCAGGAGGACCTGAGTTCAAATCCAGCCTCAGATCAAACACTTGACACTTACTAGCTGTGTGACCCTGGGGAAGTCACTTAACCCCAATTGCCTAAAAAAAAAAATGTTGAAGGTCAATTTCACCTGATACACAATTCTCTGACACTCAAGTCACATTGTTTAATTTAGCTCAGTGCCTGGCATATAGTAAGCACCTAAAAATAATTTTAAAAAATTCATTCATTTCTAGTTAAGAGCAGAGATGGTGTCATTTTTTGAGTTTGTTTACTTTTTTGGTCTCACTGCTTAGCACATGCACAGTAGGCATTTCCTAAAGTCTCCATTGCAGCTGATTACTCAAGAAAAATCTTTGATTTAAAGCCCTGTCTCCTCTGATACTCTTAAGTTAGCACATAAATCTCAACCACTAAACTTAAGCCAGGCTGGGGACTTGCTTTCAAAGTATTAAAAAAAATGTCTAGAATCTTCCTTTTTCCTCCCACTTCCTTAATCACATTTTTCTATTTTCCTTTGTCCACTTCATTCTTAGATGTTCTCTCTTGTTCAGAACATTAAGTGAAATCTCTTTCTGGGCAGCAGCCCAAGGATCTTAATCTGTACAACTGAGGTCTCCTTCTTCCCATGATTAACCCAGTGGAAGATTAACATGTTAAACTGTTGTTAGGAGATTAGTATAGAGAGTCCTCAATATTCTGGGCTGGCTCTAGGAATGATGCTAATTCCTGTCACTGATGTGGTGGGTTTTTTTTCCCTTGGGACAAATGCAAACTGGTCAAGAGACTGAGAGCTTTCTGGGCCACAGATGTCCACCATTGGTTTGAGCAGGACATGAAGGGGTTCTGTCGGTGGCTAGGGTTTAGATGTTACGTTTGTGATAGAGCTGGGACACCTACATACCGACACATGCATGTACCCACATGTGTGCATACATGCATATATAGCCCTCACACCCCGACACCCCCATGCCCACATATTCTGGTGCCAGCCAGAAGGTGTAAGTCAGATCTGCATATTTATAAGATAGCTTTATTGTACCTATAATTTGAAATAGGTCCTGTGCAAATGTCCCCTCCTCCCAGAGGCAGAAGTAATCTCTCATTTCTCTGAACTCCTATAACAACCATGATCTTATTTTTATGGCTTCTATGGGCCAAATATAGGTATCTGTGTATATGCCTTACTTCCCTGTAAATCTCTAAAAAATAATACAGATAAAGCATTTTGTAAACTTGGGAGTGCTATGCAAATGCCAGTTATTGTTATTCAGAAGCAAGATTGATTTAGTAAGCACTTATGTGAAGGGCTGGGAATACAAATATAAGAAAAAAGAAAGATGTGCCCTGCCTTCAAGGAGTTTACACTCTAATAGGCGGAAGACAGCAAACAAAAAGGAGCTGACAAAGGGAGATGGGAAGGTACCTTTCCCCCTGAAAAAGAGTACATGCTTTTGAAGTTAGGAAAGTCAAAAGCAAAGCCTGGGAGGAAATGAAGGACTGCTGGCCTGGGCTTCTCTTCAAATGGAGGCCCTGGGGAACTCATCAGTTGGAGAAGAGACCAACATGGTGGAGGGATGTTCCAGGATGAGAAAGTTACATGGGCTGATGGATGTTCCAAAGTGAGGAGACCCCAGAAGCTGAAGCAGGTAAGGCAGCTGAAGCAGTGTCAACATCCTGAAGGTCAGAAGCAAAGCCACAAGGCTGTAGTGTAATGGGGTCAACTGGGGAGAGTACAATGGGACCTGTTGGCCCCCCTCAGGCCCTTCCTCAAGCATGCTCTATAGGGGGGCTCCCAGTCCAGCAGATCAGGATACCTACATTACATTAAGATCATCAGTTTAGAGCTGAGAAGCAACACAGAAGTATCTAGTTCACCCCCTCATCATACAGATGAGAAAACTGAGGCCCAAAGAAATTAAACATCTACCTTTCCCAAAGTCACACAGGTTTTTGTTGTTCAGTTGTTTTTCAGTCATGTCCAACTCTTCTTGACCCCCATTTAGGGTTTTCTTGGCAAAGATATTGGAGTGGTTTGCCATTTCCTTTTCCAGCTCATTTTACAGATGAGGAAACTGAGGCAAACAGGTTTAAGTGACTTGCCTAAGGTCATACAGCTAGTAGGTGTCTGAGGCCGGATTTGAACTCAGGTCTTCCTGACTTCAGTCAAGGCACTCTATTTACTTCACCACCTAGCTGCTTTAATTCCAATTCCAGTGTCCTTTTCACTGCATCACACTACCTTGGCTGTTTTTCTTAATTTAAAAAAAATAATAGGCATTTACTTATTTATTATCTTTTTCTCCTGCCTCCTCCCAGTGTGGGGGGAGGGGAAGAAAAGCTAAATCCTCATAAAAATATGTAAAATCAAACAAAACAAATTTTCATGTTGGCCATGTCCAAAACTGTACATCTCATTTTACATAGAGTCCAGCACCTCTCAGTCAAGTGGCAGGCAGCCTTCTTCATCATCAGTCCTCTAGAATCATGGTTGATCATTGTATTGATGAGAGTTCCTTTTATTTCTATACTATGAGATCCCTGAAGGCAGCAAACTCGTCTTCTGTATCTCTGCATTTCTCCCAGTGCCTTGGCATGGTAGGGGATCAATAAATGTTGGTCGAATTCATGTCTGATTGATAAAATAGAATTGCCTGAGTGACAGAACCTCAGCTTCTGTTTGGCACATGTAGTTTGATGATTCACCCATCATACAGGGAGAAAGAGAAGGATAGACCTTCGCAGTTGTTGCCAGTGACACCCAGTTAGAAAGTTGGAAGCTGTGCATGATCTTTTATCTTCATGTACAGTCATGTAAGTATGGGTCTGAGGCTTCTGGCGAAGGGGAATCTCGTGGATGTCTAGTCAGGCAGCTCTGGCTTCTCGAGCCCTGAACTAACCTGAGAAGTTAGGAGCACATGAGTCGTGCCATTTTAGCATCTCTATTTTTGCTTTGGAAATGGAAAGATGAATTCATTAAAACAATGGTGTAAACTAAGTACGTGGCTCTGTATGGATTAGTCATAGCCTAGTGTTTTTATTAGTTAGAGACTGAATTTATTCTGGGTGCACTTAATGTAAAAGTGATTCCAGAGCCATTTAAAGAAACAAGCTGACCACAGACCCTGATCTAAAGAATTTCGATTTGGAGCATAGAACATAAAGGGAGAAGAAAGGCCGTGGAATGAAGACCATCTTTTCTTTTTCTTTGCCCTCTTCCTCTTCTCTTCTTTTCGCTTCTCTCCTCTCCTTCCTCTCATCCTCTCCTTTATCCTCCTCTCCTCTTCTTTCTTCTTTTCTCCTCTGCTTTTCTATTTTAAATAGTAAGAACTATTTGGCACAAAACCAAGGACTTTCCCAGGTAGATGCTTCAGCTGAAGAGGCCACTTGGAATATTTTTGGTGACCTTACAAATCTCTCCCTTTAAAGCTTGGCCCTTTAGCATTTGCATGTTACATACATTGCCTCATTTGATCCTTGTCCTTAGTCTGTCCTCAGCCTGATTAGGGAGGTGGCACGGGTATTAATATCCTCATTTTTAGTCAGCTAGAAAGGCACAGTGGATAGGGCAATGGACTTGGTGTCAGGAAGATCTGAGTCCAAATCCAGCCTCAGGCAACTTACTAGCTATGTGACCCGGGCCAAGTCACTTAACCTCTGTTTGTCTTTGTTTTCTATACTGTAAAATGGGGATAATAATAACACTTGAAGCAGTAAGATGGCTCAGTGGATAGAGCTCTGGACCTGGAGTCAGGAAGACCTGAGTTCAAATCTGGCCTCAGATACCTATTAGCTCTGTGATCCTGAGCAGGTCACTTAATATCTGTTTGCCTTAATCCATTGGAGAAGGAAATGGCAGACTGCTCCAGTCTCTTTGCCAGGAAAACTCCATATGGGGTCATGAAGAGCTAGACATGGCTAAATGACTTAACAACAGCAATAGCACCTGTTTCACAGGGTTGTTGTCAGGATCAAACAAGGTCAAATCAGGGAATATCACACTGAGAGCAGACATCTTTATAGTTTACAATAGACATTAGTTGCAAACTAATGTGATTATTAAAAAGCCCTGCACAAAAATCTTCCTCTGATGCTTTGCTATGTTATGGAGGGGACCTTGGGTCCTGGAAGGTTTTGCTGATGGAACAAGCTTTATCCAGCAGGTTTTCCCAAGCTGGGGACCTTTCAATGTCCTAATGTTAGATGGTGCCTGCATTTCGAGGGCCAGCCTAGCTAAGTCCTGAGAGACTTAGAGGATAAAGCCATTGGCCATGACTTTTGAAATCGATAAAAATGCAAAAGAGCTTTCAGTCCTGTTCAGTTTCTTTTTGCTTTTGCAGGGATGGTGGTAGCATAGCAGAAAAGGGGGTAGAAAGAATCACACAGGTTTTTAGATACTCTATAAGCCTTAATTTGTTGGTTCTCTAAAGGAGAGCTCTTTGTCCGATGATAATATGTTGATATCCTACTAGAAGAAATGAACCACATCAGTGTTGACATTCTTGTTATAAAGGAAGGCAGAAGATATAAGTAGCTGTGGAATGGAAGGACAGCTCACAGATTCTCTTCAGAGAGTGTAATAAAGGAGCTGATTTTGTTTTATGCCCAAAAGCAGTAAGAGAAATCATCTAATTGGACACTTGAATATCAAATCTTGCAGTGTTCATGATAAGCATGAGAAAAAATGCTATAGGGAAGACAGTTCCACTTTATGGATCAATATCTCCTGCAGAGGGTGAAGTAAAAAACCTTTATGAAGAACTTGGCAAGATTCTTCAAACCAAGTCAACACCAACCTTGATACTCAGTGACTGCTAATGCAAAGTGGGCAGAAGGAAAGGACATCAAAAGATATATTGGAAAATATGATTGAGGATTAGGAAATGGAAGAGGCCAACATCTCACTGAATATTAGAAATCTCAAACTCGTATTTCATGAATATTATCTTCAAGGAGAAGGCACTGTCTGTGGCAAGTACTGATCACCATTATTTTTTTAGATTCTTTGTTTTAAACTTAAATACAAAATAAGAAAAGAAAAAAGAAGCAAACTTAAATACTAAAACTAAAATAATACAAAAAAAACCATTGCCATGTGCACAGCAGAACATGAGATGATTCAAAATATATAGCAATAAGTTTCCATTTCAAGAAAGCCTATATAATAAATACTACACATTGTGTTGAGAGCTGTCTTTTCTTTCCTTGTAAGTTTTCTTTTGTTCTCTTCTGTGCACTTTTTACTTTATTCTTTCTGTGGCCCCTGCCCCTGAAGGCTACAATTAAGTGTGGATGTATGTAAGTATGTATGCATGTATATACATATATATATATATATGTATATACATGCACATGCACATATATATAGACATATATATACATATACCTGTACATACATATACTTACATATAATATACTTAGATATCAATAATCATAGTCATATATAGATATATACATTCATATGTGTCTATATAAGACTGTATTATACTTGTTTATCCTGTTTCTCTGAGGATGGATAACCTCTTCCTTCATAAGTCCAAGTCTTTCCATATTTTTTCAAATCTCCCAACTAGTCATTTCGTACACCACAGCAATATTCCTACCTTATACTATCTAGTTTTGAATAGTCCAAAACAACATTGATAAATATGGCTGACACATAGCAGTTTCTTCATTTTTCTCTTTTGATTAAATCTATTTTAGCTTTAACTTTGTCCAAGATCATGATTACCACCTCTGCTCCTTTTTCCCTAACAAATTCTACTCTTGATCTTTACTTTATATTTGTGCATATCTCTTATTTCGTATCCCTTCTGACTCCTCTACTTTACTTCTACTCTTCCCTTACCCACCTATTATTTAACTTACCCCCCTCCAAAGATGCCTCCCTTATCCTCCCACTCCCATAAATCTAAACACCCTTCTATAGCCCCCTTTGACCTATTCCCTCACTTTCCCCTCTAAAGATCCCTCTCTTTTCCTCTTCCCCCATTTCCGATGAAAGTAGGGTTCCAGAACTACCAGCCTTCCTCCCCTGTCTAATTCCTCTGTGTCAGTTCTTCCTCTCGCACCTCATTTGTATAAGATAATTACTCTTTTTAGCTGTTCCTAAACGTTTTTACTTTTTAAAATCATGTCATACTCAAGCCTACCCCCATTTTTCTTGTGAACTACCCAATTACTAATAACAATCTTAGACGTGCATTTTCCTTTTTGCATACATAAAAGGTAAACAGTCTATCCTTATATACCTTATATTTCTCTTAGCTGTTATGTGTCAAATCTTCTAATAAGTTCAGTTTTTAAAAAAACAAAATCCTGAAAGTCTGACAATTCATTGAATGTACATTTTTTTTTTCATTCAGGATTATGCTTAGCTTTGCTGGTTAGGATATTTTTTGGCTAAAACCCCAGTTTTTTTGGTCTTTGATACATAGTATTCTAAGACCTGCTGTCTTTTAGTGTCGCTAGTCTAGTGCTAGGTCTTGTGTAATTCTATATTCAAACATTCATTTAAAAAAAAAGAAATTGATTTACATGTAAAGACAGTTTTCAACATTGTCAAAAAATGAATTTGACTGTATCTTAACGGACAAGAAAAGACCAGTTATTGGTGTGGCAAATATTCAGAAATGACCACACTACAATGTGTAGTCAGATCATCAGCTAGTTAGAGTTGCCCCATTAGGAGGTCAGCCATCACTCTGCATTTATAATAACTACAATAACTATAACTACAAGAGATTTTTAAAAAGTTGCTGTTTTTTAAAAATAATAAATGGATTAAGTTTAAACAGTTGGTTTTGATTGTAAAAATTTCTTAACAAAAGTTTAACCAATGTAAAACAATTGCTACAATGAGGAGGTCAAAAGAACCCAGAAACCACATCAGCTAGCAAATACTTGATTTCTTTTCTAAATGAGATGGCATTCCATCTCTTGACTCTGTACCATTTTTTGGGAAGGCCTGTTCCTTCCTCACCTACGCCTCCTGATTTCCCTAGGTTACTTCTTTAAGAGGGCTCTCCCCTATAGTTAGTACTTACCCTCTGAGATTATTTCCCATTGACATTATATATCTTGCATGTAGATGGTTGTTTGCATGCTGTCTCCCCCATTAGAATTTGAATTCCTAAAGGACAGAGGATTGTGGGGTTTTTTTGTATCCCCAGCACTTAGCACAGTGAATGGCACATAGTAAATGCTTAATAAATGTTTGTTGATTCATTTATATAATCTTTAAAAATTTACACAAGGCTTTCTTCACGTCGACCATTTAAGGTAGGTAGTGCAAGTATTATCGCTGTTTAATAGGTGAGAAAACCGAGGTTTTGAGAGATTAATTATAGCTGACATTTATATAGCTCTTTAAAGTTTACAAAGCATGCCCCATACATTGTCTCATTTGGTACTCATCCCTCTTTGATCCTCAACCCTATGAGGGAGTTATTTTCCCCAATTTTAGGCAGTTAGGTGGCACAGTGGATATGTCTCTGGGCCTATGGTTAGGAAGTTCTGAGTTCCCATCTGGCTTCAGGCACTTACTAGCTATGTGGCACTGGGAAGCTCACTTAACCTCTGTTTGCCTCAGATTTCCCAACTGTAAAATGGAGATAATAGCACCTATCCCACAGGTGTGTTGTGAGGATCAAGCAAGACGTTTGTAAAGTGTTTTGTTGGCCTTAAAGTGCTGTATAAATGCTAGCTATTCTTGTTACTAGGTGAAGAAATCCAGACTGAGAGGTTAGTGACTTGCTGATTCAAAGCAGGATTCAAAGCTAGGTTTGACTTCACATTCAACTCTCTTATCACTACCCCAAGGTCTCTTTAAGGGACTAAATGGCTGGAAAAGATGGTGGTCATTCACATGGTAAGAGCATGATTTTAACAGATGGGCTGCTAGACTATTGCATGATTACCCGTAGAATAGGAAAAGGCCTAGAGGAAGAACTCCAGCACATGGGATAGCTTCTCCTTGGAGTCTCTATAGAAGGACAAGAACAAGAATTGTACAGGATGAGAAAGGATGAATGGATGCTAGTAAGTACTGGTGTCAAGTTTGCCCACATTGATGAAATCAGCAATCAATTGTAGTACTGATGCATCGTTTAAAAGCAGCACAAAGAAAGCATGTTATAACTTCTTATGAGGACCTAGCTATCGATAGGATGGTACTTAAAGTACTCAGAAGCTTGTGATGAGAGGGTTGGTTAGATGTTCAGCTTCCTGTGAAGGATGGTTGGATTCAGATGTATTGCCTAGAGATCAGACATCAGAAATTCCCCACCCGACAGTGACGAATGCAAAAATTGGAGGGCTTGGAGGCAACCACTTGAAGAATTCAAATGTTACCAGATTTGCTGGAGAGATAGTAATGAGTATACTTATTTGCTTGCTTTACCTTAAAAAGTCCTGATTGTACCATAACCAATTAGGATCAAGATAGTATTCAAATTGTTATAAGTTAGAAAACAATCACATTCTTTGGGGGGGTCTTTAGTCTTTGGTTACTGACCACAGAGTTTTGTTCTGGCTTCATATTTCACAAAGAATACCCATGAGCTCTCTCTCTTTAGTGATGGGTGATTTGAAAGAATTATAAACTAGGATTTAGTTACTGAGTTAGTCCTTTTCCTTGCCCCCAAGCAGGACAGCACTTTAAAGCAACCCCAGACCAATAGATATTTTTAATTAGCTAAATGGCACAGGGGATAGACCATGGGGTCTGAGGTCAGGAAGATCTGAGTTCAAATCTTGCTTCAGATACTTACTAGCTGTATGATTCCGGGCAAGTCATTATTGTTTGTCCTTTGTTCTTGAAGAAGACCAATGACATCAGGAGGGTGATGTCTTGACTTGCAAGTGAATTGGATTTAAGTGAGGCAGAACTATGAAAAATCAGCAGCCTCACTCTCTCCTCCAGAGTCGTTGGAATCCAATGGCAAGACATAGGTCAAGACGGCTGGCGATGTCCCCCTCACCCATTCCAGGCAAGTTGCTTAACTACTGTCTGCCTCAGTTTCTTCAACTATAAAATGGGGATATTAATAGCAACTATCTCACAAGTTTGTGAGGATTAAATGAGATAATACTTATAAGGCACTTAGCACAGTGTCTGGCACATAGCAGGTGTTTAATACTTTTCTTCTTTTCCCTTTCCCCTTGTCCTTAAAGGCTTCCAGGGAAAGAACTTGGTCTAATGGCATTCTTATGTAATTCTAGAGTTTTGGTTGTACAGAGCAAAATGGCTGCGTGTACAGGGACCACAGTTGGTGAGGGACCGATAGTGGAGCTGCAACTCCAAGGAGGGGCAAGACTAAAATGGAAGAAGAGTAGGTTTAGGAGAAGTTCTGTATGAGATGATTAAGGACTGAGCAAGGAGAGGCAGCAGATATTGGTGAAAGGATCTGGAAATCAGGACCCCCAGATCCTCTTCCCAGCTGTGCTACTGGCTTGCTTTCTGACTATGAACAAGTCCTTTCACTTCTGAGTTTCTGTTTCCTCATCCTTAAAATGTAAGATGAAATTCTAGGATTCCCTTCAGCTGTGTGGGAACTCAAACCTCTATGCATGTAATTTTACTACTCATGGTTTAGGCCAGGGCCTAGAGAGTGAAAGAAGGGTTCACATCTGATGTGACAATCCTATTGCTCACCTCAGAAAGTACCATGATGATTAAATTCCTGTTCCATAAAGCATGACTGATGATTCTACTTCCCTCCACCCTTTCTACAATTCCCAATAAAACTAAAACATGAAACCCCAGCAAACACCTACCCTAAGCTCACAAAACATAAGCGAGATCACTTTAACAGTTGCTCATCTGGTTTTGCTAAGATGTTGGTTTCCAAAAATCAGGGACATTGTTTTCTGTTCTGCCAGGCATATGGTAGGTACATTATGGGGCTCAAATATGCAACTTCTGTTGAACCATCTAATTGAGTTTCTCAGAGCAGATATAATGTGAACAAGATGTAAGACTAAATGTCACATTGCCTAATTGGTTAACTTATCCTTTTTCTCCTGAATATTCAATTCAATTGAATTCAATTCAAGTCACTTTCCTCACATTAACATCTTTCACAGACTGTATCACTAAATACTCCATGGAAGCTTAGACTAGATATAAAAGTAAAAGATAAACAGCATACTTCATTGGATCTCTAAATTCATTGATAAGGGTACTCCTTCCAAAAGTGCCTATTTCTGCCCAATCATATCTTTTTTTCTCATTAAACTCTTTGCTATGTCTGCTTATAAATCCTCCAAAGGGGTTCCCTTGAAAGCTCTGAGGACATTCCCCCCAGGTCTATGGCATAAAACTCAAATAGAAATGGGCCACCGAGCCATACGTAAGGATCCCTATGGGTTTCATTTTGACTTAGAAAATTACATATTAACATCTACAATCCACTATATTTTTTATTTTGTTAAATATTTCCCAACTAAATTTTATTTATTTAAAAAAAATTTAAATAGTATTTTATCTTTTCCCCAATTACATGTCAAGACAATTTAGCGTTTATTTTCACAAGATTTCAAGTTACAAATTTTTCTCCCTCCTTCCCTTCCCTTCCCTTCCCTCTTTCTAAAATGGTAGGCAATTTTATATAGATTATGCATGTGCTATCATGTAAAACATATTTCCATATTAGTCACAGTTGTAAAAGAATAAACAGATCAAAAAAGGGGAAAAAAACGCAAAAAAGAGTAATGTAAATGAAAAAAGTATGCTTTGATCTGCATTCAGAGTCCATAAGTTCTTTATCTGGATATGGATAGCATTTTTTTACATAAGACCTTTGTACTTGTCTTGGATCATTGTGTTGCTAAGAAAAGCTGAGTCATTCCTAATTGATCATTACACAATGTTGCTGATACTGCCTGCAATGTTTTCTTGCTTCTGCTCATTTCACTTTGCATCAGTTTGTACAAGTCTTTCCAAGTTTTTCTGAAATCTGCTGGTTCATCATTTCTTATAGCACAATAGTATTTCATTACATTCATATACCACAGCTTGTTCAGCCATTCCCCACTTGGTGTTGGTGAGCATCCCCTCAATTTCCAATATTTCTCCACCCATGAAATGGCTTGCTATTAATATTTTTGCATGTGTAGGGCCTTTTCCCCTTTTTATGATCTCTTTGGAATATAGACCTAGCAGTGGTATACATAGTTTGGTTGCCCTTTGGACATAGTTCCAAACTGCTCTCCAAACAGAATGGTTGGATCAGTTTACCCAATTAAATTTTAATCTGGTTCAGGCTGCACTGGGAGTGTTGTATGCAGCAATGAGGCCTACAGGGCACCTGTTTGACATCTCTGCTCTAGGTCTCTTGATATTATGTGGGTACTGGCAACAAAAGGGTTTTCCATTTACTATTCCTTTTTCTCACTATTTGATCAACTACCTCTGTTTCCAGTTACATACCTCTTTCGTGTGTAATTTGTCGCTAATAATATGCTGCAGCCTATCTGTCTATCCATTATATATGTATATACACTCTATATACATCCCTGTTGCCATTGTGCTATTTGGATGACCTGCTATTTTGATTCCTTGATGATTTCAGTTTTCTTTGATTTGGATGAATATTAATGTTTAAAAGATGGAGTTTCATTTTTAATAACTCCTAGCTTCTTCCTAAAAATACTACACAATTTCCCGAATGTCATCTTTCCTGTTCTCTTTCTCTTATTTAATTCTGGGCTCATATACCTTCTTCAGTATTTGTCCAAGATATATGTACTGCCAGACCAGTCTCTTACGCTGCCCATTCACCACATATCACTGTTGGAAAATTAGATATTCTTCAACCATTGGTTTTTTCTTCTATGGATAGTTGGACTGAACTCTTTTGAGTAATTATAGATCTTATTTAAGAAACTCTTCAGTATTGCTTTAATGCAATAATCATACTATAATTTGAAAATAAGGATATTAAAAGATCTTCACTATCTATAGGGAATCTGTCTCCCATGTGGACTCTTTTCTAGACGTGTGCCAAGACAGTAGCAAACACCTTCATCAAGTATATATCTTCCCATTTATGCCCAACTTGCTATTAATAATCAATGGATTGATGAACAAAGTTTTGTTTGTTGTATCTATCAAGGAATTTTTTAGGATTTTAAGATATTTATGAGAGACATCTTATTTGAATAGAGTCTTTAAGACTGCGTTATGCTCTATCAAATCATTGCTTTTTTTTAAATTGTAAATACCTAACAAGCACAGTAGGATTTTGTTCTTACTTCACCTTTTGTGGAATTGTAAAGGCTAGCCTGCAGTAAAATACCATGAATAAAATTCTACCTGTTCATGTGCATGGAAAGAACAAAAAAAGGGAAGAACTGGAATTATGGTGAGTGTTGCTGCAGAATGAATAGTTGGCTGGTCGGTACTAAGTCTTTTCTTCTCCCACTGCCTTCTGAATAGAGGTAAAACTGAATCCTTTTCAGGTCTTCTCTATTTCCTCCCTGGGGAATGCTTTAGGATGTGACATTTTCTTGAGCCACTACCCTTTCCTCCCTACTCCCCTTCTCTCTGGAAATTTCACCAGCCATATCCTTTTAAAACAATTAGCTCAATTTTTATCCTAGGGCCAATATAATGGCCCTTAGATCCGTGTGTTCCCCTTCTCTATTGTTTTATGGAGTTTACATAAATGAAAAGTTGGTACTGCAATTATAGTAGCTCAGAGCTCCCAGTTAGGAAAACTTTTTAACATTCAGGCAGAGATTTAGCTCTTCATCCTAATTTAAATTTTTGTGTATCTCCAGCTATTCCCTAGCTTCTTTATCTTTGATGTAAAATTAGAATACGGGAAATATTTAGGTTAAAAAAAATCAAGTGGAACAATGTCTATTACTGAATAGGCAGGTGGTGGGGAAGCTGGAGAGAGAGCAGAGCTTTTTTTTTTTTTTGGAAATTCTCTCAGTCCTGGGATAGGTGAATATAATTGGTAGCCTCAGCTTGCACCCTCTGTTCTAATATGCCTATAGAAGCCCCTTGACCCACTTGATCTCTCCGTTTTCTACTGAAGCTCTACCTTCAGTTTTTCCTTTAGTTTTTTCTTTAGTTTCTTAAGTTTCTTCTGTTACTTTTTGCCCCTGTACCTCCAAAGTGTTATGGTTCAGCTTATGAAGTGCAAGATTGGTCTGGGGATGGAGCCACCCTATTTCTTCCTCTTAGTTTGTTTTCTTGTAGGCTATGTCTGACTCTTTTGAAATTCCTGGATGTATCACATGCCCCCTTTCCAGCTCAAGAATAGTAGTTCAGATAACGCTCGGGGTTATAAGGAAATGTTTGTCCCTCTGAACTAACACATCCTTTTGTTGTTTTTGTTGTTTTTTGCATTCCTTTGCAAAAACAGCTGGATGATACTTGCCACCTGAAATTATACCTGACAGCATAAAAATACATTGGCACTTAGTAGGACAGGGATGATTAACCCACCATCCCCTGAAATCACTTTGGAGTGCCATTCATTACAAATACACTTCAACAATACATGCAACAGACCTAATGCAATACAGAATATAATTTGACAAGCTGCTTTGGTCCTTACAGGTCTAAATTACATGCAGGATGTTACATGAATGAATCTTAACATTATATGCATATCCATATAACACAAAATATGCATAACAACAAACAAAATAAAAATAATAATATAACATCAGTAGGCTTGCCATAAAACAAAATAAAGCAAAACCATGACAATCCACTTCTCCCTCCCACCAGTTATTGGAGAGACTGGACGAGTAGCAGATAATGCATCTAAAGAGATATACCAAGGACGTACATGGATAGAGACACAGAAAAATACAGAAGGTACGGATGTAGCGACTTGCCTTTCTAGAATCCATGGCCATCGTTCTCTCCACTATGAGGAGTCACACTCTCTGAAGTTGTATTATTCCATATCTATGTCCATGTTTGTCCTTGGTGTGTTTCTCTTTGGATGCATTGATACAGATACGAGAGTCTATCTCTTCAAGGTGCTCTTGAGCCTAGAATCCTTTACTTCTCGGCCGCAGTGCCACTGTCTTCTGTTGAAATTCCTTCAACAATTTAAAACCTCCAGAAGTGTGGTTAATTTGTTGGATTAGCTAATCAGCTCTTCTTTTCATCCAATCAAAGGAATTCCCACCTCATAAAGAGATCATAGAGCATAAACCACTGTATTTACACATTTAAAACTACAATAAGCCTATACACTGATCACATTATATTAATTGAAACAGGGATGTAGAATAACTCCTCCTCACCTTACAAATAGATGCATAATTATAATGAACAAACTTAGCCATAGAGAAGAACTGAGAAAATGTACCACCCTCCCTTCTTTGAAGAAGGTAGGTCATTATGGGTGTGAAATATTGCATATACTGTCAGCTGTAGTTGATATGTTGATTGGTTTTGTGGAAATGCATTTAAAATTTTTTTTTGTTGTAAGGGATGGTCTGCTGGGTAGTAGAAATAAGGATGGATATTTTTTAAAATGGTGATATATGAACAAAAGATTTCAATAAATATACAATTAAAAAAAGAATGCTCTCTTCTCATATTTTCTTTATAGACATATTGATATATGTGTAAAGTATTCTAATAAGGGATAAGTAAATAGACATAGGGGTTGGAAGTTATAAATATCTACTGAGCTGCCTTTTTTCAGTATTGATATCTGTGATTTCCCCCCTAATCATTCAATGATTTTCTTCTCTCTCAGGTGCATTGAAAATCCATCTCCTAGTGCCTTCAACATTGTGTCACACTCAGCACAGACTTCCTGTCTCTATGTTTTATCTTTTGAAGGTTTAAAAATTTTAAAATTAATTTTTTTAGTACTTTCCTGTTTTTTCATGTTGCACACTGGGGACTCTGTTGTTAAAATTCATCTGTGGTAGTTGCAAAGCAATTGATGAAGACAAGGATTCACTGTTGGAAATGTGTAAATATCTTTTCCATTTTTGTCTGTCAATTGCCTGCCCTCCAATTTCAATCTTAAATGCTTTTGGAGTGATCTGGCTTAACTAGGTCTTTTGCTAAGCTTTATACAAATTTGATTTTCTCTCCTCCTCTCCTTGCTTTTTTATGAGGTGATAAAATACATAATTTTCCATTATCTTCCTTCCAGATCCTTTTGTTCTGGATATTTTCTTCTCTCTGGATTTAGATGAGTTCTATCTGTCTGACTGCTCCTCTAACTGTGAGTGTACACTAAAGCTCTGTCCTGGATTCTCTGCTCTCTCTCTCTCTCTGTCTCATCTCTCTGTCTGTCTCGTCTCTCTGTCTCTGTCTCTCTGTCTTTTTCTCTGTCTGTCTGTGTGTCTGTCTGTCTGTCTCTCTCTCTCTTTCCTTAGTAGCCTCATTAGCTCCAATGGGTTTTTGTCATCTCTATTTAGAATAGTTCTCAGGACTCTATATTCAGCCTTGGACTCTCTCCTAGTCTTACATCATCAATTGTCTACTGGATTTTTCAGACTGGATATTCTGTAGGTATCTCAAGCTCAATATGTCCAAAACAGAACTTTCTTCTATTATCTTTGCCCCTAAACCGAACCTTCTTTCTAGTCACTTAGGTTCCAGCTTTCCAGTCATCCTCAACTTTCCCTATCTCTTATATCCAATCAATTGCCAAGTCTTGCTGATCCTGTTTCCACAGCCTCTCTTGCATTTTCTCCCTTCTTTCAGTTCTCATGCATTTTTTCAAGTCTTTGTCACCTGGACTACCACAATTATGTCTTAATTGACCTCCCTGACCCAAGACACTCCTTATTCCCATCCATCTTCCCCACAGCTGCCACAGTGACATTTCTAAGGCACAAATCTGACCATGTACATGAACATCACATCCTATTACGTGTAAGGTCAAATACAAACTCCTCTGTTTAGCATGTATATCCCCTCACAACCTAGACGCAATATAGGTTCCCAGCCTAATCATCTGTTACTTCCCTTCAAGAACTCCACGGTACATCAGAACTGGCCTTTGTGATGCTCCTCACACACAACATTCACTTCCCGTTTCTATGCCTTTACAGAAGCCGTGCCCCATACTTGGAAGTTACTCCCTCCTTACCTTTTCTTCTTAGAATCCCTAGTTTCCTTCCAAGTTCAGCTCAAGTATTATGTCCTTCATTATGTATTTTATTATGTTATTGTTAATTATTACTTTTCATTTTATTGTGTTTATTTTAATTTTAAATTAATTATTATTATTACACATTATGTCCCTGACTTTCCTAGCTTCTATTGGTTTTTTCCTAAAGTTACATTTAATTTACTTTGTATGTATTTTGCATATACTAATATACATACATGTTGTCTTATTTGATATAATATAAGCTCTTCAAGAGCAGGCTCTATTTCATTTTTTCTTTGTATTCCCACTGACCATAATAGTACCTAGAACAAGTAGACACTTAATAAATGCTAGTTAATTGATTGTGCTTTCTTTGTAAGGTTTTACAAATTAGTTTATATTTTCCACTGGCGCTGGCATTGGTTTCTCCACTTGGCAAGGAGATTAAGTGTTTGCTGGCTCAAACTCAGCTAGACTCTTTTGGCTTTCTTGTGATGATGGATTTATATCAGTTAAAATTCCTTAGGAAATGGTGACAGGCTATATAAATGTTTGTTGTCTTATCTAATTCCCTTATTTCAGTTTCAGTAATTTTTTAAAAACCAGGTCTGATTGGAGCTGTTTTAAATCCATGCTTCTAATTTGGTGTTGACTCTTTTTTATAACAAGTCAATGGAATGACTGATTAAGACAGCTGATTTGGAAATCAGTCCTGTATTGTCAACCAGTTGTTTCCTGACTGTCAATTTCATTTTTTTTTTTGGTGACATTTTTTGGTGTCTACCAAATCCAGTGCCTCCTGACTCTCTTCTGAGAGAAAGTATAATATATAGGAATAGGGGTTCTGTTGTGTCTATAGGCTTTTGACCCCTTTTATTTCTTGAAACAAAGACAGAGTTGAAACTTAATATTTTACTCTATTCCCCTATGTCTCCCTTTGCACTGAAGTCATCTGAGTTAAACATTACGAAAAAATTTCTGTGAATGGACAAATAGGATATAAGGAAAGAATTGCATAGTGAAGGAAAAGTGGCTTATCATTTAATCATATAAAATAAAATAAAAAGATGCAGAAAAACTTAATTGTAAAAGAGGAGGGCAAAGGAGTTATGAGACATGGGTATATACTGCAAAAGCTTGTCTGATCAATACAGTTAATAAGTATACCCAAACTTCACTATAAAATTGCCAACCTCTTCCTGTTCCATGCCAATAATTTGTTTGCCCATTTTTACCTTATTTCTGTGAAACTAATGAACCTTGCAAAGGCATTTGACATAATACTCCATTTCTGTGGAATCGCTGATCAATAATCAATTAAAAGGCTATGAGGGAACTACATGTACTTTTTGTATATTTTTAAATTTTTTTATTTTTGATATAAATTTATTTATTTTTAGTTTTCAACATTTTCTTCCACAAGATTTTGAATTCCAAATTTTCACCCCATCTCGCCCCTCCCCCACCCCAAGATGGCATGCATTCTGAATACCCCTTCCCTTAGTCTGCCCTCCCTTCTATCTCTCCCCCCCTTCTCTTATCCCCTTCCCCTTCTATTTTCCTGTAGGGCAGGATAGACTTCTGTACCTCATTTCCTGTATTTCTTCTTTCCCAGTTGCATGTGGAAACATTTTTTTTAAAACATGTGTTTTTAAAACTTTGGGTTCCAAATTTTCTCCCTTCCTCCCACCCCACCCACCCTCATTGAAAAGGCAAGCAAGTCAATACAGGCCATACATGTGCAGTTATGCAAAACACTTCCATAGTAGACATGTTGTGACAAACTAACTCTATTTCCCTTAATCCTATCCTGCCCCCCATTTATTCTTCTTTCTTTTGACCCTGTCCCTCCTCAGAAGTACTTCTGATTACCCCTTTCCCAATCTGCCCTTCTCTCTATCATCCCCCTGCTCTCTTGTCCCTTCTTCCTCCCCTATTTTCCTGTAGGGTAAGACAGATTTCCATACCCAATTGAGTGTGTATGTTATTCCCTCCTTAAGCCAAATCCTATGAGAATAAGATTCCCTCATTTCCTCTCACCTTCCCCTGTTTCCCCTCCACTAAGAACCTTTTCTTGTCTGTTTTGTGTGAGATAATGTACCCCATTCTACCTCTCCCTTTCTCCTTCTCCTAGTATAATCCTCTCTCACCCTTAATTTTATTCTCCAGATATCCCCTTCATCTTCAACTCACCCTGTGCCTCTCTATCTATCTATCTATCTATCTATCTATCTATCTATCTATCTATCTATCTATCTATCTATCTATACATACATACATATAATTTTTTCCCTCACTACCCTAATACTGACAAAGGTCTCATGAGTTATAAATATCATCTTTCCATGCAGGAATGTAAACAGTTCAGCCTTAATAAGTCTCTTATGATTTCTCTTTCCTGTTTACCTCTTCATGTTCCACTTGAGTCTTGTATTTGAAAGTCAAATTTTCTATTCAGCTCTGGTCTTTTCATCAAGAATGCTTGAAAGTCCTCTATTTCACTGAATGACCATTTTTTCCCCTGAAGGATTATACTCAGTTTTGCTGGGTAGGTGATTCTTGGTTGTAATCCTATCTCCTTTGCCCTCTGGAATATTATATTCCATGCCCTGTGGTCCTTAATGTAGAAGCTGCTAAATCTTGTGTTATCCTGATTGTGTTTCCACCATACTTGAATTGTTTCTTTCTGGCTGCTTGCAATATTTTCTCCTTGACCTGGGAACTCTGGAATTTGGCTACAATATTCCTAGGAGTTTTCCTTTGGGGATCTCTTTCAGGGGAGATGGTGGATTCTTTCAATTTCTATTTTGCCCTCTGGTTCTAAAATATCAGGGCAGTTTTCCTTGATAATTTCTTGAAAGATGATGTCTAGGCTCTTTTTTTGATCATGGCTTTCAGATAGTCCAATAATTTTTAAATTCTCTCTCCTGGATCTATTTTCCAGGTCAGTTGTTTTTCCAATGAGATATTTCACATTGTTTTCTAATTTTTCATTCTTTTGGATTTGTTCTACTGTGTCTTGATTTCTCATAAAGTCACTATCTTCCAATTGCTCTATTCTAATTTTTAAGAAAGTATTTTCTTCAGTAACTTTTGGACCTCCTTTTCCATCTGGCCAATTTTGCTTTTTAGGGCATTCTTCTCCTCATTGGCTTTTTGGACCTCTTTTGCCATTTGGGTTAGGCTATTTTTTAAGGTGTTATTTTCTTCAGTATTTTTTTGGGTCTCCTTTAGCAGGCTTGTTTTTCATGATTTTCTTGCATCACTCTCTTTTCTCTTCCCAGTTTTTCCTCTACTTCTCTTACTTGCTTCTCAAAATCCCTTTTGAGCTCTTCCAAGGCCTGAGACAGATTAATATTTTTCCTGGAGGCTTTGGATGTGGGAGCTTTGACTTTGTTGTCTTCTTCTGGTTGTATATTTTGATCTTCTTTGTCACCAAAGTAAGATAATATAGTCTGACTCTTTTTGCGAGGTTTGCTCATGATCCCAGCCAATTACTTGAGTTTTAAACTCTTTGTTAAGGTGAGAGTCTGCTTCCAATGTGGAGAATGCAGTGTCCCAAGCTTTGGGGGTTTGTATAGCTGTTTTCAGAGATACTTGTAGGGACCTGTAAATTTTCAGTTCTTCCAAGGTGGTGTGATAAGGTAGGTGTTTACTCTTTTCCTGGCCTGTGCTCTGGTCTTTGAGTGACGGGCCACAAGCAGTCTTTTCTCTCTTGGAACTGTGAGGAGGGTTTCCTCTCCACAACCACTACAAGCTCCACCGCACCAGCACTCCTCCTCACCCTAGGACCCATGCCCGGAACTGTGACCTAGATCCAAGCATGGGCAAAGCAAGAGATTCCTGCCTCAGCACTGGCAAAGAGATACCTGCCGTCCCCCTCTGATCAGCCACTTGATTCCTCCTCAGTCTGTGGGCAGGAAGCTCAGGATGCACCTACCGCTCAGGCACCCACGCTCTGCACTCTGCGCTCTGGAGCTCCTCTCTCAGCACTGCAGAAACAGACTTTTCCCACTGACCTTCTAAGTTGTCTTTGGCGTTCGAGGATTGAGGAGTCTGGAAACTGCCACAGCTGCCTGTGATTCATTCCTCTGAGGCCTGCTCCAGGTACACAGTGGCCTGCACACCCATGCTGAACTGTGTTCCTCTCCCAGCCCGATGCGATATGCCTCTCCGATCAACCATCCAGGCTGTCTTGGGCTGGAAATTTGTTTCACTCTGTCTTTTTGTGGGTTCTGCTGCTTTAGAATTTGTTTAGAGCCATTTTTTTACAGGTATTTGGAGGGGTTTGGGGGAGAGCTCAAGCAAGTCACTGCATTCACACTGCCATCTTGGTTCCGCCCCCCCTCTCCCATAACTACATGAAACTAAAGGAAAAAGGCCTTAGAGAACTACAGGAGTCTATAAGAGAGTTGGGGGCTGTGTGAGTGACTCACATTGGTGCTGGCATACTAGTGGAAAGTGTGGTTCCTACAGAGGAGACCAGATACATGAAAACTTAAACTCTTTAGCCATCCCTGTACTCTGGACTTTCTTCCCAGAGAACAGAAATTTAATCCTTCTTAGTACTCCACTTAAGAAAATCCATATAAGAGCATCAAGAGAGAAGCTTTTAAATTTAAAACCAGTTCACAAGGGTTCATTTTTACATATCAGTTTTCATTGGAGATAAGTGTTTATTTACAATCATTATAAAGGAAGTGTGGTTTAATAAAGATATCTGATTTGGAAATCAGTCCCATATTGTCAACAATTTGGAATCAAAGGAATTGAGTTCAAATCTTCATTCATCCATTTACTCCTTCTCTGACTGTGGCCAAATGATAACCTCTCTGGGCCTCAGTTTCCTTATCTGTAAAATGAGGGGGTTAAAATAGATAATCTCTACAGCCCCTCCTATAAACTCTTGTAAATTGTTTGACAGAGAGAGGGTAAGGAGAAAAGAAACTGGAAGTTTGATTGTTATCTGCCCTCTGCCAATGAAAGATCAATAAGCAATGAAGACAAATCACTCCTATAATGATCATGTAAGCCCTATGGGGAAAATACGCTCTGATATAGGAGCACTCTTTCAGGAAGATCCCTGGTATAAGGCCAATGTATGGAGGATTCCTTCTGCTGTTTTCCCATCACATTAAGTAATAATGGTTAGTTCAATAAATCAGCAAGCATTTATTAAGCACCTACTATCTGCTGGGCATTGTGCTAGGGTGAAAAAAAGGAATGGTCCTTGCTTTCCTAATGTATGCTCCACTGGGGAAGACAGGGAAAGAAGAGATTATGTCAAAACATGTTGTTGTTATTAGATTGTTTTCAGTCATGTCCAACTCTTTATGACCCCATTTGGGGTTTTTTTTGGCAAAGATACTGGAGTATTTTACTATTTCAACTTCTCCAGTTCACTTGACAGATGAGGAAACTGAGGCAAACAGGGTTAAGTGACTTTCCCAGGATCAAACAGCTAGTATGTGTCTGAGGCCAGATTTGAACTCAGGAAGATGTATCTTTCTGACTCCAGGCCCAGCACTCTATCCACTGCACCACCTAGCTGCCCCACATCAAACTATACCAAAGTACAAAATAAATATGAGGTTAAAGGAAGAAGGGCAGTAGAATTGAGTGGGTGGGGAATCAGGAAAGGCTTTAAACAGAAGGTTGTACTTGAACTGAGTCTTGGAAAAAGCAGAGGATTCTAAGAGGAAATTGAGGGGATGATATGTGTCAGTCACGAGGGGTGGCCAGTGCAGAGGTGTAGAGATAGGAGGTGAAGCCATGTGTGAGGAAAAGCAAAAAGGTCAGTTTGACTGGAACACAGACTGGGTGCAGGAGAATAATACATAATAAGCCTAGAAAGGGAAGGTAGAGTCAGGTTGTCCAGGAGGTTGGATGTGAGAGATGGAGAATTAGAAGGATTTGGTAACTGACTGCATATGTGGGATGAGCGAGGGCTCTAGGATGATGCCAAACCTGGGAGATTGGAAGAATGATTGAGTTAGGAAAAGGATTTTTTTTTGGAAATATAATGAATTCTGTTTTGGACATGCAATAAGATGCCTCTGTAACAATCAAAAACAGCATTGGGATTTCCAGTGGCTGGGGTTGGGAAACCAATATCTGCATTGTGCTTAGATGACCTCTTGCTTTTCTTTTAAAATTATCTTTGGGTTAGGATCATAGACTTTGAGTGGGAAGGGACTTTGTACAGGGATTTTTAACCTGGGGCCCATGGATGGCCTTTGGAAGGTCCATAAACTTATATGGGAAAAAACATTACATCTTCATTTCAATATAACTAGTTTCCTTTGTAAACCATAAAATTTATTTTATGCATTTAAAAACATGATTCTGAGGAGTTTATAGACTTTATCAGACTGCTGAAGGGTACCATGACATAAAAAAAATTAAGAACCCCTAAATTCTAATTCAAGCCCCTCATTTTTTGTTCTTGTTCTAAGAATGTCTATTCTTCCTAGGGTGTTCTCATCATCACCACATTTCTCATCACAATAACTCACATTAACATCATGCTTTAAGATTTATAAATCTAATGGGTACTGACTATTTTTCTTTCCAGTGCTAGGTAACATATGAGAACTTGGTTTTCCTTGCCTGTATTTTTACCCCAAATGTCACAGGAAGCAGCTCCATATGATTTGAATAACTCCGATAGTTGGTCTGGAAGGACTTTTATGACTTGAGTGATCATTGGAGAGAAATTAGGGTGCTTTGTCAAGCTTTTGTGGGGAAGTGTTGATGTAGATAGGAAAAACAGCACTTGATGCTAAGTAAAACAAGAACATTAGGCTATGGAATCAGCATGTCGTGTTCCAATTCATTATCAGTTCTAGAGATCAGCTCAGAAATGAAAGGGGCAGGGTGTTCTTGACTCTGAGGTGACATTTCACATGAGACCAGCAGTTGGTAGGAACCGCAGTTCAAGGGAATACTTGAAAGTGGAGACACTCTGGTCTAAAGCTTCGTTTGAGCTGTAACATGGAGAAAAGACTTGGTGTTTCTTGCAATAATGAGGAAATTGAAGTACCCCCACTTAGCCCATAATACAGAGCCTGTTTTCTGGGAAAGGGCTAGAAATATCACTTCTTACAGATACTGCAGAAGACAGTATATGCTAAGGAGCCCTAAGAAGCAATGGCTGCTGGCGTGTCACTTAATGTTGCATGACTATAAATGGATGAATCTATACAGATCTCTGGGGAAGAGCTGCTCTTTGAGTAGGGTTGATATCTTCTTTTTTTTTAATACTCCAATTTATTATTTTTTTCCCTGGTTTTTTATTAATTTATTTTTATTTTTCAACAATCACTTCCATAAACTTTTGAGTTCTAAAGTTTTCTTAGGGTTGATATTTTCCATGAGCTCTAATATGAACTCTATTTATTTCCTTTGTCCTGTATGTATAAACTTTTTTTCCATTGAGCTTTGTGAACTATGTGCTTGCAAGGTGGACAACATACTGGATAATGTCGCATAATGAAGTTCCTAGGTTTTCTGTTTGAAGACAGGGAACCAGAGAGGTGAGAAATCTACCTAAATGTACCCGGGTTTTTGGTATCATGTAGGACACCAAAGTTACCCAAGTCAGGTCAAAACACATTTATTAAATGACTGCTATGTACCAGGCACAGTGTTTAAGTGTTGAGGATACAAGGAAAGGAAAAAAAAGTCCCTGCTTTCAAGGAGCTCACAGTCTAACATACAAACAGCTATGCACAAACAAGATATATATAGGATAAATTGGGATAATCTCAGAGGGAAGGCACTAAGATTAAAGAGGATTAGAAAAGGTTTTTTATAGAAGGCAGGACATTAGCTGAGACTTTCTCCACAGCAACATTGAAATGTATTAAGTGCAAGTATGTTATCTTCATTTTACAGTGATTTTTTTCTTATTATCCATGTCTACTGAATGTCAGTTGAGATCTGAACACAGATCTCCTCACTCCGCATTCAGTACTCCATCCACTACCAAGCTACCTTCCTTTAATTAAATCAAACTTAGTCATTTTTCATTGGATTAAGTTCCTATTAACCTGAACCCGTCTCCAAAGTGGGGTATAGCTATACTCTAGTCTTATCTCATTACATTTTAAAGTTATATTAGAACTAAATCATGCATGTTGTGGAATCTCCTTTGGAGGTTTTTCAAACAACAACAAAAAATCCTTTTCTCTTCAGGATGGCTTAAGTATGTCTGTGATCAAGAACATGAGGAAAAGAACAGAAAAACCTACTGAAGTCTTTCTTCTGGCCCTCAGATTCAGTGAGAGAATATAAAAGGAGGAAAGGAGAGGAGGAAAGGAAGAGAAGAAATAAAAGGACAGGAAAGTCTTTTGGCCACAGGGGTGCCGAAGGTTTCTACTGAAATTTCACGCATCAGCAAATTCAGGCATCTTACTTCCTGGCCTGGATCCCAGTGCAGTTGGGGCATTGAGAAGCCGCCTCTGGCAGATGTGTCAGGAATACTGCACTGCAGTAATGAATTTAGGGAGGGAAGGAGGCCACGTCCCTGAGTCACTGGAGGGAGTAGAGGAGAAACAACCCTGGTGTTGTATCTTGTGCTTTTACACAGCTCGGCTTAAAAACAAGAAAACAAGCTCCCTGGAAAATGGGAGGGATTTGGCAGGCCCCCTTAACTCCAGGAACATTCTGTTCCTTTCAGCATGTCTTGAGTAACGGAAGTGGATGGATTGGGGGGAAGGGAGAAGCAGACGGAGTGACTGGAAACATTTTTTTCCCCCTGTTAAAAGAACTCTGCCTGGAAATTAACATGCAAGAAATTCAGGATGATTTATACACACCTAAGACATCATCATTTATGTAAATGGCTCTTCCCAGTCCTCTTAGGCACAATTACTCCCGAAAGTTGCTTATTTTCAAAGAAAGGAATGCGGCAGGACCATCTGATGGTCTCGCCTTGAGACTGCTCTGCAATAATATTAAGGAAAAATCAACCACGCCTCTTAGGAAAAGGGAATCTAGGCTCTGGCCCTGGACCCAAGTTAAGGATCCAGTTTTCTCTGGTACAGAGTTTCCTTTCAGTCCGTCAGAGGCTATCCTCCCCAAAGGAATCCAACAAAGGGTGTTTTTGAGGAGCATTGTGGGAATTTCCTAAGACATGGGCTGGACGGCAGTGACATTAAGTTCTCTGTCTCTGCCTGAGAGGCGCAGCTCTCAGTAATTCTGAGTAACCAGGGAAGACGCAGCTGAACCAAAGCTGGAGAGTGTTTTACATAGTCCTATAGGAGAAGAAAAGAACGATGTGAGTATTTTTTTTTAACTGCTGGAAGATTTGCAGTGGAGTAGGAAGACTGTCATAAATGATTAACCAGGAAAAGAGCTAAAACCATTATGGGCCAGCAAAGACTGAGGGGAAGAAGCTAGTAAGAACATTTTCTCAAGATCTCTCCATTCCCCACCCCAATCCCTCCAGTCTGAAGCCACCATTCTCCCTTCACCCATCCCCAGGGATGCAAAGGTCTTGGGAGGAGCCTGGGAATTGTGGGCTCTCAGGGCTGCTGAATAGATCACTCCAAAGTCGATTCAGAGTTTCAGGTATCCAAGGAAGGAGGTAGTTCCACCACCCTATTTGTCATGAACTGTAGACCCGCCCAGCTAGAACTGGCACACGAAGAAGGCCAGGGGTTGGGCAGGCTGGTATTGGAAAGATAATAGGATCACAGAATTAGAGTTGGAAGGAATCTTAAAGGCCAACCCCTCTGATTTTACAAGTGAGGAAACTGAGATACAGAGGGTCACATAGCTAGTTGGTATCTGAGGCAGAATTTGAACTCTGGCCTTCTTCCAAGTATTTCTGGCAAGTGAAGTATTTCTGGGACATATAGCTCAGAGGTGGAAGGGGCTAGATCAAACTCTGAGATGCTGAAATTTAAAAACAGGGTGAGGAGAGAGTATCTCCCATATTTGGGGGAATCCGTGTTTCCGACCTAGGAACCTTGAGTAAGCAGCCTCAAATGCATGGAGGACAGTATCTTTCCTCCTGACTCATTTCCCATGACTGACCAGCTGCCCTTTGGCTTGTTTTAGAAGTACAGGACTGGGTAATTTTCTTTAGTAGTTCTGGGTTCAAGGTTATAAGAAGCTAAGGGGGGAATCTAGATACCATTTCAAAGCCCAGGGTAGGATATTTATCAGCTGTTCTTCCCATGTGTCCCAGGCCAGGGCTGCATAAGAGAAAATGAATAAATTCCAGGGAAGTTCAAGCTGCCCAGAACCCTTTGAATATTACCTAGATGAGACATTAGACAGAATGTTAAAAAATATACGCTGCATACATGCACACACACACACACACACACACAAATAGACACACACACTCCAGCCTCATCAAATTAAAAAAAAAACATAAATGAATTTAACCTAGAGCCTAGAAACAGAAGGTTCACTATATTGCTTAAAGCATTGAGGGGGTGTGTCTAAAATAGGCCAAAGACAGGAAGGTCAGGGTTTGTGTTTTCTGTTTCCAGTGAAAGTCCTTACTCCCTGTGAGCTCGCAAGGCCCTTGACTCTTGGAACGCTCTTGAAATTCAACCAGGTTTTATGTGCCAGATCCTGAACAAGGGGAAATAGCAGTCCTGGAGTGTCAGATTCTTCTTGACCAGCTGACTGGAACCACTGTTAGGCCACAAATGGGGATTTCAGAGATGAGTGCCATCTTGAGTGAAGTGACCCAGAGCAGATGAGTGTCAAACTATCAATGGCTATTCCCTGAAGTTCAGCCTATTTATCCTTTTTTCCCCTCTCTCCTCTTTGTCTCTTTGATTACTGAAGCCTTGAGATAGAAGAGAAAGAAGGGTGGTGAAAGTAGGTGGTGGAGTGGATAGAGTGCCAGGCCTAGAGTCATGAAGACATGAGTTCAAATCTGGCTTCAGACACTTAGTAGCTGTGTGACCTTGGGCAAATCACTTAACCCTGTTTGCCTCGGTTTCTTCATTGGTAAAATGAGATGGACAAGGAAGTGACAAACCACTCTAGTACCTTTGCCAGGAAAACCCCAAATGGAGTCATGAAAAGTCAGAAATGACTGAAAAACAGCAACAGAAGAGAGAGGGATCAAATGAGATCATATTTGTAAAGCACCTGGTGCAGTGCCTGGCACCTAGTGGGCACTTAATAAATACTTGTTCCTTTCTCCCTTTATTAGATGATGATCCCATAGAAGAGATTTAGTTAAGTGCTTTATTAAGCATTAATTAGGGACCTACTGTGTACAAGGCATATATATACATATATATGTGTATGTATGTATATGTTTACTGCAACAAGAACTCTAAGAATATATTTTTCTTTCCCTCTCAATTGGCCTTATAAACCAAATACTGCTCCATTCATTTTATTAAAAAATTTCTTTTCAATTAAGAGAAATTTATTTTCTCTTCCTCCCTTCTTTCCCACCTCATTAGAGGAAAAAAGAAAAACAAAAACCAAATAGTTGCAACAGATATTCAAATTGTCAAGCAAAACAAATTCCTGTATTGACCCTGTCCAAAAGTACATCTCATTCTGCACCCCAAGGCCATCACCAGAAGGGGGGTAGAATGCTTCATTGGGAGTCCTATGAAATTGTAGCTGGTTATTGTGTAGATCAGTGCTCCACCCCATTTAAGTGTCAGCCATTTGCACCCCAACTTGAAGCCCAAATGCAAGGACTTTTTAAGCCAGAGACAAATGACTCATAGACAACATTGGTCACCCTTTTAGGGACCCTCAAGGTTAAGAGCATGAGTATGGCTTTATAAGGTGATAAAATGGTTACCATTGGAGTTGCTGGGGAGTGGTACAGGTTTCAAATGGTCTCTTCCTTGTGTGCTTGACACAGAAGACTTTTACTGGTCTGGAATAAACATAGTAATTTCATGGATGTTTGTTAATGACCCTTGTACTGACATAGGATTTGTTCGGCCATCTCCCTAGAGAGATTGTTTACACCCTAGTTTATCTCATTAGCTCATCTCGGTGAATAACTAGGATGCCTTTGACCAGGATTCTGGTTTGTAGACTTTGATATTTACCTGGGAACTACTGCTCAGGGTAGGACACTTATCAGCTGTTATTCCCATGTGTCCCAGGCCAGGGCTGCATAAGAGAATATGAATAAAGTCCAGGGAAGTTCAAACTGCCCAGAACTCTGAATATTACCTAGATGAGACATTAGACAGAATGTTTAAAAATACATGCTGCATACATGCAGACACACATACATACACATACATACACATACACATACACTCTTCAGCCTCATCAAATTAAAAAAAAAATCACATGAATGAATTTAGCCAAGAGCCTAGGAACAGAAAGTTCACTATATTGCTTAAAGCAGGGGTGATGATTAGAGAAATCAAAAGTTATGGAAAAGATGTTTTTTAAAAGCATTTAAAAAGTTTTTCTCCAAAATTTACAGCAATACTTGCATGCATTTAAATCATGGTTTTATAGAATTTTCTATGAAAACAATCATATATTTGTGACATATGAATTGGGTCAAATTGGATCTAATACTAAGCCTAATGAACTAATCTTATATACTGTATATTTTTCTAGTCCTCTGTTTTGTTACTGTTACTATGCGAGAGCATTATTCTTGCATTATTTTGAGGAAAAGTATATTATTTTGTCAAGATTTTTATATTTCACTTAGTGTTTATCAGCCTTTACCTTCTTTTCTGTGATTTTAACTAGAAATTTAAATTTTAAAATAAAATTGATACCATTTTACATATTCTAAAATATAGAACATTTACAATTTTGCAAATGTTATTGTCTAAAATACAATAGAGTAATTTAATGGCTTATTTTAATCTTAAGATACAAATTGAATACTTCAAAACATAAAGGTTTTGTAATCTCATCCATGTGGGTGCTCCTTTGGCCAGAGTAGATCACACCTACTCTGTAACTCAAAAGACGATCCTTAGGGGTTGTGGTGACCAAAAAATGCCCCATTTGGCCAACCTGGCAATGAGTCTCTCCTAACTTAATTTGGTCTTCAGACAAGACCCATGCAAGTGATTTAATGTGGCCAATACTCAGAGCTTTCCAGTATTGTACAAAATGCCAGAGCTAAGGAGCTGGTGTGGTGGACAGAGCCCTGGACTTGGAGTCAGGAAGTTGTTGAATCGTCTTCAGTTGTGTCTGACTCTTGGCAAAAGAGACTGGAGTGGTTTGTCATTTCCTTTCCTTCTCCTCATTTTACAGATGAAGAAACTGAGGCAAACAGCATTAAGTGACTTGCCCAAGGTCTCACAGCTAGTATGTGTCTGAGGCCAGATTTGAACTCAGGTTTTCCTGACTCCAGAGTCAGCACTCCATGCACTGAGTTCAAATCTAGCCTTGGCCACTTACTAGCTATGAGACCCTGGACAAGTCACCTCTTTCAACCTCAGTTTCCTCCTCTGTACAATGAGATAACAAAAATGCCTGTTTCCTCCTGGGATGGTTGTGAAAATCAAATGAGATAATATCTGCAGAGTGTTTTGCAAACCTTCAAATGCTGCATAAATGCTGGCTCTTACTCCCAGAGGGTTACCTCCATGTCCCAATGACAGATCAATCGTGGGGTAATTCTTGTTTGGTTACATTTTGGAGTAGGTAGCCTCTAAAATCTTTTCCATATCTGATATTCTATAAAATTAATATGAATAGAAGAACATTAAATATTTACAAGGAGAATAACATACCTGTTTTCCATTTTTTAAATGCTTATTTTAAAAAAAATTCAGTATTTTGAAAAATATTGCTAACGCTGAAAAAAGGCCTCTTGTTAACCAGAGGCCCCAGAAGGCCTTAATCTGTGTCTGGCCTGAGTTATTAGCTAAATGGCTGAGCTAATAGAAATTTAAATCCTTCTATTTTATTTATACATCTAGATAATAAATAGCTCCCTGGGCTGGGGAAGTCAGTCAAAGAGAGCACAATACCTAGCAGAAAGCCTGCACACAAGGCAAATATTTAAGGGCAAAACGTGCAATGTCATCTTAATATTTTGCAAAAATCCACTGTTTGTCCTTCCTATCGCATTTTAGGAAGCATAAACTGGATGGCTCTGGGTAAGAATTCACTGAGAGATGTATGATCAATAATTGTGTTCTTGGTCTGGGCACATCGGCCAGAGTTTCTTTATCTGTAATAGTGTTGGCAAGAAGATGAGAGCTAGGCCTCCAGGCTTCCAGGATCCTGGAGAAAACCTGATAAAAATCTGAATGGAAACATATGAAATGGGGAGGCCAGAAGCTAATGATTTGCATTGCCAAAGATTTAGCTGCTTTACAAGAGAATCTGCTTTTGATATCTAGAAGTGAACTCTCCTAGTGTTTGGGAAATAGCTCAGCTTACACGAATTTACTTTATGGACCTTTTCAGGAACCCCTGAGCTGCCTAAAACCCTGAGAGGAGGCCACCCTGAGGCCCTATGCCCAGTGCTGTGGTTAACCTGCCTGCACTCTTCTGTGAATGATTAACAAACATCCAGTCAGTCATATTCACTCCATCCCAGTGATTCTGTACTGCCTAGCTATCATTATTCAAACCCCATTGCTTGACCCCACTGCCCCCTCCTTTATTCCCAGACCCTTCAACTGAATCCCCAAAGGCCCAGTGTTCTACTGTACACCATCCTTCTTGGTGCACTTTTAAGTCACATCTGGTTTTCCTTAGGCCCAGAATGTTCTCTTTCCTCATCTCCACCTCCCATCTTCCTTGGCTTTCTTGGCCTCCCAGATGATTATTTGAGGTTTGTTTAAAGATACTGGAGTTTGGCAGGTTCCTCTGCCTTGGATGTCTTCAAGCAGAGTTCTGATAGCCACAGCCAATTCAGTCTCCCCTGGGAGGTAGGTACTACTATTATCCACATTATATAGGTGGGGTAGAGGGGCACTGGTCACAGGTCCAGGGTAGAGAAGAGTGCTTGTGGTTGCTTGCAGACCAGAGCACAGGCCACCTCTTCTTGCATCGTGCCACCTTGGAAGAAGTAAGGGCTTACACATCCCAGAACTAGCTCTCAAAAAAATCCTCTGGCAGGAATGAAAGTGTCTCTTGGAGAAGGGTGGAGGAGGATGAAGCTGGAGTTGTCTGTTCCGTCTCCCTTGCAGTCACACACAACTTACAGCCCCTCACCACACATGGTCCCTCTCTGCACTTGGGGAGCCATATCTTTACATATGGGTGCTCTGTCTGTAGAAATATAATTTTTGGTGCCTTATATTTTGGGGCTTAGGGGCTAGATTTTTTCCCTAAAAGCTGGGACAACTTACTTTTTTGTCCTGTGCAGTTTCATTTATGATTTCTTGAAATACAGCTCTGAAAAAACAAGCTTTTAAAGAAAAATAATGGTTTTAAAGGAGTCAGTTGATTCTCTGGTCCAGCCTATTGCTTTTCAAATGGAGCTACTTGACTATGCCTTAATTTAGAAAGACCGAAGTTTTAGAAAAGCCACTGCATCCTAGGCCATGGCCAGTTGTCCTGGCTTTTGTCTTGCCACTGGACTTTCAATGACTCCAGAGGAGAGAGTGAGGCTGTGCAGCAGCAAATGAAATGCACGCTCAAGTCAAGACATCATAATGTCATTGATCCGCTTTGACAACAAAGGTCAAACAACAACAATAATCGTTTGCATAAAGTGAGGAAATGTACTGAGTCTAGGCTCTGCCTCATATGCCAAGGGAATTCTTTCATCCAAGGCAAACACTTTTGGGGAAGGAGGAGAGCAGTGGTGGCAGAGGGGGTTAATTCCTTCCTGAGTGAAGTCACCCCAGGAGAGGGTCCATCTCTTGGACAGTTTTGCCCGCAATTCCATGGGAGCTGAGAGGCAAAGTTGAGCCTGGGAGACAAAGAAAGGGGATAGCAGACTGAGGGAGGTTGTGTCTCATGGTTGTAGGGGCCAGAGAGGGGCTGACACAGGACAGGGAACAAATTTCAGAGAGATTTACTTTAGGTAAGAAGCACATCCCACCCACAGGTCAGTACTTGGGGAAAAGCCCCATTGCCCCATGCTAGTTGTGTTATAGCTCTGATTTCCATCCTCCTGATCTGGAAGGTCAGAATGTTATTGGCTATGCTTAGAACATTGGTTGTTAACCTGGGGATAGATTTCAGGGAGTTTGTGGACTTGAATAGGAAAATAAAATCACATATTCATTTCAATATAATTTGCTTCCTTTTTAATCCTATGTATTTTATTTCATGCATTTAAAAATATCATTCTGGTACTAGGTTCACAGGCTTCACTAGACAGCCAGAGGAGTCCATGGCATAAGAAAGGTTAAGAACTGCGGTTTAGAGGCAAAGGGATAGGACCAGAGTTGGGGCTGGGGGTAGAGGATATAAAGTAGGCAGTTAGGGCACAACTAGGCCACATAATACAGTAGCGATGCTTTTTAATAATAGTTATTTCTTGCAAATGCGCTGTATTGTTAGTAGTGGAAAACTGTATTCTCCTTGGTATGTATGGTCTTTACTTTGTGATATCAAGTTGCATGACAATGAATGGCCAAGAATTAAAGAGAAGGGGGAGAGCTGGCTGGATTCAATCAGAGGAAATTAATAGCATTTTCAATATTCTAGCATGTATTGCTTGGCATATTTATTGTTGCTGTACAGTTGTTTCAGTCATGTTTGACTCTTTGTGACCCCATTTGGGGTTTTCTTGGCAAAGATATTGGAGTGGTTTGCCATTTCCTTCTCTAGCTCATATTATAGATGAGGAAACTGAGGCAAACAGGATGAAGTGACTTGCCCAGGGTCATAGAGCTAGCGAGTGTCTAAGGCAGATTTGAACTCAAGTCTTCCTGATTGTAGTGTTGCCAAAATGAAAAATGAAAAATAAAAAGCAGAACACACTCTCCAGGAAGACAACAGTTAAGGAAAGAGAACAGTGCCAGCAATGGAGAAAGAACTCAGCTCTTAAGAGGAAATCAGTTCTTTGTCCTTCATTTGACTGTAGCATATGCTAGTAATGACAATGTAAGAGAAAACAGAAATACAGATCACAAAAATATGTAATATCCAAAAAAATTTTCCCCTATTGAATTATGATAATGAAATGTCTTTTTTCTTTTATTAAAAATATTTTTATTATGGACTTAAACACCAAAAGAAAAAACATCTATTCACCATCGAACTACCAAAAAACCCCCTCCAAAACCATTGTATACAAATCTGTTAATCTTTATTACATATGGCTTGCTTTTTTAAAAAAGGTATCTAGGCATCCCGAGTTTTAGTGTAGTGTTCTGTTATTAAAAACTTAAAACTCTGCTACTACTAATAAAAATAACTAATAGCTTACATTTATATAATACTATGTGTCAGGTACTTTAAAATTATTGTCTCATTTGAACTCATTTAAATTCAACGATAATGCTACTTTCAAAACTGTACTGCTTATATGAATTTCCTTCTGTTCTTTTCTGTGCTTTTCTTTTTGGTGTTTCAATGACCTTCTTTTCTTTGTTTTCTTTTGGGGAGGTGACATCACTAGTCCCTGTCACCACCAGATCTCCCCCATCCCCCTCAATCAATTGGAAAAAAAATAAAAATATCCTTATAACAAATACAGAAAGTCAGGTAAAACCCACTCACACATTGGCCATGTCCAAAAGTTCATGTGTTCTGCATCTGAGTCCATGATCTGTCTGTCTGTTTGTCAGGAGGTGGGCCGCTGGCTTCCTTGTCAGTCTCCTCAGCTATGGTTGGTACTCCCTCTTGCCTTTTCAAGATGGCCCAGGAGCTCAGCCTGTCCTTTAGCAGCCAATAGCTAGTGACTTCCTCCTTCCATTAAGGAGAACTTCATATGTCATGAACAAATCGCAGACATTGTTTTTATTTTAGCTCCTTGCTGCTGGTTTTTTGTCCCCTTTTTGTGATTATATCAGATTTACTGGGGAGATATCAAATTGATCAGGAGTGTTCTGACAAGCATCTTCCTTTTACCCCTCCTCTACAACATGCATCTAGATCAGGAAACTGATACAAGAAAGGTTAACCAAACTATAGGCAACTCATTAGGATGGTGGTGGTGCTGATGATATAATTTTCAAGCCATGTCTATCTGTAGGTCTACAGCCACCATATTTTTCAAGACAAGATTCATGATTTGACAGCGGTTTTTGTTTTTTTTTAACTTCCTATTACAAGTCAATCAGTACTGGATAATTAGTTGTTGTTTAGTTGTTTTTATCGTGCCTGACTATTTATGACCCCTTTTAGGGTTTTCTTGACAAAGACACTGAATTGGTTTGCAATTTCCTTCTCCAACTCATTTTTTTTTTTTTACAGATGAGGAAATTGAGGCAGACAAGATTAAGTAACTTGCCCAGAGTCACACAGCTAGGAAGTGTCTGAGGCTGGATTTGAACTCAGGTCTTTCTCTCTCCAGGCTTGGCGCTCTATCCACCTAGGTGCCCCTTTGTAATTAATACTGCCATGGAAAATCTAGAACATGTGGTTACCCTGTACAAATGTCACATTGTGGCACAAATCAAGAAAGACCCTCTTCTAAACATACTGTTCCTAAGCTTGTGCCAAAAGTTAAAAAAATCCTCCCTTTATGCTAAAAAAGAATGCCAACTGCCTCAAAATGGCCCTTTAAAAAAAAGAACATTGCTTCAATTAGCCACCTCTTGGCACTAAAATGGGGTTTGCAAAGTGCTTTATATACACTATCTCATTTCAGCCTTATAATATCAATGCGAAGTAAGAATCACATGGATTTTAACAATAATCTAGTCCAACCACCTCATTTAAAAAGGAGGTGCAGAGAGGTTAAATGATTTGCCCAAGGCCACACAGCTAGTGTGGATCACAGGCACACTTTATCCATTACTCCATACTGACCCATGTATTGTTGCTATTCATTCTTCATTCTCAAAGAGGACCAATGACGTTAGGAGCATAATGTCTTGACTTGCATGTGAATTGGATTTAAGTGAGGTAGAGCTGTGCAAAGTCATCAGCCTCACTCTCTCCAGAGTCACCACAGTCCAGTGGCAAGACATAAGTCGAGGTGACTGGTGATGGTGCAGCTGTCCCACATGAGCTTAATGCTTTACACAGTGCTAACTTTCCTGAGAGCTAAGTCGGGCCATGTTATTCCCTTGGTCTGGGGAGGGAAGGAGAGTCCATAGTTAGATTCTTATGATTCTAACCCTCTCAGATGACTCAAGGATTCAAGCCCAGCTAAATTCCATGCTTTTCCTGATGTTGATATCACTATTGGCTGGAAAACAAAGGAGAATAGTTTACTTCTTGTTCCACCTCATCCATCTCTCCCCAGTGACCATCAGAAAGGAATATTTGGGGTCCAGATGGCCATTGCTGCCTTCGGGATCCTGGGTACAAATTAGCTAAAATTAGCCCACCATCAACTTCCATCTCTGTGTAATTTTAGGAAAAGGACTGAGAAAAGATGCCATTGAGTATATTTATTTTCTTATGGTCATTTTCCCCCAAAACTCCTGCCATGTTCTTTTCTTCACTTCCCAGACTTGACAGTTTATAACACTGTCACTATTATCACATGTTGGTTCCCAGCACCTCGCCTAAGAGAATTACTTGCCCAGCCAGGAGAGAGAAAACCTTTTTTTTTTTTTTGGGAGCTGGGCCTCTCAAAACAATTAGATTATCTCTTGCAGAAGTATAGGATTCATGTCCCCAGGTGAAAGGAGGCAGTGTCCCATGTTCTCTGTTTCCTAAGTTTCTGGAGATGTTTGCATGGGTGCACATTTTTTTATATATGTCCTAAGGAGATCTCCATTTTGATCTTCAGAATCTTCATTGAAGTCTCAGAAAACCAAGGCCACTATTGATTTTCCCTTTCCCACTCTGGCATTCCTAGATTTTTCCGAGCTTTTCTGGAGCAAAGGATGCTTGAGGGAGTGAAAGAGGGATTATGAGAGAGGAGGAACCTGTTCACACCCAGTGACTTCCCAACATCGCTAGCAGGAACACTCATCAGGCAGCCAAGGTGAAAACACAGAGGTAAGCCGGGACTTCCTTTTCGTATAATGATGTTAGACTGGGATTGGCTAGGTACATTTTTCTAAGTAATTTACAGTTAGAATTAAGGAACAGGGGAACTCTGGGCAAATCCGTGTTCCTAAATTCTTTGTGAAGACTTTGATCTGAGAAACAAATTGCAACAAAGATCCCATTTCATCTCTCTGATTAATGAATATTCTTCTGTAAGCAGAACTTGGAAGTCTGGTCTCTCACAGAAAGAGATGGAGACATTGCATACAGAAGCCTGCTGAGTGTTCAGTGATTTATGCACAGGGAAAAGGGATGTGCAAACTCAAGGGCCTGAGAAGGCTGGCCTCTGTACCCCTTAACCACTCACCCCTGCTTGTAGGTGCTCAGGAGGGAGCTGTCTCCAGTCGTCCTGATCTATATCTGGCCGCTGGATCCAGCTGGCTCCACAGGAGAAAGCGAGGCTGGTGACTTTGCACAGCCCTGCCTCACTTAAATCCAATTCATGGCATCACCTCCCTGATGTCATGGTCCTCTTCGAGAACAAAGGACAGACAACAAAGCACTCAGGAAATTAAAAAGAGTTGGTGCTTTGGAAGGCAGCCAGTGGAAAGGACGCTCTTGGGAGGAGGTGAGGGTTGTTTGCCCTCAGCGGGTCTGACTTCCTGCTTCTCCTCTTTGGGGTCTCTGGATCTGACTGCAGGCCATCTCCATCAGCATGAGTGCTGAGAAAAACAGAATGAATGAGGAGGATCCTGGAAAAGTAATTAAAGGGCTTACCTGAACTGTCCCATTTGATATTACATGCACATTTACATTTACGTTTCACAAGGAGCTTTCTTCACAACAACCTGGTAGGAAAGGAGTACAAATATTATCATGCCCATTTTACAGGTGAAGAAACAGAGGCTCAACAGGAGGCAGTGGCTTGCCCAGGATTACATAGCCAGTAAGCATCAGAGGCAAGGGGAGCTCAGGTCTTCTGACTCTAAGACCAGAATTCATTTAACTATGTTACGGTGCCTTATCCCTACAATCATGAAAAGGGATTTTAAATATCATTGACATTCTCCCTAAAACATTGCAATGTAAGTGTGTTTCACTCTGTGTAACAGAAGAGAGCCTGAAAACTTGTTTCATAAATCGTATTTTAGATTCACTAAAGCTGTTGTTTAAAAGAATATTACACGAAATTGAGGGCAATTTTTTTGCGTTGGAAATCATTGTCTAATTAATTTGGGTTGTAAATTTGGACTTTCTGTACAGAGTTTTCTTAATTCTGGATACAGGCTTGCATCTAGGTGGTGCAGTGGATAGAGTGCTAAGCCTAGACTCAGGAAGACCTGAGTTCAAATTTGACCTCACACGCTTTTTTGGGGGCTGCATGTAAGTCATTTAAACTTTTGGAGTTTTAGTCTCCTCAACTGTAAAACGGGAATAATGAGAATACCTGTCTCACAGAGGTCAAATGATGTTATGTTAATAAAGCACTTAGCACAGTGCCTGGCACATAGTAGGTGCTTAATAAATACTTGTTCCCTTCCTTCTTTTCCCCTCATGTGTTTTCTGTTGATTGGGAGTCAGAGTATACTTTTGACTTATTCCTCCCAATTGGAACCTTGTTCAGACGCTCACTGCCTCAAGCTTTGAATTTGGGGGATATGGGCTCAGTTGGGTTTTGCCCCCCAAGATTAACTCCAAGCAGGATCTTACTACACTCAATGAAATCCACCCACTGTCATAATTATGAAAGATCATGATCCAATTAAGCGTAGATAGCATTTGTCATTTGGACTGGTCATCGGAAGCCTTTTAGGAACAGCTCATCTGCCTCCTCCCATCAGCACAGGAAACTGACCTAGGCGAAAGCACAGTGCGATCCTAATGACACTGATTTCCATGCTCTTTTCTGACTTTTTTTTTTCAGGCTCTAAAATGTCTACACACAACAAGGCCAAAGTTTTCTTAATATCTTTGAGTATGGTCGCTTTTGTGGTTATGGTGGTGATGAATGGTGCGGCAGGTTCTGGAGCATTCAAAGGTAGGGGAACAGTCGATGTTTAGCTTTTATAGAAAGTTTCTGTAGTTATCTGACCTATTCAGCTGGAACCAGGTTATGTACAGTGGGTACATTTCTCCCACAACTTGCTTCAAGTCAATCAGTTGGAGGTAGCTTACCAGTGGGTTGGAGGCCTAAGGAATTATGTTGCTAGAACTAGGATCAGTGAATAAATAGAAATGACAGGAAAGCAGATTTCATCTCAACATAGGGTCAAACTTTGTGCCTAGTACATAATAAATACCTATTGACCGAAAATAACTAGGGTTGGCCAGCAATGAAATGAGTGGGCTGCCTCATAAAGTAGTGAACTCCCCTCACTGGAAATATCTAAGTAGAAGATGGGTGGCTGTATGTTAGGGATGATAGAGAGGACCATGGGTGGGATAGGGAGACCGAGTTAGATGATTTCTAAAGTCTCTTCCTACTCTAAGCTTCTGAGTCAACTTGTATCCTGGCTGTTTCATTCAACTACCTGAAAAAAATCCTTGGTTACCAATCTCCCCCTCAATGATTTCCTACTAATACAAGGGGGAAGAGTGATCAGAATATCATACATGGGTAAATGTTGGGGAGTAACAACTAATAGAATTCAACCTTGTGGTTAAGTGAACATGGTTGAGAAATCTGAGCCTCCAATTCTACAGACTCCATTTGTTGACTCTTTAAAGTTCCTCTGCACCCTAGTCTGGGAGACCAGCAGAGCTGGTTTGTCTGGTTTTAATTGTTATTTAGCATGTAGTTCTGTTTTTTCCTGGGCATGGCTTGGTTAAAGCTGGACCTACTTTTGTAAATCCGTGTTATATAATCACATCTGTCTACTTAGAGATAACCTATTAGGGCAGAGCCCAAATGTCTTGTATGTAACTGTGCTCTAGTAAAGGTCAGGAGTTAATATCAAGGCAGAGTGAAGCCCCCACCACTGGAAGATGAGGAAGGAAATGTTGGGTCTTTTGTATAGCAGCTGCAATGTTTGGTTGTTGCAATTATGTACTCCAGGTATATTCCAGAGAACTGTTGGAAACATCTCCAACAAGTATAACACTGACTTGACCCCAGCTGGCTGGACCTTCTTCATTTGGAATGTCATCTATTTGTGGCAGTTAGCTTGGCTTGGCTATGCTCTATCTGGAATCTGCAGAAGGTACTGTATTTGAAAAGGAACTTTCCTTAGTCACCAGAGCCAGGAAGTATTTCCCTTCCCCAGTGGACACCAAGAGGGTCTGGATCAGACAGGTTCTTTTTACCAGAACCTCTCTGGTTGTTGGCGCTAGTGCTATGGCTATCTTTTCAACATTTGCCAGATTAGTGGTTCTCTAATAGAGAAACCCATTTCTGCATGGCATGGGGCCAAGAGGAACAATTTAGGGGACATTTAAGAGTGTTAAGCCCTGAACTTTCATGAATCCAGGATAATCTGTACTTTTTTGTAGGGCTCATTATGAATAGAAGGACAGCAGAGAACTGTCTTCTATCTCTTTCACACCTCATCCCCAAATCTCATTCCTAGTGGCCTCAGACCATGGGAAGTTAACTAATCTTCTTGTGGTGGGCATCCATTTTTTTTAAAGACAACTCATCCAAGAGGTGCCATTGGATTTAACTATCAATGAACCTTAAAGGAAGGGCTATGGCACAGGTGTAACAAAAGTTGTATGGAGCTTACACTTTTGGTCACATGGTCAAGTCCCCTGACTCTGCCATGGTATATGGTGTGATTCCTCATGTCATTGAACAGGGAGTAAGAAATATTTTAGAGCTACTTTTTTATGAAGTAGTCACCCCACCCACTTGAATCTTTTCACCCGTGTTTTACATGAAATAATTAAGCCATCGTTGAAGGGACAGGTTGTTTGGGAGAGTTTCGTCTTTATTAGTAAGTCAAATAGGGAATGTGAGGACTGAATTGTGAAAGTCAGGGAGTTTCCATTGGAGGTGGGGTCCTTAGGGATGGTTTCATTGTAAACATAAATCTTGGGACGTGTTGCACAGAGGCGAAACATGTTTGTGTGTGCTGTACGTGGCCCCTAGCCAGAGCGCAGCAGATTTTATTAAACAAAATGGAATGCGTGTAAGTCACTAAACTGGCGATCTGTTAAGGGTGGGGGGGTTCATTGAATCCAGTGAGAGCTGACTGTAAGTCTTGCTGAAGGGATGCTTTTATTTTTCGGCCAGGAATGAACTTGGATGGTTCTACGCGAAACCAGATGTCTTGCCAATTCTGTTTTACGTGGTGTGGATCCTGAATAACGCCTTGAATGTTGGGTGGCTGTTTCT
Organism: Phascolarctos cinereus; assembly: GCF_003287225.1. Lineage (NCBI taxonomy): Eukaryota > Metazoa > Chordata > Mammalia > Diprotodontia > Phascolarctidae > Phascolarctos > Phascolarctos cinereus. The sequence goes on along the minus strand of NW_027555625.1, from coordinate 113,913,021 downwards.
ATGGGACAAAGAGTAAGTGGCGGTGAAGTGAGATGTGATTCCCACAAAGGTACTTAGACTCATGGAGCTAAATCTGCCATGCAGTGCTGACCTAAGTAATCATAGCGTTCCAACTTTATAACCCTAGGTCCAGTTAGTTGGATCATTGATTTAGAAGCATTTTAGAAGGTATCAAACTCTCCCCTGTAGGTTATATAGCCTGAACCAGATTAAAATGTAATTGGGAAATGTTTAAAAAAAAATATACAATGCAACACAGATAATGTTAATTTGTGGTTTTCTAAGTCAGTATGTGCCTGCAGGGATCTATCTCTTTGAGTTCGATACCACTGGTCTAGTCCATCCCTTCCTCCTCCTTTTTTATTTTTTTCTAAACATATAGATGAGTGACATGCACAGGATCACACAGGTAATAAGTGGCAGAACTGATATTCGAATCCAGATCCTGATACCAAATTCAGCACCATGGCCATTGCACCACTCTGAGATGAATCAGCACTTCAGGGGTAAAGATCACAGCCCCTTGCTGCCTTGCGAGAGGAATCTGATTTAGTCCTTCTTTTGCCTCTTAATCTCTTTGTGCTCCAGTGTAGCACATGGTGCATTTCTTTGTTCTAGCTGGATGGGGTCTTAGAGGTCATCTACTCCAGTTCCTTTTGGGTACAGAAGTAGAAAATGAGGTGTGTAGGAGGGATTGTGACTTGTCCAAAGTCACACAAGTAAATGGAGGAGTCAGCCTCGGAACTCATGTCCCATCACTCCAAGTTCAGCGTACTAGAAGAAATTCAGAACAATGACGAAAGAGGGAGGTGTTCACAGGTATGCTGGTGAAGATTTAACAACCGGCTCTCTGGAAGTGGGGGCAGGGGAATGTGGGCATGACACACTTTTAAGCTTAATCTGCATGGTTAATATTTTCTGTGCTACTTAAGTCTAAACCAGAAGTGTCAAACACAAGGCCAGAGGGCTGCATTTGGCCTATAACACTCCCTAGGCTGAATCGATTGTAACTGGGAAATATTTAACAGTGGGTAATGCTGTATAGTTTGCTAAGGAGCCCTGTGGCTGCAGGGGTCCTTGTGTACAGTTCTGTGACTCCCCTCATCGATTTGAATTTGAAACCACTAATAAGCTAATAAGCAAAAAAAAAAATCAGATCCTGATTTATAAGCATCTGAGGTGTAAAATGCTTGTACTGAACATTTAAAAATGTTCAGAGCTAGTACAAGCAGGTCTCAGAATACTCCTGACTGTACTTATTGACATAGACCCATGCAAAGCTCCTTCCTGTTGTCTAAGTTAAAAAATAGCTGGAGAGATAAAACATCTATTTCTTTTTTAAAAATTACATAAGCATATATACATATATGTATACATACATGTATGTGTATATACACATGTGTATGTGTATGTAGATATATGTATGGATATATATGTATGTGGGGGGGGATGTGTATGTACGTGTGTGTGTGTGTGTGTGTGTGTGTGTGTGTGTGTGTGTGTGTGTGTGTATACATGTTTCTGCCCAAGCTGCTGGCAGTGCAGGGGCTACCCAGAGGCCCAGTTCCATTCTGATCATCATGGCATCTTTGACCTGCTGTTTCCTACCTGGATCGGTTCACCCCTCCTCAGGCAGCCTGGGGCCCAGAAGAGCTCCAAGGGGCTTACTATATTATTGCCAAACTCAGTTCAGAACCCCCATCAGCTAATCCACTGCTGCTCAGAACTCCCAGGCTTAAAGGCTCCACCAGACTCAGGTTCCACGGCATCAGGTGTCGCAGGTGTGGGCCACCACACCCAGACATCTATTACATCTTTTGCGTGGTTGAATAACAACTTCACATATGGTAAAAGTGCAGCAGTCTACAGTTTCTGGAAGTCTGAGTTGATGATCAAGGATCTTAGAATCAGATAGTAGAATGTGATAAGATTAATGATATAGAGTTGGTAGGGATATGAAAGCATATCTAGTCCAATTCTTTAATTTTACAGATGAGGAAACTGAGTGCTAGAGAGGTTAAATGATTTATTCAAGGTCACATAGTTAGCAGAGCCAAAATTTGTATTGATCATAACATCTTTTTGGAGAAGTGCCTAAAAGGTTTCATTTTTCTCTATCAAGTCAATATTTGTTGTTGTAATTGATAAACAAAATAGGCTCTCATATTACATATACCTTTTAGTAAATTGTGTGACTGTGGACATTTAGTCTTCTATAGAAAATCGTTTAGGAGAGACTGACTGGACCCTCATGCTTTCACCATGTTTTCATCTTGATATGTGTTGGGATACTTGTATTTCATTATTACAGCAAAGTCCTATCTCTGCATCATTCAGATAACACAGCTTCAGAGAAGTTTAGGGTTTTGCCTAAGGTGACACCAGTAGTAAGCAAAAGAGTCAGGATTCTAATTTAGGTCCTGTGGTTCCAAATTCAGTTGAAGTCTAAAGTTGTATGATGGGGCCTGACCCATCACTGTCATTCTTGACCTTTCAGAGAACTTGGCCTTGGGAGCCTTTCCTGAGGGGATATATTCTTTTTATTCTGCTATGACCTGAAGGGAATGATAAAACTCTTTATAATTAATCCCAGTGTGTGTTTTTGGGATTGGTCACCTGGCCGTGCCGAGGCCGGTCTTCCATGGTATCGCTTCACCTACTTATGTCCTCTGATAGAGTATCCATGTGAATCTGGAGAAAGCAGCACGTGGCAACTAAATACAGCCACGTATGCACACCCATGCGCACGCACACACAAACTATGATTGATGGAGATGGTATTGTCAAGACTGTAAGCATGACCACTCCCTTTGCTGGTCATATGTGGGTTTGACGATGTCCTTTATGTCTCTCCTCATACTACGTCAGTGTTGATAACATGCTGTGGTTTACTTCTATCTGCTATGCAACTTTTTATTGTCTTAGGGCAGAGATTCTTAACCTTAATTTGTGTCATGCACCTCTTGGGCAATCTGGCGAAGGCCAGGGCCCCTTCTCAGAATTATGTACTTAAAGTAAAATACATAAGACTGTAAAAGAGTCTATTATATTGAAATACTTCCCTCTCTCCAATTGTATTGAAATAGTTATATATTTCATTATTTTGAAATAATTTTATATATACATATGCTTATGTATATATACACATATATGAAATGCATATATACACACATACATTATATATACAGACATAAGCAATATATTATGTAAGCATAAAAATATCTTCTCTCTCTGCCTCTGTGTCTGGCTCTCTGTCTCTGTTCGTCTGTCTCGTTGTGTCTCTGTCTCTCTGTCTCTGTTCGTCTGTCTCTCTGTGTCCCTCCTTCTCTCCCAAGTTCAGAGACCTGAGGTTAAGAAACCCTGTCTGAGGATCACCTGCAATTTTGGGTCTTGAGGTGGTCCTGAGATGCTATTGTGAGATTCTCAACTTTGTAGCATCACTAGAGAAATATTGGTGTCGAAGAGATTGTCTTTGGCAGCTGCAAGCCTCTTAGGCTGTTTGAAAACGTGAGCTTCCAAATGTGATGTGATCCTACCCCATCTCCTCTTCCTACTCCAACCCAGGTCCATACCCTTGCCCATCTGTAGTGCCTGTACAGGATATATTTTGCCGTCTCTCCAGCTGTGGACAAGGGCACCCCGGTTTGGTCTTCTCCATCTGGAGAATTGGAGGTTCTTTTTGCTTAGTCTTTAAGGCGGCAGTGTTTGTCCTTTGGGTATCAGTCACCCCTTGGCAGCAGCGAACGAGATGGGCTCAGGCTACCGAGTCAGGCGGAGGGAGGTATTAGACTACAGGCTGGCTTGTGGTTGCTAGGGGATAGAATGTTTCAGGCCAGCAACACGAGGGAATTGGGGTCATGTGTTCTCGGACAGTTTCTATAGAAAACCCTGCCACAAGTCCATGTTCTTGAATTACATGATAAAGGAGAGACATGATTCCTCCCCTTAAGGAGGTTTGACTTAATGGGAGAAACTAGACAAATAAATGAGCAAATAAACCACATGTGCATGATTGCTTCTTTCACAGGTTTCTGCTCCCAGTGCATTTTGTTGTCACATACACCATCTTTTGAATGGTATCATAAAGTCTTATCTGATGTAGTCAGGAAATAGGGGTTCAGTTTAATCCAATATCTGTTTAAGAGTTTAAAAGCTTATATATTAACACATACATGTGATGTTGTGTAGTCATTTTGGTTGTGTCTGACACTTTGTGATCCCATTTGGGGTTTTCTTGGCAAAGATACTGGAATGGTTTGCCATTTCCTTCTCTGGCTCATTTTACATATGGGGAAACTGAGGCAAACAGGGTTAAGTGACTTACCCAGGGTCACACAGCCAATACGTGTCTGAGGCCAGATTTGAACTCAGGTCTTCCTGCCTCCCTCCAGGCCTGGTGCTATATCCACTGCACCCGCCTAGCTTCCCAAACACATATATGTGTGTGAATATATACATATATGCATACTTATATATGTACATATATGCATATACATATATGTATATACATATCTATCTATGTATACACATATACACACATAAATATTGCATATTTATATCAGCATGACATAGTGAATATGAGGCTCCTCGGCCTCAGAGTCAGGAAGACCTGTGTGTAAGTCCCACCTCTGGCTATATGACCCAGGGTAGGTCACTTAACCCTTCAATGCCCCAATTAACTCTCTAAGTTGCAAAGTTGCAGACAATTTACTGATCTTTATGGGCAGAGAGGAACTTTCTCCCTAGGAACTCCCTACATCATTGAAATCATATACCTAATCACATACATATGCTACATATACACACATATATACACACGCAAACATGCACACACCCATATATAATTCTTTATGCATATAGGTTCTCCAGCCTTTCTGAATGGTGTGGGTACTTTCTCCAGTAAGATAGCTGATAATCCATCAGGCACCTTAGACTTAATTTAGCTTCCTTCAGAGCTCAGCTCAGGAGTTCTTTCTCGCATGAGGCATTTCCTGATTCTCTCAGGTGCCAGCACCTTTAGCTTCCCCACCCCTTACCATGTATTTTCTTTAGACATATTCTGTATTAATTGATATTTGTACAAGTGTTTATCCCAATAAAGTAAGCTTCTTGAGACCAGAAACGGTTTCATTATTTTTTTATTTTCAGTATCAAATAGAATGCCTGGAAAATAATGTCAATGCTTAATTGCATAATGAATGCTTGTTGGCTGAGGTAACTAGGTTGTACAGTGGATAGGTTGTAGAGTGGATAGGGGCTTAGAGTCGGGAAGACTTGAGTTCAAATCCAGTCTCGGCCACTTACTAACTGTGTGACCTTCAGCGAGTCACTTAACCTCTCTACCTCAGTTTCCTCAAGTGCAAAAATGGAAAGAATAATAGTATCTATGTTGCAGGGTTGTTGTGAGGACCAAATGAGATATAAGGTGGGTAGAACAGTGCCTGGTATATAGTAAGCTCTAGATCAGTGTTAGCTGTTGTGATTGATTGATCGACCGATTGCCTTTTCGTCCGGTGTGACTCTTGCTCATACCTTTCTGTCATAATCATATGTATGCCTATATGCACATATACACACAGATATATACATAGTATTGCATCATACAGAGAAAGCTGGTCTCAGAGTCAGGAAGACTGGGGCTCTAATCCTTTCTGCCCACTTACTAGTAGTGTGACCATGGCAAACCACTTAACTTCTCACTGCTCTAAGCACTTCTCGGAGTCAATCTGTAATTTGCAGGATAGGCGGGAGTTTACATACGGAGTGCTCCCTTACACTGATGAAATCACAGACCTGACCAAAGATATGTGTGGATGTCAGTCAGTGTTTCCATCAGTAAGTAAGCATTTATTACGTGCCAGCTATGTGCTAGGCATTGTACTAAGTGCTGGAGACATGAGGAAAAGCAAAAGGCAGTCCCTTCTCTCCATGAGCTCACAGGTTAATTGGGGAGAAAACATGAAAATCATCATGTACTGACTATCTACAGGAAGAATTGGAGATAATCTCAAAGGAAAGGCAGTGGAATTAAGAAGGACGGGGAAAGGCTTCTTGTAGAAGATGGGGGTTTGGATATATACACAGCTGTCATTGGTTAATAGGTTTAGAGCTGGATCTTACAGGTCAGGTAGTCCAACCCCTTCCTCTGCCAGATGAGGAAACAGGACAAGAGAGGGTAATAGTTTCCAAGGCCACACAAGTAGCAAATAGTGGAGGGGGGGATTTCATCGTAGCCCTTCTGACTCTCAATTCAGAGCTCTTTCCACCACACAAGACTGCCTTTCTAAGGATATGGACCAGCAGTTTGGACACCTGGATTCTAGGCCATTTATTTATTTTATTTTTTACTAAATAGCTTTGTGACCTTGGGCAAATCACTTCATCTTTCTTGGGTTCATCTATTAAAAAAAGAGGTTGGACAAGACGATGTCCAAGGTCTCCTTTAGTGCCAACATTCTATGATGGCTAATTTTCGAAGAATGAGAATATTATAAAATATACTTAATGCCAAAATCATAATGAAAACAACTTAATTGTTGATGATTCAGAAGGCACTTCAGGATTGTGCAATTCCCCAGGGGCATCATTAGGATCGTTATTATGGTGGTAGAGGTGCCAAAGTGCAGGTTAATAGAAGGGAGGATAAACTGGTTTTGCTGGAATTGGCCCCCCCCCCCCCGGGCCTCTCATCATGAGACTGTAGAGCCAGTAGTCACTTTTCCTCAAACCAGAACTCAGAAATTGGTCAAAAGGATTAAATCTTGAGGAGCCAATGTGGTGAAGGAGCATTCTTTTTAAAGTTAAAGGGATCTGGGTTTGAATGTTGACTGTGCTAGTAATGATTTGCATGACCTTGAGTAAATAATTTTACCTCTTCAGGCCTCAGTTGCCTCATCTGCAAGATAAGGGAGCTGGACTAAATGATCTTTAAGGATTTTTTCAGATAAATCTGTGACTATAAATATGGAAACTCCATTTAAAGAGGAGGCCCAGCCCAGCCATCTCCTTATCTCCCACCCAGCTGCACTGATTTGGACTTCTCTGGACATCTCCATAAGCCCCCTCTCTGCGTAACTTCTCTCACCCCAACCCCACTTTTCAGCTTCTTTTTGTGTGCTACCCCCCCCGCCCCATTAGACTGTAAGCTCCATGAGAGCAGGGAATGTCTTCCTTTTTTATATTTTATCACCAGCATTTTGTACAATACTTAGCATATGGTAGGTGCTTAGTAAAGGTTTATTGATTATTAAAAAAACCCCTACCTCCTAGCCCTCCATTATATTTTTTTGACTGTTATGTTTTCTGCCTGTGATTCATTATCACCATCAAAAGCATCTGTGATCTTTCTGCCTCCCCAACCCAACAGGCCTCCTTGTCAGCTTGCTCTCACTTGCACCGAGTTTGTTGCTGATGGTGAAGGAAGATCACTCCTCCCCATCAGAAGGATTTGTGCTAAGGGGTTGGTAGTTACTACAAAGCTGACAAATTCTTCACTGTCTGATGTCATTGGAAGACCATGCTTCTGTAAACGAGACACCAGACTACAACTTTCTTTGAGCTTTGGATCAGAGTAAGAGCCACTGGTTTTGGAGTTAGAAGACCTGGATTTGAATCCTGCCTTTGCTGCTGCTGCCCATGTGACCTCAGGGAAGGTATCTCACCTTACCTCCTGGGCCTCAGAAAGGATGCTCTCCTAGGTTCCTTCCAGCTCCAACATTCTGTTATCCTATGATTGTCAAAGGCATGAGTGCATGTGAGCACACACACACACACACACACACACACACACACATACACACACACACACTCTCAGGGCTAGGAACTGAATTGACAAGGCAGTTGATTCTGGTTGGCTGTTGAAATGCCAGTGTGGACCTTTTAGTTTGGTCTGAAAAGTACCAGGTGATTTATCTATGGCATGATGGTCAGGGGACTGAGAAGGTACAATAATGACTTCTTTCTCCTCCTCAGATACCTCAGCCCTGCTCTGCTTATCCTCACAGGGCTCACAGGTTCCAATTATGTGATTCTCTCCTTGGCCTGTCGAGGACTCCATTCCCATAGAACCTGGCTTCAGAATCACCATAGGACTGACCTGTGGCTCCTCCGCATTCTGGTAGGCCAGCTGTGAGCCTGCAGAGCAGAGTCACGACTGGAACTATTTTCACCTGGGTTGGGGGGGGGTGTGTGTGATCCAAGTAGCGGAGATAGTCTGCACAGGGGATATTCTGTCTGTGGTTATATTTGTGTTTGGAGAGTGGGCAGTCTGACCTTTGCCTCCATGGAAGTTGAGGGGGAGGTGGCCATGTGGTCCAGGGTTGGCTACACTGCATGGCAACATTACAAGCTGACAGAAGACTGTGAGGCAAGAAAGCAGACTGTGTGTGTGTGTGTGTGTGGGGGGGTGCTTCAGATGAGGAAGGGGACAGTAGAGCAGAAGTACTCCTCCCCCTGTTGAGTAGGTAGAGTTGTGGAAAACCAGGAAGACCTGATTTCAAATCATGCCTCCCATCCTTCCTGGCTGTGTGGCCTTAATTTCTCAACCTCAACTTCCTCTTCTGTGAAATGGAGATTTCAGTAGCACCTATATCACCTATATGAAGATCAATTGAGATTCTATATACAAGTCAGGAATTGCCCATGTTACCCTTCTTCAGCTTGACTGCACCATTAGGAGTCAAAAGGACCTAGAGAAATAAGTTTTGCATGATTTCACATGTGTAATTGATATTATATTGCTTACCTTCTCAGTGGGCAGGGGAGGGAGAGAATTTGGAAATCAACATTTAAAAAAGGAAAGAAGGTTAAAATAAATATTTTTTTGAAAAAAAAGGGTTAACAGGATTTTAATGATAAGCTAGAGAAAGTATCAATTCTCTTTCTGTCATACAACCCACTAAGTATTCCTCATGCCCACTCAAAACAGAATAAACGCTAGGGCGTCCCATCCAGAATCAGCAACACCAATCGTGGCACAGAAACACGAGACCAGCCAGCCCTAGGGACAAACCCAGTCTCACTTCACTTGAGATGTTATGAAGCCAAACTCCAAGTTTATGGTGTCAGCAACTAATAAGAGATGCTACTGATATTCCAGAAGACTTTTCCGAAGGCAAGGGTTGGCTGGAGACCAGGAGAAGGGAGAGAGATCAAAGACTGGGGGTGGAAGGTGAAGGTAAGGTTTAAGGCCACAAGAAGGTCATCTGAAGGACAAAGAATGGGAACTAAAGGTACTGGAAAGGACTGAGTATTGTAGATCCTGTGGTTCCAACAAAGAGCTGATGAAAGACATGGGCAACTGCCTGAAAGCACAGCCAGTCTTAGTAGGGGCTTAATAAATATCAGTTGAATTAGATTGAATTGAACATATCAAACTGTGTCCTTTAAACTATCAATTAATCAATAAACCTTTATAAAGTGTCTATATGCTAGCTGGGGAAACTGAGGTAGAAATGAAATAGTTCTTGCCCTCAAGGTGCTTACATTTATTAAAATGGCAGCAGGTGCAATTCAATTAGAGGCATTTATTATCCAAGCAACTTCTCACACTGTCCTTTGCCAGCCCTGAACAATTCTCAACACACAAAACCAATGCTTCAGGGCCCCCAAAGTTCCTCCACCCTTTTCCAAATTATCATCTGATGCAACATGAGCCATTTCAATGATTCCATTGTCCTCTTTGGGAAAGAAGTTGGAAACCTCCTCCCTCACGTAATCCATCCTTTTCACGTATCCATGATGTGATACATCCTAAGGGAAGCAGCCTGGGATAAAGGAAAGAACCGCAGACATAGAGATCGAACACTGGTTTGCAATAACTTACTAACAACATGATTGGGCAAGTCATTTTTCTTCTCTGACCCCTAATTTCCTCAACTGTAAAATGATGATATATCCTATAGAATGGCTCTTTGGGAAGGGAGAGGAGGCAGCTTACAGGGGAAATTTTAGGCTATATAAAAACAAAAGATATCAATAAAATTAATTTTAAATAAATTTTTAAAAACTTATGCTACCTATTTCATGAGCTACTGTTTTTTATTAGTCATTGTGCGGTATCAGGACCTAGCCAATGGAGGGCCAAGATAGGAATCAGGAAGACTTGAGGTCAGATTCTGACCTCTAATAGTTGTATGACCACAGGCAAGTCACCTAACCTTAGGGTGCTCCAGGCTTTTCTCTAAGATTATAAGTTACAGAGATCTGCATTAGTGAGGCAGTATCTACACCAGGTGTTCCCCATACCCATGAAATCACAGATTAGACCAAAATAGTTATCATTAGTAATCGTAGTAGGAGAGGTAGCTGCCGTGTAGTAGTTAATGGAAAAGCATGGAGACTTGGGTTCCTTAGTATTATTATTGTTATTGTTATTATTTATTTTTAGTTTTCAACATTCACTTCCATAAGATTTTGAGTTCTAAATTTTTTCCCCCTCTCTTCCCTTCCCAAGATGGCATGCAATCTGATGAGACTTGGGTTTTTGACACATGTTGGTTGTGTGATGCTGGTGGAATCACTTTAAATTTTCATAGACCCATGGGCAATCCTCTGACTCTCAGCTGCAGGTTGCAATCTGCATTGGTGGAAGAAATTTCCTCGCTTAGAGTTCCCTATATCAGTGAAATCAGGTCTGATAAATGACATCAGTCACTCATAGTAATAACTTTTGTTATCAATCTCTCAGGCTGGAGGTGTGGGTGTGGGTTTTTAAAAATCACATTCTCATTCTAGGTGCAGAATGGGATTGCACTTTATGCCACATGGACCACAGTGGCAACACTATTGAATTTTGCAGTTGTGTTGATATACAGCATGGGAGTGGCCAACCAGACTTCCACTACTATTGGCCTGTCTATTCTTCTCATGCTGCTGGTGGTCTGGTGAGTAATTCATCCCTCATTGACTAGGAAGGATGTGGATTTCCATTCAACTCTAGGCAATTCAGGTCAACTCATCTCATCTCAACTCAACTCAAACATTATTACGTGCTTTCTTTTTATAGATCCTGAACATTGAACTAAGATACAGCCCCTGATTTCCTGGAACTAACATTCTAGTCAGACAGACAACATAAACACAATTGTTAGAATATCGACTAATATATTATACTAATAATGCCTCACAGTTGTATGGCATTGTAAGGTTTACAAAGTGTTTTCATCCCAACTCTATGAGGTAGGTAATATAAGGATTAGTGTCCCCATTTTACAGATGAGAAAACAGAAGCTCCCACCAGAGGGGAAGTCACATAGCTATAGAGCTAGCAAGCATCAAAGCCAAGATTTGAACACAGGGCTCCCAATTCCTTAGCAGATTTTAAGCTGATTGTAAGGAAAATTTCCCTAATGATAGAATTGTCCATATCTCAAAGGGGCTGCCTCAGGAGGTAGTGACTTCCCCTTCTTTGGACCCAGCAAAAGACTGGTTGACCACCTGTCACATAAATGTCATATATTGTAGAGAAGATTTTTTTTCCAGGTATGGATTGGAATATAGATGTTCACTGAGATCCCTTCCAACTCTAAAATTCTATGGTGCCTAGAATTTGGTGGCGCCAAGGCCCCAAATTCTTGCTATTATACCAGGTTTGTTGTGCCAATGTGTAAGAAGGGCAAAATGAGTGTTCTGTGAAGTCTAAGGTGGGTAAGGTTGCTATTATTGAGGAAGGAATCAATGAAAGCTTCCTGGAGGAGGCATTCGAATTGAATTTTTAAAAATGGATATGAGTTCAACAGGCATTTCACTAGATTTATAGTATTTTCTATACCAATCACAACATCACAGTTTCTTTAGTTAAGCATCAACATAGTTCATTCAGATTGTCCTAAGAAGGCAGCTTTTTGTAGTCAGGGAGTATGGGGCCCATGGCTACGGAGTACAGGCCCAAATCAATAGAACTTTTTATAATTAAAAAGAATCAGGTACTATAGTTTCTATTTGGTTTATGCTAAGTTGAGGCTGTTTAATCTGATGGAAAAAAGCCAAAACCCAAAAACCCTTCAGCTAGGAGGTAAGAGATCTGAGTTCTGATTCTGGCTTTATCACTAAGAGCTGTGAATCACTTCATACATCTACAGCTGTAAAATGAAGATAACAACATCTGCCCTGCCTAACTCACAGGGTTGGGATGAGGACATAAGAATGGCTTTGAAAGCGCTTTTTAAATGTTAAAAGTGTTACACAAAGCAAAATATCATCAGTCATGATTTTTTGCTATTCTCAGCTGGTTTTCTCTTGTGGACGAGGGTTGATGCTGTTTTAATAAATCCTGGAAAGATAAAGACTTTCAGGCGATGTGACTGAAGCTTGGAGAACGCTAAAAGATCTGGATAGAGTCAACACTGACTTGGTCACCAAATCCCAACATTTCTAGAACCAGACGAGAAGGAGGAGGGTGGGGAATGGACAAATATTTATCAAGTACCTACTATGTTCTAGGCCCTGTGCTAAGTACTTTGTAAATATTATCTCATTTGAGGAAGACATTCCTTAAATTCTACGTCACTGAGATTATTTCTCTATAGGTTTCTTTGCCTAAATCCTGGATAGCCAGTTAATTTTAGGGAAATTTTAAAAAAAAGTATTTATGTCATAAATGCTATCCTTCTTTCTCTCCATCAGGTTTTACATGAAATTTTGTTTTTGTTTTTGTTTTTTGCTAGGCAATGGGATTAAGTGACTTGCCCAGGGTCACACAGCTAGTAAGCATCAAGTATCTGAGGCTGGATTTGAACTCAGGTCCTCCTGACTCCAGGGCAGGTGCTCTATTCGCTACACCACCTAGCTGCCCCTACATGGAAATTTTAAAGCTCTTTTAGTCCACTCCTCTCATTCCACAGATGTGGAAGTTGAGGCCCAGTTACAAGGGACTTGCTCAAGCTCATATAGTTACTTAGTGACAGGTCTTTAGGCGACCTAGAACCCAGGTGTTTGTCCTCCACTCTGCAAGATTGCTTGTTGTGAAAAGTTTGAAAACCATATGTTTAGGATAATTAAAGGTGAATTTACATAGTAATATTAGGCACAGAGAAATAGATATGCTCTGGGATGGTAAAACATATCATGGACTAAAAATGTAAATCGGTTCAAGAAGGGTTTGGATAAATTTCTAATAGACTGCTGCTAGAACCTAGAGGTGGTTTAGAGGTAGAACCTTAACCTTTGAAATTGCTTCCATGAAGAAAAGCCAAGACGCTCTCCAAATTTGTTCCTTGTTGTCTCTGTCAAAAATACCATGGGTCTATGTCAGCAGTTTATGCTTTACGGACCTTATTCATTGCTGTGTGACTTTGGGCAAATGACTTAACCTCCCTAGACCTCAGTTTCCCCACCTGTAAAATGAGAAGGTTGGACTAGATGTCCTTTAAGGTCTCTTCTAGTTCTAGATTTAGGATTTCCATGAACGATGTTGGCCCCAGTGTTCACAATGCACACAGTAAAAGAAAACCCAAAATCTCTTTCCCTGGGCTCTTCCAATCACTCATTTTGTTGCCCCTCTGTTCCAAGGTTGCTGAAATTTGGATGTCTTCCCAGGTGACCTCAGCGAAAATGGGGCCTTCTCACTCTGTTAATCAATCAATGGATAAGCATTTATCAAGTGCCTATTATGTGCCAGGCTCAGTTATTTGTCATCTGTTATCTTCCTTCATGGGAATTTCAGCCATATCAAACATTCGTGATTTTTCCCTAGAGTTCTGTTTTTACCCTTTGCATCTCCTCCAGTGAGAAAGTGACTGCTATTTCATCTGCATGGGAAAGCTCAATGATATTCTTGGCTGAGACACCAGAGTATGGAAAAAGACAGTATCTTACCGTTTTCCTCAGGAGGAAATTTCACTTCAAAATTCCTTAACTAGCTCTAGGCAGAATCAATTAGAGTCAGAGATACATCTGTCCATAATTAACTTGTAGGCTCCATTTGGCTCCATTTTTGGCCAAAATGGATTTCTCAGTCTCAAGTGTGAAAATGTTCAGCCTCTGCCTAACTGGGTTAAACCAATCAGAAATGCCAAGGAGGAGGAAAAGGAGAGGGCTGAAGAGGAAGGGAGGAATTCCGGTTTTTTTTTTTTCTATTCTTTCAAAAATGTTTTGTTGATGGCTTTTATTTTTATAATGTAATGTAAAATTCTTAATACTGCCAAGTCATTTCCCAAGTAACATTCATTGGTCAGCTGTTTTTTCCTTAACTTAAGGGAAGAACCCCTTTTACTGAGAGCAGAAAAGTTTCATCATTGGCCCTATAGAACAATATTGATCACTGAATTTGGTCTCAATTCTGATGTTTTTGATGTTGTAATCTGTAGCCTAAGGTCCCCAAAGCCCCTGGGCCCTTGGTGGATCAAGTCCAACCCAGATAACTTTCTCTCTTTAGCTCATTCTGCTCCCACCTGCCTGGAAATCTCAAAATGTAGCTTGGGAATAGCTCTTATCTAGGTTTTTTCCAATATAGACAACAGGGTCTCAAGCTCCTGTGCAAACACTCAAGGTGGTGCATTCATATCATTCCAAGAAGTCTTTATTTCAATTCACAGAAAATGCAGAAGAGGCAAAAAACTCATAAGAATCTAGTAAGCAGATCTAGAAAATGTAATAAAGCACTCAAGTAGCAACAGACCCCCCAATAAGACAATCCTGTCAGGCTGAGCAGGCATTGTTCCTTGCCCTCATACCTTCATTGTTTGAGTCACTCACTGTTAGAGCAAGGTCCAGGTTCCTTGCTTCCTCAAGTCATAAATCCACATGACTGTTCTCCCAGCCATGGGGGTGAGGGCCAGGATGGAGAAGTTAAAGAGTACGATGCCGTAGAATCCTCGATTTTTTCTAAGAGGTAATGCTGCTCAGCAAATACTTTCTCTGTCTAGAATAGTAGCTCTTAATCTTTTTTCTGTGTCATAGACCCCTTGGGCTGTCTGGTGAAGCCTATGGCTCCCTTCTCAGAATAAGTTTTTTCAATGCATAAAACAAAATACATACATAGAAAGGAAACCAATTATATTGAAATACAGTTATTTATCTGTATATTTTAAAAATTTCACCATCTCCAGGTTAAGAGTCCCTGCTCTACAAGGTATGATCCCCAAACTCTCGAATATAAGGTCACCCTAAGACACCCCCCAAGGAAGTAATCTTTACTGAGTAAATGTGGAGAAGAGATAGGAAAGGCACTGATTTTCCCAACTCCCCATCCAGAAGCCAGGTCTTCTCTGTTGCACAGTAGACTGTCCTCTGACCAGGGAAAAAACAAAAGCTTCCCAACCCTCCCCCCCAGAAAAGCCCTTCTAATTCTTTCACTTGGCAATGCTGATATTTTTGGCATTCCCATCCCTCCTCCTACCTTTCTAGTCTTCTTTCATCTCACTCCCGAAACATACTCTTCTATCCAGTGACGCTGGCCTCCTGGCTGTTTCATGAACAAGACACTCCATCTCTTGGCTCTGAGCGTTTTCTTTGGCCATCTCGCATTCCTGGAACACTTTCCTCAACTTCAGCTACGGACCTCCCTAGCTTCCTTTAAGTCCCAACTAAAATCTCATCTTCTACAGGATGCCTTCCCCAACCCCTATTCATGCCAGTGCCTTCCTTCTGTTAGTTGTTTCATATTTATCCTATATATGCCTTGCTTTGCATACATTTGTTTGCTTCTTGCCTTCTCCATTAGATTGTAAGTTCCTTGAAGGCAGGAATTATCGTTGCTTCTTTCTGTATCCCTAACCTTTAGCTTAGTGTCTGGCATGCAGTAGGTATTTAATAAATGCTTATTGATTGATTGATTGATTCTCTTTATGAGATGCTCTGTAGAAGTCCCAGAAAGTCAATTTGGAGAATTATAAAGGTATTTACTTCATAAGTGCTGTCACTGCTTCTCTCCTTTAGGTTCTACCTGGAAAACTTCCTCCTGGATAAATATGTGCATTACATCCTCACTGTATACCCGGTGGTCATGGTCGCATTGTCTGGCAATATTGCTCAGCACTATAATACATCTGCTCCAAGCAGAAACAACATCTTCGCAGGTAAACGAGTCTTTTTAGCCATTCCAAACATCTGATGCACCTCTATCACATTCCTATGAGCTACTGGAACGAGAGGAAGGTCGATAATTATTTTCCTTGACTTTCATTTCATTATTATTATTATTTTTTAGGCAATTGAGGTTAAGTGACTTGCCCAGGGTCACACAGCTAGTAAGTGTCAAGTATTTGATCTGATCTGAGGCTGGATTTGAACTCAGGTCCTCCTGACTTCAGGGCCGGTGCTCTATCCACTGCACCACCTAGCTGCCCCCTTTCCTTGATTTTCAATGCAAAGGTATATACAGTGAGGGGTAGTAGAAAGGGTATTGACTTTGGAGTCAGGAGACATGACCCCTTAGTACTGCTTTGAACCAAAGTGAGACCTTTGGTTCATTTCAGCTCACTGGTCCTCGAATTCTGAAAACAAAGCAAAACCAACAAAAGCCAAAAAACAAAAACCAACAAAAACCAAGGTGGATGGATGGATTAGTTGATATCTAAATTTCATACGCGCTCTATCCAGCTCTGTGCCAGGTCTGTGTAAGCCTGTGTGGAATTATTTCTGACCTACACTTTCAATCCCCTCCCATGCACATCTGTGAAACCTGAAAGCACACACGGCCTTTGTTACTGCCATTTTTCTGTTTATCAGGGATCGTCACTTTCCTTCTTATAAAGTAAACAACAGGGCATCTCCTTTCTACCCTGTCCTTATTCTTATTTCTCTCTTCCAGTTGTCCTGATGGTTGCGACAAGTGTGATGTTTTTGGTTCGGCTTGGCCTGGTTACCTGCAGGCATCGCTATCAGCCGCTTACTGTGAGTGAGTCATTGTTTTCAGAGCCGGTAAAGCTAGGAAAGAACCTCAGAGATGCTGAAGATGACCTTAGGAAAAGAAGCTACAGATCTCAGGAGATGGAGCCAGAACACCTTGCTGTGAAGTCATTCTAATTATGGGCAAGACCATTGAGCATCAGGGCTTTGCCTCATGCCAAAACAGCTGTGGAATATGGATGAATGAAACGCATTTATTCAGCATTTACTAAGTGCTAACCATTAGGTTAATTGTTAGGGATACAAATACAGAAGTGAGACCTCATCTTTGTCTTCAAAGGGCTTTTTAGGGGAAAACAAAGCATATGGTGGCCTAGGAATAATATTTTGGCCTGGGAAGTAGCAGGAATGGCATATGGAGCCCTAGAGGAATCAAATAATTACTTTTTTTTAAAAAATTTCTCTTAAAATAAATAAACGTTTATTTTCCTTTTTCCCACTTTCCCCAATTGGGAAAAAAAGAAAAATAAAACTTTTGTGCCAAATATGCAGAGTTAAGCAAAATTAATTCCCAAATTATCCACATCCAAAAATGTAGGTTTCATTCTTCATCTTGAATCTATCACATCTCTATCAGGAGGTGATAGCATGGCTCCTTATCAAACCTTTGGAATCATGGTTGGTTACTGCATTGATCAGAGTTTATAATTCTTTCAAAGCTGTTTGCCTTTATGACGTTGCTGTTGTATAAATTGTTTTCCTAGTTCTGCTTACTTTGTTCTGTGTCATTTCATCTAAGTCTTCCCAGGTTTTTCTGAAACCAACCTCTTTGTGATTTTTATAGCACAATAGTATGTTTGTTGCATTCTTATATCATAATTTGTTAAGCTGTTTCCCAATTTATAAGCAACCTTTTATTTTGTAGTACTTTGCTAGCCCCAAAAGAACTGCTACAAACATATATATATAAATAGATATAGATATGTAGATCTATAGATATAGGCTCTTTTTCTCTTTCTTTGATCTTTTTGGGGTATAAGCCCAGTAGAGGTTGTTGTTGTTTTCATCCTTTGTTCTTGAAGAGGATCAATGACATCACAAGGGTAAACGTCTTGACTTGAAAGTGAATTGGATTTAAGTGAGGCAGGGCTGTGCAAAGTCATCAGCCTCACTCTCTCCTCCAGAGTCATTGAAGTTCAGTAGAAGTATTACTTAGTCAACGAGTATGTTCCTTTTAGTGACTTGCTAAGTATAGTTCCAAATTGTTTTCCTGAATGGCCCTAGCAATTCATAGCTCCATTAATAGTGAATTAGTGTATCAGTTTTCTGCAGCATCTCCAACATTTTTATTTTCCATTTTTGTCAATTTTGCCAATTGGGTGGGTGTTGAAGTAAAACTTCGGAGTTGCTGTAATTTGTATTTCTCTAATTATTGGTGATTTGGAGCATTTTTTCATATGGTTGTTGGTAGCTTGGATTTCTTATTTTGAGAACTGCCTATTCATATCCTTTGACCATTTGTTGATTGGGGAATGGCTCTTACAAATTTCAGTCAATTCTTTAGTACATCTTGGAAATGAACCCTTTATCACAGAAACTTGTTGCAAAGATTTTTTCCTCGGTTAACTATTTCCTTTCTAATTTAAGCTGCATTCATTTTGTTTATGCAAAAACGTTAAATTTTTATGCAATCAAAATTGCAAATTTTCTTTTCTGCTATCCTCTCTATCCCTTATTTGGTTATAAACATAAATCTGAAGAGATTTCTTCTTTGTTCCTTTAATTTGTTTATATTATGATTTTTTTATATATTTAAGTCATGTATTCTTTTAGAGCTAATCTTGATAGACATTATAAAGTGTTAGTCCAAACTTAATTTCTGCCAGGCTGATTTCCAGTTTTTCCCAAGCAGTTTTTGTTTAAGAGTGAGTCTTTACTCCAGTAGTTATGGTCCTTAGATTTATCTGACGTTAGACTACTATATCCATTTGCTTCTGTATGTTATGTAGCTTATCTGTCATTGATCAATATCTTATTTTTAATTACTATGAAATCATTTAAAAATAAATGGCTATTGATATACATATATTTTAAAATTTCCTATTTTTTCCACTTCTTTCTCCCTTCATCCTCCCAGAGACCATTATGACAAAGAATTTGCCAAATTGTTTTGATGATTACTGCTCTGTAGTATAGTTTGAAATCTGGTACTGTTTGTCTCCTTTCTCTTCTACTTTTTTCATTCCCTTAAGATTCTTTACTTTTCTTTGATGTGCCCTTTTCATAATCAATGGTCATTGTAGTTCCCAAGAGAAGGAAAAACAGGGAGTGGGAGGATAGTATTGTAAGATATGTCTGAGATGAAACCAGAATGGAGAACCCAATCTGTAGCTCAATCCACTGAAGAGGAGCTAACTATTCAATTCGTTCTAGTCTCTTCCAGTTCCCAAGGTTTTTCCAGGGAGTGTGGTGTACGTTCTTATCACTTGTGATCATGAGGGATGAATTGTTCTGGTCACAGTAGCTCGTGAAGATTATCCTGAGGTGTAACAGGGTTTGTGGTCTACCTTGGTAGAGGGAGTGGCCACACTGATAAAATCACTGATCTTTGTAAGTACTGAAATAACATATTACCTAAAAGCAATTTAGATTCTGGAAGGAATTTGGATCCTTGATGCTACAGTTCCTCGGGTGTCATAGAGAACACAAGTGACACTCCCTAAACTTGTGAGCTTACCCACCAATTCATCCACTCAGCATCCCTAAGAGGGAAAATTGTGATTCCACGATTCTTTGCTCATCCACCTGTCTTGTTTTACATATAGTCGAGGAATTGATCAACACACCACTCAGCTCAACTTATCTGCAGCCTTTTGTTCTCTGTCAGTATCATTTTTCAACTCCTTCAGATTATATTGTATAGTTCTGTTCTGTTCCTAAGATAGCCATGATGATGGGATAGGGGAGAGTGGGCCAGGTCTTGTCAGTCTTTCTGCCCATGAGTTCTACAAATATTCTTGCCATTTTTTAAGAAGGTAGAAATTATATCATTATGGCATGGCTACTCCATTAAAGTGTTAGTGTCTCTTTGCTTGGGAAACATCACTGATGAAGTAGAACTGTAACTGTAATGAAGAATCACAAAATGTAGGGTTAAAAGGAACTTTCACAACCATCTGTTCCACCATATTCCTAGAGAAGAATCTTTACTCAAATATGATTGACAAGTTGTCATTTAACCTCAGTATGAAGACCTCTAAGGAGGAGGGAACCCATTAATTCATTAGGTGGCTCATTCCACTTCTGGATAGCTCTAATAATTAGTAAATTTTTTTCTAAATAGCACAGAATTGTTTATTAATAGCCTGAGAAAAACCAATCTGTGCCTAAAGAGCCAAGCTCTGGGTAAGAAAGGATTTTTGTTTTGTTTTGTTTATTATTTTTAAAGTGAAAGATACAGACTTCTTCAGGTGCCAATGTACATATCCATTGTCTTCAAGGTCATGGCACTAAGGAGACAATGGGAAATAACTGGTGGGACTGGAAGAGCCTCAGAAGCCATCTACATTTCATTGCCTTTGATGGTCCCCTGTCTCCAGATGTGGGGGAGGAGGGGAGAGGTAACCAGGGTACATGCATCAGAGATATTACTCCATCTCCCAGCAGACTACATTCCTTGTGGAACTGGTATGTACATTTAAAAATGCCGTGGGAGTGCCCATATTTGGATCTCCAAAACCATGCAAATCTCCTGACCCACCTCCAGTATCGTGACTACACCTCTGGTATTGTCTGTTCCCTCCTTCAGATCAAACTGGATTCTCTATCTTTGGTTCCTTTGAACCTCAATATACCACAAACACACACCCTGTTTCTTGGGATAGGACCTCTGGAATGCCAGCTCTTTGTAGAGGGAGCCTTGTTCTGGTCTGTTGATTTTTCTTTTTTATACTCGTAAAAAACACTAGGGGCGGCTGTGGTTCTTCATAAATAAAAAACACTACCACTTTGTTGCTATGGAGATGGGCTCCTCCACCCCGATACCCTGAGAAGCTGGTTTATATGGCCTGACAGCACTTTTTAGAAAGATGCCAATCTCACATCTAGACAAAGTCAGTCAAACGGAGAAAGGCAGCTTCTGAGGTAGGGAAGATGAAGAGGGAATCATCTTATACTCCTTCCCCAGCAAACCACTTTGGATAGCTGGTTCAGGACTTCCAGATTTCCCTTGCCTTCAGTACTATATAGAGACTGCTGATAGCTCACAGGAGCTGAGGGTCTTGAGTCATTAGAAAAATTCAGTTTTCTAGGGGAAGAGTCGGGGTACCCTGGGAACCCAACTCCTACCAGCCGTGGGTTTAATAAACCAAACATTTCTGGTCCTTGTACCATACCTTTGTGCTTGCCTGGGGCACAGGTGTCTCCTGGGGCGAAAGGAACAGTAGGACTATGTGGGGTACCTGCCCCACAGACGCCTACAGATGACAAGCCCTATCCTGATTGCAGCAGCTCCTGGCCTCTAGTCAAGGTGTTTAGCCCAGGATAAACCCCAGCCCAAGAGGTCACAATGTCAATTCCCAGGCCAGTCTCACCTGGAACACTGCCTAGCGAAACCACTTCTGGGTCAGAAGGAGTCAATGAACTTTCTTAGTTGAGCATTCAAAGGTTCTCAGACCAAAGGAATCAAAAATTACTTTTCTTAGGTTAGCCCTAGAAGCAAACTGGGATCAAGGTCCTTCAGACCTAAGAAAGCCTTATTCTAGGAAGGGATTGAGGGTTACTCTGGGCCTAAGTCTGGAAATAGACATCTTGGCTAGGATGAAATGCCCAAATCTTGTTTCATGACAACTGGTGGGTTATTTCAGAAACCTATCCCCTCAAAATTCATGCAGACACAGCATTAAATCTAGTCAGTCACTCACAACTTTCTAATTTTTGCCTTTCCTTTCATAGACATTCGTGTTCAAATGATTGTTCTAGATTTGTAGTTTGACCTGGAGAGCAGACTGGGAAATATGGCAGGTGATGATAACCTTCTCTTTGCCTTCTCCACAGCATTATGGGACTCAGGGAATCTCAAGGAAGCAGCCCAGAGTGTGGGGCAAGTTTAGAAGCCCACACTGATGAGGAAGACTGGTGGCAATGCATATTCACAGGCAGCTCATCTTTCCTCATTCCTTCTACATGGGAAAGGGTCCATTTTAATTAAACAAATGAAGCGAGAAGACACATGGGATGGTCAGAATCTGGAGGCAGAATTGAATTACTTTTACTAAGGAGTTCCTGCACTGGAATTTACATGACTTTTTTCTAGCCTAATGATTAATCTTTTGGAGGAGGTGGTGTGGTGAGAGAGATTAGAAAGGATTTTGTGAGTCTAGTTCTGGACTTAGACAGTTGAAAGCCATACCTCCCAGCTGAGCAAACTTATAGAACTGGTTCTTGGCATAACCAAATGAGTGTGAATCCTGTTGCCTCAATTGTAGAATCGCTTACCTTGGTCCCTTCTTATCTGGTGCACTCCAAATGCCCATTAACCATTGTTTCTACCCACCAGTGCCTTTATCTCCCCTGGCCTCTTTTTTACCTGGGCAACAGATCAGAGAGAGAGAGAGAGGAGACAGGAGAAAGGTAGCTTCTACATGTTTAAGCTAAACGGTAGCTGGAGAGCTGAGTTTCTCCTATTTAGCATTCAGTTGGCTCATCCCTTTGGAATGTGGCAGAATGCTGGGTCCAACCCATTCGGCTGAACTTGACTAATTATAGAAGGGGCCATTGTTCTAGGAGAAGAATTACTCATAAGATGCACCTAAAGTGGCATATCTGGGCAGGTCCACATGGTAACAAAATAGGCAATAACCAATGACTGAAACACATTCGCTGGTTCCTCCTTTCATTCTCTCTTTCTTACCCCTCCCTTAAATCTGCTTCGATACTAAGAATCTATATAATTTCAGGTCATTTGAATAGCAAACTAACTCTCCAGTTGTCATCCTTTCAAATTCTTTAGGTGGAGGTGGCATCTAGCTATTTTACATGCTTGATGATGGGAAACTTACTTTGGTTCAGGTGGTTGTAGCACCAGATGGGTGACATCAAAGCCCCAAGAAACAGACCCAGGCTCGGCGTCTTCCCCAAAGCCTCTTGAGACAGAAAAGAGAGAAATCATGATTGTAATCAATGCTTCAGAAACATTCAACCACTGCCAATGAAGGCCTACTTGAAGGAAAAACAACTCTATCCCTGTAGAGCTGCCAACACTGTTAGCTTAGAATTTCATAAGTTGGATGCACAGTAATTTAGGAAGACAGGATCAAACCTATCAGGATGTATATTCAACATTAGGACAGACTTTGGAGGAAGATAGCTAATGTCATGGAAATATCAGACCAAAGGCCTTATGGTCGTTAATTCGCCATGATGAGGTAATCTTCCCTGTAATTAATACCCCACAGGATGAGGGCTGACATTTACAAAATATTTTAAAGGTTTTTACCTATATGGTACTAGACCCTTTTCCTACTTTAGTTCTAGAACCCCTTACTACTTTTCCAAGGTTTGATGTGGGCTGTTGTGGAAAATCAATGTATGAGCCCCTACTAGTGCACCATTTTTCTATCACAGACCAGTCAAGAACTACAAATCCAAGAACAAAGCTTTTAATTAAGACATCAAAAACAATATCAATAATGAGGGAATAAAGTATTAGAAGTATTCTTTGCCTCCCCCAAACACGTTTGCAACCTCCCACACCTCTTGGAGGTGTTAGGTAGGGAAAAAACAGCCTGAAGAACACCTAGGAAAGGGTGGTGCAACTATCCTTCAGTGTGTGGGTGGATGAGGTTAAAAAAGAGTCAGTCATGTTGTTTCCATCTTTTTTCAGTATTCTTTCAGTGACTAGCATGGGGATCTATTGTAGCCCATCAGTATTAGATTCACTTCAGATCCAGCTATCATTTCTCCCCATGTGGAGTCAAACACCTGATTTCCTGTCCTCCAACATCTTCAGAACTTGAACATGCAGAATGAAGCCTCCAGTAATAGCATCCCATGCTCAGTAGCCTGTGCTCCATGATATCAGACCCATCCTGTTCAAACCTCCAACCACAGACACTCAGGAATGCCTTACGACTTTCCTTTATGTGTGTTTTCTCTGTTTTTTTTTCCAACTTCTTTCTGAGTTTGGGTCTATTGATGTAATTTCTAAATCTAAGCATAACTCCATAACAGTCTGTTGTCCTGGAGTTTCCCCCAGGGTTGAGTAGCTCCCATGACTTAGTTAGTTGGCAAACAGACATTTATTAAGCACTCATTAATTGATAGGCACCATGCTAAGTGTAGGGGATACAAAGAAAGGAGGGAAAAGTGCCTTGAGGACATAGTCATTGCCCTCAAGGGACATACACTTTAATGGAGGAGACAGCATGTAAGTAGCTACGTACGTTCAAGATATATACAATGCAAATAGAAAATAATTTCAGAGGGAAGGCATTAGCAGCTGGGGGAATAAGGAAGGTTTCCCATAAGGAAGCCAGGAAAACTAAGAGATGGTGTTGAAGGAGCAGAATATTCCAGGTAGGGGGAGCAGTCAGTGCAAAGCCTGAGAAATGGAGAGTCCTGTAAAAGGAACTACAAGCAAGCCAGTAGAGCTGGATTATAGTGTGTGGAGGAGGTGAGGTGTAAGAAGACTGGAAAGGTAGGAAGGGGAAATGGCTTATGAAACGCTTTGACTGCCAAACACAGGATTTTATACCTGAGCTTGGAAGTAATAGGGAGCAATTCACTAAGCAGGGCAAGAGGTAGGTGGGGTGACATGGTCAAGCATGTGCTTTAGCACAATCACCTTGGCAGCTGAGTAGAGGATGCACTGGTGTAGAGAGAGACCAGTTATAATGCTATTGCAATGGTCCGGCAAGAGGTGATGAATGCCTCAACTGGGATTGTGGCTGTAAGAGTAGGGAGGAGGATCCATGTGGACACAGAAATGACAGACTTTGGCAAGGACTGGATATGTAAGGTGAGTGAGAACAAGGAATTGAGGTTGACTTTGGAGATGAAGTCAGGCAGACATATTCCATTATGGATCCTGGATATTGTGGCTTCTAGCCCTCTTCTAGCACTTCCCCCAGTAAATGTAGTCATAATAATGACTAAGTAAGAAAAAGTGGAAATCAGATGGAAGGGTGAAGGAGAGAAAAAACAAGGGTCATGGAACTTGATCAATCATTATTAGAAGTTAATTCTCTCGGTTTTTTTTTTTTTTGGTTAGGCAAAGTGACTTGCGCAGGGTCACACAACTAGTAAGTGTCAAGTGTCTGAGGCTGGATTTGAACTCAGGTCCTCCTGACTCCAGGGCCGTAGAAGTTAATTCTCCAAATTCTCCTTTAAAAAGGAGACTCTCACATAGCCATGTCCACGAGTCTATAGATTGATCCCTCTGCCATACACCTAACACATACTTTACAAAATCTGTATTCATTTCCATTGGCATTTCACAGTCAAAAGGCAGTAGATGTTTTAAGAGCCATGACTTAGGGGTCTCATAAAGCTGTGCCAACATGGGGCAATGGAAAGAATCCTGGCTTTGGAGTCAGAGGATCTGGGTTCAAATCTTGCCTCTGATGCCTAATCCTCTGTATGATGGGGCAGCTAGGTGGTGCGGTGGACAGACCTCTGGGCCTGGAGTCAGGAAGACCTGAGTTCAAATCCAGCCTCAGATATTTACTAGCTGTGTGAGCCTGGGCAAATCATTTAATCTTGTTTGCCTTAGTTTCCTCATCTGTAAAATAAGTTGGAGAAGGAAATGGCAAACCACTCTAGTATCTTTGCCAAGAAAACCCTAAATGGGGTCACAAAGGGTCAGACACAACTGAAAGGAATGAACAAGACACTTAGTTTCCCTGACCCTCAGTTTCCTCATCTATAAAATGAAGGGATGGAACTAGGTGCCCTGAGGTCCCCTCCTCTCTGGATCTGTAATGCAATGATTCTGTGACTCAACAAGACAAAGCAATCAGGAATGAACCCTAGGGTAGAAGGAAAAGTCCGGCCATTCCATTGGGAAGGTACATCCAAAAGGAATCTCAGAAATCTCCCACAAAACTCCTCTTTCCCATACTATGTCCTAAGTCTCACCCTTCCTTGGCAAGAGGGATGCTATGCTACCACACGGTGGGACTCCAGGCAGCTAGCACTTCCATATGCTCAGCAGAGACTCTATTGATGCTAGGCCCCAAGGGGTAGGGTAATGAACCAAAGAGGGAGAAAAAGGAGTCTAGCATCCCTCTCATGAGAGGCCAGGCTCCTTCAGGACTGAACTGTGTTGAATCCAATATGTAGGTGTTCAGCAGAAGGGCCCTCAGTGAAAAGAGAGTGGATATAGCAATCCTGTCCCTCTGGGCCCAGAAGTGGTTTCTTAATTAGACTAGGAAGGAAAAAAAGAGTGTGCAGTAAGCAGGGTTGTATCATTAAGAGCTTACTATGTCCCAGAAACTGTACTAAGAGCTAGGGATACAAGAAAGGCAAAAACAAAATGTCCCTTCCCTCAAGGAGCTCACATCCAAATGGGGAAGAGAGCTGCCAATAACTAAGAACATACAACATTGTATATGTGTATACGCACATAGCTACATCTATACGTGCATGTATATATGTATATACATATGTGTGTGCATACACACACACATACAGAGTGTACACGGAAGGTAACGTCAGAAGGAAAGCACTCATACTGAGAATGAAGGAAGCCAAGGAAGTGAAGACACAAAGGGGAGGGAGGACAGCATTCTACTTTTTGGGGACAGCCAATGACAAGTCATGGTGTTTTGTGTAGGAGGAAGAGTAAATAGGCCACTATTGCTGGATTATAGAATGGGGGGGGGAGGGAGGAAAGTATAAGAAAATTGGAAAGGTAGGAAGGACTCAGGCTGTGAAAGGCCTTAAATTCCAAATAGAGAGAGGGTTTTATATTTAATACTGGAAATCACAGAGCTACTGGAGTTTATAGAGTGTTTGTATTGGGGCAGGTGTGGGGTGGGTAAAAGGGTCAGGCTTGCACTTTAGAGAAATCACTTTGGGTGCTGAAGGAAGGCTGGCCTGTATCTCAGATCTTTAGAGTAAAAATAATTGCCTGGCATAGGGAGAGACTTGAGGCGCTGGGCTCGGAGTCAAGAAGATCTAAATTTGAATCCTGCCTCACACATTTACTCCCCTCTGAGTCTGGGCAAATTGCTTAATCTCTCAGCCTTGGTTTCCTTATCTGTAAAAAGGGAGATAATAACACCAATACCACAGAGTTGTGAAAAATCAAATGAGGTGATGCATGTAAAGCATTTTGCAAACTAAGATGTGTTATGTAAGTATTAGATATTACTCCCGTTGCTGCGACTGTTATTACTGCTACTGCTACTACCACCACCATCACCACCACCATTACTACTACTACTACCACAATTTTCACCACCACTACCACCATTACTACTGCTACTACCACCATCACCACCACCACTACTATTACTACCACTACCACCACAATTTTCACTACCACTACCACCATTACTACTACTACTACCATCACCAGCACTGCCACTACTATTACTACTACTACCACCACCAAAACCATTACTCGTACTACTACTACAACTGTAAGAACTACTACTATTGTTACTGCTGCTGCTACTACTATTACTACTACTACTACTACTACTACTACTACTACTACTACTACTACTACTACTACTACTACTACTACTACTACTACTGAAGGTAATCCAGCATTTGGCTATTGTCCTAAGGAGTAAACCTGAGTTGTATTGTCCAGTTGTGTGGGGAGGGACCAGATCCCCTGAAAATTCTGCCAGGCTAACTGCTTTGCAACACCCAGACTTTGTCATGCCTATTCTATGGGCTTTTGTCTCTCATGGGTGTGGGGAAAGAAGTATCAGTGGGAAAGAGGAGGAGGAGATAAGGAAATAGTATGACAACAGTACAATTAAAAGGAGGAAGCACATTCCTCACAGCTGATGGAAAGAAGCCTTGAAGGCAAGGTTGAACTTCAGAGGAAAAATCATGCCAGCCATCAAAAAGGGATGCGGGTTACTAGACCCTTTGGGAATGAGGAAGAGATGCTGCTGCAGCGAGGGCATCCCTGCTGAGGATGGAGGGAGAACCCTTATTTCATCAGAGGTGTATCCTGGGACAGTGGACACAAGGGGAGGCACCTGCATTCCTATGGCAGAAGCTCACACTTCTGTGAACAGGTGTGGAAGGTGAGAGTCAAGAAGTCAGGTAGAACCTGAGATGTGGCTGACACTGAGAGGTTTTGAAATGCTCATTTCTCTCCAAGGTGCTTCACTTTCTTCCTGCTATCGTCTTGGCTTATCACAGGCTCAAAGCAGCGTGGATATAGAGCTGGGAAGTATCACAAGGTGAGTGTAAACTCCTTGTGAGTAGGGATTGTTTCCTTCTCCACATCTGTAGCCTCAGTGCCTAGCACATAGTAGATGCTTGATAATTTTTTTTTTGGTGAGACAATCGGGGTTAAGTGACTTGCCCAGGGTCACACAGCTAGGAAGTGTTAAGTTTCCAAGGCTGGATTTGAACTCAGGTCCTCCTGACTCCAGGGCCACTGCTCTATCCACTGTGCCATCTAGCTACTCCAATAAATGCTTAGAGTTGAAAGGGACCTTAGAAGTCACAGAGTCCAACTCCCTCATTTTATAGATGAGAAAGTTAAGGCCTAGAAAAGTGACTTGCCCAGGTTCATACAGCTAGTTAGTGACTAGTGATGCAAGATTCAAACCCAGGTCTTTCTGACTCCAAGCACAATATTCTATCCACTACTCCACACTGCCTCTAGTCCAACTCACTCACTTAACAGTTTAGTAAACTAGCATGTGTGTCTTCTCCCTTGGAAGTGGTGATTATCCTCCTTAGGTTTCTTAGTCAAAAAAGACAATTCAAAGGCTCCATTTTAAAATTTTAACACAGCCCTCAAAGCCTCATCAATCCCCTTGCTCCAGGTTAGCATAATGATTCATCATGGCCCTAATTTAAAAATGCAAGAGAGTATGGACTAGTGAAATGTACTCTGGACTTACAATTAAAGTCTTGGATCAAACTCCAGTACTTGCCAACTGTATGATCACTTGCCTCATCGGTAAACACAGTTACCTCATTGGATCAAATAAATTAATACATGTCAAGTCCTTTATAAATATTAAAGTCCTGTATAAGATTTTATTGTAGCTGTTCAGTCATGTCTAACTCTTTGTGATCCCATAATGGCATTTTCTTGGCAAAGACACTGGAGTGGTTTGCCATTTCCTTCTCCAACTCATTTTACAGATGAGGAAATTGTGGCAAACAGGGTCAAGGGACTCGCCTAGGGTCACAGCTGGTAAGTGTCTGAGGCTGGATTTGAACTCAGGTCTTCCTGACTCTAGGCCCAGTGCTCTATCTACTACACTACCTAGCTGTCCATATAAGATTTAGCTACTATTAATAATGACGGACCATGGGAATAGTCAATGTTGGGTGGGCTATGGAAAAACTGGCACACTAATACATTGTTGGTGGAGTTGTGAATTGATGCAATCATTCTTTAAGCAGTTTGGAATTAAACCGAGAAAGTGATTAAGGTGTTCATACCCTTTGACCCAGATATCCAATGCCAGGCATCTACCCCCAAAAGGTTAATGATAAAAAGAAAGGCCACATATACTCCAAAATATTTACAGCAAGACTTTCTGTAATAGTAAAGAAGTGGAAATAAAGTAGATGCCCATCAACAGAGAAATGGTTAAACAAGCTCATTCCATCAATATAATGGAATATTACTTCAATATAAGAAACAATGACTACAATAAATCCAGAGACACATGGAAAGACTCATATGTGAACTGTTTCAAAGTACACAGAACCAGGTAAATAATATACATCATGACCACAACGAAACAATAGGAATCAAATGGTGTGTAATTATGATGACCAAACTTGTCCTCAAAGAATAGATAAGAGAAGGCACATCTTCCTTTTTTTTTTTTCAGAAGTGGGGGACCCAGCCCACACGGTGACAGGACATTTCAGTGTAATAGTTTTGCTGAATTGTGTTTTTTCCCCTCTTTTAAAAATTCTTAGTTCTAAGGGATAGCTCTCTTGGAGGGGAGTGAAAAAAAGATATATTGGGAAATTAAAGTAATGTAAAAACAAGATAGTAATAGGACTTATTTTAAAAATGATGTACCACATAGTGAATTCCCATAGAAAGGAGGTTATTGATGATAATAGCCAAAGATAGTAAAAGCTAGCATTTGTGAAGCACCTACTCTGTGCCAGGCACTGTGCAAAGTGTTTTACATCTATTATCTCATCTGATCATCGCAAGAACCCTGGGATGTTGTATTTTAATTAAATAACCCAGCTGGCTGCAAATTAAAAGTCACCAAGGACAAAGAGAATTTTACTTATCAATCAACTTAAGTGAAGAAACTAGCCCCTCAGAGTTAGAGGAAGAGATATTCTAAATGAGAAGCCATGTCATAAATGGCTAGAGGCAGCTAAGGGCTTCAGTGGACAAAGCACTGGGCCTAAAGTCAGGACTCGAATTCATTTCTCATATCCTTACTAGCTGTGTGACCCTGGGCAACTTCTATCGACTTCAGTTCCCACAACTTTAAAATGGGGTTACTAACAGCATCTACCTCACAGGGTTGTTGTGAAATGATATATGCAAAGTACTTTGCAAATCTTAAAGCATTATATAAATGCTAGCTGCTGCTACAGATGAGAAAACTGAAATAGGAGGGTGAGTGGGTGACTGGATGGGATTGGGGAAATGTATCTCACCAACTTTACATACCTGGGGAAATTAGAAGACATTGAGAGATGCAACCAAGGCCACTGGTGAAGTATACTTTAGGGTAACCTGATGCTGATGCTTCTCAGATCTATCTATTCTGCCTCAAACTCTCCTCAGACTTTCATTCTCACATCTCCAATTGCTTTTCGGACATCTCAAACTGGATGTCCAGTAGACATCTTAAACTCCATATGTCCAAAATGGAACTCATTATCTTTCCTCCTAAACTCTATCCCCAGCACCTTCCCTGTTAAAATAGAGGGCAATACTCTCCTCTTAGTGCCTCAAATTCACAAAATAGGACTTATCCTGGACTCCTCACTATCTCTTTCCCCCCCATATCCAATCTTTGGCCAAGACTTGTCAATTTCACCTTCAGAATATCTCTCAAATATACCCCCTTTTCTCCTCTGACACTGCCATCACTCTAGTGCAGGGCTTCATCACCTCATACCTGGACTAGTGCAGTAGTCTGCTGGTGGGTCTGCCTGCCTCAAGTCTCTCCCCACTCCAGCCCATTCTCCATTTAGCCACTAAAGTAATTTTCTTAAAGTGCAGGTCCGATCATGGCAGTCCTGTACGTACTAAACTCCAATGACTTTCTCTTGCTTCCAGGAGCAAATACAAAATGCTCTGTTTGGCATTCAAAGCCATTCATAATCTAGCCTCCTCCTGTCTTTCTAATCTTCTTACACTTTACTCCCCAATACAACCTCTTCAGTCCAATGACACTGGCCTCCTTGCTGTCCCATGAGCAAGACACTCGATCTCTTGGTTCTGGGCATTTTTTCTGGCTCTCCCCTGTGCCTGGAATGCTCTTTCATCTCCACTATGACCACTGACCTTGCTGATTTCCTTTAAGTCCCAACTAAAATCCCACCTTCTACAGGAAGCCTTCCCCAACCTCTCTTAATTCCAGTGCCTTCCTTCCATGAATTATTTTTTATTTGTTCTGTTTATAGCTTGCTTTGTATGTATTTGTTTGCATTCTGTCTCCCCCCTCCATTAGATTGTGAGCTCCTTGATAGCAGGAACTATCTTTTACCTTTTTTTGTGTGTGTCCCCAGGGCTTAGCACAATGCCTGGCACATAGTAGGCATTAATAAATGCTTATTGATTGATATTGATTGAGACTCTGGCCTCTGGACATCTCCAGTTCTCCAGATCCCATTTTCCTTTACATCATGAAAACTCTGAATTTATTGAAGTAACTAGAAATGCTGGTTTGTAGTGGCAGCAGTACTCAGGGTAGGGAAACCCAGGAATGCCTGGGCTCCCCTCCTCCAATTGTGGCATTCTCAGGGATAGAATTCTCATAAAGCTATTGCTACATACACACAAGCCTGGCAGTATTCCCACCAAACTGGTATAAAAGCCTCTCCGCCTCCCACTCCTTTATTCAACAATTACTAAGCAGACCAAGGATCGGAGGAATGACAGGGCTGATGTGGCTGTAGAGGATAATACCCCCACCACAAAGATTAAGTAATCTTTGAGGAAAATAGGAAAACACATCCCCCTAAATAAGAGAGGGAAATAGTAGGTGCCTATGGGGTTGGGTTTTTGTTGTTTGAGCTTTTTCTTTTTTCCTTGTTGTTATTATTGTTGGGAGGAAGGCCAGGCAAATGGGGGAGGGCACCTCTTCTCACCATTTTTTGAGCAACAATCATTCCACAATCC